>NW_025062478.1:7070000-8270000 GCF_000002995.4 Brugia malayi
ATTTAGTTTTAATTTTAACATTTATTAATCATAAAAAATTAGAAATTTTTGTGACGAAGTCAGTGAAATGGTTCCATACAAAGATTACTGCGATGAAAATTGATAGCCAAAACTTAAAATCGATTTTAAATATTGCTAGAAGATGGTCTAGATTATAACTAATCACATCAAAACAACTTAATGATTTGTCATTCTTAATATCTTAATATTAACAGAGTATTTAGAATGTTTATGTCCTGCCATCACATTTTCTTCTGACTTTGTTATCAATCTGTTTTGATGAGAAATGCAGAGAAATTAAGAAATTACAGGTAGGTAAGCAGCGTTGTATGACTTTAACCGAATCGGTTTCTTTTAAGTGAACAAAACATAGTTTTAGACGCAATTTTGTTTGTTTATTCATTAAAAGTCTAAAAGTTTTATAGATAGCTGGCGGAGTCATTAGTTTATCACATCTTTGGAAGTGCTATGCAACAACACGAGTACCGGGAGAGATTATGGGTAATGCTTTATGCTTATTATTTAAAATAGTTAGCACTCAATCTGTAAGATTTTTGCTTTTGATCTCTATCCAACTTCTATAGAAATTTGGGCAAGTTGTTCATACCTGCCACTTATTTCAGATCATTTGGAAGTGTACTGTGGAACTTCACGTCATATCGTTGTTTATTACCGAGGTTGCATTTATAAAATGAATGTTTTTGATGAAAATGGTCGTATTTTTGATTTGAAAGAACTTACTGAGTGAGTCAAATTACATATAATATTTATACAAATCCTAAATTACTCGACGTAGAAATTTAATTTTGAAAAAATTTTTCTGCTTCTAATTAATTTCTATTTTAATTGATTGATGGACACAGAGAGTTTCACTTTCCGTGTTGATAAAACATACTCCTACACTTCATTTAAGAATATTTTCGGAATTGCTGACTCGCAAGGAAAGCATTGGAGAAGTAGAAGGACGAATCGCGGCGTTGACGACTGACTATCGAAATCAATGGTGTTTGAATCGTCGTCGGTTTTTTCTAGAAAATGCCACAAATCGCGCTTCTTTGGCACTGATAGAATCCGCTATTTTCTATTTAATCCTTGATGAATCTAATTATAACAGTGATCCGGTAGGAATTTTACTCAAAATGTGTGTTTATTTAGTGTGCTCACATTTATGTACAGATTTATTTACTGTAGGAAGAGCTCGAAATTTTCTTCAAAAATATGTTAACTGGTGATGGAAGGAATCGTTGGGCGGACAAATCATTAAATTATGTCATTTCTAATAATGGAAGAGTTAGTTATCCTTATTCTTATTTAAAAATTCAGAAATGAGAAAGGGAAGTGTGATAAGTTCACAACCGCTACAGTATGTGAAAGCATAGAGTAAATCTTTTCTGTACTCTTTGATAAATGCGTTGGTGAGAAAGAATGACAGTAAGACTGAACATATAATCTATTGAACATATAAATATAATTTATTCGTCTCACAATTACTTTTTAGGGTGGTGGAACAACAGAGCACTCAGTTGCCGATGGAGCAGAATTTGCTTACATTTTTGAAAATTATCTTTCCTCAGATTTCAACGCCTTTCGTTAAGTTTCATCTTTTTACATAAGCAATTTCATCCCTTTGTTCTGTTTGTCCTACTCATTCCTTACTCTTTTATTTTGTCATTAAGTTTATGAAGCACAATTTACAGGTATCCGAAAGAAGTAGAGGAGATAGTACGTCCCAACAATCTTTCTTCAATGGAAAAATATGCTGTTCGATTGAATTTTGATATTAACGAGCAGGTAAAGGCTTTGAACAGTTTTGAAAATAAAAAGCCACTCTCGATTTTTATACTATCAATTATGAGAATATCACTGATAGCTTTGCCATATGTTTAGTTTCTCTTGAGATATTAAAATAGAATGTATTAAAATCTATTAAAATAGAATGCATTAAAAATTAAATATGAAGGAACTCTGCTCTCGTCTTTCCCAATATTTCTAGTGCATAATTCTCAGATTTAAAATATCATTTAGATGAAGGCAGAAATTAACCGTTGTTATGCTAGTTACCAGGAACAAATTAATGATGTCGACGTTGCCTGTCTTGTTTTCCGTGATTTTGGTAAAGGCTTTATCAAAAAAGTTGGCATTTCACCTGATGCATTTATTCAAATGGCTATACAATTAGCAAGCTTCAAAGTTGGTTTTCTTAGTAATTACTACTAACAGTGAAAGAACTAGCTGATTACAGTAAGAGTTCATCATCTTTTCCTTGATTGTTTAAAGGTTTATCCTTTAAAACCCAATAATTATGATAAGTACATTTTAAAAAAAAAAAAATTTCGGCACGTTATTTCAGGATCAAAACAAATTTTGTCTGACCTATGAATCAATATCAGCAAGATTTTACGCAAACTCAAGAACAGAAACATTACGTCCTGTAACAAAAGAATCGTGTGCATTTGTTAAGTCAATGATCAGCACAGAGAGCAACGTAAGCTTCCACTTAAACTTGAAGTTGTTTTAACATATATACTTGCATAATGATTTCAGAGCGAAGAGCGTCTTAAATTATTGAAGACAGCAGCTAAAGTCCACGTATTTCACAGTAAGGAATGCTTAACTGGAAGTGGTGTTGACCGACACTTATTTGTTCTTTATATTTTAAGTAAGATGACTGGCATAAACAGTTCATTGTTGGACTACTATATAACTCAACCTTGGGAACTCAGTACCAGTCAGGTAATATTCTAATTCTGAATTAGAAAAAAGTAACATTCCTGAGCATTCTCTCATTAAATCATTAAGACCAAAAAATACACAAATTATATGTTGAAAACTGTTCTCCAGTCTGAAGTATATCAAAACAAAAAATTGTACATAAACTGATTCTCATACTGATCAAATCAGATATCATTTTATTCTTAAAATTAAAATCATCACTATAGACACCGAACGTGACACGCCAAATAAATGAAGATGAGTATCCCAACCTCTCTTGGTTTGGCGGTGGGTTCCAGGCTACCTGTAAAAGTGGATATGGCATCAGTTATCGTTTCGCTGGCAATCATTCAATATGTATAAACATCGCTTCTTATAAATCTGCCAAAAATACGGTTCGTTCATCTCTTTAATCAAATTACTCTAACGATTGCTGTAACTCTAAATCATTAAAATGTCCTAAAAGTTCGAATTTCCTGCGAGCTAAATCCGTTTTCAGCTCCTTAATTTTTTCGACTTCACTTCTTATCCGTTATTTCTCAACACAGCTGTACAAGCGCATGCACGTTCTATGGCCTTGAAGACCTTATACGAAGTAGAAATGAACCAAACTCAAGACTCCCTTTGGAGTAATCCTGGCCCTTCACGTGACACGAAACAGAATGTCAAATCATAATCCTCTGAAGAATTTCACTGCAATACCATCAATTATAATTTCATATATGAAGAAGTAATGATGAACTATCTCGGTATCGTCCACTGCAATGATTTTTTAGTTTCTGTGTATGTTGCAGGATTCACACCGACTTAGACAACATTTGATGCAGTCAATGCAAGACATTTCTGCAATGTTCAGAACTTAAATATCCTAAATTCTCTAATGTTTACGTTTACTTCATGCGTATTCCAGATATAAAAGGAAATAAAATTAATAAAATTTCTTGAAAAGAGCACAGTTACACAGCACCAACAACAATAAACGCGTGCTGTCAAGATATTTTAATTACAAACCAGAAATGTGTATATCAGAAATACTTCTGAAACTAACTAGTAGTATATTTATCGCCGTTCGTATAATACTGACGGCAATAAAGGACACGGCAGTATTCGTCATCTCGAAGTAGACATTAGGGTAAGTGTACTCTCCGAAATATTACTTTACCCGAAATTTAAGTCACTTAAATTTTTGGAATTTAAAAGGCTAAAAAGAGATAAGATGAAAAACAGTTGGGTAATAAATTGAAGCATTAAATCAACAATTAAGTGTCTAACTGACGAGAAATTATACCCAGAAACTCTACAAATAACATAACACATAGCAAATTACAGTTTGTTCTCAAAATTAGTAAGAATATCTACCAGCAAAACGGACTGTAAAGAATTTCACGTAAAACGATCCTATACATTTCGATCCATAAAAACTGGAATATAAGGATCAATCCACCATTACATATGAATATCAATTCTGAATTCTTGCGTTAAGAGAGCATTTGGTTTTCGAATAATTAAGGTTTGCGCATCGCGATCATGCGTATAATCAGCAGTTTCTGGATTCCAGTCTAAAGAGGAGTTAAAAAGGAGCGATATTGCAATGAAAATAAATTACGCTTCAAGCGACTACTACTAATTTTCGACTTGAGAATATAAAAATAAATATAAAAATGGATACCATCTAAATAAATGTGAATGTTCGTTGGATAGTAGCGAACACCTCTTATTATCATCTTTTCAATAATAGCATCACTTTCTAATTTTCCTCCTTTATCCAAATTCTTCGATGAAATTGAATGTAACTGATCACCCTCTTTCTTGTAGATAAAACCCCAGTAGAAATACTGGCCATTTTTATAATCAAATGTCTCTCCATCATCCATATAAATTGTTCCATTTGCATAATCACCCTACAAAATTTTTGTAAGCAATCAAAATATAAAACACAAATATTCATACAATGAAACGCTTCACGAGATTTAAGATAATATACATATGAATTTATATTGAAAATGAATGAACTGCTTTCCTTACCTTCGAGAACATTGCAGAAGTTTTGTGAAAGATTACATTTCTAAGTATCGCCATTAAAAAGCTTTTAAAAGAAAAGATTGGGATTCTACAGGACGAAAATATTACAGCGATAGGACTTGCTTGCGAAACACATACACGTAAATTTGATTAAAAAGTTACATCAGAATTGATTGCAATATACAAAGTAACGGGATCCTGAAACATCAATGATGAAGCCCGTCGTACTCTTTCCCATGTTGGAATGATAGTACCACCTCGCTGGAATAATGGTATTATATCGAGTGGTGTATCTACGTAAACAGCACCAGGAGCTAAACGACCCTGAAGAAAAGAAGTCATCAAACTTAACATTAAAATGGATTTGAAATTTACAAGAACCTTCTTATTATATTATCATTATAGTATTTAATTATGGATAAGAATTCTTCCTTTTTTGCTTTTACATGAACTAGAATAATAAAGGTTGTAGAAAAATGATAGAAAAAGGTATCACACCTTGTGATCATGCCATCCATACCATACAACGTTTTTTTTACCCGGCAAATACAATGAGACGGACTGAACATCTGGATCCATCACTGGACGCACAAGTAAGCCGGGACCTAATAACCACTCACGTTCCTCATCAAATGCATCTTCATCGTCCGGAAATTCGCTCCATAATGGTCTCATTGGTGGTTTTCCGCTAAGAGTATGTTCGTAAAACAAAGTGTACCTATAATACCATTAAAATATCAGAATACATATTAAAAAAGTCAATAGATGTACAGAAGATTTGTTATTAAAATATATAATGGAATGCAACAGAAGTTCCAGATAAGATAAAGCCACTTTTCAAAAGCGCTATCCGTAATATTCGTACAGTAAAATAAGATAAAATAACATCAAAAATCCAGAAGGAATAATGCAGTACAAAAGATGAAGAATTTTGGTATTCTAGTTAGGGTTCTGCAGTTTTCAATTTCACTATCAACAAAAAACAAAGTCTTTTTCAGCATGACTCAAAAACTTACCAGTAAGGCAAGAATGAATAACGAGTTCGAATCGCTTGCCGGATTAGTAATTTTGTGCTATCTGAGAACAACCATGGCTCTCTGCGTTTCGTGTCAATATGAGAATGAGATCTAAAAAATGGCTGGAAGGCGGCAACCTGAAAAAAGATTTATACACATGTTTCAGATCGCAATAATTCATTTGAGGCTATACGAAATAACATATATTAAACTCAATATAAACATAGCATTTAAATCACGAATTCATTTTTTGGAATTTATGCAATCCATTCCATAGCCAAAACAATAAGCCAAACATAATAATAAATTAACGAAAGTATTACTTGATACCAACGTATTAAAAGTTGCTCATCTGGATTGCCAAAGAAACCACCAACGTCTGCACCAACATGTGGTATACCAGAAACGGATAATGAAAGTAGCATTGGTACGGTTATCTTTAGTTGCTCCCAGCTTGCCGTATTATCACCAGTCCATACTGCTGTTGTACGCTGACTACCAGCAAAAAATGACCTGGTCAATACAAACGGTCGTTTGCGACCATTTGTACGTGCCAAATGACCGAGGTAAGTTGACGAATGCTACAAAAACGTTAAAATTAGATTGGTTAGTATCCTGTTACATTCAAACACATTGTATTAAGAACTTTATGATATTAAAGGAATATTTTAAGTATACAAATATTTGAAGAGATATCTTCTACTAAAATAGAGTTAAAATAACAGTGCTTGTTAAATATGTAACTGACATGATAAAAACCATAAATGTTGTGAACATCACGATGCTCCCAACCACCAAAATGTCTAGCATCTTTGTGCATTGTTATTTCTGGACCACTGAATACAGATGGCTCATTCATATCATTCCATGTAAATAGATCTTCTGTTGAACCAACATACTGATCAAAAGCGAATTTGTTTGCCCAAAAATTACGAACTGCTGGATTTAGAAAGTCGAGATATGCCGATGCACCTGGCCAACAATGTCCTTCGTAATCTTCACCATCGCTTTTCTAAATTAATAGCAGAAATATATATATTAAGAGAGCAAGATAAATCTGAGATTCTTGAAAAAATATAAAACAAAAAAAGGTATGAACTCATTGAAAATGCAAGTAAATAATCCAAAAAAAAACCAAATAGAAATCCAAATAGAACCAATTATAAATTCAACCTAATGCAACTTTTCTGATATTCAAAAATAAGGAATCTGCAAGAAACTGCATAACACACCTTTACAAAATAATCCAGTTCTTTCGCTTCTTTATATACATGATAATTATCATCTTTTTTTATGTGAGGATCAATGATTGTAATCATTTTACGCCCCTGAAGACATACACGAAAAAATTACGATTATGTGAAAAAAGAGAACAAAATTGCAATGAGAGAAGTTCTTTATTTCAGAATTTGAATCAAAATCCAAAAAATTTTTAATTATTTAAAAAACTTACTTTTGCTACTAAGTTATTGATCATTTCCTTTGGTTTTGAAAATTTATTGGGATCCCATGTGAAGTATCGTTTCGCATCAGTATGTTCAATATCAAGCCAAATAGCATCTAACGGTATGTCATGTTTGTCAAAATTCGTATGTACATCACGAACATCGTCCTCGTCATTGTAATTCCACCTGCACTGATGGTAAGCCAGTGCAAAGAGCTGCAGAAACATTACAGAATGAGGAAAATTTGAAAATATTTCATTCTTGTAATTTCAAGAAAATATGGCTAAATTAAACATTAAAAATTATTGCATTAGTGAATATCGGTCTGTGGGAAATTTACGGAGTTTCACAACAAAATAACGAATACATACGGGTGGCAATGGATAAACTCCAGTTAGCCCAGAATTTTGCCTAAATACATCATTAGCTTTTGGACCCAACATCAAAAAGAAATCAATAAGGCCGGATTCCGACATGAAGTGAACGTCGATCTGTGGCAAATCTACGGAGTTCTTGAATTTCTCAACAATTGAACGAAGAATACTCTGAAATTGATGGATAAAATTGTTTGAATCATTTGAATAACTGCTGTATTAAAAGGTTGTGAAATCATTGGTAGGTTTGAACTGGAAATTTCTAAAAAATCTTTGGTAATTTTTGGTACGTTTGACACAGAAAAAAGTTTCACAAAAACACTCACAGGTGACAATCTTGCTTGAACTCAAGAACAAAATGAAAATAAGGACGAAACATGCCTTATCTGCGGTTGAAGAGTTAATATCTACCCATGTTTCGGCAGCATTTAACCAAAGCATGCCTAATGAGTGCTCCTTGTTATGGGCTAACAGAAAGGGTACTGCACCATAGAGAGACATGAGTTCATTAATTTCAAATTCAAAAACATCCAAATTATATAGTCGATAAGGATCTATCGACCTAAAAATCACTTTCGAAAGAAAAGAATTAGTAATTAAAAGCCACAATCTAACGTTTTACTACTATAATTAAAAAATTCCCAATTAACTTGTTGCTGGTAAATTAATGATATCTTCTAAAGTTATGTAATTTCAGTCGACCAAAATAGAACTAATAAAAATGTTAATGTTCCAAAACACCCAAATGTTATGGCAATTCTCACGTTGTAGATCTCAGTGCAAAACTGTCTGCATGTTCAGGTAAACCATATATGAATTTATAACCAATAAAAGATAAATCGACGCCAACAGAACTTGATCCTGGAAAAGATTTAAGACGAAATTAATGAAAATGAACAGAATCTACAAAAAAAGAATACATATCTAAACCAGCCAATAAAGCAGCAGGATAAAAGTTACCATACGGTTTAGAATCGTGATGATTTTTGAAATTTTCATCCCAGAAACCTTCTGCTACTCCTGCTTCATTTGCATCTTCCTGAAAAGCAAACATGTGGTTATTACATAATCTAATTTTTATTTATTAGTCAGATCTCCAGGAAAAAATAATAAAAACTGCCGAAGTGGAATAACTGGAAACATAGCAGTATACACAACATGAACATATTAAAAAATATACCTTTTTTCTAAACTGCTCAAATTTCAATGCGCTGTTAGGATTAACACTGACAACTAATTCATCTTTCATGAATAAGTCAATGCGGAACGGTTCGTAATTCAGTAATACTTTTGCATTGTTTGCTATGATCATAACAGTGGAATTGTCACTAATTTCCACTGATTTAAAGCTGTAATTGAAAGCTACAGAAAATGATTCCAAAATAATCATAGGGACCAACATTAAATATAAGATACATTCAGAAGTAGAAAATATTTGTCACAATTTCTAACTATAATAAGCATTGAAATTTCGCGTTTTGAAGGAAGATTTCGAAAGTGAAGATCAACAGTATTAAAAATCCACAGAACTGATTTTAAAAATTCAGCTGAGGATAAGGACAAAAGTAATGACAAATAACCAAAAAGTTTTAGGGATTCGATATTTCTTAAAATAAAAATAAGCATCCGTACCAAAGTGATAAAAAAATCAGACAGAGGCTTACTCTGCAGTTTTTAAATTGTTTCCATCTTTTAAGGCATCTAAAGGCTGGAATCGCGGACGTATTGATGGTTCTTTTTCATCAATTAATATTCGTATTGTTGCATCATTCAACGACACGATACTTAATTTCAATTTATTAATCCTACATTCTAAATCCGCAACTACTGTTGAACCATTATGCGTAACGCTTCCCACAGTTACTTTATAATCCGCTTTCTCTGTTTGTGTTCTATGCCGCCTGCAATATCTCGTTTCTAGTATTGCAGTAATTTTTTGGACAGCTATGAAACTAAGAAAATAACATTTCATACGACCAATTGTAGGGTTCAAATTTCTAACTCGAAAAGTTACACTATACAAAGAGATTAAACAATTTTGGGATAAAATGTGGAACTTTTGTACGTTGTTCTCTTGCAACTTATTTAAGTACATTACTTCGTTTCAATATCTATCTCAAATGCAATAACGATTCCGTAAATAAAAAATCAAGCAACCTGCAAAAACCAGACTGTTCACATTTTTTGAAATTACTTCTATCGACCGCTTGACCAATTTGCACACAGATGAAGAAGACAACAGTAGCTGTAAAAGTTAACAAATGTAACGTACCGTTCCACATCGGCCTATAGTTCAATTCCAGTGTACCTGAAAATAGTGCTCTATAGCTTTGACAATATGATAATAAAGATAACGTGTCAATAATTTTCTGAACAGGAAAAAATTCCTTCGGCAAAGAAAAACAGCCTTGCAAAGAAGCCTTGAGGACAATTACATTCTGAAGAACACAGTTAAGGAGTAGTCATTTTTTTTCTAGCTTAACTTCTGCTCGTATTCTTCAGCATTACTAGGTATTTTCAGGCGCAGAATTTTTGGCGCACATTAACTGGATCAAAATAATCACCAGATTCATTAGTAAAGCACTAAAACATGATGTAAACGCATAGAAAATAATAGCATACAGACACAGAGACACTCACAACAGAGAATGGATGGAGGCGAACAGAGCTATATGCTGGCATAAAAGAAGAACCCAGCGATTTATCGTTATGCGACGCGACAAACTAGTGCCCGCGGGTATTTATGTGTCACCTGGTGACGCGACAACATTTGGGGTTTTTTCATAGCATGTTCTGGGCTGTAGACAGCTGAGCGAATTTATCTTCCGGCATATTTTAACAAACCACAACAAAAGGGACATTGAAAGGAACTAATCCTTCCTCGAGTCAGTGGTTGTTATTTATTTCAGAAGACAATAAATGCAGGGATTGGGAAGAAGGGAAACAGTATCTGGTAATACCTGCGTCGTTACAACTAACGAGTAAAACACAGAGGAGAAGGGATTGATTTGAGGAGAAGGAGACAGGTCTTCCCTAATAGTTACAGTTCACTTTTATAGAAGCGATTCTCCTATTCTCCCTATCCCTGCATATGGAAACGGATTCGATCGTTGAAAATGTAGAAAATTGTCAAAATTACAAAACTTGCATAATTTGGTGATTGACAGGAGGTCAGGCAGGTAGAGGTCAGGTTGCACGAGGTCATCTCAAGGAGTTACAAAGGGAAGTTGTTTGGTGGATGAGAGAGAGATCAGAGTACCATTCCGTGTACTCTCTTAAACACTTCTTTCCTTACTCTGTTAGAGATCGAAAAAGTTCTAGCTTAGATTCAAATTCTCGAAAATTTCTTTGTTTCAGATTTTATTAAATGCCACAACCAGGCGTTTTGATAGGTGGATTCATCGCAGTTGATAAATTCCCAAAGAATGCTGCCATCAAATATTATTTCCTAACGCATGCTCATTCAGATCACTACGGTGCCATCGATGTAAGCTTTCCACTGAATCTAACCTTATTTTTAACGACACCAGTAATATGGAAATTGTGCAGTTGTAGTGAGTGAGGTGGATTTTCTGATTTCAAAAAATAAGTTCGAATTATTTTCACAAACTTTAATCGTAACTAATACTGTTCGCTTCGTATTAATGTAGTTCATATGTACCCTACATGCACAGGAATTCTATGATCAGTAATCATTTCCTTTGGTTATTACTAATGCCGTTAGGAATTCAACACTGAACTAAGTTGTGATGAATAGATTAGCTGTGATAATAAAGGAAATGAGCGGTTCCAGAGCAATTATATAGCATGAATTATTACATTCAAATGCGTTCACATTTTGTTACAGAATAAATGGAATAATGGTAATATATACTGCTCGCCTGTAACCGCTCATGTTCTCCCGATCGTTACTCAGCGACATAAATCGAAATTTGGTGGAATCAGGAGCCATATAATTCATGCCTTGGACCTAAATGTTTGGCATTATATGGATGGCTTCTCAGTGATGCTGTTAGATGCAAATCATATCCCGGGTTCTGTCATGTTTCTCTTTGAAGGTGATCGAATATCGGAGGGTCGAATTCTTTTTACAGGCGATTTTCGAGCTGATATTCAACTTTATAAAAATGTATTGACGGCATCAGTTTTGCGAGAGGTTATTTAAATTTGAAAGTTATTTTACATATGAATGTGTTCGATTGAAAGTATCTCATTTGTATTAATTAAAGCCAAAACTTGGTAGTGAAGTTTTTTTTTTTTTTTTCTTAGTAATGAGTAATGTGGAAGCATAAAATTTGCGTAGAATCATATCCCTTATTCTGTATTAAAAGCAGTTTATTTGAAGACAGATTTATATCTGCTATTATATTATTAGCTAATATGTTATTATATAATAACTACTATTAATATCATTAATATTATAATATTATCTTTACTAATAATAATATTATTATATTAATACTAATATTATTTACATATCTAGAGAAACCTTAGCACAATTTATTTGGATACTACATACATTAATTGCACACGAGAAGAATTTCCTAGTCGCGGAGCTTCATCAGCTGAAATGTGCAACGTTTTGCGTAAGTTATTTGATGGTTCTAAATCGGTAACGATTATGGTTCCGAAAGTTGGCCGAGAGCAATTGCTTGTTGATGTAGCTATCGAATTCAAAGTAGGTATTAATTACACATGTTACTACTCTTAATTTTTTAAAATTTTGTTTAAGAAGTCCTGTAACGTGTTGGTTAAAATGTTTGTTACCGTTTGCATACTGGCGCCTTTTGCAGTGCAAGATATGGGTTGATTATATTCGCTTTCAAGTAGCCGGAATTCTTGGATTAAGTGAATATTTCACAACAAATAAGAAAGAGACTTCTATTTGGACCTGCACGAGACAGTAAGTGAAGTTATTGCAAACTCATCTGTTGGTCGAGATTCTAAACAATAATTAAGTGAATCAGTCAAATATTCAGTGGGTATAAGAAATTGTAAATGATTAAGATGAAATTATCATGCAGTTAAATTACTATAACTCTTGAATCAAGATGAAGTTGTGCGAGACTGGTTGCCGTATAGAGTAATTACTAATACGTACAAAATTTATTCGACTTTAAATGTTTTAATTCAGAGATATTCGTTCAGTCTTCTACGATCCGAATGTTTATGTCATCGATGTCTCAATGCTACAATATATCAAGCCTAATTCAATCATTAAGTAACGATAAAAACATTTTTATGTTTGTGTATTTGTATATCTAATATATATGATTCTGAAAAGACGGAAATCTAACGGTGATCTAAAGTAGTATTAATCAAATTGATGACATCATTCTATAGTCTGTCGACTAAATCGTTGTCACGATGTATCTTTTGAAAAAAGTTTGGAATAAAATTTAGAAATATTTTCAGAGATTCGGAAATAGAAATCTTACCATAATTACTACCAAATCACGTATTTCGTTAATCAAATTTCCAGTGACGAAAGGATGTGTTATATTGAATATTCCGACCACAGTAGTCCTAATGAAATACGTGATTTTCTTTCTCAGTTGTCGTTTTCTAAAGTTATCGGGCTATCAGTGAAATTGTCACAAAAACAGATTGAAGAACTTGAACGGCTCAGTGTATCGAGTTTCAGTGATATATTAATAAGGACTGAAACTAATGAATGTATCAACGAAAATAAATTATCTGCACTAGCTTCATCAGTTATTCGGAACAGGTATCTTGGCGGTTTTGTCTCTCAATCCACAACTTTTTTTTATTTTCAAGAAGTATTTCAGTAAGCTAATAATTCTCTACTAAGATTCGAAAAAGAATTCGTCTTTTATCCTATATGACAACATAATTTTGGTGTCTGTGTTAAAACAGCGATTATTGAATGTTATTTCTACATGAAATGCAACATTTTCAGAATTGGATTAGCTAATGATCGTGCTTTTGATGTTGAAATACTACAGTGCAGAACCCATTATGATCAGAACCAAGAATTAAATAGAGCTGATGATTCTGTACTAAAATTGGACAAAAAAGATACAAACAGAGTTTCTGTTGAAACGATATTTGGAACAGATGTGTCAATGAAAAACTTACAAGAGCCTAAACTGTCGAATAAAAAGCTTCGAAGAGTTGAACAAGAAATTGAGAAAAGTGTTGAAAATTTATTGGAAGCTATTGATGACGAAGAAAATTACAATTTCAATTTGGCAATGGAGAAATTGACACGAGATGGGGAAAATCTAACAACAAGTATTTGCATGGAATTGAATAATGGAAATGCAGGAGAAGATAATTCGTTGCGTGATTTTTTTGATGGAATCAATGTTTCAAAGAAACTGGAAAATTTGGATAGTTTCAGTGAAAAGTATTGTAAAGCTGTGAATGCTGTGGCAAGAATGCAAATAGGTTTTTACCTTTTTCATTTCCATTCATCTTACTTTTGTTTATCCTGTCTAATTATTCTCATTTTTTGAGTGGAATTATATTATTTGATAACCACAGATAGCGACTTACGCGTTGGTAGAACCGGAACACTGACGCAGTTAAAATTGACTTACGAAGATGATTTACAATTTATAGTAGTGATTACGTATTTCAGTTCATGATGAAATCTATAATACTCAGGAGCAAGTCGTTTATGACATTTCACGAGGATCAGATTTGCTAGACATTCCTCACGAGTGGCTGAATGAATCAGGTTTGTGAAAATATGTAATTGGCATTAATTTTAGTATTGCTTTTTGCCTTCCTTCACTTTTTTCATAGGGGTGGCAGCCCAACACTATAAATTCGCTTTGAATGTCTCGTCATAAGTTATTGGCAAGAAGTTGACATTGAGACAGTTATTGTAAATATATACTGGAAATTTTACAAAAATATCGAGCATATTGACCAGTTAAAGCTTCAGTCTAGTCATAAAGTGCATGAAGTCTGATGATACTTAAAAATTTGAAACCGTTTCACTATAATATATGCGTGCAGTAATTGAATGCTACTTTCATAAAGAAAGACAGTTTAAATAGTATCATATCTATGGAAAAATTTTCAAAAAAAGTCGATGAATTTTTCTTTCTTATGCAGGAAGTTTTGATTATAGCTATGTATTTATATATAACCTCTGTGTTCTTTATTCTTGTTTTCCTTCATCGTTTAACTTTAGCTTTTGAATTTTTGCCCACCAAGCTTTTCGTCAAGGACCTCCCTTCTTTCTATATCACACTCAGTGGCGTTGCTGTTCGCAATTTTGAGAATTTCAGAAATTCTACAAATTTCCTCGAAATACTTCGTTTTCTTATCTCTTCAAAAATTCTTATTTTTATAGTGATATAAAAGTATTACTGTTTTGTAAATTTTCTTTCGAAGAGTACGTGTTTTTTAGTCTCAATGTTTCGTTAATTATCTATATATCTAAACCAGTGACTGGTTTATGTGTAAAGATAAACCTTCTTTATCAGTTTTTCATGCATATACAAAAACGAATGATATTGTGTACCCGAAGTGTTGCATTGGGAAATTTTCAAAAGTTAGAGATTCCACTTGGATAACGTGTTTCCGGGAAATGTCAAAGTGTTAAAACGTTCAGTCTTCCATCATAGCAGGACGTATTGATTATGTTTACAATGTTCGAAATCACTATAAATTGGACGGTTAAACAATTCTACAAATTTCCTCGAAACAAAATTTTCTATTCAAAAATAAAAGTTTTTCAAATGGTTTACATGAGAATTCTCTTTTCGCTTCTAAATTCTATGCGCTTGAGTCACACTGTTCTTTGCAAAAGCTATTTAGCATAACTATTTAATTCGGAAAGTGTGCATATTTTCCCCACTCAGTCAAGGTTTGCAAAGGTTTTGAAAGATTATTTGCAACTAGAAGAATTTTTTCCCACGTTTAATTTCGAAACCTCATATCGAACCTACCATTTAATATTTTTAAGTCCGATAATTTGAGCGATTTCGTCCCATTAATCGCAGTTCCGACACCTGAAATAAGCGAGAACATATTTCATTCATTGCTGGGTAATGCAAACACACTTTCGCATAGATTTTAATATTCATGAAAGCTTATGAATGTATGAAATGGAAGTAGAGAGAGAAATGATTGGTTTTAACAGTCGATAATATTGCTGTGGTAAACTGTTAGGCAATGACAAAGAAAGTGTCGATGTGTTTTGGATACGTGAACCTGTTGACAGAACCTTCCTCAGTTTACTGAATTCATTCCTCACTTACTGTAAGGTTTAATCCGCGTGCTGTGCTGTTTCATGTGCTGTTAACACATCAAGCGATAGCTGAAGCGTGTTGGCCATTGGTTCATGTAACGTTCACTTCTCCTTGCATGGTGTCTATATCCGTTTCTCCACTATTCTTTAGATATCCCATAAATTTGGGATTAAAGTTGCTAAGCAGATAGTTGTGTAGTCATTACTGAGCAATCATGAAGAAGCAATGATTGGATGCATGTTTAGACAAAAAGGCTCCAAAGAAAACTGGAAGACTGAAAAGAAAAGATTAATTCCGAGAAAACCAGAAACCGAGAATATTCTGTCTCCCTGAGCATTTCCGGAAGATGTTCAGAAAGGCGCAGTGGGATTGTTCTTTACACAGTGATCTGGTCGTAATGTGGTGCGTGATAATATTACTACTGCTGTTTCCTTAGTCGATAACGTGGGTTGAATATGAATTGACTTGACTTGAAAGTGATTAAATATCTTAGCATTAAATAGATGGATGACTCAGTGATTCATTTGAAATTGTTTCTTATTTTCATTAAAATGAAATACTGTGATACTAGGAGAAATAATAGTCGGATTTAATTAAAAGGACAGAATTCTTTTTATTTACGGATCAAGTTGTTAGAGATTATGAATAATCAGTGACATTATGAAGATTTTAGGTGTGATAAATATGGTTATTACTGGGACAAACTCCGAAATGTGCTTTCAGTGTTAGTTTACATTCATTATATTTGTAGTGAAACAAAATACAAGTTACGTGCGAGTAATTTTGTGTATAATTTTACGTCGTATGCTCATACGTAACTTGTGACATAACGGAACCATGTAATCATTAAATTTCCCTTGTCCCATTATCAGTCGAATACAACTTCATCTTTTTTTAAGATACTGAAAAAATATTAAAATACATTTTTTAAGATACAAGGAAACCGTTCTATTTTGACAGAAAACAAGTTATTTAATAAGCCTTATTTGGTAGTTATGCCCTTCTAAATCATTTCCACATTTTTTTTTCCACCGGATTTCACATATTTACTGAATAACTGCCGTTCTAGTGGAACGTCTTTTCCTTCATTTGGCTTTAATCAACGATGATTCAAAATTGGAAACATTTACTCATAAACACTTATTGGATATCATAGAATGCACTTCCACAGGCGATGTTGAAGTTCGAAATAAAGTGATTTTTGGTACCTATAAATAACATTTGACAGAGACTTTAATTAAGCGAAAATTTTGATAATATTATGTCATATTTTGATTTTGGTTTTGAAAGAGATCACTTGTTACTATTCATTCATCAAGTTATATGTGGAAAAAATGTATTCTTTCAAGGGAATGGAAGTGTTAACACATTTAAATCGTCGAATTAAAAGCAATTTAATGATAATGTTACCGTTGAAGGATATCTTATATTATGTATTATCCTCAACACAAGAGAACTTCTTAGGAACGGTATGGATTGTAATTTCTTTCGCAGTATTAAAGCCAAAATGTGTATGTTAAAGTATTTCAGAGAGCTATGAAAATAAAGCATAACCAAATGATATACGATCCTTTTTCCCCTATTAGCTCTTTGTCAGCCCTCCCCAATTATTGTATCTCAATTTCTGACAGGATTATTTTCTTTCTGTCACCTTTTTCTACCAGTTCATTAATTATCAGATAGAAAGTAAGAAGTTATATTTCTAACCATTTTTGCATATGAAGAGCGCATAATATGTATTTGTTTAATTTTTTTGAGTTTGCAGAATTTCGCAATTGTTTACCTTAAAATAGCATTGGATCGTGTGGACACTAAAGAACACATTGCTCTTCTTCCAAATCTTCTGGATGGTTTGCTGAAATACATAAACGAGAGGAAGATATTTGACCAGTGAGTTTCATCTCCTATATTCCAACTGTACAAGTCGTACGTCAGGGTCATTAAATTGAGACTATTCTCCAAAAGTATTTTTAGAGATAGCATAAGTTTCGACCGGCATTTAACCAAAAAAGCAAAAATTATAGGCTTATTGTTTTAACAGCGCGTGCTTGGATATATATCGCTGATCTAAACCAGCAAATATGGCCGTCACTAGAACCATTAAAAAATAAAATAATTAGGTCGGAAATACTGAAATTCTTTTCGGACATACTATATTTTCCGAACTCAAGGTTAGTTACTGCTTGGATGTCTCGAAACCAAGAAACACTTAAAATATGCACTAATGGCTGTAAGAACTGTGTCATTGTTTGCGATATCTTTTGCATTGATTTTTTTAAAATGATTTTTTTCTTTCTTTTTTTCACCAAATTGTCATTAAATCCTTCTCAGATTTGTTTTCTAGTAACGAAAATAGAAATGTAGCCATTATGCTGGATAACTTTTGTGATCATGCATGTATGTCAAAAAATGGATTTCTGCGAATTGCTAAAAATGTTTTAAATGATCCAAAAGTTAGTATTACTGCGGTAAGTCCCTTCCTTATTTGGAATTCATCAAAATTTTTAGTTAATATATTTTTAGGCCGCAAACTTTTTCTGGGTTGCTAAAACTTTTAAAATAAAAAAATTTTCACCTTGTTCTTTTCAAAGTATTGACTGAACAGAAATATTTTCAGCAATCTTCCACACATTAGCATTTTGTTTTCTTTTTCAGTTAAAGCTATCTGTAATAAAGGTGTTGTCATCAATGGTTTTTGCTGAAGCCGAGATCTTACCATTATTGGTTGGAGCTATCGCGCTTGGCCCTGGCGAAGTTGAATTAGCTGGCGATATCGCTATCAAAAAAATTGATTTGGAAAAAGTCCTAACAAACAAGGACACAGTGAACAGTTTGTTCAATTTATATCTCGGTTTGTCGCATCAGGTAACTTTCATTATATTAGCTGTTATCACTTATTGGCACTTCTCTGTTCTGTTGTAAAATTATTTGCAATTCAAAGAATGCATTTAAAAAATCTCAAATAAATTAAATGCAACTTAACGTCATCCATAACGTTTTTTTTTCAGAAGCTGGAAGAAAGCGACAAAGTTCTGCCAGCTACGATTCTCATTAAGTTGAAGCTAATGCCTCTATTAATGAAATCTCCTGTTGCGGTCCAAACTTTCCCACATAATATTAGAGTAAAATATATTTTCTTTGTCAAGTGTTCTTGGAAAGGTCCATTTTCAGCTAAACTTTCGAATTCCATGAGAAAGATTGAAAAGCTTAAAATTTCCTTCTTCAAATTATTTCCGCTAATCCATTTACTTTTCCTATCTTGACTTTTTTTCTGTATTTTAATTTTTTCCTCATATTTCATGTCCTTTAGGTGGCATTTGATGGCTTATTCAAGAAAGACGATTTTGTTCAAAATAAACCTATCAAATTGCAACAAATAAGCATCGACTTTTTGTTGCTTATTGTGAAAAATTTCCCTACGAATGCTTTGCCAACGTTTGGCCCCATTATATTTTCTTCGATAAGAAAGCTAATTGAACAGAATGAGGTCCGTCGAGAATTTTTCTAATTCTTAAAATTAATTCAGTTTCGCAGAAACTAAATTATTTAGATCCCATATCACAGTTAAAAATTCTTAACTTGAGTCTTCCGTTGACAACTGCAATTTCACAGATTTGTTGAAATTCTCTCTTTGTATTCATCACTTTTGTCGCATTTTGACGTCTGGTTGATTTTTTACATTAGCAAATTGTTTACTATTATTTCGCAAAGAGTTGTAGCAAATCTGAACATAATTGGATTAGAGAAATGATATATTTGTGGGTATGGATATGTGATTGCTTTTAGCGCTGAAAACATTTTTGCTGGCATTATTAAGTTACTTTTACTTTTCAGTTCTCAGGTATTGTTGCTATAGCCTATCAGTGTTTTGGTATTATTGGTTGTAAAGTCCCACAATTGGTTGTAAATGATATGGCTTTGTTGCAGGAAACGTTTGATGCCATTCCATTGGTCATTTTTTCATATTCCAAATTTTCAATTTCTTTCTGATCTTTACATTTTTATAGATTTTGGGTTTTTAGGCACCAGTAGAAGTATCTTCTGCAATAGCAGATTGTTTACTAAATTGGTTACCTGCTTTCTGTGCGGTTAACGATGTTGTCTTAAACGGTATTTTGGAAGCACTCATTTCTTCATATATTGTTCACGTATGTTTTGTTTTTTATGGTTTCATTTTAAGAATTGAGTTCCTATATTTATGGAATTATTTTTGAAATGTTTTAGCGCATTCAATAGTTGCACTTGTCTATTTGTATAAAAGCAATAAAAGTTAGCATATATTAGGTTAAAGCTTCGTTACTATGTATTTTGATAGTTAAATGTACGAGTATCAAATTCTATTGATTACATTAAGTCACTATTAAAAGTGTTGTAAGGTTTTTAAAACTATATTGCAACTGTTTTTTTTAGGAAGCACACTATTCTACGGTATTTCCGACGAGATATATATAGAAATAACTGAAATAAAATAATACATGCAAAAAAAGTTTTCGGGCAATTATTTGAATGCCGAATATTTTTTTTTTCCTTTATATTCAGTGCTAATGCTCAAAAGTAGTGTGTGACCATTCATTATACAATCGCTCTGATTATAATAACTGGTTCACTGGTAGCTAAAATATTAAGTGAACTTCTATTTTGTTCATTACGATACTTGGTAGCGAAATGTGCAAATTTATTTATGTTTGCTAGCTGATAAGTAATGTCTAATTCTAATTCTGTGCTACCAGACTTTTTAATTTTCTTTTGCTGAATTGTTTAATTATATTGAATAACTTATTATAAATATTTTTAGGAATCACCGAAATGCCGTCTTGTTGCCTTAAAGTTTGTTGAAACATTGGTGAAAACACCATCGTTGGAATTCCGCTGGATGCTTTGTCGAACTTGCGAAGATCCGTAAGCATATCAGTATGTTTAAGTTCCCCACTGTTGGACTAATAACCTTTTACTGAGCATCAACTTTATGTAAATATGTTGGTGGTTCAGTTCATTTTGAGCTTAGATGATAATCCTGTGAAAATTACGCTATGACTTATGGCGTTATGTCTTGCAAGTTTACATTAATATAATTTATAGTAGACTCTAAAAAGACGATTAATTTTGGTTGTCAATTTTTCCTCTAATTAAAGCAGTTTTTTATTCAGGAGAGATGAAATGAGACGCGAAGCTGTGCGTCTACTGGATTTATCAGTTGCAGACCCCACGACGACACCTGATTTTAAAGTAATGCTTTTTCATTTTGCTTTTTATTGATTTAAGGCAGGAGATGCAGGTCATTCTTTTAAGGATTTGGTTGAATTTATTCACCGAAAATTGAATTTGCAAGGTGCTGTTGGAGGAGTAGGCTTTGCAACTGCTGAAGCGAAGAAGAAGAAAGGAACTTTTGCTGACGAAGTGTTTCACATTGTAAGTGTAGGTTAAAATATGAAAACTGTAAGTTAAAATATAGTCCATAAATAGTAGCAAGATCATACTGATTTTCGGAAAAATGAAGACTTGGAATACTAAACCGCATTCTTTATTTCATAACATTTTGATATATGCTTCAAATTACTAAAAAAGTTTCGGTTTTGTACTTAAGCGAAGAGAGAAAAAAGCTTTTTCTTAGTTTTCTACTTAAAGAATAGGACAGAAATGTCATGATTAAAAATATATGCTGAATTGAGTCTGCAATTGTTCATTTTCAAACTGTTTAGGATTTTTTTTTTTTTTTTAAAAATTAAATTCACAAGCTTGTTCATTCTGATGTTATGTCTCTGCATAACGTCTAAATTTTCAGTCAGCGCTTTATCTGTACGCCAATTTACAAGTTGCTTGTTTGCTACAACCAGTCTCACTAATAGAAGCGGATATTTTTCCAAGAACATCGCATTATCCTGTAATCAGTAGATATCTAGTTTCGATCAGTGAAGATCATGTTGAGATTTTACATCTCTTCCTAGAAATAGTTTTGAAGGCAAATGAAGCACAGCCAGGTATTTTTAATTATTTAGATATTTCACTGAGTTTGTGAACAAAATATTTTCATTAAGAAACTGAGTAGAAAATCCTGGTATGTGTATTACTAATTGATTAATGATTCACATGGTCCTTTTTATTTCGATCTTAGTTCTGAAAAGACAGTAATAATATATTCCTCTTTACTTCTGACTCTGGAGTAAGTTCATTTTTCAGTACTATTTTTTCATTACAATACTGTTTGTTTTTGTCATTTTTTAATATTCAGTATAGTTAGACATAATAAAATCAACTGCAAATAAATTTTCAGCTAATGTTCTCATCGAAATTGCTTGTTTGATCTTGCACAGTGGAAGTGGAAATTTAGGTCACAATTATCATGCGGTAGTACATTTTCTTTCTTTTTGCTGTGTATCTTTTCATTGCTCTTTAATAACTCTTTGCAGTGACAATTATCCTTTTCTTAATATGTTTTAGTTTCGATTATTCATTCATATAAATCAAAATTATTCTTCTCATGTATATGGTAGGAGTGATTGTACGAGAGAAAAATAACTTCTTTTTTCATTTGTTATTCCATTTTATAGGAAATTTCTTAAAATCTTCATGGAAAAAAATTATGCATATTTCATCTTAAATCGACAACTTCAGAAACATTTTAGGTTGTGGCATCTTTAGAGCGTCATTTGAATTCCATTTCTCGGATAACAGTGTGTGCAAAACTTTCTGAGCTTTACAGTCTGATACTGACTGATATGGAAAAAAAGAAATGTTTAGAACGATGTATGGAGCAGTTTGACAACCGTGATGTAAGTTTCACTTATTGGTGATAGTAAACTGATGAGCGCTTTGATTAAAAGAAATGCTCGAAAAAATTTAATTTTTTTCTCCGTCGTTGAGGGTTTGTTCAGATGTCGTGTTTGTTGGTCATTAGTAAAAAAAAAAGAAAAATGAAAAACAGTGTTGGAACCTTGACATATTAGTTCAGTTAATTATTATTCGAACAATGAAGTTTTAAATTTTATTTCATTTTTAAATCATAGTTTAGATATGTTCAGATTTGAATATGTTTGTCATTTTGGCAGCCATGATATACATAGTTAAATGACTTTGAACAAAAACTGAGGAAAAAATCAATATTTCAGGAGTTACAGGTTCAAGTCCCATGGCTTTGTGCATATTTAGCAACTCAGTCACAGGCAGACTTAACTACTGGAGAATTCAATAGAATTAAAGATCACTTAGTGAACGTGATCGAAATATTTTCTACTCAGCAGCACTCTGAAGCAGCTTGTGGTTCGTTGGCAGAATTATTGAGAAGAGCTGTTTTCAGTTTCAGAGAAACAGAGAAGGCAATCACTTTCAAGATTATATTAATGTTACTTGGAAGCTGGTTTTGATTCTATCTCTTTTTTTTTTTTTTTAATTTATGAGTTAGAGGTTTTTTGATCACATGACGAAGAAGTAATATCATATCAGGCAATGAATTTTGCCTCATAATATTTATCTGTAATTCTTAAAATCACCACCATGTTGATGTGCATCGTCATTTTATTTCAATTTTCTACTTTAGCTTTGTTCTTTAGACTAACTTATTATCATCAATTTCTGATAATCAATTTTATTCGCTCTGTAAATTGCTGGGAAAGATAGCAAAATCTCGAAAGGATACTTTAACATCAAAAATGAAAGAATCAGCTGTGCAGTGTCTTGGTTTTCTTTCATTACATAATTTGCCAACTATTTTATATGAAAAAATTTTGGCTCAGTTATTTGCATGTGGTGAGGTAAGTTTCCAAAAATTTTCATTTTTAATTATAGGTGCTATATAGTATAAAATAGATGGTTTACCAGATGAGAGTTTGGTTTTTAAGAAGTAATCTTTACGAAGTCTAAAACTATTCTTATGTATTCGAAGAGTGGTATGTATGAGATGTGCTTAAATTGCACTAATTCAGTCTAATGGTTGTGCCCAACAACTAACAGTGGGATGAAATATTCATTATTATTATTTATCTCTAATAATGTTGTTTCTGAGTGCATTAAATGTCGGCACTAACATGTTGAGATGTCATAATTTCAGAAAATTATTGTTGCATTGTAAATTTTTAGCTTCATATATTTCAAAAACCTCACTGAACTCCTAGCTATGAGTGTGTGACACTTAAAATTTAACTTAGAATTTTAAATAACTAACCTCGTTGTTTACTGGTTAAGTATAGCATATATGTAGTGTTTCTTCAGATTGCTACCCAACCAGAACTGCAGTTTACAGTTGGCAGTGCGCTTTTTGACGCTGCTTTCGGGGAAAGTTCTCCATCACGTAGAAATATTTTCACCGAAACAGAAGAATTTTTTCTGGTAAGTGTGAAGGTTTTTAAAAATATAATTTACTTAATGAGAAGGTCAAAAAATACAAAATTCTGAAATACACCAAGTTTTATGTACAAAATTCTCAGGAAAAGAACTTATCTGTTGATGGACGGGACTGTATTGAGAAGAAAGTAGCGAATTTATTGGAAATTCTGAATATTAAATTACATCACGTGAATCGCCATTTGCGTCAAGCTGCGCTTGTTTGGTTGTTTACTTTGGTGAAACGATGTAGTGCCATGAAACTTGATTGCATAATGAACAGTTTATGCTCTATTCAATATGCTTTTATCAATGGCTTAACCGAAACAAGCGGTCTGTTTGTTTATTTTCTCAATTATTTTTTCATTTATAATGAAAGTACGTTGAAATCTGTCAGATTGGATGGAAATTTTAACAACGCGTCTGCATATCATCAAATCTATGTTGCTTTGTTTCAATGATAAATTTCAGAATTCTCGCAGGAAGTTGCAAGCGAAGGACTTGGTATCATTTTTGAACTAGGCTCGGAAAATCAAAAGAAAGTAATGGTTGAAGAATTGGTTAATACACTCTCAGCTGGTCGAAAACAAATCAATCCAGTTGCACCAGACACTCTCTTGTTCTCGAAGGGTGAATTGGGTACTTCACCGATGGGGTCGGCCTAAATATAAATATTTAATTTTAATTTAAATTTCGTCCTTAGCTTAAATTGCTTGCAATTATACATTTTTTATGATCTTTTTTTTCTGCAAGATTAGAAGGTTTTTACTATCTTTTTTTTAATTCTACATAAATTAAATTTCTTGTAGGGAAAATTTGACAACCTATAAAGAACTCTGCAATTTGGCTACGGATTTGAATCAGCCGGATCTCATATACAAATTTATGCAGCTTGCAAATCACAATATTTTATGGAATTCCAAGAAAATAAGTTCCTTCAATTTGTTTTCGTAAATCTTGCCAAAAGTTCTTGAAATGACATCTTATTTTTAGGGTGCAGCTTCCAGTTTCAGTATTATAATGCAACAAGAAAAAGGTGCAATGGAACCATATTTGGCTCAGTTGGTACCAAAACTTTACAGATATCGATATGATCCTGATTTGAAAGTCCAAGGCGCCATGAGGTCAATTTGGCAAGCAACCACAGTTTCTAAAAAAAATGTGGTGCGTTACAATTTCTAACAAAAAGCAATGTATTTTGCATCCATGAAAGTCAATTTATTGTTATTTTTTTGTCGTAATTTAAAAATTCATTATTTTATTATTTGATATATTTTAGAATGTTAAGCATATTTCCGTACTACATTATAATACGAGATCATTAGCTGAATCAGTGTGTTTGAGACGATTATGACATCAGTAAGAAATTACTTGTGCATGTAATAATGATTTCAAAGTCAAAATTTAAATTTAACATACGCAGGTTTCAGCAAATATGACATACGAAATCGATACTGAATAATGCATCTTATTTTTAGATTGAAGAATATGCAGACGCTATTTTCAAAGAACTTAAATTAACCCTTACGGACCCTCAGTGGCGAACGCGTGAATCGAGGTTTGTGTTATCACTGGTTTTTTGCTCAGTTTTTACATTACATCTGCAAAAGGATACAATTCATGTTTTGAGTTTTTATATGAAACTTTGAATAGTTTTTCATTTGGTGAATCATGAACAGATGCCATGTTACTCTTAACATTCTAAAAGCCTTTGACTATATTGTTTCCTTCCTTCTTTCTTTTCTACTTTGACTGTGTATATTTTCACATGGAACAAGCCAGCTAATTTTTCCCTTTTGGTTCATTTAAAGCCGGAGCTTCATACTCTTTAGATTTTTGCAGTTGTTTGGCATTAGCAGACTTTCTCAGTGCACATTGCACTAATGAAGTAGTGGAACATTTTGGTGAGCTTTTCGAAATATTGTATCGAGTTCAGGATGATATAAAGGTGCTTAGTTTCATGAGAATTGTATTTAGTAGCAAAAATATGGGAAATATTGTTATTGATTCTTTCAGTTCGACAAGAATCAAATGTCCTATTATTTGTCCAAGCATTCTAAAAAGTTGCAATTGAATACGAAATTTCTCTTGTATCGTTGTTTAACTGTATGCCATTGCTAAGGAATCAGTTCGAGTAGCAGCAGGACGTACTTTATCAAGTCTCATTAAAATTACGCTACGCAAATGTTCTTCATTTAATGGCGCTAAAGCTACTCAGTTGCTTGGAATGGTGCTTCCAGTTATTGTTGAGAAAGGAGTTAGATCGAGTGTCAAAACTAATAAAATATTGAGGTGGCATTTCAAAACACTTTTCAATTTTTGTAGATCTCTAATTCTTTGCTTCTACTTTTCAATTGTATATCGGGTTATAAATCGGGAACTAATAATTTTCCAGCCTAAAATTGATCATGGACGTTGCAAAGGAAGCTGGTTTGGCACTACAACAACACGTAAATACAATAGTACCGTGCTTGCTAGACTCATTGAGTGAAGAAGAGTCAACGTTTCTGAATTATCTTGCTGCTAGATCAAGTTTAGTTGAACTGGAAGTGGTAAATTTGTTATGGTTTTTTCGTTCAAATTTACATTTTACAATGAACCTATTTCTGTTATATTGTAGTTTAAAATAAATTAAACTTTAAACTAAAGTGGTTTTTTCTGTTTTAATAAATTCTTTCCAATCTTGGTGTTCTGTCTTTTGTAAAGATTTATTTAAAGTTGTTCAGTTTTATATAAACGTTGTAAAAGACATTATTTGAGCTGGACTCGGCCCGTACGTCAATGGCACATGGCTCTCCAATGATGGCTGCTCTTCGTTGTGTTGTCCCGTATGTAGATAAGGATGTTTTCAACCCTGAATTAAGCGACAAATTGGTTGAACAACTACGTTGCAGTGTTGGCGTGACGACACGTACAGGATGTTGTCAATTTATTATCGATTTATGCCTTCAGCGTCAGGAACTTCTGTTGTCTTGTCGATCTTCATGTGGTGTGTTCTTTAGATTTTTATATTATATGTAATTAATAATTATAATGAGATTTGCAGTGCTATGATGAAAAGTTGGAAAGTTATTTTTTGAATTTCTTTAAAGTTTTTAATTGAGGAACTGGTTGAGAAATGCAAAAATGCTTTGCATCTCAAAATTTCGCTTTTTTTAGGTGCACTTATGTTTGGAAATTTAATTTTCGTGAATGTAATGCACTATTATTTTAGCTTTCAGATAAAATGATACGAGTTCTTCTCACTGGCTTAAATGATCGTAATCCAGTAATTAAAAAACAGTTTGCATCTTGTTTATCATATTTACTGCCTTTCTGTTCAAGAAAAGAAGTAAATCGAATTCTGGATTACATAAAACAAAAAATGCAAAATGAACAAGGTAAGCTTACTGAAAGATGGAAAAAATTGAACAGCTATTGCCGGATTCATAAATGAATAGGAAATGTATGAACAGTTTTTTAATATGTGAGGATTGTCTTAAAATCTATGCTTCAACCTTCTGGCCATTTTCAAATTTCTTACCTACCGAACTCCCTTGAACTTCATTTTGATGGGTTTTCAGAATTCAAAAAACTACCATCTCGTAATAAGAGAATTCTTGAATATTTCGATTTTTTTTAGTTTCAATAACTGCAAATAGTTAAATAATAAAAATTTGTTTTTGGAGGTGATGTTGTGAGATTTGCATACCTGATTCTTGAAATTTTCGGAAAATTTTATATTTGAATGGCGGCGTTTCAGATGAAGAAAAAGTGACAGTATTGCATCTTCTACGCTTTTTATCAAGAAATACTGAAGTTCTTTCTGAGTTACTAACTGTCATTGTTCCATTTATATTTCTTTATAAATGCCAGGAAGGTGAGTCTTTTAGTTTGTTTAATATATTAAGACCTTTATATTTCTTGTTGATTTTTATATAAGACATTATTCAATCTTCCCTTAAATTCTTTCAATGGGATTTTGCATTTTTTAGGACTTATTTTCTGAATAACTTTTGTTTCCTTGTCCATTTGTTTTTCGTACAAATGTTTTTTTGAATTTTTCAGTTGCTAAAAATGATGAGGCAGGAAGAAAGAGGATCGAGATGTGGGATGAATTATGGTCTGAGTTGGTTCCAGGTGCGATTTTACTCTTTTTTTTATAGCCGATTTCATGTCTAACATGTTTTCACTTTTTATTTCATGGATTTCTTAAGCAGTTTTAACGACTCAGAATAAAAATGAAATTTTCAAACAAAGTTCGATCTTTTTTTAGGTAGTTAAGAAATATTAATTTCCATGTCAATGACTTATTAATTTTGTCACAGACACTTCATCTGCTATTCGTTTATATCATAAGGAAATGGTCGAGGTAGCTTTACTTACACTAAACACAAGTCCTGTTTTTGCGATGAAAGCACAAGCAGCAAAGGTACTTGCATCAGTTGCCGAATCTGGTATTCTCAATGATGACGTTGACTGTATTGGTTTGTTTCTTTGTTTCTCCATGTTTTTTTTCATTAAACTAAAGCAAGTTGTAAGTAGGCAAGCTCAGAAACAAGAAGATGAACTGAAGGTGATAGTTAATGTGTTTGTAAGCAATTTATTGATAGTTTAATGTCTTTCAGAAATGCTCTATGATAATTTAACAAACGCATTACGTGGCCGAATATGGGATGGTAAAGAAAAGTTAGTTGAAGCTATCAGAGCGTTATTATTTTCGGCAGGAAAAAATTTGGCTTCAAAGTGGGATGAAACTACAGTTGAAATGGTATGCTTACTATCCACGTTTATGTCAACATTCCTTTTTAATTTAAATTGATAGCTAGCATGTGAAGCGAAACCCAATAAAATACCTTGTTCGCAAATATATTTTGAAAAGCAATTCAGAAACGGACAAATTGTTGTCAAACTTCTAAAAAGAAATTATGACATATGAGTTCAGTTGGGCTGTATTATCAACTCTTGATATTATTCTACAATATGTTGAGACTAATCGTATATCTATATATATATATATATATTTGTTTGATTTATTTGGTAATGAAAAAAATTATTTTTATAGAAATTTTTGCCTTTATGGGGACAGTGTAAAAAAAAAAGTGAGAAATATACTGGAGAAGCTATTCTGTGTGCTGCTATGTTTTGCGAAATGACTGGTTGTAGTAAAATTGCTCAACAAATGATGTCCTATATTTGTGATGTCATAAACTGTAGTCATTCAGAGTGAGAATTTTGTGTTTTTTTTTTTATTTTTTTGGAAAGAAAAAATTATCAGTTCAATGAAATACCTAAAGCAAAACTTATAATCATTTATGAGAACCAAAATGGTTCATTGATTTTATATCAAATTTCTGGAAATTCAGACAAAATTGCAATGTTATCAGCGAAGGAGAAAGTGAAAACCTGAAAAATTATGATTATCTAATGAAGATTGTGCCAGCAATTGCTCATTTGTTACTGTCATTTCACGGAGGTTTGTTATCTGTGCACAAAGATACCTTATTTCTCTAGCTATTACGAAACTCAGTAGTTGTAATTCATATTGAGTAATGTCTAATTAGTTTTTCTATTAAGTAATATTTAATTATTTCTACAATTACTAAATAATTTCATACTTCACTGCTTTAGCCGAATTGTTTCGTTGCATGGAGCAAGTAGTCGCTTTGTTGAAGTCTGATACATTTTGGAAAGTGAAGCAAGCACTTATTATCGAATTACCACATTTCATTGAAAGGTGAGTTGTAAAAATAAATTTTTGATTATATTTTCGAAATAAACATAAGCTTGGAGATGAAATAACTAACTCTCAAAAAGAAATGTAATTACTCAAAAATTCTGTTTTACAATTCCTGAGAAATGACAACTGTAACAACATTAATTGCATATGATGCTGTTCTGGTTTATTTTTTTTTAGAAGTAATGCTAAACATCGAAAAGGAGCAGTTTATCATCAGTACTTTGTTATAATTTGATATAAACCATTATTTGTTACGGTAATTTACAATATTTTTAAATATTTAGATGTTCATCTCATATTGATTTCACCGCTCTGTTTGTGGTTGTTGGTTCACTTCTGGTTGAAAATGATGTTTCGCAACGGCATACGTTTACTCAACAATGTTGCGTCGTTCTCGAATATATCATTAAGCGAGCACAGAACAAAAAATGTATTTTGTTGCTATACAAGCACAAAGATACCGTGGAAACACTAAAGAAAATAACAGTCGTGAAATCATCCGCAGTCGTGAAATCACTTGACAAATTATTGAAGTATGAATAATAGGTTTTTGTTTTCTATTGTAATAGTTGTTGTATAGTAGAACTAATACTGTGTTGTGGCATCAAGGACTCTGGAATACATTTAAAAAATTCACATTTCGCCAGCATAACTTTCTGGCTCTTGACTCTTTGAGGTGGTAAATGATCTATATATATATATAGATAGATAGATAGATAAACGGAATTGACGACGCAAGTGAATCTGTGCAGGGGAGCTTGGAAATGTTAGCCCACACTTTCAAGAATTTTGACAGAAATATTGAAATGTTGCCTATATGTTTACTTTGAACTTTAAATTTATATTCAGACAAGATGTGAATAATCCACCTTGCATCCATAACCACGTGAAACAAGTGTTGCAATTTGGAGAAAATGTCATTTGTTATTGAACTTGAATTTTCTTAAGATTTGAAATGTAAACGACTTTCATAAACAGTATAAATTGCAGTCAATAACCAATTTATAAGAAATTGGCCTACAATTATTAAAGTAGCAACTGGCAAAATAAATTGAAATATTGGATATCAAGAATGAATATGAAGGAATAGTATAATATTACTGTTTTGAACCAATAATTACAATTTGCTGGAGGTGTTCAGTTCAGCTGTTTTAAGGACAGGGACGAGTGTTGGATAGATGAAATTAGAATCAAGATTTCTTAAGCTCCTCTCACTACTATATCTTACAGAGTGGGTGATCAGAAAAGTAATAAATAGAAGTGGTAACTTTTAAAATCATTTTGGGTTAAATAGGTCTGGACTATTTATCTGAAAGTAGAGTGTGAAATCAAAACCTGGATTTTCATGATAGTTAATGGGAACATACAATGTATGATATGTAAATTAAACTATATGTTAACATAATTTTATAATTTTCAAAAAGGATGTGGATTTGCCAGTTGATTCTTTTTTGTAACAAATGATCTTTTCGGTTGCTCTGTATAGGTAGTTCCAACCATTGGATGAAAAAAATAACAGCTAGTCTAATTACCACATTACTTTTCAGCAACAGTTAATTACTGTTCAGTTGATTAGAAAAAACCATTTTTTTTTTGCATAGAGTTATTTTCACTTTAAGTTACTTAAATCATAGTGCCAAGTGATCTTTAGTCTAAACCATCGATCGTGGGTATATGAATGATATTTGGACAGCTTTCGTGATAATCACCTTCAACAAGGAGTTACAAATTTCATAGCGATAATAATCTAACACAAGGAATAAGAATTTTAAACTATTCAAAATTCTCACCCATATACCGCTGGAAATGAAAAAGAATTTGACTTGAAAATAATCATTGAAAAATATTTTTATATCTGGCTGATATTACTGTTGTTGTTTCCTCTTTATGAATTTATTTCAGCTGATTAAAATTAATATCTAGAAGTGAAAAAGTTTCTGGTTTATGATTTGTCGACACATTGCATTATTTGCACAAGAAATCAAACAAGATGAACCACAACAAAATGCTGTCGTTTTCTTGACGTTCTGATGAATTTATTACCTTAAGCAGCGTTAGTCTTACACAAATTCCTCCATCACTTATTGAGCACATACCTTTACCTTTGCCCTCCCATTCCATTCCTTCCATACTTCATTAATTTTTTTCCAGGGAATTTGTTGTTATATGAGGTTAAAGCTTAATTTCATCTGTTTTTTATAAATTGAATTTTTCTTTCATATTTCTTTTTAGTGTAGTTCCTTTCCAATCGCTTACAGATATTTCTGGTAACATATATTCTTTTTATGTGTATTTTCGTTAGTATACGTCAAATAAGTATTTTTATAGTAATGTATTTTCTATAGATGCTCCCTATAAATGCAGGTATTTCGTGTTGTTTTCAAGAAAATTTGCTATTTATCAACAGTAAAAACCAAAACCAAACTTTTATGAATATGATTTTTAAAAGCAAAATAGTGGCTATTTAGTTACATTTATGACATCTAATGTAAGTATATACTTACAAAAAAAATGTTCTAATTTATTTTAAACTCTAACATTTTCCTTAAGCATTGTGCATATGACTAATAAAATATCATGAATTTAGAAATGATTCGTCTAAATTTAAAGTAGCTTGTACTGTTGCTAAATTTGCCGATTAAACATTTTATAAAAATCACGTGAAAACATAATATAACCCCATAACTTAATCTATTCAAGGGCCACAGAATATTTGGTGACACCATAGAAAAGTGGCAGAAACTGAAAAGACTTCAGTTTAGGATCTAAACATACACAATACTGGAGATCTTCTATAATGATTGCAAAGTTTTTGTCTACAGCACTTTTTGTTTATCATTAGGCCGCCACGTTTACCTCATCACAGAAGTCATATTATCTTATCAAGAGAAATGAGAAAGTGATTTTATATAACAAAGCATTAGAAGAATGAATCTTCTGATTTGTTCTGCTCTTTCTTATCCAATAAAACCATCGAGAAGTAGCGACACTTCCTTTGAGACATTTGTTGACCTTTTCATCTTTAGTTTGGAGATGAAGAATTTTCTTCAAAGAAAAGTGAGAGGGACAGAATCTCTCACCCCGCACTTTCTCATCTCATTGGCATTATGTGCTTCCCAGCCTTTCCGCTTGGAAACATAAGGCTACTGTAGTAAGATTACTTATTCATGCAAAGATTACTGTAGTAACTTATTCATGCACAGCGATGCGATAGCCATTTAATGAAAGAGCATCTTAGTGGGAGGAGCATTTTCACTCATCAAAAATTTTCACTGTAATCCAACTTCATACTACTTTATTACAACATCTTTTGAAACTCATTTCACTTCGCAAATTCACTTCAAAAGGAAATGTCCTTTGCTCAGTTAGTATAGAAGTGGTTTACATTTTTCACTCAAATAGCTAAAACATCTCAGTCATAATCAAACTGCTACTACAATGAGAATGATCTTGCTTTAATTACCATTTAAAGTCTAATTATTTGTTATCAATTAAAATATCCTCTCCACAGATACTCGCGACTTCAGATACCATACGAACCACTTATTTTCTCAAGTAAGATTTTGGATGTTTATTGATCCTTCAACTTGATAAAATTTCCTCCGCTTCGTTTTGCTATGACTTTCAGTGACATTTTCAAATATTTTTGGATGAAGCAGTGTAGCAGTCATGATATGACCTTATCGATTTATTGAAAATAATTACCTATAGGAAGTGAAGAAATGTTGACCTTTAAAATCGTTATTTTGGCCTGGTGTACTCATCACAACAAACATAATTCTTCATTTTTCAGCAGCTCTATATTTAAACTTACAAGCCTCTATCCAAAAAACAGTAAGTCATTTTTATAGCTGCTGTGATCAGACATTTTTTTTTCATTCTTATATGTTCTTTTAATATTTTCAGATGAATTATAACATTCCACCACCAGGGAAACTTCGCTTTTCTTCACGATATCGATGGATCGCTCCTCAATCCACTGTCTTTCCTTTTCATTTCGAAAGCAAAACAAGTGGCGAATCAAATTCACCGCAGATTTCCAGTAGTACCGATCCAGAGATTCAATCTGCAAAATGTCAAAACAAGCTCAATGTAAGCGTAGAAAATGAAAAAACTTCAAATTCTCCACTAACAGATAAGCCCATAAACGTCTCATTGTCGTCTAATGTGTCATCTACTATGTCATCTACATCTTCATCGGTTAAAGAGATGAATAGCTCCGAATGCTTACCTCCAGCAGAAAGGTAAGTAAGGATAGCACTGATATTATCCAAAAAACCAAAATATTTATTTTCCTAATTTATTCTTTCAGTTTTATTTCCTAATTCATTTTCTCACCTCATTCTAATTTTTTTCCTCAATTTTTCGGGGAATCAAATTTCATTCATTCCATTCATTTAATATACTTCTTCATGTAATGACACCTATATATACTTCTACATAAGTACATATATATATATATAAAACAAAATCTTTGGCTCACTTCTCTCCTTTGGGTGCCATTTTATGAAGTTAGGAGGTGCGTTTTCACAGCGACCCTAAAGTTGTCCAAGTCTAAGCGTTGCATGATACCGGTGCTGTCCACCGCGATGTAGTTGTTGCTTAATTATGGACTAGGAAGTTGGGGACATTGACTTGAGTTTCTTTCTCTGATGCGCCGAGTTTCTTTTCGTTACGAAATTCAAATTCAATGAGAAATATAGCTTGAGAGTGAAGTCTTCTTAATCAGGCCAATTTACAATGGATAAGCGTTTTGTTCTACTTTCTTGGATTTTTTACTGCTGCCACATAAACAAAAGAATTTCAACACTACGTTATCATCTCAAACACATTAGTCTCGTCTTCAAGCAAACTGTCTTAATGAAACAAACAATTCCTTCATTATTTTTTTTAAGTTCGGGAAAATATCTCGAAGGATACTTATAATTTGAGAGGTAAACAATTGTAATTCTATTTATAATTTAAGCAATAGCAGTTGTATATCATTGCAAATGCCTCAAGAAGTGAAAAAGAATACTGCAACAGATAGAGGCAACAGTATTGGCAAGGACAATAGGCTTACGACAACTTATCTTGGGGTTTCACAACCCATTTCAATTTCGGGACCGGATGAATTTGATATTGTCATGTCGACAAAAGTGAGTATTGCTTCAAATTAACGCTGTTTAGCTTGTGGAAGTAATTTTTTTGATTTTGGTCGCTTTTCTTAGATTTGATGCAGTTTGCAGCATGGAAAATCCTGTTTATAGCTCTTGCAATTATAAATATACGAATAGATAATTTTTGTGTTCTTTTTAGTTAGATGAATATTTGCAAGCAAATGGTTATTTTGAAACAGAAGAGGAAATGAATTTACGTCTTAAAGTGCTTAGCAAAATCAACGCATATGTGAAAAAATGGGTCCGCATCGTATCTAAAAGAAGGGTTCATCATTTATATTTTTGCAGTTACCGACATATAACTCTAACATATTCCATTATCTTAATCTTATTTTTTCCAACCTTTTCCTATCACTTCATGTTCAGGTCTTCATTGTTTTCCTTTCCATTAAAAATTCTTGAAAAAGAGAATATACTTATTCATTTTTTTAGCAAATGCCTGATTCTGAAATTCAAAGCGTTGGTGGAAAATTATTTACTTTTGGATCATATCGACTTAACGTACATACTAGAGGTTTATTTTCTGTTCTTTGTTTTGTTTTCTTTTTTGAACTCAGAGAAGTTTTCATTTTCTTGCATTTCATTTTTCTCGTGTCATATCCTCTATTATGGTATATTTGGCAAAAGAAAAAAGCAAATAATATTTTTTGTCTTTAAGAAAAATCCAACTTTTTCCAATAAAATGTGGTTCAGGAGCTGATATTGATTCACTTTGTGTAGCGCCGAGACATGTGGATCGGAACGATTTCTTCACAAGTTTCTATGAAATGCTTGCTGAGGTAATTTGCTTTCGTTAGGAATATTTGGTTTAATGAATAAGGCGCAGAGTCTGATGAATTAGTTTCATAACCATTGGATTTAGATAAATCGATATTGAGGAATTTAGTCAAATGATGAGTTTATTCGCGAATAAAGTCCGTTGCGGAAATTCTATCAAAAGTTTGTTATAATAGAGCTTTACAAAATCGTGCATTATATCATTGTTTTTAGGATCCAAATACAACGGAATTACGCCAGGTTCAGGAAGCTTTTGTCCCCGTAATCAAATTAAAATATTATGGTATTGAAATGGATATATTATTTGCTCGCCTTGCTCTACCGAGAGTGCCAGAAGATCAGCAGTTGAACGATGATTCGATATTGAGAAATTTAGATGAGAAAAGTGTTCGTTCGTTAAATGGTGAGTTGACCAACTATTAAAACACGTTACAAAAAATTCTGGCATTCTGTTAATTCTGTCTAAAAATTCTGTTAAAATTTTAAAATTAATTTTTGTGTACTGTCATCTTAGCAAGTATCTTTTCCAGGCTGTCGCGTTGCTGATGAAATATTACGCCTAGTACCCAATATATCAAATTTTACATATGCACTACGAGCCATTAAACTTTGGGCGAAAAGTATGTTTCATAACTATTGTCATCTTCTTTTCATGTTATAATGTTGAGGGTAACTCATGTTGAAATCTTCCGTTACTATTCGTTGCATGTTCTAAGCACTTGTCAGATTTTAAGCTTCCATTAACAAAAATTTCAGTAAATGGCATATATTTTAATGTACTTGGTAAATGCTGGACTCTCCAAAAGAAACTCTGAATTAAAACTTCCATTATTCATTATTAATTGGGACATTATCAAATATATTTTTCATTGGAATATTTTGCAGATCATGGCATATATTCTAATGTTCTTGGTTATCTTGGCGGTGTATCATGGGCTATACTTGTTGCTCGAACATGCCAGTTATATCCAAACACTGGGCCAGCAAGACTTGTGCAGAAATTTTTCTTATTATACACAAAATGGTACTAATCAGTATTAGGATAATTACTGGCATGCTCAGTATTAGTATTCAAATAATTTTGGGACAACTTTTTTTTAAAGAACTTCTAACACAAAAATTTTCATTGATGTTACATTTTTTTTTTTTTTGTGTGTGTTAGTTGCAAAACAACTTTTTCGAAATAAAATTACTGAGCGTACTAAAGTCTTTTGTTTACCTTGATGTTTGTTTCCAGGGAATGGCCACATCCAGTAGTCCTTAAGGAAACAGAAATTTCACACGCACGTGATATGCCGTCTTTACAAGAACTTGTTTGGGATCCGCGATCAAGAAGTGGTGATCGGTAACCTTTCGTCTTTATGTCTATATTCTTTATACTATGGAGTCATAAAGAAGTCATTATTATCCCTAACAATGAATATTTATTTTTTGTTCATTGTCTAGTGAAAGTCCCAGTCGCAGGTTTCATCTTATGCCAATCGTGACACCAGCTTTTCCGCAACAGAATTCAACATTCAATGTAACGAAGTCTTCGCTCAAAATCATCATGAATGAGATCGAAGAAGGTTTATTTTGACTTGATCTTTTCATTCTGTACTATTATTCATTCGCTTCCTTGTTATTTCTGTCAAATCATTTCCATGTTAATTAAAACCATTACCCTCGACTCATGTTTCATGTGACTGTTCTTCGATATGCCACTTTCAAAATTAAAACTTTTTAAGGTCTTGTTACTATTAACGACATAATGAAAGGAAAGACTGGATGGTCAGCATTGTTTGAAGAAGTTAATTTCTTCAGTCGTTACAAACATTTCCTAGCACTTCTTTGTTTGTCGGCGACAGAGGTGAGTTCTCACTCTCTTCATAGCCTAAGTCATATGACTAATATTGAAAAATTATAATAATCTGTAAGGAAGCAGATTACCGCTTGAAATATTATGTTGATCTTAATGATTTTCAAAATACACAGATGCTAATGATTCTCAAATTTTCAGCAAGATGAATTGGTGTGGTGTGGACTAGTTGAATCTAAAATCCGATTTTTGATTGCAAGTTTGGAACGTCGCGAAAGTATCAGGGTGTGTCATGTACATACAAAATATTATCAGCCACGAAATGATCCTTTTCCGGTTCAAGTTTCTCTCCAGTGAGTATTTTTCTGTATTAGCTGTTTTCTTAACATATGCTTAGGTAATTAAAAATATGTAGGGCGAATAATTGGGAAAGGCATTTAATTTTTGATAGTGTAATGAACTTGTTTCAGGAATCCTCGATGCCGGCTTTGGTTTATTGGATTAGATTTGAATAAAACTGTGAGCAGGAAAATTGACATACAGCATGAAGTTCAAAGTTTTATGGATCTTCTGAACAGCATGGCTACTACTCAAAATATATACGTAGAAGGAATGAGTGTACGTATTTCTGTGTTACCTATAACTTAATTTAATTTTAGAAAAGTTGTTAAAATATAGTAGTTTTTCCATTGATAGATTTTCTAACTTGAGTAAAAGCAGTAATTTGAGTGTTAAATTTTCGTTAGAAATGGAAAATTGTTAGATTTTTCATTTTCAGGTAATACCACATTATCTTCGTAAAGCAGAACTTGTAAAATGGTTGAAAATGGAAGACCTAACTAGGGGAAAGAAAGCACCAAAAAGGAGACGAATAGCAACTTCTCAAAATCAACAGGCTACAGGTCCATTACAAAATAAGACGAGAAGTGAAACATCAAGCATTGCTTCTTGTAACTCTTCGGTAAGTTCATCCTTCAAATCGGATGAAATGTAATGTCATGTAGATGAATTAAATTTAAATAACTGGGAAATATATTTTGTGGACTTTTTATATCTCACCAGTTCAGCTAAAAAAGTTCTCTGAAATTAGTTATTTAAGGGAGCTGCATCGCCTTCCACGTCATTATCTGGGACGGAAGTCAGTAAAAATGTACAAAATGATTTAGCAATGTCATCAACAGTTTCAGTACCAACAGGTGCTTTTTTTTTTCAGATGCTATGAATTGCTCACGCAAATTTTTCTCTGTTCAATTTGTATGGCTTTCATCTAAATTTCAATTAAAAATTTTTTTTTTCAAAACATAGGAATAAATTTGCAGTCTCAGGCTCTGCAGAGGCAGTTCCTAAATCGGAGATAAGCATCTCGAGCTGCAATGACATTCCTATCGGTTCAAATTCAGTGGAAAGGAAGCTATCGGTGAGTAGTCGGTTTGTCGATTATGGGATTAATTCATGTTATTCTCACCTTTTTGAACATGTGTCGGTTTTTGCGAAAGTTTTTTTCCTTGTAGTAAGTAAAATTTTTGACGTCGTTTTCTTGCAGAGTGAAGCCAGCAGAATAGTTCTTCACAGCCACTCAGCTATTGAAGGTAACTTTTGTTTGTTTTATTAGGATAAAATTTTACGATAGATCCTATACTTCTTGTTGTTTCCGTAAATGAAACTTTCGGACTTTAATAAAATTTTTAACTTCAGCAATTGACAACCAATCTCCTGCTACGCAACGCCTCGTGAGTGATGGCCAAAATAGTGAATTACAACTTTTGGTGAATAATGATGAAACGAACCCGGTAAGAAGTATTAGAATAATTGAAATTGCTAGAATTATGTTACAAATTGATCTGATAACAGCAGTGCCTTTAAATCTGGTTTATCAACTTGAATTCAATTTCGTTAAATTAAAGCAAAAAAATAATGGAAGAAAAAGATCAGCGGAAAGGAATACCGAAGATGCAGAAACAGCGCCAACTCAACTTAAAAGGTGTTCATTCGCAGAAACAAATCTTGCCTCTCCAGCAAACGTGGAAACGGAACAAACTAATCGGAGTTTACTTGATTCGGTAAGTGATATTGCTCAGTGGTTGATTGTTTTTACTGATTTTTCCACTGCAGTTATATTAATGCTCAGTAAGCAGCACTCGAGTGGCTTAAAAAATTGTTTTTGAAGGACGAAATATTTATGATGTTGGTAATAAATAAAATTAATGCAGTTTCATTTAAGTGGACTTAGTATACCATTTTTCAGGGTTTCAATGGTGCTGGTGCTTTATAAAATGAGACTTGTGGCGAAGTTTGTCCTTATATGTTCAGGAGAAAACATTATTGACTGCTGTGCTATATCTCTTTTTTCTTATTACTATAAATTTAGATGTCGAAATTCATGTTGTATTGTTCGAAATAAGCTTCTTTATCATGTTTAATGGTATATAGTGGTCAAAAATTCATGTAACTTTTAATTTAATTCAGATTTTTAAAAATCGAAAATTTCGAAGAAAACGCCAAAACATAAAAGTTTTTAAAAAAATATGGAAATTGGAAAATCATTTCAATATCCAACGTTAATATTCACTACCATTCAAGGTAACAAATTTATATTTCAACTAGTCTCGCACTAAGTAAGCTTTGTTGTTCATTAGAAATATTAAAGAGTTTATATAGTGAATAATGCAAGGTTTTCAAAAAAAAAAAAGCTGAATTTTTGGTTGAATGGTAGAAATCTTTTTTTGAACTAATGATCTCGATATGTTATGTATGTACTCTATCATTTGTATAAATGCAATAATTTAAAATTACTGCTCTTTCAAATAATCACTTTTTTTTTTACAAAATGTTTCACTATTTGAATAATTTGATACTATGAAAATATCACTGTGAATGTTTAGGATTTTTTACATCTTGTTTTTGCTCATTTCAAATGTCCACAGTGATAGGTATGATTTTGCATTTTTATACGGTATTGTGGAATAATTTGAACATCACTGTTTCAATTTGTATTTTTTTATTTCATGAAATTGTGCCAAATTATTTCGATTAATTCCAGATCACCAATTTTTTTTTTAAATTTCTTAAGGGCTCGATCTAGCGATTTACAAAATTGCACCAGTTTTTCTGAGATTTTAGTATTATTTTTTGTAGTAATTAGCGAATATGGTGCAGGCCTAGTTTTTCCTTAGCTTTTACGAATTCACTGCAGAAACTAAGCCTTATAAGATTGAGTTAGGTGACGTAGCATTTGCTAGCTGTTGGGAATGAGAGAATAAATTTAACCAGGTTTGGATATTGTTGAAACTTTCTTTTCATTAAGTTAATTGATGCTTTTTCATGCATTTACACCTCATTACCAGATATTTCTATCGATGTCTGTTTTTTGCGATGTCATGTCACTTTGTTGTCAAATATCACTAACGTGGAGTTTGTTTAAACAACAAACTTAAAATCCATTCCCGGGGATTTAATGTTTAAGAAAGCAAAATGATTTCGAAAAACTTTGATCAGTGATTTTCGACTGTCCGGGAAATTAGTATAAATACAGCGCACTTTGGCAGTAGAAACTGCAATGTTTAGTTATTGTGGGAAATTTCGTCTCTCATTTTATCGCATTTTGAAATACATGGTTTTTAGATGGAAGATATGATTTTGTGGTACTGCAGCACAAAACGGTAATGAGCTGTTTCATACTGTAAACTTAATTTTGTAGAAATGTTATGAGAAAGCGGTACTATAAAAGATGAATAACTTGGAAGTAAGCTAAGTAAGGACATTCTCCCTTTTTTTATATGGGAGATTTCCGTATTATATAAAAGGCTAACTTTGAAATATGCAAGTGAAGATGTACGAATTGCATAAGAATAAGAACTAATGAAAATAGACTAAGGTATGTAATACCACTTTAAAGTATCTTCTGCTACCTGCTATTCATGTTGATGCTAGTCTTGCCCTGTAGCTGTTTGTGCGGAGGGACTTCCAGGAATAGAGACAGTGGCATTTCAACGCGGGCAGAGTGCGTACATGCAGGACGTCGTTGTGGTGTGTGTTGGTATTTCACTGAAGCGGGTGATGTGATAAGGAGGTGGAGGGTAACTTTTGCGATGAGAATAGCTTAGAATAAGGGTAAAGATGAGAGACTGAATGCGAATTGTGCAAGGGACTGAATGGTCAATAATCCTCAAACTTGATTGATCTTATGTGAGTAGGGTCACATTAAGGCTATTTGTGAGAACTCTAAATTATAATTATATTTAATTTCAAAAGAAATGATCTCGCCATTATCTTCATTTTTGTAACAAACGGTCAAAATTTTAATCATATAAAAGTTACTTGCTATGGCGAGATAAATAGTACTGAGGAAAAATTGGGTGGGGATGCTTTTCAAAGTCAGTTTAAAGTAATAGTTTGGTACGAAAATGAAATACTCTTTTTGATATAATCTCTGTTCATTTATATACAAGAGCATTTTCATTACTGCCAGTAAAATTTCTAGGTGTATAGTTATTATTCTTTTATCATGGCAATGCAACGAAATGATTTCTACATCCCACGAAAATCGCTAAATCAGACAAGTATGTTTCCTCTTGTCCTAATTACTTTATAGTCATTTATTTGGGAGACTTAATTCGTTTCTTCTGCGCTAATTAATTTCTTCATGAATGCTTACACAATCATATAGATTATCATTTGAAATAAAATAAGCAAGCTTGTGAAAGCAGTATGCTCAAGAAAATTTGTTAGGAAAAGCTTTATATCTAACAAAAATTATCCGTAAATGTTTTGCAATAAGCTGTGCTTCACGTTGCGATACAAATAGATTTTTCTGAGCATTAAAGTGCTAAATTTACTTAAACTCTATTTTACCACAATTTTATTGTTTGTAATCAATTTACGCGCTTGAAGACATATCTCTGCATTGCGTAAACGATGTTGCCATTAACAGCGAACCATTTCGAAATATATATCAGCAAGTAATTTCATCGCATATTTCAAGCAGCTGCCAGGATCGGGAATCGATCAGAATTGTCCGGTGTAGAATTATAAGTAATAAACAACTGGAAACACGGGTGACAGTTATTTTTTCCGATTAAAAAAAGACATTTTCGAATAGATCAATGTTTTGATCTTGTTTCACTTCCAATATTTATGCCCTAGAGATGTGGTAAAGTAAAATTATAGTTGGTTTTAAAGGACTTATATTACATTATATATTTTTTGGTAACCCAAATTCTACCATATTATGCAAGAAAAAGCCACATTACGAAGTTTATGAGGAATTCATTTTTTTTTCTCTTCAGTTCTCTAATTTTCGGCGTTCGCTAGAATCCCAGCGGTTACCCGCTGACGTGTCGTTTGGATACACTCTTCTCTCGGATAATGTGCGAGAAGTGAGTCATTTCTATTCATGTTTTACATTTTCCATCTACAAGAATGTTGTCACTGTCAGTTGTCAGTCATATGAAAGAAGCCACTTTGTAGTATTTATATAGTAATGAACAACGTTCTTAACTTCCCTTTTTTGAAATTGGCTTAGGCTGTGTAGTTTTTTTTTATTACAACATTCGTTGTCTTCAGTAACAAAAACAAATTTAAAAGAAAATTCTGTTGGCTAATTTGAAATGAAACTCTGGCCTCAGTAATAAATGGCTTAGGGATGCTTAATTTTTCTAACTTTTCAGATGGAACTGATAGCACAGTGGGGCCTCTGCGTTAATAATAACTTCGTGGGGGATTTGGGTGAACCAACATATGGTTAGTTCATTTTTAAAATTCATTTGAAAGACAGTTTGTTTGACAGTCTTTTTAATAAACTTCTGTTTGGAAAGAAATAGTGACTGGTTTTCAGTTTTCCGGCTAAATTTATTATCTTAAACAGTATGAAAGCAAATTGATAAAGAATTAATACATAAGTATTATTAAAAAGCAATATTGTTGTATGGAGATTTATAATAACAGTTTAGACATATTAAAATATTAATATGAAAATGTTGCATGTTGCTTTAATTACTCTAATTCTTAATTTTTGGGTCATTTACTTGAGCACATAACTTTTAGGTGTTTACTTGTCGGGACACCCGGATTTAGTTACACCAGCACCATTTCTTGGACGAACCAAATTGAAGATTTTAGCGTGCAAGGTAAGCGCTAACTTTTTAATTCGTGACTCTTTTTGTTCTTTTCACTACACATATCTTCAATTACTGTCAAGGCTTTATTATTTATCTTGCCGTTTAATAACTAAACAAAGATGTTATTCATTTGCAGTTCTGCAACCTGGTAGTGATAAATTGTCACACCATGACAATTCTTTCAGATCTTGAAAGGTAGATGCAATATTGTTGGTTTGGGGTCTTATCATTTATTGCCTACGCGAGGATGTCATTCGCATTCAGCTATGCAACCAGTGGATTGTAAATTATCGCGACATGATAATTATCGATGTGATCAGGTCTTATTAAATTTCCAGTTCTTTATTTTTTTTAAAAAAAAAAATTGCCTTCTGCAAGATTGATTCTGTTTAATTTAAAAGTCCGTAGAGTCTATAACAGGCAGCTGTTCTTGACTACCCAATTCACATGAATTTTTTCAGATTTTTTTGTTTGAAGAGAAAGGAGTTGGTTATTCCAAATCGCCAGCAAATATTTTACCTTTTGCCATATATGACGTCGAGTTTCCCCCAAATACGTAATTTTGTTCATTAATTTTTGATTAACTAAGTTTTTTTCTTAATACATGATGTTAAAATTATATAAGAGGTCAGCATATTGAGAACGAAAGAGATGTATTTTATTCACAAACGTGCAAAATACAAATAACTTTTTAAGCATTTTATTAGTTGCTTACTTATTTTACAAAGAAGGTTAAATTGACTGGGATATAACTGTTTGTAAACTTTTACAGGGAAAGGTTTTCATTATTCACTTTCGTGAGTTTCAGTGTTCTGTCTTTCAAAGGAACGGATTCAATTGTTTGGAGTGGTAATTTGTTGATTGGAAGTAAGCGCTATAGTCGTGTTTCACTGTATTCATTAGCAGCAGCGACTAAACCACCATTAATGTGAGTTTAGAAAGTGCTTAATGAAATGCTTTCAGAAGATCATTTCTGATTGGGAATTGATTTTTTTTTTACATATTATTTGTTAGATAAAATATTGTTTTCATCATTATTAAATAAAATATCTTTAGGAGTGCATTTTTTTTTTTTTTTTTTTACATTTAGTGACACTTACGAAGTTACCGACTTCATTCGTTGGACTGCGTGCCTGGCTTTTCCACCGGTTCTTGAACTGTTGAAACCACCAGCTCTTGGAGAAATCGCTTTGAAAAAAGAGGTTAGACAATCAGTTCAAATTTTGCAGAAGAAGATGGTAATTATGGTGCTTACGTAAATCTTTTTAGGTACTTTTGGTCGATTCTCAACGTTTAGTCTACTATTTTACATTATTTTCTGAAGATGATTCTCATGATTTTGTTTTACTACACGAATCTATGAGAATAAAGCAAGCGGCAAGTGTTTCATATTTTTGTCATTTTTGTATTTATTTTTGTCCAAGTTTTGCTTGTTTCGATTAACGGTTGAAATTAACGAAGTCTAGAATGAGTTCGTCATTGTGATTTATTGAAATAATCTATTGTAAATGGATCTTTCTAGCAAATCATGTCATGTTATAGGATAGTTTGATTGTTTAAAACATTAGTTAACAACACATTAAGCGATACAAGTTGAGCTCTTCTCTACAGCACTGATTTGATTACTTTCGGCGTCTTATAATAAGACTTGAATAATTTGTAATGTTTCCATAGCTAAAACCAACTAACTAATATAGTTTTTTTTTTTTTTTTTTTCAGGCAGGTATAACGATCTTCCCATCTGTTGGGATTTTCATTCTTTTGCCAAACGGATTATTTAGTGATTTGTTAACACTTCCTAAAACAGTTGGCAATATTTTCCATTGTTTATATTTGACATCTGATTTGAACTGTTCTTTAATATACGGTGCATTCGAAGCGATGTCGACGGAGGAGAAGTCATTAATTTTGCGATTTAGATTTTGAATTTTAATTGTCGAGGGCCTACTAAGTATTTATTGTTGATGTAAAAATTTTATGTTTGTTTTTTTTTTTTTTTTTTTTTTTTTTTTTCAGAAAGAAATTTGCTTCAGCTATGTTATAAATGTATGAAATTAATCTAATAGACAGTATGTTTTACAGCGATGAATTTATGAGGCCGTTGTTACTTCAAGAGCGTATCGATGGGCTGGATGTTCGTATTCAAGAACTGGTACGAAATGTGGCTAAGAAAACTTTACTTTCGGAAGAAAATTCTAACAAATTAAAGGTTCAAGGAGAAACATCGAATGCAAGTTCCGGTAAATTTTATATTGCCTAGACTGATTAATAGCTATAGAAGAATAAAGAATCATTAGATTATTATGTCTCTTTATATCCTCATTGCTTGCAAGAATTTATATGCAAGAAATAGAAAGGAAAAAACATGTATATTGCTTATACATTGAAGAAGCGGTTGACATGGATATAGCAGACAGTGACGATGATGAAGAGAAGAGGGGATGGCGTGTTGAGCGTATGAACACAAAATATGGGATGGAAAATTCCTTAAAAGAGCATGTACGTTTGCATAAAATTTCATTGATTTTGTCATTCTGTCTGTAGTCACTTTAGTTTAGTTGGAGTTCCTGTTTCTTTTTGTTAATCGTCGGCAAGTAAATTTCATGCATTTGGTAAACAGTTCTTTAGACATATGCTTGGAGTAGATATTGTTAATAATTCTCAAATTCATAAAATTCACTTGGAAAAGTTTAGTTGTTTGGTTACATATAAGGATGACTGCATAAGCTGCGATAGTTTTGTTTAATTTTTCAGCCAATATCAACCTCAGATTCAAAATTAAAGCCAAATTTACCGCATTCAATTGACGAAGCAGTGTCAAAGGATAAGCGATTACTTTCTTCTAATCCTCGACGTGGAAAGATGTTTATCAGTAGAGATCCCAGGAAGCGTCTTATCAATGGTCGAGATTTGCCAATTCCATCATGTTCAGTCGCAGGACGAAAGATTTCAGACTGGAATTCTTTGCGTGAACAATCAGTTACTAAAAAAAAGGCAATTTTGAGTTTTTGTAAACATTTAGTTATGAAGCATTGCAAGGTATTGTCAGATCATTGAGATTTCAATTTTTTTTTTTTCAGCCAACACCATCATTCGGCTTACCTGCAATTGATTTCCGTGGCTATTCGCCATCAGATGCGTTATCCAGTGGAGAATCGTCACCGAGAGCTGTTTCGCAGTCCCAGAGTTCTCCGTCTAACAGTTCTCCGAATCTTGGAGTATGTTCATCTTTGCTCGAATTGAAACATGGAAACTGGAGCCATCATTTTGATCACTTCTCAACAGATGTGTCTGCACTTTCTTAATTAATTATACAAATGATTAAGGCCCAGAACATCAAAACGGCATAATCTTAATTATTTCTCAAAAAATCGAACTGTATATAGTTTTCCATAAATTTTACAAAGAAAGTTAAAGTAGTGACTTGGTCCGACAGGAAATAATTTTAAACTTCCAGGTTAACGACAGTGTGGCGTTTCTCGGGAGTTTTTCGAGAAATCAGAGGTATGTTTCTGTTTTAGCATTGTTCAAGCTGCAGTGTGTTTTAGTTGTCTCAGTTCAATAGTTTTCTTATCTGCTATCAGCTCAGTATTACCACTGTGGAAAACTTTGGAATGCTTGGTTTACTATGGATGTATTTTTTTAACTTGATGTTGAATTTTCAAACCTCTCTCTTATTTTTTAGTGAACCGGATAGTACTGAATCTCCTGCTAGTCCTCCACATGAACCTGGTGTCTTCGTTGCTACTGCGCCAAAAATTATTTCCGATTACGATATGAGGTCGGCTATCGATGCTTCATTTCAAATGCCCGCACGGCAGTATCGGGTAGTTTTCTTAGATTCTTATTTATCTACTGAAATATAGTCAGCAAAAAAGTGGGACTTTTTTTTTTTAAATTGGTTGTAGTTTATCTTCTGCATCCTCATTTATTTGTCATTAAAGAAGAATTCGTTCTTTACATGAATCAGAATATTAATATTACTAAAAATGGTCGTCAGCAACAAAATTAACCTAAAAAAAATATTTCTGACCTCTTAACTGTTCGTAATAAATATAATTAATATTTTTTAGCCTCCGGAAGTTACACCGTTTACAGCTGTAGCGTCAATAGAAGCAGTGAAGAATCCTGAACTGCTGGTAGGAAATATCAGTTCTATTTCATGCGTTACTTCAATTAAATGGATAATTTATAGTTGTTTTACAATTGTCACTGTCGGCAGTTAAATTTTAGGAAATTTCATCATACTGTATCTGTTGTTTCAGACTGATAAAAAACAAAAAAATCTCGCTATCAATGATGAACCCACGTAAGTTCTTTCAGTTTATGAAGTATTTGATTTACGTGTTATTCAATGCTTTTCATCTTTGCTTGTCATTGCTGTGATAAATTTTGCAGTGCATTATGAATTGTACATGTTTTAAATTAGTATTTGACTTACAAATTGATTTGATTTTCATTTTTCGTAATCCTAAAAAGTTTTCATCGCCTTGGGCGAAAAAACAAACTGTCATAGAAAGTTTTTTCTCGGTTAAAATCGATTTTATTGTTAATATTCTTTGTTTTCCTATCTTTAAACACTGATTTTATATTTTGATGGTCAGATCAAGAGAAACTGAACTTGTTAAAATTTTAAATAATTGCGGCTTTTTGTAAACTGAATGTGGAACTTTTAGTTACATCCTGCCTGAATTAGTTTCATTTCCATCCCATTCTATTCAAAGAAATCCGGCTGAAAGTGAAAAGGTCAGTTTTTTCTAGCAAAAATATTTTTTCTACAGACTGTTTTTTGCTTGTAGATGAAAACACTATGTAGTAGGATAGTTATTTCATATTTATAAAAAGTGTTGCCTGGAGATTATTTTTTATTTTCCAGAAGGATTCGTTATTAAATCCTCCTGCGCAACACTTGCAGTGGAATGTTTTTCCGAACTCGGATGTTGATGATCATGATCTATCATTCTGGAAAACAAATGAATCGATAGCTAGTGGTGATGTAGATATGCGTGCTATTCATTCAGTTAGTACTGTTCCAGATACTTCACGTGAAGTATGGATTTTGATTTCTTGAAGCTAGATATGACTGTAGAATATCTCAGAATAAAACAGAAGTATATCGATATGTTACATTTGTATTTTGTCATTTGTTTGGCTAATGCTTTAAATTCCTATCATGGAATGATAATTATTATGCAATTTTCATTTTATGATGAACTGGTCTGGAAACAAGGAAAATATAAATGGGCTATAATGTAGGGTTTGGGTTTGAGATTATTGCTTGAGCAATAATCATTCACTGCCATTTAGATTGTTTACTTTTTTATTCAAAGTTATAGATTATTTTTGGAATGCTTTGCAACAATAAAATTGACTTGAATAAAAAATTAAAAAGGATGAGCGGAGGTCGATAATGTCGAGTGAATCAATTTACGGATTTGGGATAAAAAAAGAAAATGAATTAACTGTTAAAAGGAAAAAATAGTCATTCAGGAAATTTCCTTTTCTTTTTTGAATTGTGGGAGTATGATTGCTGGGAAGAAATGAGATTTATGTATCGAGATACAGTGTGTAGAAAGCGTCTTTATAGGTTATAGTATCAGCTGCGCATCACGTAAGATCTGCTATGCAAGCACCGATCGTATTCTCTAATGGCGACACTGATCATCGTATGATTTCATCAGCAGTTCGACCTTCAACTTCTGCACATTCTCCTGAAAGCTTTACAAATGAATCTACTGGACGCTTACGCATGCATCATTTTTCTTCACTTACTTCCGTTCCTTACGCGGGATCCTTTCGATACAGTAGTACTACTCCGACGTAGGTTTTTAATTTTCCAAAAAAGCAATTAAATTTATGGAGTTGCTTTATTTCAGCAGCTATACAGCTAGATTTAAACATCCACGCATGTATGGATTTTTCAATCAACCAACTATTCATCGCCAATCGAAACCGTATTATGCTCGAAGTGTAAGAGTTTCAGTTTTAGATCTTATAGAAATAATTTTTTATGATTTTTATGATAACTTAAAAGCATCAAATTATTTCTGCGGGTTTATACAGAGTGGTAACAACAGCTTTTTTGCTATTGTTTCCCAAAAACGTTTTTTCAGGCTGTGAGTAGCAGTTCTTCGGTAACCTTTCAAAGACGAGGAGTGTTACTGATCGATGATATTCAATTTACTGTTGGGGCTTTGTATGTATTTTATTTTAATGGCAAAAACTTTTGTTTTCGTTCCCCAAAATTATTTCTTCAAACTTTTAGCATGCTCTTTCGTATTTCGATTATGTTTTGATTATTTCATTGTACTGTTGCACAACGCATTTTGTTTGCAGGGATCCGAAGCTTTTCCGGATGATTCTGGAGCGTTTTTCGAATTGGAGGGAAAGTGGTTCCAGTTCCTGGTGGGTCAAACTACATACACATCTCAGGCAGACTTTGATTTTGGATGGGTAAGTTTTTGTTTCCACTGTTCTAATAGGTTGTTATTGGCTGATACTTTTCCCATTATGTCTTATAATTATCATTTAATTTTCATCAATTTATGGCTTTAGATTCTAGAATTATAGCAAGTACAAAGCAAGTCGAAATCCAATAACAAAGTAATCTTTTCATTTTTGTCTCCAACTAGCATTTCTAGTTTTAGTTAATAGCTACTCTGCTTGTTGCTTTCCCCCATGTCTAACAAGTATGACAGTGACTTTTGCCGTATAGTTACACCTTCTTAATATGGTGTAATGCACATTATTTGTTGCCGATAAAATGCCAATTTCAATTTCCAAATTTATTTCTTGATTTTTGAAAATTTGTAACCTTCGAACTTTGTTCTGCTTAAATGAGGAAAATGTTGGATATGACAGAGACACAGAGTAAAACTAAATAAACATCAGACACCATGAATCCTTATTTAAGTACCTCGTCGTATTCTGATTCGAAAATAGTGGAAAAATATGCCCATTATGAAGAAATAATAAAGGAATATGAAAATCTGAAAGTGATACAAACAATGAAACCACATGAATGTGATAAAAATAAAAATGATGCGAATATATTGTTGAAATGTTTGAGTCATATTGCAAATACAAATCGAAAGTGCGCCATGATTTATTTGACTGGTAAGTCATATTTCAACACGGAATTCGTGTTTTGTTGAAATTAATATATCCTCTTCTGTCCATATGGTTACGAATATTGTGAAAATATTCATTTATTCATTTGAATATAAATTATAAAAGTAGTGTATATGATTTCTAACTTGTCAGTGCTTTATAACTTAATCAAAACAAAGGCCATAACGTTCTGTGCATTTCTGAACCTTTTTTATTTTTTTCAAAAGCTTGAACTGAAAATATTTCATAAATACTGCATCTTTTTTAATTCTAGATATGTCAAAAGATTCGTCAGTGGGTAAGCAGATAACATGCACGGGTTTTGAAATTTATCGCAGCGTGGAGCTATTGAAAAAATTTGATATCTGATGATGCTTCATGCGTTTCGTGTTTTGAATTTGTGAAGATTCTTGCGTTTTATGTTGGTGGTTATTTTCATTGATTTCGGAATTTTACTGAATAAGTTTCGTGGATATTAATTCGTGAGTAAGTTGAAAATCATAACTCCTCTTTTATGCTCTGTTTCATAAATCCATATGTGACAAATTTTGCAACGAGGAATCCAAAATTAAAAAAAGAAAAAACTTCCATTCTACCTTCTTTTTTTCTATAATCTCTCATCTTTATATTTTCCGTATCTCAATCAATAACGATCATTCTATTTAATAATCCGTATAAAGCTTATCCCATTTCTTTTATTATTCATATATTTATTCATTTCCGTTATTTGAATTCACATATCTGCTCTGTCTTAGCAAATAAAAAATGACTAGACTCCCGTGAACAATCCCGTGAATACTTTTGCTTTTGACTTATTTATGTAATAGGTCGTCGTTCGCTTTCGCTTTTATCTTTGTTTCACTCTCCAAAAATGACAACTAGTTTTGCTCTATCCTTATACTACTTTTTTAAGAGCTAAAAAATCGCAGTTTGTTAGTGCTTTTCAAGGATTTTAGGTACTGTTGTTGAATTTGTTCTTCAAGTCGTCCGGACTAAACATTTCAGCATTGCACTTATATTAAACCTAAATATCAAAATGTGAGATAACATAATTCACAACTCTTCAACACTATGTATATGTGTTTTTCGGTGAAATAATAAAGTATGAAATTGTCTTTGGGTTTGGTTTACAACTGCTGACGCTTATAACTTTATATCATCTGGTTTCTTTTTTCTTTACTGTTTTTTCTTGCTGTTTTGTTATTTTAGTTGTCCTTGTTTCTTGTTTCACTTTATAAGTCTAGAATGGTCTTTGTTCTTAATTTACTAAATTGTACTTTAATAATTCCAATAATGAAGACTTTATTTAAAAGCCTTTGATGCTACGTGTCTCTGTACAATGCAAACTATGAATGATGTTAGACATGGTTATTATTAGTATAAGTTTATTCAAAACCTCGTTTTATTAATGCCGTGAAGTATGCGAGTACCAGTTCCTTGAATTTGATTAGCTTTAACTCTTTGGGAATACTTTCGACATAACAATTTAACGGAAACTTCTATTTATACCAGAAGCAAGGTTTCTCTGAAAGATAAATTCCGTATATATATTTTCAGTCTCTTCCTTGGAACGTGGAAATTGCAAATACAGCTGAGTAAGAAAAAAATGAACCTCCCAACCATACTTCCAATTATTTACGAAAATAAATTATCTCGAGAAATGTTCTCTGTTTCGTTTTTTCGTTCACTTTATTTGTATATCGTTAAACGATCTATAAGCTGAAGTGCTGTTTGAGGGAACTGTTATGAGTAGTTTAGTTAGCCAGACGATAATGTTCATTTCCCCTTTTTGAAGAACGGGTTGCTTTTACTTTTGTTATTTTATGTGAATTAATTTGTGGAAAACTAGTAAAATGTTAGATGATATATCCAGCCACATCTGAAAAAAGTTGTTCTACCATTCTTTTGAATTCTATTGAAATGTTTCTTTTCTGGGAAATCATTGATAACTGGCAACATTGGATTGATTTCTCAAGCTGATGTAAATTTGTCAAATTGTGAGTATGTAACACGGATAAATGTGAGCAATTCATGTTCCGAAGGCCTTAGACCTGTTCAGTGAGAATGCTGCAAAGGATACTTGTTTTTTTGTATCGTTAATATTGTGCAATGAATGAGATTATTTTTGGAATTTGTTGCCAAAAACAATATCATTTATATAATATTTGATGAGATATTAGTATTGGCTTTCAAATTTTTTGGAACGTTATCCAGCTGTTTTTGAAAAAATGATTCCAGCAAACATGGTGAAATTTATTGAATCACACCTGTGAACAATTGCTGTATGGAACAAAGGTAGACTATAGAGAAGTTTAAAGAATAAACAAAAGTTACAAGAAATTAGACGTACATCTTTGCCGTGAGCTCTAAAAACTCTTAGTAAAGCAATAAATAAGCTCATGAAAGCTAATTTAGCTGCTGATTGGTCTGCTATGATGTGAAATTTTCTAGTGATGTAATTTATATTTATGGGAAGTAGGAAATGATAAATATAATGACCGAAGAGAAGTTTACTTGAAGAACCGAAATTTCAACATAATATTTAAGATTATCATCAAGGATAACTAAAAATTAGCGCAAATTGTGACTAATTGCTAAGGCCAGAACACAATATATTATTAGGAAGTATTAGCACAACATTTGACACTTATCACTTCCAATACACAAATAAGGTAAACCAGGTGTTGTATCCCACACATTTCAGCAAATGAAACACAAGATCCAGGGAATATCCTTGTTTAAGAATTAGTTCATTATAGGCAATTATCTATCACATTAGTGCAATGCTATCTTTGAACTCAGAAATGGTTATAAATCAACCATAACGATTTCATATTTGTATATACATGTGTTCATCGAACTGCCTGCGCTAATCAATCAATTCGTTGGTAGTACTATACAAATTTAGTAAAATTTTGTGGCAATTATTTCCCATCACAAAATCTGTTCCATTTATGTGCTCATAAAAATTCATTTCATTTCTTTCATAAACAACATTCATTACATAAAATGATGATTATCAGTATATCTAAGTTCATTTTCTATTCCTTACCTATACTTGACTGTAATTAATTGGTCTGGTTACTTGCTGCTGTTAAAAATGAATCTGCAAAGCAAACAAGTAATTATAAATTATATGACAACACAATTATGTCACCAACATTCAATATGATTCTTTTTTAACTTCGAAAACCCAAAATTTTTTCGGAATTTTGAATTTGAAATGCTTCAGTTGTTTGCTTAATTTCATTTTTTAGAAATTAAAATAGTAGTCATCAATACTTAGCTTAGCGAAAAACTACCTACTGTGAGTAATAACAACGGATGTTGGAAGTTCTCACTGAAACGGTATATCCCTGTTTTGTTCACTAAAGAGTGGACCACTGCGATGCCACCGGTTGTCATTGCCAGTTTCATTTGATTGTCATTTTAAGCTATAAAAGATGACACAAATTTTTTTCCAGTTATTTGTACGCTGACGATCGTTGGCATCTTTGTTATTTGTTATTTGCCGCATCGATCTTTACAAAATTTTATTCGTTTTTCAACAGATCGATTTTTAGTGAAATGAAAATTAATTTAATCTGCTATATTCATAATTGAGGAGTTACTTAAACTTTAAAGTATTTCTAATTGAATTAATTTAGCTGTAGATAAAATATCTTAATGATAAAGAATCTTTGGATCGATTATAATGCACAATTTCTTTTTTTAAGAGAGACTCATTTTAGGATAAATGAAAGTTAAAGAGTAAAGAATATATTGTAACCTAATAATTTGTCCTTCAAGTTAGTTATAATTCATGTTCAGACAAAAAACCACAAGCTGTAACACTGACAAATGCAAAACTAAGTTCAATTCTTGAAATACTTCTTTTACATTTTTCTGCGCCGACACAATCCCCAAAGTAGTTTTATGGAAAATGAATAATGCTTGGTCAGATCAGAGTGGACTGTCACCGGTCACCGGTCATCGGTCACTACAACACATTCATCCGTCCAACCATCCATCCACTATCCATTCATTCATTATTTGTTCACCCACTGCTCTTTGTTCTTCCGCTTGCTTACTCATTCTCTGTATGTTTATTTGTCTCCCCACGATCAGATTCGAAATAAATTGTCTCTCTGAATTGGCATCGGGCACTTAGTCGATCGGTCGTTTTCGCAGTGAGTTACTACTACTATATGTAGGATCCGACAGCTGCTTCCAATTATTAACTCAGCGGTCGGATTGACCGATTCTCTAGTTTGTTTCATTTTGTTGTCCCTGTCATTACTGCTCTCTGAACAGTTGCTTAAAAAATATTTTGAAACTAAATTTAAAATGTCATTGTCATCCGAAACACTGAAAATTGTTGACATTCTCGAAATTTAAAATTCTTTTTTCATAAATTTTAAAAAATTTTTTCAGTTGAGAAAGCGCTTATTAGTGTCATGTATATTTTATGCACTTTTGGATGCTTTGATAGAAGATCAGGTATGTGGGTATTAAGTAGATCATACATGATGCAAATTCAAATTGAGGACTTATCTGTTTAGTAACTGATAGGTTTGATTATGTTTTGGAATTCCCAAGGTGATAGGAAGGGTAAGACAAACTTCTTTGGTCAATCTTGATGCAATCTAGAAAAGCTTTTTTCAACTTTTTTTATGAACTGCGCTGAATAATTTCAGAAACATTTAACCAGTAGTGTTTATCACATTTTAGTTTACTTACAGGAAATGCCGTTATATCCAACCCTTGAGGATTTATTAGTTGATCAATATCAATATCAGGTGACAATATTTTTATTTCCTTGTTCCTAACAGTTTGGAAATTCACGATTTTAAAATTGACGTGAACTGATGACTAAATTATGAGCATAGTAAAGAATTAATTTAATTAAACATCTTTCACCATCATAATGCTCCATACTGTAACTAACAAAATATGACAGCAATATTTAAAATTTTCTTTTTTCAAAATATTTTCGAACAAAATCAGAACTAATGAATGAAAATTTTCTTCTAACCTGTAATTACTCCTATCGAATACCAATTTCCGCTGTAATTTAGTATTTGTTAGAAAAAAAAGAAAAAAATTTTATATGAAAGCATTCAATTAATGTCCTTGAATTCCATCGTTTCGTAACAAATAAATTATGGCGAACTTTTTGTTCAAAAATTTGATCAACTTAATTCTGTAAGCTTGGGAGAGTTTTAGAAAGTTTTTAAGGAAACTGATAAAAGTAGCAAATGAACAAATTATACAGTCGTATTTTTACCATCGTTGATAAATATTTCCGCTTTCTATGCTACTTCACTAAAACATATAATAGGTGACCTCTAATCTGAACTGCCCAACACGATTTGTACTAAGGGAATAGATCAGATAAATATATCTAATATCTAACAATTAATCCAATCATTTGCTTAAAGAAACCGCACAATTTTTGTTAAATTTTATTTGAAATTGTTAATTTCGAAATAATTTGCAGAAGTATGGCAGCTGCTCAGACCACAGTTCTCAGCCATTCCATTCTTGCGCAGAACCATCCGCTCCTGTCTTTGAATCAGATGCTCCCATCCGTGAGTAATTCAATATATCTTATCATTCTCGTGAACAGTCCCAAGTTTCGAGACTTAAATTTAAATTACAAATTATTTGTTTAAAAGAATGATCTGATTGTAGTGCTGATTTGGATGGAGTGATGAGAGATCTGTCACATACTGTTAATAGTAAGTTAATAGTAAGGGAATAGGTCAAATACTTTAGTAGTAAGGGTCATTCTGTCATTACTGCTTATAAAATATTCACTCATGAAAATGCTCTCACCATGAAATTCATAAAAGAGAACAGGCTACAAAAAAAAATCTTATTTTAATTTATTAATTGGAATTGCATTCTCAATTTAGCTTCAATTGACGGCAATGTTCTCCGAATTAAAATGTCAGAAAATATTGCTAAGTTAACTTCATTTTTTGGAGAAAACAGTTGAATTTCATTGATACTTATTCATCACTTATTCAAAAACAAATGATTTTATGATTGACTGAGGATGTGATCTTAATGTTCTGCATTACTTTTCTATTTTTTTAATTTCATGTTTGACTACATCATTTTAAGTATTATTGAAAGGTACGAACAGAAAAGGTACATTGAATTGTAATCAGAATTGTAATCAGTTAAAAAAAAAAAGAAATGAAGAAATAAGAAAGAGTTGAAGTGATACTCACAATGAAATACTTTTTTTTTTAAAAAAATTGTGTTATTTTGAAATTAAGCAAGAAATGGAATTACTAGAAATATACTCATATCTAATGTAAAATTCATTGAACTAAACTTTCAGCAGGACAAATTTACGAGACAGTTGACGAGAACATCATATCGGCAGGTTCATTTAATTCGCTGATCTTATATATTGATAAGTATTATCTTTCTAATGTCTTGGATCAAAGCTTTCACTTGCTTGTTTTGGTGTGAATGAATATAATACATCTAATGGTGGATGTCGTAGAAGATAATTTGTTTTGGAAATTAATGTGTTCGAAATTTAATCTAATTAATGATGATTGCTTCACTAGAGAGATATTTCCGCATGATTAAGTCATTTGCATCTTTTACACAAAGCATCTCAATTTCTTCCACTTTTATATTTCATTGATCACAAAATAATACTTGCACATTCCGGGAAAAATTTGATGAAAATTAACTTCTAACACTGTATTTCTAAGCCTTTATTTGGATAAATCCTATTTTTTATAAATTTATTTGATAAAAAACAGAGGAGGAAGGAAAAGCAATACTACAAAGATAAGATAGAGACACTTGGCCCGTAGAATATTTTTTAGTCTATATAAAAGAGTTGTCCAAAATTGACTTATATGTTGTTAATATTTTTACATAGGAAGGATGCATAAAATAGACAGATTCATGTCAATATAAGGAAGTCGAGAATTACTAATTATTGTTAGACACTAACTAAACCGTGAGAAGTGCATTTCAAATATGTATCGTATTTCAAATTTCTTTTGAAGTAAAAGACTGAAGTATATCTTTGTGAAAAGCCTGGATTTTGTCTTGAATAATCTTCCCCAAATTACAGCTCCAAAAGAAATGTTAGAATATCCACTGCTTCCATCTTATCATGAAAGCATTGCCCAAACGCAGCATGCATCTGTGCTTGTAAGGTTTAATCTTTTAAAAAATTCTATTCAACATATGATCAATAAGGGATAGATTGAAGATTTTGTCCAGTCATAAAATGGCGTATTGTCTTTGGAGATTGTCAGTGATTAATTTTTGTCCACTAATTATTATTTTTTCTTGAAGTTCTAGGACAGATTTAAATTGCCAGCTTTTTTTCAAAAAAATCAAAATTTGATTTGAAGATCTTTTAAAATTTCCCTTTCTTTCCAGAAACCATCTGCTCAATTGCCAGAAATAACGACAGCACGTCTGCCCTATCTTCATCTCCCTCAATCAGTAGCAGTTCAACAATATATGTCAAATAGCTTGACCTTATTAGAGAATGATTGCATTGTCGCACCAATCACGTCACAATGTTCGGGCCTTATTAAAGCTAACCTTACACATGGTGTTCGTAAAGTGATCCTTAACCGTACTAAAGGTAAAAAGTACGGAGTGAGGATGCGTGCAGTCAATCAGGTATTTTCATCTGATTTTCAGGTTATTGCTTCCAGCAAAAACTCTTACGATTACACAGCAAAAGATTTATACTGTAGGAACTTTCAGTCGAGAATAAAACTTTGATATATGCTGATCATTCATACTTCCCAAGATCCCATATTTTCCTAAGGGTTTTAATCCGAAACAGTCTGATGGGCAAATGCAGTTGACAAATAGCCAGTGAACTTTCGATATGAACTCTTGAATGTTAGCTATTCAGATTAATTTTGAAAAATTTCCAGAATTTTTTATAAGTGAGATCTACACAAAGTGGCTCTGTCTTGTAAATTTCATTTAGAATTTTATATACGTGAAGTGTTGCGAGAGTATCATTTGTTCGAGTATTTTTAGGGAGTTTTTGTCCAGTTGGTAGCTGAAGGTTCTCCAGCTGCAGCTGCTGGTATCCGATTTGGTGATCAACTGCTTAACTTAAATGGCACCGATGTTCTTGGAATGAGCGGGCAAAAGGTTATTTGCATTTTTTTTAGAAGTATGTTCTCTTAAAATTTAGATAATGTCAAAAAATAACTTTATTCTATGATAATCTTTAGAATTTTATGTTTTCAGGTAATGGATATAATGAAGAAATCAAAACATGAAGTGGTTCTCATGTTCAAAGACAGGTACATACAATTAACTTGACATTGAAAATAGTCATTATCAAAAATACGAAATAAGAATGAAATTATAAACAAAATCCTTTCGGAATCTCATTAAAACAGATAACAGTGCTTCTCCTGCTCTGCCTCCAGCAGTGTTTTTTTTTTTTTTTTTTTTTTTTTTTTTTACAGTGTTAATAGTTTAAAAAAACAGTCTATTCTAAGGAGTCTTCTGATAAAAGTGATAGATTGATAGGTCTTCTTCATCTTTGCTTGATAATTTTAGTTTTTTATTATTTTAAAGACATCAGGATAGTTATAATAATATTTAAAAAATTGGAAAAATTGTAGAATATAAAATGGCGGTTTGTAAGGATAGAAAACGATGGATCGTAGTTGCCATAATCAACATCCCCGATAACCTAATAATTTATTCACCGTAGTGTTAAAAACGACAACAGCTTTCAGTGCAGATACATCTGTTGATTGCAGAACTTCACTTCAAAAACATTGCTGAAGTCCTTGCAGGGAACGAAGCTAATTATACTTAATTTATTATCAGAGGCATGAACACATGACGCATTTGAAATATTCAATGACTTAATCAACAAAAGACTCTTCCAAATAATTTCATAGAATCTTCGGTTAATATTGATCATAGCATATTTGGAATATTCAGATAGTATATATATATATATATATATTTATAATATTTATATATATATATATATATAATCGTGCTATCTTTATTATTGTGATAAAATCATTCATAATTTCTTTGACACTAAAGTTTTCAAGATATATTGTAAGATTCAGAGCATTATTTAAAATTCTACAGGTCCTTTATATATTCGCTTTAGGCCGCTAGCCAGAACGATAACGTTACATAAAGATGTAAACGGCTTGTTAGGATTCGCATTTAAGGATAATCTTATCACAGCAGTGATGCAGGAATCAAGTGCTAGTCGGAATGGATTGCTTATCAATCAACGAATCATTGAAGTGGATGGACAAAATGTGATGGCTTTTAAGGTTAACTTATCCAAAATTTTACCTAAACTTGCTTATATCATTCAGTTGCGATATAAAAGCTTGATTATCTATTTATTTATTGGTCTTCTCTTTTAAAATTTGATAATAAGAGACCAATTTTAACCTCGGCTGTTTTGTTGACAATGATCAGCAAATGGAAAGAATTTATAAATTTTATATTGGTCTATACATAAAATTGGCCTATACAAAACAGATATGAGCAGAATTATAACATTATTCTAATGTGTTCAGTGCGATTAAAAATATTATATATAAATATCTTATATAGCGACTAAAAAATAAATATCTTATAAAAAAAATATATATATATTTTTTTAATATCTTGTATTTTAGATTATTTTTACATGAGGTAATATTTTTTTGGATAACTTGGTCCAATTTTATCCATTTTCATTTCAGAACAAAGCGATTAAATCCTGTTTGGATAATGCCCCAATGACAGTCACATTAACACTCATGCCTACAGAATTTTATGATGAAATTATAAAAAAGTCAGTCAAATATATCAAATTTTATCAATTAAATTTAATTCCAAGATTTTTCCTTAACCGACCGAGACCACTTCAGAAGCTTTGTTTAAGTGTAAACTGAATACTTTATCTGTATATATATAATTAAGCGTGAACAAATTATGTGCACTAGGACAATTAAATGGACGGTGAAACGTTAAATGTTGGCATTACAAAGCTATGTCGGTCAAAACTGTGCATTGACATTCGTCGAAAAAGGCTTATAGTACCACCCAGTCCTTTTCATGAATTCATCATTCAACTGGAAAGTTAATATTACAAATGACCGGTTTTCATCCCCCATGCTTGAAATTTCTAAGAGAAATTTTGTCTGATGTTGCCTCTAGTCATAAAGTGACATTTATTAAATGCAAAAAAATAAAGATAGAAAGACAAATTAATCAGTTGCGTGATTATTCAGTTATTTTTTTCAGTTTGGATCGATCCTTAATGAAAAAACAGAATCATACTGTGCCACAATTGTGATGTCGCCGAAAATCAGCATAATAATGCATATGCATGCATGCATGAATTATGCAAGTTATGATTATATGTGCATTTCTTAGTAAAACTAGCATCTACTTTTACTTTCAGACTTTTAAAATTTCTATTTTAAATAAATTTTAATTACACATTTATAGATGTATTGAAACATGCTTAACCTAAACTGATATACACCACCGAAAGTATGATGCAATATTTTACGAATTAGTTTTTCTGACATTTTTGCTTAATGGAATTAATCTTATGAAAGACCTCCATTCTCGACATCATGAAAACAGTTCCATGAGATAGTGTCCTCGAGGTCTGTCTTCGAATCTTTATCTAATTTATTCTATACAGAACTGTATTTTTTTGATTATACTGCCAATAAATGATGCTATCAGTTCCCCCATTGTAATTGGTACTATCGAATCTTGATCGAATATGTCTGCAATGAACTTTTCATATGAGATTAGGTCGGTAAATTTCACTAAAGATAAGTTTCCGTAAGCATTATGAATTCATTTTCCAGAATTTTCGTATTTTATTAGTTATTTATGTAGTGGTAAATTGCAGGTAAATTGCATGTAAAACAATATGGTTTATAAAGCATATAGTGAAAATGTGAATCATTAGGCTAAAACTGTAGAGAATTTTCAAAAATTTTGAAAAGTTTTAGATGTTAAACGTAGGAAGGAGAATCCATGTAGGTATGAAAATAAGTCAGTAATTTAAAAATAGGATTGAATGTACTGGGTATAACGAGAAGGATGCATTTTCTTTTCTGGACTTTTCTAAATAACAGTTGTAATAGAAAGTGCTGCTACATTTGCTGTCGAATTTCAGCAACAGATATATCGATTGATGGACACATAAAATAACTGATAACTTCTTAAGAAGCTTTTTGATAAGGTCTGTTCATTTCCACTCCAACTCATTATCTATTCCTCTCCCATGTATGCTTAACAGGTGGCAATTTTAACAAAATACATTTTGCAATAGAATGACATGACCTTTATTTTTACCATCAAATCAGAATGCTATCGATAATCACTAAACGGTTTGATAATGGTGATAAAAAGATCGGCTTGTATTTGAGCCATTCCAAACATTTTATTTTAATTTCAGCCAAATCTGAAATTATTTCTTCTTGTGTATTACATATCCTAAAATTCTTTGAATCAATTCTACATTCATGTCACATTTTTTACTTTGTATGCTGTAAAAAAATTTTTTGAGATTTTTACAGTTTAAATTTTCATCAAAGTTGCTAGCATACCTAAGTCGTTCTGCTTCGTTCAGTGATGCAACAACTCGATCAGCAAGTGGTGAAAGTTTGTTTTCTTCTCTGTAAATTCACTTCCGTCAAGAAATCAATTCAAGAAGTGTCCATTTTAAATTTCAAATTATATTGATCACTCGGGTAATAATGGTAGTTTCATTGCTATCAAGTTTGCAGTTTATTGTGTTAGACATACGATTTCACTTATTTCTCAGACTGTAGGCTTATTTATATAACCAAACTGCGGAATTCTTTCCGATCAGAATTTCTTCCTCCTACTTGTACAGCAAAATTATTTGATGTTCATCACTAAACCATTCATTTTCATCTAATATTCATGTTCATCTATTGAGAAGCTTCAAAAAGCTAGACAAAATTTTTCCCGGAAGGATATGATAATTCTCAGATGGCAGATTGTTCAGTTATTCTGCACTAGCATCCATAAGACCGATCACTGCTAGAAAGTTCGCTTCTCTTTATAGCTTCTTCAAATTAAAGTTCAAGGCGTTTTGCTTTTATTATTTTATTTTAATTCATATCTCTCATAATATACAGTTTATATTTGCATTCGAGTCAGCATTCTAGCAATGTTATGAGCATGACATCTGATATTTAGATGACAGACCAAATAGATTCAACTAACTGCGGTAGGATGATTTTATTGAACAGCTCAGAGTCATCTGATCGTTTCCCGTAGCGCAACCTCAGAGCACCGTTGATAGCCGATGCAACTTTTTTGAGATCATTATTTGATCGTCTGGCGCGATCCGTTTGCACATTGCTTCAGTTTTAAATTTTTTGTCAAAAAAAGATGGTTCTGAGATAGCTTGAAAATTATGAAATTCCGGTTTTGAATAGATTTCAAGCAGGTATGGATTTTATAACTTATTCAAAAATTCAAGTGGTTCACTTCAATAATTAACGAAAAATTCTTACCTGACGAGAAGTACAAGTAAAAGCAATGTGCCAGCAAATAAATAAACTTTTGTCATTGTATAGTAAATTTCAGATTATTTGCTTCACAGTTATTGCAGCGCTGAAGAAGAAAAATTCAATCGTCTTCTGAAGGTTTATGAATTGAAACAAATACCGCATCTTCTTGATTATCACAACTGATACAAATCAGTGAATTAAAAAAAATTTCATGTTTAGCATAGAATAAATTCAGTATGAAGTTTTTTCAAACAGTTTTAGTTGCTGTGTATTGCGCAAAAAAAAAAAAAATTTTAGCGCAGATTAGATTTCCATGAAACTCATTTGTAAAGCTGTCAAATACTGCTGCTCTACTCATATATTTTTAATTTTCTTAGTAATGAATAAAAAATTAGTGGAAAAATTATCGTCACAAAATTAATATATGAGTAGGTGAAAAGATAACAAACAACACAGGGGAAGTATTCCCGTTGTCCTATGAATAGGTGACTTTTTTAACATAAACATTTTGATGCTAAAGTGGAGAAGCACTATTCATTTGGTAGTTATTTATTTCTCTAGATTTTAAATTATTAATTAGTTTCCATTGGTTAAGCAACGAAGTTCACCTTAGTTTTGCAAAATTTTCACTAAAATGTTTTAATTTCTAAAGTAGTTTTGTAGTGTTTTCAATAGAACATATGAGAAAAAAAAGTAGATTAAAACTCCTTCAGTAATCTTCCAGCTCACTTCATTTTATTTCAAGTTATTAACATGAAAGTAAAAAGGAAAAATATAAGATATGCTTATATGTTGCAGACTGCATCGCATCTTGCATCTTGCAAAATGAGTTAACAATGCTTCTCGTTCCATCGTTTGATTTCGGACTGTATGTTTCAGAGCATAGATTCATCTATAATACGAGAATTGTGATATCTATTTTTCACTTAATCTCTAATAATATCTTAGATAATCAAACCGAACGATGATAACAAGTGGAACTGAGTACATTATCACTTCTACTTAAATATAACTGTTCTCAAACAACTTGCTAACTTCGAACAGATTATTTCAATCAATGAATTGAATTTTGCTTTTCTTCAGAAAAAATAAGCAAGTCACTTGACGAATCATTTTCACTGTAATTCGTAGAATTAAATTAGTACCAGAAATATTTGCAACAAAATATAAATTTATTGCAAAAATTTATTGAAATTCAGAAAGAAGTCTAGTGAATTTACACAAATTTCATGCAAAATTTTTCAATTTTAATTTTCTAAAATCGAACATTTAAATGAAATAAAGGAATGGTAATCAAAGCATATATATATAGTCTATGTCATTTGTCACCACTGCTTTGCTGACATTTCAAGAAACAATACATAAAAATTGAAGAATTGGTATCAGTGAGCACTTAGTTCATTTAAGGAGGGATACCCATGTATGTCATTATTCAGACTCATCATTTCATTTATCTAATGCAAATGACTTTTTATTCTTTATTTAAAACTTATTCAATTCGAATATCCGAACATATCATTTACTCAATCCTTTCCTTATGCAACGACCATGTTTTGCTCTTATTGTTGTTAAATATTCTAAAGTTAAGAGGTGAAAATGCAACAGTAATAGTTAATTATATCAGTTGATATTTGAGAATGACTGGTGACTGGAGAAATACGAACCGAACAACAAGTAAAGGTAAGAATAGCCCAACCAGTTTAAACTTCACTTTTGAATCGTGCGCTATTTTAAAAAACTTGGAAACCTCATTCTTATCAATAATTTTTTGAATTAAGAAAAATAAATTACAGTGAAGGAGAAAATGACATAAAAAAAAATACTCGCCAGTTGTTTTCATATTTTGTAAAAAATTCTGTTTTTGTTTAATGGCAAGAATATTTTTCAAATCTTTTTAGCCATTAAATTTACTTTGATTATTTAATGTCAAATATTAAGTAAAGTGAGGTAAAGAAAGTCAAATATGATGTAAAATGAATTAAGAAGTAAGTATTTGCAATGATAATCTAAGGTAACAGAAATACCAATATGTAAACTTAGTTAAGCACTGATATACAAAATTAAATGTGGTTGGTTCGAGAATTTCACATAAAACTTTTCCCGACTTTGATTTCATTAAATTTCCTGATAAAGTGAAAAAAGGGTGAAAACATTGAACTTTCATTCCTCGCCACTTCAATAAAATCGCTTGATACTTTTAAAATAAAAGGCTTCCTGTCATTTTAAAGTAGACCTTGTAACCGCTCATTGGATTTCAAAAGGGTATATTTTCTGTTCAACGTATAATTTTATATACCTCATAATTTTAAATTAGAAACTTTGATGTGTATTGAAAGGTACAAGTTTATTTGAATGTAAAGAAATATACATCTACATAGCATTTATGCACTTTCTAGATTATTCATCAGTATTAAAAACACAAAATACCACTACTTGGTACGCGAAAGTAAATCTTAACAGGAAAAGGTCATTCTTCGAGAAAAAATTTGTAAATTTGAAAAAAGAAATATCAAAATCATTTTACTTCACCAGTTTTTCTAATTTTTTATTTGTAAAATCCAATTTTCGATTGACAAAAAAGTTTCTCTGCTGATTGTCAAAATTACTTAGGTGAGATGATATTTGAAAGAATGATATGTTATCAAAGGGCTAGCAAAAAAATCCTAGAAGTTAATATTTGAAAACAGATTAAATGATAAATAGTTCTTTGATCCTTTGCTGATAAAATTATATATAAAATTAGCTAATTCACTCTTCAGAGGAAAAAGAAGTTAAGAGAAAAATTTTCCATCCTGCATTAATTATAGTTTGTTTTAAAAGACCTCAATTTCCATTGTTGAATAGCTCTCAAACTGATTAGCAAATTTATAATTGATAAAATTGTACCATAAAAAAATATTACAATTTACCTTTTCATATAAAAGTTTCGTGATTTTCATGATGTTAAGAGGAAAGAAATATACATAAGATCAGAAACAAAGGAAATGGATGAAAGCTTGTAACAAAAAATCAAAACACAAAAACAAAATGGAATGATTAATATTATAAATAAAATGGAATGATTAATATTAATTTGATAAACGCTGAAAAAAATTTTAAAGCATCATAAAAAAGAGAATGATTAATATTGAATTTAATGATAAACGCTGAAAAATTTTAAAGCATCATAAAAAATATTGGCAAATTTAAAATATTTTTCTGTGGAAGTATTAAATATTTGCTCTAATTTTGATGGTTTTAATCTGAAATTTAGGAATTTGAAACCTGCGTGTGCTATCTTAAAATCTTCAACTTCAAAAGGAAAATTGTTTATTCCCACTTCTCGTATTGAATGTACTTTCAATTTTTATTTCCCCTAATCATTGAATTTTCTCCTTCAAATTAAAAAATATTTTAAAGATTGCCGATACTCAAGAAGTACATGAAGGAATTGATGAGAATACATTATTAAATTTATTCGATAGAGTAGCACTGACGGAAACTTATACACTACGAAGGTATTTTTGGAAGATCAATTTGGATAAGTAGTAATCGGTTTTGAGAGTAGAGGGAGTATAAGATAGTGACAGCTATGAGAATTGAAATAAACACGTCGCAGAGACACCTGCCTTCAAAGATACATTTCCGCCACTTTTATGAATCAGAATATTTCAAACAATGAATAGCAACAAATGTGTTGATAATAATGTTGTTTGACATATATGCTTGCGTTTGTGTAAGTTACCGCCTGGAGTTGTGTTAAGTTAAACAATCTAGTTGACGTATCACGTCATGTAGAACATAATACTATCACATAATAATACCATTGTCAGGATCCAAACGGTGGTACCACAGATTGATTTGAAATGAAAATGTAAAAAAAAAAGGCACAAAAAAAATTCCAGAATCATGATTAAACACTTAGAATAAAGAACTCCTAAATAAGAATTACCATCAATGACAAGGACAGGATTATAATGAGCTTGACAAGTTCTAAAATTTGTTGCGAAATTGGCCTTTCGCATCATTAAGAATTTTTTGTAAATTATTGCTCATTAGGAAAAAATAAAATATATTAACACTCACTTTCAGTCTCCAGCTCTTACCTGATGTAAACACTCATTCGAAATATTTAGCTAATCAGCACTTTGTAAGAGAATCACAGCGCAATAAATCAGACAGCCAAATGAATGAGTATGTATCATTTGTGGGAAATGCATTATTTAACATAATGATTTGTTGGAAAATTTTCTTTGAAAATGAGTTCGCAAGGCACTTGAATTTCGCATGAGATTCTAAAAGATGGACATATTCCAGAGGTTAAATAAAATGCTCGAAGAATGAAATGGAGTAGGGTCTAATAAAATAAAGATGGAAATGACTAAAGAGAGCAATAAATTAAAAGTCTAAGTAATTTTAATACAGAAAAATTCACAAGGTGGAAGAATCATAAACTTTCCGGAATTTCTATTTACTTTTGAAATAAGAAATCTTAGAGTTTTATTTTTTTGAAATAGAAAACGATTATGTGTGCAAAGGTTAGAGTAAATAAAAATTGTAACCATAAAGAAATGCAAAACATTGAGAAATGTAAGGAAAGAATTTAATTTAGATGAATTCAACGAAAATTTATTGAAAAATCTAAACGAATTCAATATAAAATTAAATGAAGTCTGAAATGTAAAAGCATCGTTCTCATAAAATCCTAAATCCTACAATACTAAGGAAAATAAAGTTCCCTTCTATCGTGTTATCATAAACCAAACCAAAAATTGATCAGTATGAGATTGTTCGATCCTCACTTCCTATATCACAGTTAATCACCAGATACTACCCTTTATTTCAGTCTTAATTTGTTAGCATTATGTTAATGTTTTTTGTTGGGTAATGTTTCTTTCTATTATTAATTAAAGGGATAGGGCAATTGCTGGTTTCGGGAGTGTCAATCCTTTACAGTTCTTTGTTTCAAAGTTTCTTTTTCCAATAATGTGACATAGACTTCTCGCTATTTGCAGCAATATTTTCATTGTAAATCCAGTTTATTCTCTCAAATAAATATTCCTGTAATTTGCGAAGGTTCTCAGAAATGCGAATAATTCTCCTCGAAGCAATTACTCTTCGAAGCGAAAACGAAGGAAAGAAAAAGTTCTTTTTCCTGTTTTGCATGAGCCCAATTCAGACTAAAACTGAAATAAGTTTTTTGAAAACCAGGAACTGCTCCATCTTACAGACTCATACCTTTACGGTGAAAAAAGTTCAGTGGAGACCTACGAGGATATCCCATTCTAATCATACAACTCTTATTTAGAATATCATGCGAAATGACTAAATTTTCGAAATCTAAACTATAAGGGCTGCCAGAAAACTTGATAAACAAGTGGAAAAATGAATTAGACTTTAAAACTGTCAGGCATCTTCTCCAGATTAAAAACGCGTACCAATTTTTAATCTGGAGAAGTTACTGGATACTTGGTTAACTAACAATATCAGTCACAAAAACATTAGTCCATTCACGAAATAAGAAAATATTAGCATAGATCAATACTGCCAGAAGAAGCGTGAGTAAAATCACATTAATTTTACTTCTGCTGCTTCCCATGCCACCGCAAAACATGTCTGACCAACTAAAAGTGAGAAACGTGATCTTGGTCAATTAAAAATCAAAATAGCAAATTTGTGGCATGTTTAAAACTTTAAGAAACTGAATTATTGAATTCTGAACAACGCAATAATTTCTTCAACACAGAAACATACCAAGCAGGACCAGAAAGAAAGTTTAAAACTGAAGCTAGCGTTAATTTCTTGAAATAGCAAAATAAAATGAAAAAGATCAATGAGAAACTGTCATGCGACTATCCTCTAAGCAAGAGCCAATAGGCACTTACGAATGCATTTTTTAATTCTAGTAATCCACACGATACATTTCAGATATTTTGCAATAGCTGTTGGCATCATTTCTTTCATGTTTATGTTAAAAGTAAGGAGGACAGTACAAGCGTATCAAATATTTTAAGCGAACAAAATTATAAGAAAAGCTATTACTTTATGAAGAAAAGATATCTGAATAAGTCACAAATTCCGGAGGATGGCAGACATACAGGTAATGGTAGCCATTAGACTAAAACAGAGATATTATCTATGCGTTAAAAGGAAAACTGGATATATACTTCAATAAATAAAAACTCTCAAGATGGTAAACAAATTCATCAATAGGTATTCATTATTCTTTTGCCTTTCTAACTTTTTTCTTCAAATTTTCAATATCAATAGGAACTTCATTAGCTCGTTTATAGCTATTCTTAGGTCTTGTTTTCCCATCTGGAGGCATATATTCTGATGCGCGCTGCTTCTTACGTTCAGCTGTCTTTTCCATCTAAAACAGCCAAAATAGAATTGCACGTTGTGCAATTTGCAAATAATGCAATGCTACTGCAAATAATGCAATGCTACTATGAATTTTAAAAATGAAAAGAAAAACCTCCAAAAACCAACTTAAAGATTACCTGTTTTGTGCGTTTCTCGTTACGCTTTTCCATTTGCCTTGTCTTCTCACTTAAGAAATATTCTCCACTTTCAAGCTGCTTATCAATCTAAAGCTCAATTTCAAATAAAGTTAGCAGTGAAAAAAACTGTCCACAATCAGTTCTCCTTCAAAACACTAATTATGATTAAAATTGTGTACTAAAATAAACTGAGAATATTATTTTTATCTTAAACTAGCAAAGAAATGAATATCTACTATTACTTTACTAAATAATATAACAAAACTACTTTGCTCATAACAGGTGGAGGAGGAAATGGGGTGTATTCAGCTTTTTTCTTCCACCGCGCAGCTTTTTTTTTCTTTGCTTGATTTGTTGATTGAGAAGGTTGTACCTGTAGATAAATTTCTTTATTATTAAAAAAAATTACGCAAAATTATGCCACATTTTATAATACAAGAAACAATTAAACACTCGAAAATTTATACCTTCTTTTTGAATTTCGGTAAAAAGCGATCCCAATTTTCATTCTTCAAATTTTCATCTTTCATTAATTCACGTTTAATCATCAATGTTTTGATGTTATAGATAGGATGTATATTATTCATACAATCCTCCACTATCATTCTAACATGTTTCAATCCCTAGAAATAGTATTGATTATGCTCGGACAAAATACTTTTTTCCTTTGCGATCATAATACGGGAAAAGAAAACTTTCATCAACAGATTTGCTCAATCATTCAATACAATCTCAGCCAAGTTGTTCTTTGCAGTTTAATTTACTATTATAATTTAAGTCTTACAGCGCAGTGTCTAATTTATTTGAAACTGAACTATGCAGATGGATTCGATAATTATCGATACAAATGTTCTTGCCAAAATAAGTAATAAGCAAATTAGTCACATGCAATCAATTGCTGTAAAGTAGAAAAAATAGAAAACAAACTTCATATGGGCCAACAGCTGCCACTGTACTACCTTGAACCATAATATAGCATTTCGTAAGCAGTTCAATTGCTTTCAGTGTTGCTCCTTCATTACCGATCAGTCTTGCACGACGTTTAACAAATCGCTCCTTATTTGCTACCATCGAACTGATTTTAATAATTTCACTTGCAGTGTCATCTTGAAGGACTCGTACTGCTTGTTCATACGGTACACTCCTTGAAATCAACTTCAAGACATCACGAGCCTACAAAATCCCTGAATGTTCGAGTCCTAGATAGATCATAAATCACTAATCAATAAACAGCTAAATTACTGACAACAGATTATAATATAATGAACTAATATAATATATTATATGGAATACTTTTATTATAATATATGGGTCCCATGTTTTCCTAGTCGTCTTAACGACCACTGTTCCTTCTAGTACATCCAGATCAGCCTTCAAAAAATGTTCTTCGAATACTTTTTGTATCAGTGGCCAACATTCTCTGGAATAGAAGAAATATATCAAATATTACCAAAGAAAAATAATTCCAGCAAAAAATAACAGAATGGAATTCAAAGCCCAAAAGAAAGTGAAACAAGTTTAAAGGTACATAGCAAAACCAAGGTAATGAATTCATTTTTCAGGTACCATATCCAAACTTTCAAAAAATACATAATGAGAGATTTCTGTTGAACGAGTTAAAGGAATGGATAAACTGAGAGTATGATCCCTATATCAATTACTTATCTTTAAATTAAATTGAAACGAAACTAGCAAACCTGATATATTTCTCGCGATACTTTGGGAAAAGAATGGCAAATGAAGATTCACAAACTAGTCCATTTGGGTTATCTTCTTTCGAAAATGTCGAGATGTCCCACCATTTTGGATCTTTCCCAGCAATTAAAACTTTCGATGTTGACGCAGCATCACCCTTGGCTCCTTCCGATCCAGCCATGAGAATTCTGTAAATAGTGATAAACACTAGCCGTTCTGGAAGCTATCAGCCACAATCCATGAAAAAAAAAAGTATTTCCTGAACTACTGGAACTTAATAAAACTCTCTACAAACAAATACCTCACTAAGTTCTCAGAGACAAATACTAGGAATTAATTGCACATTGTTGCCATTTCGTTTCAAAACGCGTAGTACAGCGATTTAGCACGGTTTGTTTGCGCCATTGGGGAATCGTAGTTGCGTAGATTTTGTCGTACGGTATCGGTTTAGATAAAGTACTGTCTGTCCCAAGTCGCCTCAGTCTGTCTTCTAAATCTTTAGATTTATAATTGTCAAAGTATCGTTCAGGAATTGTATTGGTTTTATTATTGCGATGGCTGTACCACCAAGATTTCCTGGTATGATTCCAGCTTATGGTGTTCAAATTCCTCAAATGACGCCGATGAGTAAGTTTTCGAAACATTTTAATTTGTTTTGGGAGTATCTCCCTTGTTAGTGGAAGCATTAGTCATATCTGCTGCCACCTTTGATATGGTTTGTGATGCTGATTGCTTGATCGTACAAACTGCGAAGAAAATTGATGTCTTTAATCATTTTGGAAATGATCAATATTTATTTACTTGTGCGTTTAAGTTATCCTTTAGAGATTCTATTTTACAAGTTCCTAGCATCATCAAGCTTTTTATTAGCTACTGTGGTCATTACTGTGAATCAGTCAGTTTTTCCGAGCATAACTCTTTCTGCTTTTCTACTCGGAAGCAATGCATTTCGTAAATGAATTGACATTTGTGGGGATTGCCGTTTTCCTCGACTGTAGTTTTGTATTTTTTGTTCTTATCGTCGTAACAAAAATATAATATAACAAGCCTTATTTTTTTAAAATTTCCTTCTCTCGTGCTGGATGGTTGTTTGTAGTTATAAACTATTACTCCTGTTTTGGATCTTGATCCTTGTGGTTAAAATTTCTTGTTCGATTCCTTTTTGCATTCCATCTGTCTTTTGAATGACTTTCTCAGTGCTTGATGTGGAACATGACCAGCAAATTTTAAAGGCTTTTCTAATTTTGGCAGGAATTATTGATGTCATGTGTCATTAGTGCAGCCGTCTCCTTCCGATAGTCTAGAGTTCTAGAAATCAAAAGTCAAATTTAATTTTTCAGAATTATTGAAGTATCAAAACATTCTTGTATGTATAATTATACATTAAAAACAGCAAAATTTGTTCTTTTAAATCATGCGAAAGAGATTTGTAAATTGAAATGGTAAAAAGTCTATGCATCATTTACTGAAGTTTTGCTTTTTGGCTTTTCTCTATGCATCGTCAGACGTTTTGGATGTATCACAATTGTAGAGAATGCTTATTGTGTTTTTTCTTGAAAAGATAATTTTTCATCTTTTTTTTCTTAAAAGATCTTTTATCCTGATAATAGCATAATTTAACTGATTATAACAAATAATTTTTCTCTATTTATACTGTGCATTTCTTGATTAATTAAGATGAAACATTTTCATAAGCTTGAATCAATTTATTTCATTTTTAGTCGACATGATTAATTTTAGTGCCTTTTCCGAATCCTTATTTCATGCCAAATCCTATTATGGCCGCGGCTGCTGCACAGCGGATGGCGGCGCCACCCGCACCACAACCTAAGGTATTTTATTTACAATTTTCTTGTATCCTGAAATGAGAAAAAAAAGTATAAAAAAAAAGTAAAAAAGAAAAAGTTTTTTTTGTGTAGGTTCAGTGGATTGTTATTTCAGCCTCCAGAAAAACCGCCCGTCACAACAGTGTTTGTTGGTAATATAAATGAGAAATGCGGCAATGAGCTGATACGAGCTATTTTAACGGTAGATGTTTCATAATAAGTAATAGCGTATGATTATGCATGCAAACATACAAAGAAATGAATGCTCGATAATTCATCATAAATTCTTGGCAAACTGAATGTTGTGTTTAATTTTTTTTATCCGTTCATATACTGGTAATCTTAAAAATTGTTGATATTACAAAAATCTAGTTTTTGATTCATTTAGTTTATTTTGGGATATTATGCATATTTAAATCTTGAAATTTTGGAGGAATGTGGTGCAGTTGCAACATGGAAGCGCATTCAAGGTTCCAATGGGAAATTTCAAGCATTTGGTTTTTGTGAATTTGAAAGTCCATTTGGCACTATGCGAGCTTTACGAATTTTGCATGATTATCCACTCGCTGAGAAGAAATTAGTAGTTAAAGTTAGTTTTCAATATGGAAATGAAATTTTACTTATAGAAACATGACAATGGGAGGTGGAAAAAAAACCAGATAAATCATAGGTACGTAGGTACATTTAGAGTAAAGCCCAGTGATATTGAAAAGGCATGTTATTTGGAATCGGACTAAAAAAGACAAAGGCAATTAATTGTATCGAATAAGTTTTCATGTATTCGATAATTGTGTTGCAGGTTTTTCTTTTTTTAATCATTTTACGTCAGACATTAGTAGGCACAGTTTCCAGATTGATGACAAAACACGAACAATGGTCAAGGATTATGTTGCAAGAAAACGCGCAGAGAAAAATTTACCACCTGAAACGTTAGCATCTGATGAAATGCCAGCAGATGAAGATAATGTTGCTGACGATGAAGAAATACGGCAGAAAATCCAAACATTAATTGAAAAGGATGCACCAGATCTAGTTCCCATAGAAGGTTACATTACTATTGGTTAGTGAAAGTCAAAGAATGCTATGATTATATTTTCATGTTTATGAAGTCAATATCATTTTTAATTTTCTAATTGTTGACTGACTTTACTTCCTTTCACAACTTTAAAATGAATTGGAATATTGCTTTGGTTCAAGAAATGCAACACTAAATTGTTTTTCAAATAATTTCATAAGTTACATTGCAGATGGTGAATTGGCAGAGAAAGCTCGGTCCCCAGCATTGGAAAAAGGAAAAGTAAGCAATTAAATCAATGGAATATGCATAAAACATTTACTTTTAATTTCTTTTCATTGATTTTCTATCAGATATATGGTTCCTTAATATTCTATCAATCGAAACTGGGTTGTTACTGAAACCCTATTCTTTAGGATCGAGCACGAGATCGAAGTATTGAAAAACGAAAGGAAAGAAAGGTAGGTAATATTATCCACTTTCAAGGAATACTTTTCTATTTTTGAATAAGCAAAGATTTGCAGTATATAATTTAAATACTGTCTGATAATGAAATCTAATAATTAAAGTAGTACACACATAGAGGTGTGTGTTTTGATAAAATCTGTATAGGCTAAACGCATATTGTCGAGATAACGAAAATACGCATTTTGGCAACGAGTAAGTTCCATATTTTCCATTTTCCTTTATTTTCTCACAGCAACTAATCTCTTTGCTCCCAAACCAAAGAACGGTGTCAAAATCTGAACATAAATCTTAAGCAAAGCTTCAACAGCAACAGTGAATGCATATCACATGTTTGAAAAATGCTATTCTGTCTGCTTGAAGAGCTCCTTGTGTGTGCGTCAATGTTTATTTTCCTTCTCGTGTTAATGTCAAAAATTTCAAATTGCAGATATATTGGAACTTGCAAATAGTTCATTTTCTGTTCAAACAGAAATTGCAAATTCTAACTAAATGTTCTCGCTTTTTTAACACTAACTAGTGGCAAATTATTCTTAATTTGTTCTGATTAAGAATGATTCTGTTTTCTATTTGTTTTCAGCATTTTAATTAACCTTTGTGTTGGTCTTCATCTGAAAATTTCTTGAAAAGTTTGTTCCCAAAATTTAATGGCATACTGTTTTGCTTAAGTCAATTCTTTTTTAGATCACAACTGATAAAAATAAAAATTTTTGTATTTCGTCTATTCTTTGAAATAAGTATGAACAAACTAATTGATTCCGAAACAAAGAAATCTTAAAGCTTGAGATGTAATCAATCTGACTGCCCTTACAAAAGTCTCAGAACTTAGTTATCGATTTTAATCGTAAATGTGGTTATGTTGGTAGCTAATAGCATACTTAATACTACAAGTTTCGGTTCTTTTTTGACGGAAACGACGTTATGCTGACGTATTGCATAATGTTGCTCTGAGATTGATTCTTAAAGTATGCAAATTATGGGTTATGGTGGGAAAGTAGACGTGTTAATAGACAACGACTGCATTCATTGAACAGAAAGAATTTCAGTGAATCATCGTTTCCGGGAAATTTAAAATTTCCTGTGCTATTAATGCCAACGGCATTTGTACTTTGAGTTAAGTAACTCAATTATAAAAAGATGACCAATTATTATTAATTTTCGCTGACTCTCAATGAGATTCAAAACATTTTTCGTTTAGATTCTTACTGTAAATTTAAATATTTAATTCTGCTTTTTTATGAGATCATTCCTATTTTTTAGATTATGTTTTAATTTTGAGCAGTTCAGCTTGTGCTATATTTAATAAGTTCTGAAAGTTTATTTCTAACTTTCGAATAATCAATTTCGCTGCCAAGTGTCGGAATTTATCATTTATCATATATTCAGATAAGATGCAAAATTAGGTGCTTCACTTCCTTTTTTGTAGCTTTTAAAATTTGGTTTACCATTTTAGGCAATAGTCCTTTCTTCATTACAGATCTTCCTGCTTAACCCATTGGATTATCTGAAATGATATCTTCCTGAAAGCCTTGAGTGCTGGCGTCAGTTTTCAAATTTTTTTACTCTGTGACAGATGGCAAAGTACATCGGTGAAAGTTTTTGTCATTTTTTGGTTTAATCGATTAGCTTCTAAATCCAGTCAATAGATTCAGAGTTTGAAGATTGGCATGCATGCACATTTTTGCATTGTAGTTTATTGTCGTACCTTTCTCACATTTTCAATTGTGATATTGTTTGCTTAGCATTTCCATTATAAATTGAGTAACAAAGTACATCGCAGTTGTACATGAATTTAAGGCTTCTTTATCTGTTCGCATGCTTTTCATTTTTTAACAGTGCACAACATCCTAATTTTCGCATTCTAATTTTTTTTTTCTTTTTTGGTATTGTACTGACGCTTGCATGAAATTTCTGGAGCATACCCGTATTCATGTTCTTTTTTCTTTCTTTTTTGAAATGAGAAGAAAAGAATTATAGTGATTTTGCTTATAATATTACAGATTTGTACAACTTCGCAGCAAAAAAATTGTCGCGCTGGTAAGTGTAAATGTTGCTGTTTTAAGTAACTCTATCTTGCCTGTTGAAAAAAAAATCACATTTTGATTAAGTTTAGTTATTTGTACGTTACATTAATATGTTGCATTTGCTTAAAGAGATCGATGAATTGATAGCTTTTCTAATTTAATCGTACTATTCAAATTAACATGGTCTAATTAATTTTGCCAGTATACTGAAATGTCTCTGGAAACAGTCATTTTCGAGTTGGTCTATTCTAGTGTGCAGAAGGATATCAGAATTTTAAAATTTCTGTCACCAATCTAAAATCTGTTTGCTGTGCAGATGAAAGGAAAATTGCTAGCTACACTGATAGATTTGGTTCATTCAGTTTGGCTCATGCATAGCTATTTCAGCGATATTTTCATAATTTAAAGGAAAAGAAATATTGATTGTATCTTCAGTTTGAAAAAAAGCGGAGCTTTGTAAAGAGAATGATCTAATAATACTTCCTTATTTGCTCAGTAAATATTTTTTTAGAACGGTATCAGTGTTTTTCTATTATAATGACTAGTCACTTTGGAGTGCATGATAATTCATAATAATTGTTAGATTTGTTAGTGACATTTTTCCTCTATGCTGTCCTTGCAATGATGGGTTGAATGGAATTTCTTGTTTCACTTTAACATTCTGTTAGTGTCATCACTCTTCACCGCAAACAGTAGCACCATTCAGTAGCAGTAGCACCCACAATAGTTCACTGTCAGCAGTAGTCTTCACGTCAGCAGGACCTAACGAAGAAATTTAGATGAAATTTTTATTTTGCCATTCATTCATTTATCAAAAAAGTATGAACAGTGCGGGCTTATAAATCTTTCTGTTTTCGTTCCTGGCCGACTTAAGGTAATCTGTTTTTGTTCAAAAACTGCATAGTGAAGATTTCTTTAGTTATCTCTAACCAGTTCATATAATAATAATAATAATACAACGATGGTTGCACAATAATAACATTGAATTAGATATACTTCTTACAATTGCGGGCAGAGTACTGCTTGTAAAAGAAATTTGTGATTGGCGGTTTTTAAATGTTGATCAAGAGTGAATTAGTTCCGAATCAATTTTGGATGAGCATCAACTCTACTCCTTACAGTTCGAGAAAACTTTTTTCCCGGTAAATGGTGAATAAACAATTTTTGTGTATTTTTAAGATTAATAACAACATTGTATTATTATTTGCTTGACTGATTCTCTTATGAGGAAACAACTGTAACATTTGGAAAGTGGTTATTATCTAAAAGCTTATGTTCATTCTTAGTTGTATTCGGAAAAGGTAAGTTATAGTCATTACATTGTTGCATGCATCTTTGTCTAGCCGAAGGTATTATGAAACTGAAGACATGTAGCGTAATACGGGTGCTGGACGCGCAAAGATATAAAGTTGCGGAGTAGAGTGCATATCATAAAGTAAATGAATTCATGTTTCCGTGTTTGTTGCAGAATTGATCAAAGTAATAAAATACTTTCAGGACGATGACAAATATAGCGGCCGACATCGAGCACGTTCACGTTCTCATTCAGATAGTCGAAGCAAACATAAATCTCGGAAGAGATCCCGAAGTGATAGCGAACGAAGTGATGTTAAAAAGTATATTTTCTACATTATTTTTTAATTTGAAACAATTTTTGCATTGTTTAATATAAACTTGTTTAATATCAAGCGTGGAGTATTCATATTCCTTGTTCAGCATCTGTACAATTATATCTTCGTTTTCCTTATGAAGATGTAATTTTATACAAATTTTCATATTCTTTATGGAGATATAATTTGTATTAATATAAGTATTAAGTAATAGTGAAAAATAAAAATTAGCTAGTTTTCAGTTGAGTGGAAGCCCTACATCCCTTTTTAATTTTTCGGCATTTTTTTCATTTCTTATCTAAAATTATTATGATGTAAGGAATTTAGGTCGCACTATCGTTCGTCAAGCATAAGCAGTGCATCAAGTCGAAGTAGTAGTTCGTCTTCGGATAGCAGTTTTTCGAACCGTTCCGGAAGTCATACACGGAAAGCATTCAGATCTCAATCACCCAGCAGGCATTTTTGTTTATGTTTGAGCATTGTATTTGTAGATACTGCATCATTCTTCTATGCTGACTGCCTTTTTTCAGGGACCGAGATTCAGAAGACAGTGATGAACAGAAGGAAAGAAGAGCTTTGCGTAAACAGGTTACACTTGTCTTCATATTTCAAATTAAAATTTTTCTTATCAGTCCTTATCACTAATATGCTCATCCAATCTTCTTGAAGTCACAGGAATTTCATAATTGCTCAAACGTAGAGGGAATATTTTTAGATTCGTGAAAAGGAAATAGCTTATGCTGAGAGACTGCGTAAATGGGAAGCTCGTGAAAGAAGGCAGGCGAAATTATATGAGCGGGATGAGCAACGAGAAAAACAACGTAAGCGTGACATGCAAAAAGAAGCAAAAAAATTGAAACATTTCCTAGAAGATTATGATGATGAACGCATGGATCAGAAATATTACAAGTAATTATTTTTATTTTAAGTAGGAATTTTGATTGTGTTTTTTATTTGCCTGAACCAAATGTTTGTTAGTTTACTAAAGATAAACGTTCTCCCAGTGGTATATGTCAAATGCTGCACAAAGTGAGGTTATAGTAAAAATGATAGTGCATTTATTGAGACTTCCCATTTGAATTATCCTTTTGCAATGGCATTTAAGGAAATAACATTCTCAAGCCGATAAAGGTATCTGGATCATTTTAAAACTATTTTAATCATTTATTTAGAAGTTCTTCATTATTTCAACGCCGGCGCGATTTTGAGCGTGAGCGTGAAGCAGATGCTAAAGATCGGCAACGTGAGCAGCAAGAAATTGAGGAGCTTAAGAAACAGATTTTGGCTGAAAATGCGAATGTTGAAAATCCGGATGAAGAAGCTAGGAAGCGACATGAAGAACAGGTTGCTTGATCCCTCCAAGTTTCATTGTCTGTTCATTTTTTCTTATGCAGAAAAAATCGAAATGATTAAATAAATTTAGGAAGAAGCTCTTTTGCGGAAACTACGAGCAGATTCTGGAAGTCCAAACCCACATCGTCCTTTAGGTCAGAAACCGTTGCCATCTGAACCAGAAAAAGATGAGGAGAGTGAAGAATCCGAAAGCGATTCTGAAAGTGATGGAAGTGCTGAGGAGGCTCTTAAATCGGAAAAGCTAGAAAAGCGCAGTAGCTGGAAAGCTGGTAAAAAATGCTTAATATTGGTTTCATCATTTGACATTAAATTTGTGTCTTACTGGAAATAATTTCCGTCTTAGTTTTCCTTTAAAAACAGAGTCAATGAATAAGAAAATTTTCTCAAAGATGTATAAGGTTGTCTTTTACACTACAAAGCAAAGATTTTTGATAATCGATTTAGTAAACTTACTTTACTAGATCATGTATCACAATTTTTCAGTAGCATCCGAAGACACTCCTGTTGCTAATTCACCAATAGTAAGCGTGGCATCACCTTCTGTAATGTCATCATCGCTTGCAAGTCCAGCCGTTGTGCGTACCGATGTTATTACGCCTGCACGACCGTCAACAAGTTCACATCTGAATGGAATATTCGGTTTTGAAGAAAATGATGAAGATGGAGCGTTTCGGAAAAGGAAATTGAAACCATTCGAAATAACTGAAGAGGTAACAGAAATAAAAAGATTGGAAATATAAATTTTCACTCTGTATATTTCGTTGCATATCATTTACCTTACATCTTTACTCATAAACTTATGTTTAGGATCGCATTCAAGCTATGACATCGGAAGAACGTAAACAAATGATCAAGGATTTAATAGATCGCATTCCAACTGCTAAAAATGATTTGTTTGCATTCCCAATCAATTGGAATTATGTCGACAAGTCTCTCGTTGAACAAAGAGTAAATATTATTTTGAAAGTTAAGATCTGTAAAGTTGTGAATTTCTCTAGAATACTTTTCTCTTCTGTGCAACTTGTATAGCCTGCATTCTTTTTTAGGTCAAGCCATGGGTTTCGAAAAAAATAACAGATTATATTGGTGAGGAGGAAGCTTCATTGGTTGATTTTGTTTGTGAAAAAGTGACATCGAAGACCGATCCGCAGAAAATTCTTTCTGACATCGCTATGGTAACGTTTTCAACTATATTTGACTTTCTTTAGGAAAACTTAAGCAGGATCTGTTGCTTATAACCGAAAGTTCTGTAATCATACTATTTAAGCACATGTTCTGTAATCATACTATTTAAGCACATGTTTGTCACTGTTGTATTTTACTTTACTATATTCCTTTTTCAAATGAAAGACTCCAATTATGCTTAGAGGTAGTAGTTATTTTATGCTAATTTTTACAGGTATTGGATGATGAGGCAGAAGTGTTCGTTGTGAAAATGTGGAGATTGTTGATCTATGAATCAGAAGCAAAGAAATTAGGTTTGTCAAGGAAACCATAAGGTATGCGTTCCCCTGCATTGACAGTTTTCGTCGAGTTTGATATTTATTATTGTGGTGCTTTTGTTTTTATTTTGTGCTGCATTCACTATATGTAAATGCAGTAAAACAATTTTTGGAGTTATTTCCAAATTTCTCGAGAATGCTGTTTAAAATAATGGTATGTTTTGTTGATAGTATAAACGTCTTTTCCAAATCACTTTTATTGTACTGATTTCATTATTTTGTATGATGAAAGGTTAGTAGTATTTTTAAGTTAAATTTCAGTGTTTTTCTTATCAATTATGAAAACTGCATGCTTGTACAGCAATAAGTATTGTTTTATGTTTTTAGAGAAAAATAGTCAGTTGGTCTTATGTTTACTCATTTGAATAGTTCGGTTTTGGTAAAGTCATGCTTGATACATTTTATTTCAAGCATCGTTTGCTTTGTAAAGAGTTACCTACTGTTTCTTGTTTTCAGTCATTGTTTCTATGATAAAAGATTGTGAAACAGTTGTTTCCTGCTTACTTGGTTATATCTTTAAAATGAAACATTTAACACTTATGGTTATTTTCAACTTTTTTTTTTCTAAATTTTAGTTATTTTGAAATTACAGAACAATAGGTACTGCATTCTTTCTGATGTGAATTTAAAATGGGAGAATAGGCAGGAGAATCCGATACTTGCTTTTGCATCAACTTAGCACTTCACCCTTTGCATACGGGAAGCCTTGAAAGGATTAAACTTGTAGCAATGAATTTTGCGAATCTTAGCGTTACGGAAAAAATACGGGTTCTTTAAATGGAGCGGAACTATATGAAGCAAAGGATAGGTTTGTCCAATTTGCGGTAACTTCAACCGTTGTGTAAAGAAGCATTGGAACTCGGTTTTAGGTCTTATGTTTAACTTGCACATCTCTTATATTTACATATTCTCCAACACGTTTTTCATAAATATGCGTCTATGTTCTTTCGAACCTTGCGGATTTGGAGAAATCATTATGACGGTTTTTTTTTTTTTTTTTTTTTGGGAGTTTTTCATTGTTGAGGAAGTTTGCCGTCGTTCTTGAACATTTTTGATTGTAGGAAGCAATTATAAAAGCGAGGGAAGATTGTTACTGGGGGAAATGCAGTTTGAAGGGAGTTCAAGAAATATTCCGAAGTTTCTGGTTCGAAATGCTCGCGGGCCAGTTCACAGGGTGATTTTGATTATTTAAATTAATTTAAAAAGTATCATGATGAGTTTTTCGGAACATCGGGATTACAACTCTCCGTTCAAATTTAGGGTCCGAAAAAGATGGAAGATTTAAATTTGCATATGTATTTGGAGTCACCAATGGAGAATATCACACTGCTTGAATTTCAAGAGCTAGCACTTAATAGGCTGAGAGTTTTAAAGGCTGTCGAACAAGTGAAGGATCGTTTTCCACGTGAAACAGAAGCGATAAACAATGAGTTAGCGAAGGTAAGCAGCTATTGGCAGAAATCGTTGTCAGCATTATTTAATTTTTGCTACTTGACTTTTTGTAGTTTATCAATAGTAATTTATTTATAATTTGGCAGCCATTGTGAGAGCATAATGAAATGCTTTTGCAATGTCCAACTACACGGTATTTGAAAATCTTTTAATTAGTGATACTATTTGGTGCAACCGATTATAAATGAATTTTACTTCATCTTAGGGAATCATTTATTATCTTTCAGCAATTGATGAAACTGATGCCAATAGCATGTGGCTGTTGTCCATTGGAGGAACTGGAAAACGCGAGAAGGCGTGATATTATATCTCATTTCATCCTTCGACTTGCATTTTGTCAGACTCCTGAACAGACTAAATGGTTTATCCAGCAAGAAGTGGACTTGTTTAAATTTCGTTTCCAACTTGTGCGTTTTTTACTATTTTTATTGAGAGGAGGAATGCTCAAAACATTGTTTTGGTCTGGAATTAAGCAGACAAAAACTATTCTTTTTTCGATCGAATATTACAGTTTATTTCATTGCGCATATTTAAAAATGCTGTTCAAGGTTTCAAAAAGCTACGATGTTGTAACTCAGTTTCTACAAGCTAACAATTTTGATGCTGAACTGGTGACAGATGCTGAAAAAGAAAATCTGAAAGAAAACCTTTCGAACGCTTGTTTTATACCGATTAGCAAGGTTAGTCTTTTAGATGATTTCATAGAATATTTATTATGACGAGTGTACCGTTTTTATCTTAAAAATTAATGTTGGAATTAAAATCAAACTATCTACTGATATTTGCCGTTCTCTGCATAGTTTCATGATATGAGATGTCATTCATGTCTCAGTAAACATGTCTCTACGTGTTCTCATCCTCATTTCATTTATAATGTCATTTTGTACATATTTGGTTAGATTATTTGTTTTATCAATCTAGGGCCCTTGTACAGTGAAGTTACAGTTGTAATTAACTTTCACTGTAACTTTTCTATGACGGCTTGGACATATACCTTATCAGGTAGTAGTCCCTTATCAAATAAGGTTCCTATTGGTATTATCACTATAAGAATTTTCTTAATGTTCATACATTTTTTTATTTCCTCTGCATGTCAACATACAGATTATATTGTTGATAAAACTTTCTACGTGTTTTAAAAATCAAATTTTCTCTACGTACTTTAAAATCTAGTTTTAAATGTAATATATGCTTGATACTTAGGTTCCTTGTCCGTATCGTCATTACTTTGCTAATGTTTTTTATGAAACTTTTTTATTTTGGACGGTTATGTGGTTTGCAAACAGATGTATAATTAAAGGAAGACTTATTTTTTGTACACTTTATAGAATAGTACAGAATTCTAAATTAGGTTGAACATCACGTTGTTCTTCTTAGTCCAAATCACTATCAGATTTTTTAAAGACGGAATGGACAAGTATCAAATAGCACAGACAAACTATGTTATCAAATTGGAAGATGTTTACAATATTTCAATAAATGCAAATTATTATCATCGTTGTAAAATTAGAACGATTTATTGTCTTATTATTTTAACCGGTTTGAATTTATATTAAAAAATTACATTGTTATTATAAGTTCTACTTTCAAAAAAGTTACTGCTTTTGAAATATTTTCCATGCATCTTTTCAATATATGCCTTATTTTTCAGATTACAGGTACAAATTTTTGGAAGGTTCCTTTTGATGATGCACTTGACCTAGTTCGTAAACGTCGAGTTTTGTTGGTTTTCGGTTATGCCTTTGTTTCTGAAGATGATCTCCAAGTTATATTATGCACAAGACTTCGTCTTAATATCGCTGCTGCTATGGCTGTTAGCATTCATTGTTTGTAAAACTAAGTTTGATTTATGTTGAAGCCATTTTATTGACAGTAATTTATAATCGTGAAGTTTTTTCCAAAATTCTTCAATGCTGAAATTTTAGTTTATAGTTTTATAAAAATGATCATTTCAGTCACTTTTATGTATGTGCTACTGCTTGTCATCTTTCAGCGTGCTTGTAGAAATATCGTATACATTGAGGAGAATGACCGATTAATGCCATTTTTGAAGAAACTATCGAGCAGATCATATGTGGGTAAAAATTACATTGGATTGGATGCTTCCCGTGTTACACCTGATATGGTGGATTCTGTATGTTTCATTTATGTTCAGCATATGGCTTCTAATTCTGTGCAGTCGCTCGTGGATGTTACTTCCTAAAAATATCTTTGTATTTAGATTTTCTCTGATTGAGTTGAATTGTGCTGTACAAAGCATTTATCTATTAAACACCTGTATACACCTGTTTTTTATTATATATAGAAATAGAAACAGAAGATAATTTACATATTAGAATTGCAACTTTGCTGTAATTTCCCAGAACCACTGTTTATACATGTTTTTATTTCTTTTAGCCAATAATCTTAAAAAAAGAAGGAAATTGTAGTTTCAAAGAAGTTTCAGCTTGCTGCATCTTCATTTCCACTTTGTATGAGGAATATACATAATCGATTGAGGGTAGATCATCATTTGCGTCATGGAGCTCGAATGCAGTATGGATTGTTTTTAAAAGCGGTTGGTATGACATTGGAAGATGCACTGAATTTCTGGAGAAGTGAATTCACTAAAAAAATGGATTCAGATAAGGTTGGCCGAGACTAATCTTGTCATTCATTCTTTAAGATATAATAGAGCATCCATTGATACCTTAAAGTGACTTTGGACTTTTACTAACTTTTACTAATTGAAACAAAGTATTCCATTCATTATTATTGGCATTAAAATCGTAGTTGATGTATCTACCAACCAGAATTTGGAGTTCTTTTTACCAAAATTTAGTGGACAAAGATTTTCGGATAGTATGCCTAATTTAAAAGTGTAGAATTATTTATGAGATACAGTGGGTATGTTTGGACGATTTATTCCTTGATTTCTAGTTTGATAAGCAATATGCATACAATATTCGTCATAATTATGGTAAAGAAGGAAAGCATGCGGATTATTCGGCGTATCCTTGTGCAAAGATAATTTTGGATTTCAGTCCTTCTTCTGCAGACTGCCATGGTAATTTGATATTAATTTTAATATCTTTCTACTTCAAAATAATCCTTATTAGCTAACGGTGTATTCCCTTTCATTCAGACCATTCAACACTATTCTCTTTTAATACCTAATTTAATTTTCTGTTCATCGTATTTTTACCTCGATTTTAAATTATGTCACCAAATGAACGCTGATTGATTCTGACGCATCTGGAATATATTTACCTAATGTGTTCAGGTTGCCCTTATCGACATAGTGATTTGCGGTTACTCACCCAAAATTTGGAAAGTTCGGGTCTTTCCAAGTCTCAAATTGAGCATGTAAGTTTGTTTTATTTCTCAAAAATAACTGGAAATTTTTAGAAAGAATTAAATAGACTCGACTGAAGAAAATTTGTTGACAAAGCTCAGAGAGATTAAAATATTCATATGTAATTCGCTTTAGGCTTGAAAAACAATTTAATAGGGAGATTGACCTCACAGACTTTGATTGCCTTTGTCAAATCAAATCTAAGAGTTCTCTTCACCTCTTCTGCAAATAGATTTTGTGGTCTCGTTTCACGTTTCCCATTCAGAATGTTTACTTCTTTTCATTCTGTCGTTGTTGCTGTCTGCTTTATCAACTCTAGTTTTTTTCTCTTATCTCTGATTGAAAGCTCAGCAAATTTATTAGCTGTAAAAGAACATGGTACGAGTTTTTCAATCAAGTAGTCAAGAGAGGAATCAATGCCGCTTTAATTTTTAGCTTTCTATGCGTCATATGAAATTTGATCTTATACAGTCAACAGATTAAGTAGCGAAAATTAGTAAACAAAAAGACCATAACTTTCGAAACAAAATTCTTTTCACGAAATACCATTTCTGTGTTCAGTATTTTCATTCATTGTCTTTATAGTGCAACTTATACCGCTTTATTTATTCTCATCTGTCCAACCCGATATATAAGTACATGAGGAGTTGATAGGAGAGATGTTCAGGAAGGGACACTGATAATGATGACTTTAATTTACATTTTTCAGATTACTTTGTTGTCAAAAAATAAGCAGTATGATAAGGCTTGCACGCGATATTTCGAATTTACCCATAAAATGGCTGAGAATTCTTTGGGTACTGTGATAACTCATCCTAATCAATATTTTGAATTGTCGCGGCAGGTGCACGATGGAAAACGGAGCAGGTCTTTACTGATAACGTTTTAAGAATTCAATCATTCTTAACCATTTCCTCAATTTTTTGAAACTGTTCTAACATATTTGAGTCATTAACATTACTCGAAGAAACCTCTATATTTTACAAATCCCATACGATTCCTGATCACTGATTAGTTCCAGGGAGGAGGAACCGAAACATGAGGTCATGCTGGGCGCACTGCAGGGAGAAACAACGCAACATGGAATGGACATCGACATTGAAGATCTGATCAAAATGGAGACTTCCGTAATTAATGAACGACACCACTACACTTGACTCCAATTTATTTTCTTTTGCTGTGTTGGTTTCTTCTACTTCTTTTATGTGCTGTTATAAATTATACCTCTTCAATGAATTCTTTTGAAACACTATAATGCTAGTAAACTTAGGCGTTTAGTTGTCATAATTATAAAGTAAAATAATGACAACATAAATCTATCAATACATAAATTGCTTTACAATGGGTAACAATTCAGAAAAACCTAATGAATGTATTCCATAATTTTCAGATTTCCATTTTCAGGTTTTCAGACATGAAATCAGTAAATATCAAGCAGTCTTCACAAGCCTAAGCCAAATATAACACATAGCAATATAATATATACTATAACATATGCTTCTTAATATGTCAATTGTTAGAAATGGAATATAAAAAACAATATATAACAAAGTATAACATAAAATCCGAAACTTTATACTGTACAATTTATTACTTTACTAGCTGAATGTCAACAAATAAAGAAAAACAAGCTCCAAGCTCCGACCAATGTTTAACATTAGAACATTAGAACAGTAATTAACGCAATAATTTAAGTAAAGAATGGCAACATTCTGGTCGTTCATATAACCAGATTTTGTTTAAAAACAAATAAACAGCTCGCAAATTCAAAAGATAACTGATCTGAGACACAACTGAAGTGGATCACGTGGGAAACATAAAAGTAGGACAACACTGATTCCTAATCCAGAACTGCCTAGAAAGCAAAATGGAGAGAGTCAATAATAGGAAATGCGAACTGTATCTTATGATCAGCTATCGAAGTTCTTTCAGCCATTCCAAAAAAATTAGGTCCATGTTAATCAAGAGGTTCAAAAACTGGTATCGTGCCGGAAACCTGTATTGTCTGTTTATATTTCATTACTGACTGTATTACGTCACTTTCACGAATCATTCGCGTCGTTTCATTATTTCTGAAATAGAACTTATAAGAAATAAAAGTGACACTTTACGCATCAAATGTCCGAAAGTTGAACACGTATAAAAACCGAAACGTACAAATCCTTTCCTTTGATAAATGCATCCTTAACTCGCGATAAAACAGCCAATCGACACACTTCCTTCAAGTCAGATCCGCTTAATTCATTAGCGTATTCTGCTATCCTTTCAAAGTTGATATCCGGCATAACCGGTTGGTCCCTTAGTAAAACCTTTAAGATATCTGCGCGAGATTCTAAACTCTGGAATTAGTGAAAATCAGTATAAAAACCATACCATTTATATAGTCTTACAGATATATCTAGTATTTTGCAGATGAAAAAGCATAAAGACATGGAAAATTCTACTTTAAGCATAGTTTCTAAATTTGAGGCAAAGCTTACTGGTAGAGGGACATAGAATCGTGCAGGCATTCGTCGTAAGATTGCACTATCAACATCGTTTGGTCTATTAGTTGCTCCGAGTACGACGATTGCATCGTCTGAAAGAATTTAAAGCAGTTTAAAAAAGCGATAACCACATATTTTGAATCTCTTGAACTTGAATACGTGCATTAAAGATACGGTATATATATGTCGTATAAACTACGTGCTCACCTGATGAAGCAAAACCATCCCATAAGCACATGAACTGCGCCTTCATCATGGCAGTGGCTTCGTGATCTTGGGTATTTCGATCTCTCAAAAATGAATCTGAAATAATGGAAAATGTAAAAGTGGCCCAGTGTGTAAAAACAATTTTCCAAAATGATGAAAAAATTTATCACTGCTATGCTCACCTATCTCATCAATAAATATGATCGTGGGTTGGAACTTCTGTGCCTGAAAAGGTTGGTTAGATTTACTAAGGGAAATAGTTAAAAAACCTGTGCAATTCTGTTTTTCTATTCATTAATAAAAAAATGGTATTATATAGGCTCATATTTTCAGTATTTTTCCAACCTGTAATAAACATTTTTAAAACACGTTTTAACCAAAACTTCGAGTGACTTATCATTTTACATACTTATGAAACATATACCACAGAGAAAACTGCATCAGCAAGTTTCTGTGATTCACCATACCACTTATCGCACAATGACGACACTTGCAAATTAATGAAACGAGCATTCGCTGCACGTGCGATAACTTTTGCAAGTAAAGTTTTACCACAACCTGGTGGACCGTATAAAAGCACTCCTGAAGTACTGCTTAAGAGTGTGTTCATCGGAATTTGCAAAAATCTTTAAAGCATAAAAACTATTAAGTTATGAAATATATATTCGAAAACATATGATTCCGACCAACGAAATAACCAATTACTTTCCTTTCAATCTCTCAATAATGCATTGTTTGAGAATGGCATTAAGTGAATTACCTTTAGGTGGAGAAAGAAGATTCGACGACAATGCGAGTTTCTTGTAAATATTGCGAATTTTTAATGGGATAATTATCCGATCATTAATTTCCTCAATAACTGCGCCACAACCACCAATATCGCACCAATCTGCACCCTAAATCCGATTATATATATATATTGGAGTGCAAGATATAACCATCGAAGCCAACGGAGAAAATTTTCAGACCTTCGGAAAAATTTCACAGCTTAGTATAGCAATACCTGATTATATTCTTCCTAAACTATCTCTTCATCTTTGGATCACACCATTTACGAATGCAACTACTGTTTACTTTGAATAAAACTCAAATGGGAAAGCACAAGTTAAATGAGAAACTTAAAGCAACTAACCTGACCGCAGTGGACGAATTGTGTAGCTATACGTAATTCGTATTCGTTAAGCTCGATTGATGGATCTAAGCCTAATGTTTTGATTACTTGAGCAGCCTGCAATCCAGTTACAAAAATGAACAACCTAAAAACCAATCTCGATCTTTGGATGAATTCCTTAGTTGAATAAGCTAACCTTCTTTTTAGCATTTTTATTGATGGAATGGTTTGGATCAATATATCTGACTGCAAGTTTCATGATAACGATTGATGCGACTGTGGCAACAGCAACACGAATGCAAAAGTTAAGTGCTTGATCCATCGACAATGACATTTTTCCCACTTTTCCCTTACTTTCGCTATTATCCTATATATATATATTTTATAATTATATATATATATATATATGATTTTGTAATTCGACAACTCCTACCACACATTCAATTCTGGGAATGTTAAATTTTTATAAGCAAAGTGATTAACAATTTGTCTTTAGAAGAAAAGACATACTATAGTTTGTCCAGTAATGCTGAGAAGCTAGTACAGCACCATGCCATGTTTTGTACGGTAACACAGTAGAGCCCTAGCAGCCGGTTGTTTAAGAATCTGCTCTATCGCACCTTTTCCCTCTTGGGTACTTCACTCGTGTGATCTCCCCTACAACCCAAAATTACCAGGTCAAACACACTATAGCCACAACCTCAGTAATAGTGTGCAACAACGATAGACCATATGTGCTATTAATATAGTGCCACTCTGCCCCAAGCTGTCTCTATTCCAGAAAACCCCAAAAATCCGAACTAACCACACTCCCATGCTGTCCCTGCAAACGAGCGAGCCCCTATTCCTGTTAGACCTTACATATTTTTAAAATTTAGCTGGAGCCCACCCGTAATTAATAGAATCCATCAATTACTTTTGTACAAGTGCACTCATTACTTCAAGTAACGCAAGTGTTCCAGTTCATCCTTTGTGTAGTGCTACAACATTTTTGTGTGATGAATCTATGGATTTATGAATTAAAGTCGTGATAAAGCATCAAAAATGTAAACTATGTAAAATAAATAATGCAAGTGTGCCAAAAATTGAATCAGAAGGTTTTATACGTCTGATCCGAAACATAAAAGTTGAAAGGTCTAGGTGCTGCATGAGGAACAATCAGATGACACCGTGCGAGAAGCTTGTAGCTAGCACCCCTATATACAAGAATTAGATAAAAAAAAACAGAAGAGATACAATTCTATAATCCAAAAATCTTATCAGCGAGCCTTCAATTATTTCAAGTTAGCTTTGTAGCCTCAGAAACTAACACGGAAGCTGGAGACAACTGATGCAAAAAACAACACCGCCTTTTGCAAAAGGAGAAGCGTTCCACGACCGTACATTGCAGAAGCTCACTAAAACGCCTTGTATTTTCAAATATCTACGTATAACTAAAAAATGTGATAGATTACTTCTAACACTTTTAACTTTTACATGAAAGATGACAGTTGAATTTAGCTTTATATACAAAAGCGAACTCATACGCTTTCACCTAACATAGCAAGAATCCAATGGAAGAATAAAAACATGTTTCCCAATATTGGCAGAAAGCAGCATTAAAAGATGAGATCAAGTCAGGGGATTAGAAACAGTTACACGTTTGAAATCAACAAGCAGGCAAAGGATGAGGTCCGTCAGCTACAGAGGGTCGTCGATAACCAGCACTGAAATCTTGCCGATAAGATACTCGTCGCCCTGTTGGCGTATTTGGTCTTTCCTTTACATCCAGGCCACTACCCTGGCTTTTCCCCAGTAATGATACGGGCGTTGAGCTGTAGAGACGATTCGATGGAAGCATATCCAGTGAAGCACATGGACTGTTTGATTTAGCGTGCATTCTAAATTCTATTTGATAAGCTCCTTAATTTTCTTTTTTCTATATAAAGATAATGTGAGAAAAGGAATTAAGGCTACCACAATGGTAGGTTTGAAATAGAATTATTCTTTTCTAGAACTTACCCATTAGCTCTTGGCACGAATGCAGGAGCATTGGTGGAAAATTTTGTTTTGATTACACCATCTGATGCTGAAAATTTGGGAAATTATACGAAATTATTTAACAATTACAAAAAATTCTTGCACATTCTTTCGCTATCACCAATTACTATGATAAAATGAAAACGAACTTTCCTGGTGAATGAATCGACACTTATTTCCATAAGGACAGTGGCCATTTTTGAAGTTTATGCAAGGCTTAGTGCGATAATTATTCAGTAATGGACCTGACCTATTCCGACATATGTGCTCACTCCGATTCTGTAAGTATCAAGAAATTCAAAAGTCCACAGTTTGCGAGCCAAGAAATGCCAGCTTAAGAGGCAATAAAAAAACTTTCCGAGAGGAAATTGACATATAAGAACTCAAACCAAGCAAATTAGTATGAAGAGATATTATTGTAAACTTTTCTTTTAAAAAATCAAAAAATTACCCCACTTTCCCGTTGGAAATTCCTAAAGTCATCATTCCCAGAAAACTTAAGTGATGATTGATTAGCACCTGCAATACAAATCGGTAAGGATGCAAACTCTGGTATGAGTTTGCTACAAAAAACGTTTAATGATTTAAGTTTAAAGCGTTGAGTGCAATATCTCTGTGAAATTCTCAGTGAAATAGAAGTTTCGGTAATTAATGGAATACAACTTTTGATAATTCGTGTAGTAAAAAAAAAAAATCCAAATTACTGAATTCTTGTCTCCTAAACCTCATGAAATATTTTTGTGATAGCAACATTAGCTTGTATAATTAGCGAAGTGAACTATTATTACCTGTTGATAAAATGTTGTCCTTTATCGGTGTTATCCTCACAGTTGAACTTTGCGATGTAGCATTAGTTGTTGGCCAACTCTGGTACGGTGCAGAAGCAAATGAAGATGGTAATGATTGCAAGAGTGATGATTTTGGATACGTTGATGGTAGAGATGGCGGTGGTAGTAGTGGCAATTGATTACCAGGTATGGAAGTATCTGGGAATGGTGGTAAGACAAAAAGAACGGGGCTAGGACGTATATAAGGACTGAGGAGTTGAAAAGGATGCACTGGAGGTGGAAAAGGAATAGGAAACGGTGGTGGCGGATAAAATACGGCACTAGGTGACAGTTCCGGTGCCGCTTCTGCAAATTATTATTTGAACATACTGAGAGAGAAATAACACTTGAGAGAAAGGTTACCAAGCCATCAATTATAGTGAAACGTATACGATATTAAGAAAAACTTAAAGAACGGCTCATTTGAGCTTTACACTTGAGCAATACTGGGGGATATACGTACGTGTGCAAATAACTATATATAAAGTTGTGTCAATAAAATTTTCAAAAAAAAAAAAAAAACAAACCGACCCATGCAAAACAAAAGTCTTAAGATCTTATGACACATCAGAAATAATGCCACCAGTCATTTAAAGATGAAATTAATAGTTTTGAAAAAACATGCCTTGCATCGTTCCAGCATTATCACTCACTGGACCCTCTCTTGAAGTACTTTCAAGCGACGGTGGAATATTCGATTGCTCGCAAAACATTGGCTGTGACAAACCGCTGGGGAAGATATATGGCGATTGAAAATATACAGTTCCTTGAGGTGCTGGTATTACAGGTAATGGTGTAGGTAAAAACGATACAGATTGTGGTAGTAGTGATGGAATTTCCGACAGTTGATAGCCCATTATAGGATCGCCCGGTGCTGAATGTGGAAACACCGCTGCCATCTTCGTTATCGTAAACCTAAAATCATAAGATAACGCTGGAAAGCAAGAACGGTGCGCCTTCACTTCGTTATTAAAAAATATTTAATTTTTCCGAGGGAATACCATCTTCATCCCAACATTACTTAAGCAACTGATGAAAAATGTTGGAGGTTGGTCAAAACATGATAAATGCGCCTATTTATTAACAGTTTTGATCAACAAGATTTATCTACCAGTATTTTGATAATCTACTGCGTCATCTGATCCATATAAGTTAAAGGCAGAAACCCTATACTAAATTATTTCAGTAGATAAGATAATATGTCCAATCTTACAAGTACATAGCTTTTTGTGTGAAGACGCAATTAAGTGTATTAATATTGCACGAAAAATAGGAGCGATTTCCTCTTACGTTAATAGAAAAACAAAGCTACCATTCTATCGTTACACTACTTCTAATCTTCTCGACACTTTCTTTCCTTTTTTTTTTCTTTTCTTTTTCTTTCTTTTCTTCCCTTGTTCTGTGCTTATATATTGTTTTTCTTTCCTTATACGATATTTCAAATAAATCTGAGTATTTATGTTCAATTGCATACCCCAGCATTTTGAATGGGATTAAAATCACGTTAACTATTACGACTAAAGCTGTAAAAAAAAAAAAAAAAAAAAAAGACATCAGTTATGAATCTAATCTATCGTCCAACGTCACTGTCAATATCAATTATATAGAAATAAACCCAAAATTCATGATATCACTGAGTCAAGATAAAGTTTTGCAAGTTTTTACTAGAAAATACCGTCAAGACATTCATCTAATCACGTAAGTAACGTAGTGTAATCGTTAGAAATATAATTAACAGATGAATCGTTTCTTGACAGGAAATAATCTAATAAAATACAAATTTTGTTGATTGGTCAGTAAGACTTCTAACATCCGACCTCATACAACAAAACAAATCCATGGCATAAGAATTTGAGAGAAGAGGAATAATTTATATGTGCATTTCACGCTACAATTACAACATTTTTAATTATTTAAACAAAAATATAAAACATAAGATATGATCAAATATATATCAACTGTATTTTCAAATCATTGTAGTTGATAGCGCAGTTTCTTCTCAACTTGAATTAACAAATACAGTTAATTTAAAACTGGTGTCATTAAGCAAAAATCAATTTAAGTTTAGATCAAAAAGCAGAATCCATTTCAAATGAAATTATCAGCAAACATTCTTATTATCATCTATCGTCTGATGAAGGCAGAGTCAAACAGGAGCGTGTTACGCAACATGCATCTGCATAAGGCGCAAAAAAAGGCAGTTTTAAATTTTATTTATAATTTTCAAAAGGTTACTAATGAAGTTAAATAAAATGAAAAAGGAAAAAAATAATTTGGAGGAAAAAACAAGGCAAGGGGACATTTCAGCATGGAACAGCTTTTATACATACGTTATGCTCACTTAATTTTACGTGTAAAATATTGTTGTTTAGCCATATCTCCGCTGTTATTAAATTAAACAGTATTTAGCTATGAAAGCCTAAGAACCTTCCTTATATAACTTGCACCACTGTTCAAACATTGGTTTTGACGCCAATTTGAGTATTTCGGTATTTCACAGTAGACGGGTCCGTTGCACGGTATTTCACAATACTAACGCAGTACATCATGTGGACTGCAAGTGACCTGATCGGAAGGGCATGAGTGAAGAGGGCAGTGTGGTAGAATCACGGTAGGGTGCAACTCTCATTTTGGTCCTGTGAACATTTCACCTTTGGTTGAGATCGACATATTTTGCCCGATCTGATTTGAATTCTGTCACTCTTTTGATGTCTTTTTTTTTTTTTAATTCAACTGGTATTTATAGAAATGTTTATTTCTGCTTTTCGAAGGATCACTGAACTTGAGCTAATACCCGAAGACTTGTTCTACGTCACTGTTAATGGAAAGATTGTTGACTGGAAGAGTTTGGATAATGACGCTCATTTTCAAGTGCATTTCAGACTTCGCGGAGGTAAAGGAGGTGAGTTCCTCATTTTATGTTTTATAGTTATTACAGCTGGAAAACCCTGCAGTGCACTTATTTACGCTGGTTTTCAGAGTTTTAATGTTTATTGTTAGATATAAGCTGACTAGATAAGCCTCAGATGAAGGAATACGAGTGACCCAACATAAAATAGAGTTATGTTTTTAATTTATCACTTCTCTGTTAGTCCTACTATTTTAACGTGTATTTGGGATTGTTTTTTAACCTATATTATTTTTGCATTGGGATTATTTTCTGCTCTCATTAAATTTGTACTCTGCAGGTTTTGGTTCGCTGCTTCGCTCATTTCGTATTCACCGTTCAACGAATCAGTTGATGTGCCGCGACTTGTCTGGACGACGGCTTGCTGACATTAAAGAAGAAGAGAAACTTCGCAAATGGATTGAAAAAGCAGACGAGAGGGAAGAAGAGAAACGTCGGCAAAGGTATTTTTCGGTTTTGGATAGCTAGCCTTTTATCTTTTGCTATTTTACGTTTGTCTACAAGTTTCGGGCACGAAGTTTATATTTCCGTTTTAATTAGAGTACTTTTAGACAAGAGAAATATGAGAAATTAAAAGCAGGTCCTAAAAAACATGATTTCAATGATCCTGACTTTATCCAGACACGAGAAAAAATCATGGAAGAAACAGATGAAGCGTTTGAACAGGGTAACTTTTTGATCCTTTTAATTAGATTTACCAACCTTCTCAGAATCGTCCGAAGAGACAGCGTTACTGGTTTAGTGGAATTTTGAACCGGAAGGTTTGTTTTCAAAAATTTTTAAAACCTTATTCATGGCTGATAAAAGTTTATTATGAGTCGCTGGAAAGGCCGTCGTCCGACTTCATTTACATCTTATTTATTTATTTTTTCCAAATGTTTTGTTTATTAAGTAGAAATGCTCTTTGTTTTCAAAAACATTTTGCTTAGGCATCGCTATTGCTAAAAGTAGGAGGACTGATGAGGAATGCTTACTGAAGTCGAAACAGAAGATGAAAGTGGATCAAGGAGATGATTTAGGAGAAGGAAATGTGCCGTCGAAACGCAGAAGAATGACAACGAATGAAGTGTCTGAATATGTGATATCTACTTTAGATGATGAAAAGTAATTTTTTTTATTTCTACGGTCAAATTCAAAGTAATTGATTTTTTCATCATTAATTTGAGAGCTAACTGACTATTACAACAAATGATGCATCTAATTTTATGTTCAAGAAATATTTTTCTATATGAAATAAGAGAATGCAATTTCACTTCGTTAACTTGACAATAATTGTTAGAAGATTATGCATTTTAGTATATCCATCTGATAAAAATAGTTCCGATTTCAGCAAAAATAAAGTCGATGTTACTGATGGAAGAAAAATATATGTTGAAAATGAGGAAGAAAGAGCATCTCCAAGGATAGCAGGTACTCTGAATTGCTATAAATATTGGTTCTTATAATGTCATGATTCTGGAAATGGCTGCTTTTCAATTTCTGACTTAAAAAAGTTGAGAGGTGTATTTGCAGATATGTTAATTGCCGAAAAGTCAAATGCCACCGTGGAGAAGGCATGTAATGAAACAATGAATTTCGATATCAAACTGGATGACTATGACGATGCAAAAAAACTGGAGTCTTTGGGGCTAGACTTTTTAAAGCATGCTCTTAAAGGTTTTTTTCTAGAAGATTGTTCTATTTTCAAACTTTATTTTCAGTTTAGTGTTATTTCTAAATATCATTTTGACCTAATATCCTACATTTCTCCATTTAGTGCGTGGTTTGAAATGTGGTGGTTCATTACATGAGCGAGCAGTTCGTCTTTATTCGGTCAAAAACTTAAAACCAGAGCAGTACCCAAAAAATATCCTTGCACGTGGCAAGAAGGAATAGCGAAACTATTTGTGTATTTTTTATATACTTTTTGACATACATTGTACAGTAATTAACAGTATTCATTGCAGTTTTTAATGGATGATAAATGATGTATTAATATGCATATAATCTTTTTTTTAATGCATAATTTGTTCAAGCATTTTCGTTTAATTTGTATGCTTCTGTTTTAGATGATAAGCTTTTAAAGGAACTTCCTTTAGAAACTTTGTAATTCCTGTTTTTTGATTTTCTTATCTCGGTTTTTTGACCATGAAATTCAGGATATGGATTTGAGATGCTAATGTCTGTTGATTGTATATTTAACAATGATTATAAAGTTTATAAAGCCTAATTTTAAACCGATTTCTAATTCTTATGAGTTCCCATTAAAGTAATTTTCGTGATGTGCAGATATATTTTTCTGAATGTTCGGTCACATTGTTTAGGGTTGGGATATTTACGTAATTATGATTTTAGATAAAGGGGAAGTAAAAATGAGGGATCTTAAATTTCAATGGTTTTAATTGTTTTTGATTTCAGAATGAAGCACCTACTTATCGGTGAAGATTTATTTGATCAGGTATGTAAATTTGTTTTGTGAATTGCTCTACTTTTCTGTTATAAATATGGAAAACAAGTATTCCTCTGCAGTGATAAATTTGATTTCGATCTCCTATAGGATTTGGAAGTGAATGTTTCATCCGATGATGGAAAGGACATTCCAATTAATAAGAATGATGAGGCTGAAGTGTCAGCCGTCTTGACTCAGGTTGAGCAGAAGGTATATATATATATATATTGCTTTATATTGTTTGGAGAACTTTATTAATTGAAATGTTTCTTGATGTTAATGATGCATTTTGGGGAAGGTTTCTATAAAGTAATAAGGACTTTTAGATAGAAAAAGGAAATTCTTTTGTTTGACGAGGCGCTTCTGAGTTTATTAGAATCTTCTACAAGCTCCCTAGCCTTAAATTTAATGGAAAGTGTTTCAGCATGTTAATGATATAGAGAATGATATTACAGGTTAGGGAAGCCGTGAATGTTCTAATAAAAGTCACTGAAAAGAATGGAAAGAAAATGTTGTTTCCTGAAGTTGATAAGTTGCTCCATGTTCAGTTTGTCTATAAAAAACCGAGCACCATACACACTAGACATCGTGTCAAACGCTTGTGAGTTATCGATTGTTGTTATTCACTAGGCAATACGGGATATTTGTCTCATCTTTAAAAAGAAATCTCTGTGAGATCAATTTCGGTAAATTTTTTTAGTTGGTTGATGGAAAGTTGCAGATAAGCTTAGCTTTTTTTTTTTGGAGATTTTCTTGAAAAAAAAAAAAAAAAAAACGTAGTTCAAACATGGTTGTTTTTCTGGTTAAACTTGATTTTCATAATTAAATTTGATTGATCATAATTTAACTTGATTTGAAAAATGAGTAAACAATATACATTTTTACCGATATACGTATATCATAACTTTGATTCTCCCTATTAGGCTAGAAATTTTTTGACATCAAACTGTTAATGATCCAAACACCATGGCACATAGATCCATGTAGACATGATATATATAAGTCATAGCATTACGATGATTGAATAAGTGGATTGTGAATGAGTGGATTGTATTCTTCACGAAAAGGAAGCTAAATTACTTTCATAGTTCTTTATTTTTGTGACAGTTAACTTTGTCGCGTTTATTAAATGAATACGATGACTACAATTTTTCATTTTTCTGCAGCGTTTTACCGCACCCATTACATGAAAAGGGCAATACTACTATCTGCTTGATTATGCGAGACTTAGACCAATCCGCAAAGGCAAAATTTGACCCTGATGTTGACAAGCAATCAAGAATTTGGGCCGAAAGGTTGGAGCTTGAATCCGGAATTACTAAAGAGCACGTGCAAAAGGTATTTTTTGATTTTTGAATAGTAGTACGATTCATTCGTTGGAATCACAGAAATATTGACATGTTGTAAGGAGTGCAGTTTCTAGTACAAATTAAATCTGTGTCTTAACGAATTTCTTCCCAAGAAATAGATGGCTCTGTCATGGTGGTGTTTGATTTGTAGTGGCATTTGTATTATGGCAATCCTTTTTAACAGTTAGCTGGAAGCAAATAATATTTGAGATTTTGACAAAGCGACAGCTGGAGAGAGAGTATCATTCGTATTATGATAGACGTCAGCTGGCATCTGCTTATGATATCTTTTTGGTGGACGTTTTAGTCGAGAAAAGCGTCATACGTTTTTGTGGCAAAGAGTTCCACAAAGCAAAAAAGTAAGGTTTTTAAGGGACCTTCTCTCCTCTTTTAGTTATCCAAATTCATGTTTAGCATACCTTCATTTAGTTAGTATTAGATATGAATCTCTTTTCACAGTTTTAATCACAAATTTTTTTATCTCATATATTACCATAAAAATCCTTGAGTTTTTATATCTGTGGAATTTTTACTTACATCTTTGTAATTCGTACTGTGAAAATTATATTTCCTTAATATAAAGTTTTTTCAATACAGACTAATTGTTTTGCAGAACTCCTTTGAGATTGTCAGTGAACCGACCTAGATCATTGATAAAAGAAATCGAAAAGGCTTATTACACCGTAACATTCCCGCTTTTCCCATTTCGTACACGAACGTATGGTTTTATTTCACGGTTGTATTATTTTCTAAAGTGGCATAGAGTCATTAAAATTTAATTGATATATCAAATTTTTTTTATTAATTATTAAACATCGGGCTTTGGAGTGTTTCATCGACTTCATTGCTGTCAAGATTATATCTTAACGATAGAAAATCGATCTCGAAATCCCTAGTTAATTCAAAAGTTTCGTGAGGTTTTGTTCCAGGAGTCTCCGCATTGGAAATCTCAATAATCCTATCGATCATATTGTAGAAAATGTACGTGCAGCAGTTGAAAATGTATTTCAGTACTGCCCCGGAGGTTTATGCAATATTCATTCAGTAAGTCTACAAATGGTGACAGGCGGTCCGTCATTACCTCTCTATGTTGATGCAGGTTTGTTTTTGAGTGATTTATTATTTTCCCGTTTTCTGATCAGTGCCACTTACTTTTGTGAATTAGGTTGGCATTTAAAAATTTTTTGAAATTTAAGATGTTTGTTAATTTTGCAATCTTTAACATTTCCATTGAGCTACATCATATTAACTGTTTCTATATAATTTTATTGTTGGTTTGAAAATTTCTCAAGTCTCATCATGAATTCACTGTTTTAGGATCTAGAAATGCAGTCAATTTACCCATGCCCATGAAGAGAAAGGACCTTATGGCGAAAAGAGACGAAGAAGCTGTTGCTGATGAGCTGTCGACTTTACCAGAAGGCTTAGAAGTTTTAGTGTACCGAGATGGTGAAGTAAAAGTTCTGGATTCAGACAGTTAGTTTATCCAGTTTTAAATGACCATAGAAATAAAGGGAATGTGAGAAGTTATTTGGTCTTTTCTAGACTGAAAATTAGGTTTTTCAGATTAGATTTTCAGTGAGACTAGGTTTTTCCTAATTCTACTTTTTTATCAATGATTCAAGTGCATTTGTTGACTAAAATTTTGCAAAAGCTATGAAATATGGAAGGTACGCAAGAAAATACGCAAGCTATAAAAATTTTTTTGCAGCTAAGAAGCCTGTGCTATATCCAACCGCTAATGATGAGTGGGAGGCAGGAGATGATCTGAAGCCGTTAACTAACTCCGATAAGGTTAGTCTTTTTTAGTTTTTCACCATCGAGTAAGCTTCTTGTTTATCTTCAGTGATAAAATTATCCTGTGCTGTGTTTCAGCTACGGAAATCACTGGAAAAACTCAGCAAACTGCGAGAAAAAAGGAAGAAAGCACGGGAAGCTAAGAAACGACTTCTGTTGCCACCAAAAGATGGGGTTTCCAAAATAAAAGGTTTAGTGAAAAAAAAGAATAATAAACAAAATGAAGTCGACAGATTCGGAAGCAAAAAGCAGAAGCCAAAGAGTCAAGTGGAGATAAACAAAAAATCACATTTATGTCGAAATGCTAAAGTGAAAAAGGAAATAAACCAGTAGGGAATCTAAAGTTAGATGAAATATTGGACTGCGTGAGATGGAGACGATTTGAAACACTCAGTGAAATAATTTCAAATGCTTTTTTTTTGTTTGTTTGTTTGTTTTATGAGTTTCTCATATCACTCAACTAATTAATAAAGTTGCCTTGATGGTGGATTTGATTTGAGCCAAAACAATGGAAAGAAGATAGCACGCCGGAAAACTTTCATATTTTTTGTTCAGGCAGTCAGTCGGGAAAGATTTTTTCAAATGTTAAGCTTTTAGTTTTAGAGGTTGAAAATTCTCAGGAAATCCTGGAATTGATGGTAACAAACTGACTGATAGTTACGAATATAATCAATAGTTCAAAAGAGTTTAGCGTTAGTTCGCACTCTTCATGAAATATTTATGTAGTCCTTGAAATTCATTTCGTAGATCTTATAGAAGCATTAATGTGGGATTCATCAATAATATTAATGGAGAGATTTTAAAGCTTTAGGAACTAAAATTGGCATGCCTTTTTATAAGCGAAATTATATTTGTTTGCAAAATATATCGTCACAATACTTAGCTCAACGAAAGCGAAGGGAAATTAGGATCGAATAGTCTTTGTATCACATCATCCCAGCTTTTTGGAGGTTTTTCTGTATGATTGTATCAATGACGCTCGTTATAACCAACTGCACTTGATTGGTGTCTGTTGCACATGTCTCGTGCATATAAATCGTCTTTTTGTCCGGATTTAAGTTCAGTTCGCTGAATTTCATTTTTATAAAACTCATTGCTTCTTCGTAATTCTGACCACCTAAAAATATTTGCTTCATGTTACTCTTATTTGCTTTTTAGTTTCTATCAAGGTTTGGGTTCAACTGCTGGGATTGGATCATTTTGCTCATCAGAGAGACATTTTGACACTTTGGACATAAGTTTGGGATTGAAGCATCTTCTGTTACAACGTCATTTGTTAAATCTCATGCTTTAGCAGATTTGTTGACAAGTAATGTTTGGGAAGACTTCGGAGTGGAATTTTGTGACTGATCCACTTGTTTAATATTAAATATTTTGAGTATATCATTTTTAATGTTTAACAATGTTTTGAATGTATCATTGATGAGCAAAAGTAGTAAAAAAAGACCATAAAAGAAAGAAATATGAGGTATATCATTTTCTAAGTTGAGTAAGTGTTAAGTAGGATTATTGTAGGGCATCTGCATTAGCTATTCTGCGGTTGGGCTCACTAAGGAATTTTTTTTCAATAACTAGTTTCAGTGGTTCGATTTTTCTGTTAAAATGAAATAAATTTTCGGAATTTATTTAGAAAAAGATTTTAGTGTGTCTGGATTTTTTCTTTCGTGACGTATTCAAATTTTACTTTTTATAGAGCTATCATTAAATGTTTTGAGTTTATGAATTAAACTGTTCGAAATATGTGAGAAGGTCTTCTCAAAAAAAGCTTTTAATTTTAGAAAATTGTGTGAAAGATTTTATTTGTTCTGGCGAAAAGAAATAGAATATTGCCTTCGTTAAAATAATGTAATGGGCAAAATTTGATGCACGCAACTGAGTAATAAGTAAGATGACTTTACTTTAATTGGATTGAATTTTATAAGTTGAGTAAGTGTTAAGTAGGAAGACTGTGCAACTTATTAAGTGTAGCTAAGACTATAAGCCTGCATAATGATAATGTAGGTGATATGTATTACATAGTTGTCTAATAATGTTATCTCAGAATAGAAAATTTCCTTTGTTTTCAACAAAAGCATTGTCACGACAGTTTATAAGCCAACTTTACTCTATTTAATTATTGTAGTGTTAAAAATAAAATAAGTTTGGGAGCCCTGGCTTTGAAAATTCTTTTTCCGCTAAGCAAAAGGATAACATGGATTGTAGGTAAGTCTGCACAAATTTATCTAGGGAAGCATTATTTTTCCGTCGAGTATTATCAAAAATATAAATGTCAATGAATCCAAAATGGGGGATGGGTGGTAATATAAAAAGAAAAGTCTCTAGCTCTTTGAAGGAGAATTCCAGAGCTCAAATTACATTTTTTTTTCTTCAATTAATAAGTTTTATAGAACTAAGCACAAAAAGATTGACCTTCATAATCCGGGAAGGCAGTGGTGATATTGACACGTTGAATTTTTTCAGCAAATAAATCTTTTTTGTTCAAAAATAAAATTATTGCCGTGGAAAGAAACCAAGTGCTGTTACAAATTGATGAAAACAGCTGCATCGATTCGATCATGCGATTCTGCAATACTTATTAATCGAACCAAAGATTATTTGGTGGATTAATTATTCCTCAAAAGAGACCATGGACTTTAAATTCGTCTGGTCAGTCCAAATTACTAACTTATAACAATGAATTGTTTAGCGTTACTAGTAAAAGATTTAGTCAATATGGAAGACATTATCCTTAACATCTCAAAAATATGAATATTCGACAGTTTCATACAATTTCACAATAAAAAAAGGTTTGAACTTAACACTGTGAACTGACCGTGGTTTCATCTTCGAAAAGCACTTGGTCATATTCGCTAACAGCCGTAATAAAAATAATTGACTCTACATTATCAAAGCAGTGGATCCATTTACGGCGTTCTGATCTCTGTCCACCAACATCAAATACTCTGTTCATAAACAATTACTTTTTTCAATTCTTTCTTATCTCAATAATAGGAATTATGTCAAACTCAATATTATAACCCTTGAAAATGAAAAGTGCAATGACTGAGAGAGAGAGAGAAAGAGGGAAAAAGAGAGAGCTAATCTTAGATTCATATACGTTTCAATCATAATACCTGAAGTCGAGTTCTTTTATTTTGAATTTAACTTCTACTACACCAGTTGTTGCTACACGACTAAACAGAATATCTTGTTCTGTAGGCCGATAACCGGGTTCATGTATTCTCATCACTGAATTCAGAAAACTGAAACAAATGAGCTCAACTGGAGATGAATTCATATGATGTTCAATAGGAAATTCACTATTTAAGCGATGAGTTGGAGATTTTCAACCTAATTATTATTTGTGAAATTTAATTTTAGATTATATCATTTATTAATTTACTATTTTGCAGAGTCGTTGAGCTGAAATTCGCTTCTCATGTCGGCAACTTTTTGAACATTTTTATCATTCCATAATGAGACAAGAGCTTTAGCAAGTTCATCAGTAAATGGTTCAGATTCATCGCCAGCCTCCACAACTCGGAAAACTATTTGTTTTTCAGGCTGTAAAATTCCTCTTTGTCAATTGTGATTGTACTATGATAAATTTTCATCCTTTTTGTCTCTTTATGCTTATTAAATAAATTTAACAACCAATATTGAACTGAATAAAGTTCAATTGATCTAGAAATTTGATCAACCAGCACTTTATCTTCTATTGTTGAAGCTAAAACATGATGGATGATTAATTCAATCTTTCGAAAACAGTTTATACTGTCAACCATTAAGGCTAACAGTCATTATAAATTGGAAGTTACAAGAAAATTGAATACTGTTATACTTCTTTGGAAGGATCCTCGAGTGGAATATGAACAACATTATCCATTGCTTTCAGTATTGCATACATCGATGTTACTGTGTTATTGTAAACCACTGCTTTACGCTCATTGATTTCATCTTCTGTGAAACCGTTGCTGTGAAGAATCCTGAGAATGTTTCAATATTGATAGGTCAGGGTGATTCTTTTCGAATTATTTAAAAGTTAAAAGCGCTTCAAGAGGAATCATTCAGAGAGAGAAACAGCATACTAATAATTCATATAAATTCTACGCAAATTTGAATTCAAATTTATCACTAAATTTTGTTTTGGAGACCTAGGTTTCGTTTCTGTTTTTTTATTCCAAATCACAATTTGTTTAATTTCCGTTATTTTAAATCACATAAATAAGATTTGAAAATTTGTAACTTGTTGAGCATATGAAACTTCTTAGAAACGTATATATTCCTAAACATAAACATCACTTTAAAATTATTTGAAATAATTGTTAAGAATTTTGTGCATGTTTATTCAGTTCTTATAATTAATAAACATTTCATTAATTTGTTTGTGATAGAAACTCCAAGCTAAAGTTCATAGCTCAAAAAAAAGGAAAGATTAAAACATGCTGCATTTGTTTTAATACGGTTGACTTGCCACATTCACCGGCTCCTGAAAAAAAATTAAGTAATAAAATATCAGGCAAAGATAGCAAATGTGCTATTCATTTCTTCATCCAATAAAGAGGAGAAAAGGAAAAAGAAATTTTTGACTCGCTGCAACACTAACTGATTAACATTTCACCACTACTGACTTATTTTGACATCTTTTTCATTTAGTTTGCTAAGGTATGTTGAAAAAGTTTAGAATATATGTAACTCTGAGTTCAGTTTGCTTCTTAATTCAGTTTGACTTTTCTAAGTGAAGAAAAAAGACAAACAGTAAGTAATTTTTAATATGACGAAAAATTGATTTTTTTTCCTGAGATTTAAATAAAAAGAAGATTTGTTTCATTGAAATTTCTTTGCACCTCTAGCTGTTTTGATGCTTAATCATTTTTATCGGAGTAATAGCTTTTGTTATGGGTTTAGCTAAGATTTCAAAAAAAATTGAAGGGATTTTTTTTTTATGATATATTAATTTAATGTATTTTCTGAATATTTATAGGTAAACAAAAATTTCAATCTAACTAGTAGACTAAATCTATAAAATATGAAAAAAAAAAAATTTATGTGTGAATAGTATTGAAATTAATTAGAATTTCGTGCTTCATAAGCTTCCATCAAAATTTGATTTCAATATAAAAGTTTTTATCTAATGATGTTCAAATGATAACAAATAAAATAATAAATTTCATATTAAAATACTAAGTTACAGAAGATAGAATTATTAAACTAGGTATTGTAAAACCATAATAATCATAGCTAGATTTCTGCAAAAATTAAACAATAAAGGGATTCAAAAAATGGAATAACAACCTAGGAGTAGCAACTTGACGATTGAAGAGCCAGTACGTTTATCCTGGTTAAGTTGCTTTTCGATGGCTTTGTTCCGAGCAAGTTGCTCCTGAGCTTCTTGGCTCTGACATGAGCCCATCGCTTCGCATTTATACGCAAAGTTACGGCCTAGGTAGATTAGAAAGGCCTCTTTCAACAAATAAATTACTATTATTTCAGGTTTGACTTGCAAATTAATATATTTCACATAATCTAGAATTGCACCATTTTATTAAATTTCTCATCATTTAAAATGTTAGCATAAAGACCTCGTAAAGAATAGGTATTGCCCAGTAGTAAGTAGTTCAATGGATAAAGACAGGACATTTTATTAGAAAGAAGAATAATTATCCGGAAAAAAAGTAGGAAAGTTTCTCGGAACAGGAAATGAATAACTTAATCCCGTTGAAATAGGCACTTGCAATGATAGGAAAACGTGTTTGTTAGGTTCTTTTTGCCACAAGTGCTGATCGTGCAATACCTTAGTAACCGAAAGTGAACTGAATATGGCTTATTTGCATTACTTATTTTGATATAAAATTATGGATAAATAGACAATCGATAGAATGGCAGATGAAAAAGCAAAAATTTGGAGGAAGAAAGACAGAAAATGGAAGTTGACGAGTTAGATAGAAAATCTTAATAGATAGGTAAGCCATTAAAGAGTAGTTTATGTCAAGAAATAAGTTTGAAAATGAAAAGCAAATATTCAGTAGAAGAAAAGAAAGAGTTTTCTTTCTTTATTTCATTGCTGGATACGAACTGAGATGAACAAACACCGTATATAAAAAATTTAATTTTATTTATTAGCACGCATATCAAGCACTCAGTTCAACGAAAAACAAATTACTGTCACTATGTTCGTCTAACCTTAATAAAATTGTCTTTCGTTGAAACATTTGTGGATCATAGATAAATTATATTAAAACAATTGCAGGGAACATTCCAGAAGGAATAAAAGCAATAGAACAACTTAAGCTAATGCAGTTCATATGATGATCTGAACGGAATACCTTAATGATCATACAGAAGCAGCAATGATTCCCTAAAAATTTAGACAAAACGCCTGAATTTAGAGATGACTAATAACTAACATTTAAACAGAGTATCGTAAAGAGCTTTTTGTCCTTGCACATGCACTTGAATTCAAACTAGCAATCTGAATGAGGCATAATAGAAGTCATCATTCTGTCAAAGGAACCAAAAATATAATTCTCAAAGATTGGTCCACTAATTAGCCTAACTTCTTGAGTTTAACTTTTTCAATCACTCTCTCTAGTATTTTGGAATTATTTCAGTGTAAGCTGATACCAGAAACAATCAAAATTAGTTTGAGATATATTAAAAATTGGAAATGGAATGAAAATCGAACTTTTATTGAAAACGATACAAATATTTACGTTCTATCGACTCTACATTGATGTTACCAGAAATAGCATCAGCACTGCAAAAAGAGTTGAAAATACTATCTTCTTTTCATATTCTTTTGCTGTTCGAAGTTGAAGTTGTCGTCGGTGACGTCAATCTAATTATGCAAAATAAATGATTTCAATTGCATGAGTTCTTTCTCCAAAGATAACAACTCTTTTCTAATACTTTAATCTTTACTGTAAAAAAAAAATTCTAAATATACATTTGCCGACAACTGAGATTTTTTATAGAATCGAATGGGCAGAATTTATAAAATGTTTTTTCTGAGACATTTCTGATTGAAGCAAGTTAGCAAGAACATTATCCTATGCATTTCTATCAGTCTTACTTGCTCTTACATTACACTGAAGTAGAGAATTTCTATCTTCTCCTGTGAAGCCGTTACATTTTCAGTATTTGTCCTAAAAGTATCTGCGATAGAGTTTTAATTTAATTTCAAAAAGGTTTAATGAGGAAAACAATTCAACTCAATCAATTTAAATATCATGAACTGAAATAGGACAGTTCTGTAATATTCTACGCGCAGTTTTGGATCAAATTGTGGAATTCATTCAAAGCAACAATAAGCTAATGGATGAATTGTTAAGACACTTGCAAAGTTGCATATAAAATTGAAATCGACATTAAGTGAAGGGTAGCACTATGACCGATGGTTAGGTAACAAGGTAAATGGCTAACGGTGGAAATTTAGCTTTCCTAAGCTAAATATTCGACAGTTGTGATTTAATGGATTCAGTTCTTAAAGAAGGCAAAAGAACGCCGATTTGCCTTGAGACATTTGCATATTACATGACATATTTATCAAATCCTTGAAACTCGGATTGAAAAAAAGTTTCATTAAAAATAGCCATTTTGAAACAACTTGGATCAAAAATGAAAATTTTTAAAAGTTACGTTTCATTGAAAACATCAAACCATTGGTATCAACAAAAAGTATTTATTTCTAAAATTTCTGTATTTATGCCAAAAAGTCTGGTTTTGCCACTGCTTCTGATGCAGAATTTTGTACATCAGATACATACATCAGGTCAGGATAAGATTAAGTTGACACATCAACTGAAGTATCTCATTAAGTACCATTTATTTAGAATTGAAAATGACCTTACAGACGATAAAGGTGCAACAGGAAAGCAATCTTAAATTTTTGTAATTATATTTTGAAAGTCGAATTTTTTAAAGTTTAAGTTAACTAACTTTTTTCATTTGAATCTTCAGTTGTTTCACATGAATAGCATACACTCATTAGATATCTTCAGAGATAATACATGTTTTTAATATAAAATAAATAAACTGTCTTAATCATTGTAAATTATTCGCCATTATGACGTAAATTTCAAAATTATATTAGTTGATATAAAAAGCCTAAGTCTGTCCTCATTTGTAGAATATAATTATGGCAATCGAAGTAGAATTTTTCCAATTGGCACAACAAATTATGATGGAATGAAGTGTATGAAATGATTTATGAGTTGTAAAGAGGATTCGGTAACCATAGGGATGAGGGAAAAGAGAGCAGCGCCACGGTAATTGAGCGGTGAAATATGATGGTGAAAGGTAAGGTAAAGTAAATTTATCAACTTCATTAATAGTTCTCACTCAATTTCTTCCTTTTCTTCTTTACAGCTTTTCCACCTCCATCAATATTCTATTAATAAATACACTATAAACTAAATACATTATTTGTATTTTCGACTGAGAATTAAAATGCAACATAGAATTTGCTGATTACCTCAATTATTACCAAATAAAAGTTGTTTGTAAAAATGAAGATTAATCATTTTATACGGTCATATTAAAAAGTTAGAACAGGCAATAATTTCAGAAAACATAATAGAAGATGCAGTAAGGTTTCAAAGCAAATATGTTACATTATGTTTGAAATTTTTTGATTGACATTAGATTATTAATTTACATGACTTATTAATAACTATCACTTTATCTTTCGTAACCTTTTTACTAATTTTAGCATTTCTTGAATTTATTTGATGATGTTTAGATCGTCACGTTATCGAAATATTCACTTGGTTATATCAGCTTTCTTTGTCCTGTAAAGTAAACAATGTAGTTTGATTTGCAACAATCACTGACTACTTCATAAGTGATATAGATATCATTTAAATTCCTTAGTGATCACAATACGCTTTAAAACGATTATCAGTTCTTATCTTAGAAACACCTGAATTCAGTAAAACTCGTGAAGTAAAAATAAAATATTAAAGTAAATGACTTTCTTTTCAATTTGAATTCCACTTTTATGGTTCACATGAACCTTTCTCATTTACAACTGTTAGAAATCATCACTATGCATTCACAATTTTATTTAATGATTTCAATCTATAAATTGAATAAACCATTTCTAATAACAAAAAAAAAAAAAAAAACTTGCTTTTGGCGCTTTAAAAACTTTAGCAATAGTGCGGCATAGTTTAACAGTTATGGTATTTTCGCTCTTTTTTGTTTATTATTTCTGTTAGTTCGTTTTGATACATCTTATTATCAATTTTATTTAACGATTCTTTAAATTTTCAATAAAAAGAACTGATAACTCAAACAAAATAAAGCATTTTTTTATAGAATAGCAAATTTGTTCAAATGGAAAGGAATCTAATAGTCAATCAGATTCATTAATCTCATGAATAAATGGGAATAAGTGAGTGAGTGTTAATTCGTAATAAGTATATTCATTGCCGCTGAAAGTGTTTATTTGACATTTTTGGTGGTAACAATATTATAGAGTTTCAGCGAATGTTTACGTTCAAATATCATAAATCAATGGATGAGAAATCTGATATGATCAAAAGGACATTTCTATCACATGAAGACCCATACAGTCCAAATAAATTTATAATAATATCAGTTAGCTTCTGTCGGTGCATGAGAGTCCAAAAGGTATAAGAAGAGCACAAAATAATTCAATGACTAATTACAAATTAAAAAATAATTTTTATTGCTTTGGTTTGAAATCTTAACGGAATTTTGTTCAACGACATTTAAAACAAATTCGAAATTTCCATTAATTTTTCAAAAGATATTACAGAATACTTTACTTTTTAAAATTATAATTTGATATGGACAAACTTCCATAATGATTATTTCCTAGCATGATAAAACAGAACCTATCGAAAGATGCAAACGCAATTCTTCCCAGTTTCATTTTTGCCAATTATAAAATGTTTCCGGAAAATCCTGAAAACAGAATTTGCTAATCAAGCAGTGCAATCGAATTAATGAAGTTGCTTCTGTGTCAGATATGATAGTCATCATAGATAAATCAGCTGCATTGGTGATAATGTTGTATAATCGCCGCAGCGATTATATTTCTCCGGTAATTCATTCCAATCTATATGAAAGTTAAAACTGGATGGATTTGAAGAATTTTTGACACTCATGTCACCTAGTTAAAATTGTAATCAGACATCAATTTTCTTCTTGTATGAAATGTCGAAGTTTTCAGGCTATGATAGCTTTAAGCGTGGAAAATGAGAAAATCATATGGTGAAATTTATCAATGACATTTCATTTTGGATGAATTGTTGTTTACGTATATGAACCTGAATGCAAGTGAGGAAGTTTGGGTAGACTTAAATTACTAGTAAAATGGTATTGTTCAGGATATTAAATTTATTTCGCTACTTATCAAATATATATTACAACGTTTTGAAAATTTCTGTCATTTCCTTTATAAACAAAATTTTATTTATGAGTTACCAAATATACCGTAAACCAGACGCATGTTTTTCACCCAGTTTCCTGTGCTGCAACTGATTTTAATTTAATGAAATAATTTTTAGCCAAAATTTTGAAAAACAAAACAAAAAATAAGCAGTTTGTTTTCAACAATGGTAAGGTTATTATTATTATACAAATTTTGGTTCAAAACCAGAATGAAACCTTTCATTTTTTATTTAAAATTAAGATCGTTTTAAGTTGGTTAACATGTTTATTGGCAGATATTAACAGCTTATGCTTGAAATGATTATAGCAAAAAACCAACATAGTACAAATATTAATAAAAATGAAAGAAATTTATTAGTAATTTGATAAATAAAGTGTTATTAAAAAAATAAGATGTTGCTTTCATAAACAGTGTACTGAGAAAAAACATTTTCATAAACAATATACTATTTATACTAGAAGTTTGCAAATTTAAAAGTGGCAACAAGAATTTATGAACTATTTTGGATATGGAAAACAAAAGTGATCGATACAAAGAGTAGTATGGATGATTACTTAATAAGTGAAGCAAATACTCTAACTCCTATCATAATTTTCGACAAATTAAGAAAATTCAAATTTGTGTGAGTTTTGAGAAAGAGTCTCAAATTCAATGATACGGCTAATGTGGCTGACAAATGCTGAGCTGTTTATTTTTATGCAATCATAATTTACTTGTCAACATTGAAATTACGATTCTTTTTGAAACTGCATGCAGAATTCAACTGCCAAATAAACTTGTAATATTGACAATACTATGACCAATAAGACTATTTGAATCATCGCCATGTCTAAATTTACATCTCAGATATTTGAAAATTGATGTTTCAAGGAAATGTGAATGGAAAGCTTGATTGGCATCTTTCAAGAACAGCCTTAGAAAGAATTTTTATACAATTCGTAAAGAATTTCAACAAAATGAATAAACTCAGACTGGTAAGAGCTAATCGTGTCACTTGTATTTCATATATTCTTTTTTCCGATTCTCATCCAGACATCGTGAAACATTTCCTTTTTATCTTCAAACTGATCTTCCTAAATGTTACTACTTTTGTTTGGTACGAATGTAATGCGCAAAAGTTCAAAACATTTTAAAGATTGTCTTTTACTATAGTTCAATTTGAACATTCTTCAATTTGCATCAGCAAATAATGGTGACGGATGACAATAAAGAAGTGCGTATTCGGGATTTTTGCGACATGGAAAGTGCTGATTGATTTGCCAAAATACGGCGAAACCGGTGTCTTCCGTTATCGATGTTCTTAGAAACTAGCTGTTCTACCAGTAAATTACTGATGCATGCATTTACCCTACTTTGGCATTTACTCTTTCTTGGTTATCTCAACTTGATGCAATCAAACAATGTCAACGTATACTGATAAAGTACTTCACGTACATCATGTTAGCAGCATTGATCTTTCATTCTTATCAGTCAGTTACCACGTCTGTTCTGTTTTTATTGTTACCTACAATCTTAAGCAAATTGAAAAGAGAATGACATCTCATTTTGTCGAAATACTACTTTGATTTTGGTTATAATTGCTAATAAAATCATTAAATCATTTGAAACCGGAAACATCTGAAAATGAATTTAAAAGAAATAAAGTTAAATTATGCTCACTTATTATCCAATCATCATTTCCCTTCGAATTTTGTCTTCTTATTTAAAAGTTTTTATATATATATATATATAAGTGAAAATTGATTCGATGGAAGTGTTCAATTTTTTAGATAACTATGTCAAGTTCCTTGTTACGTTTATTCGTATACTTTTATAATCTTACTGGCAATTATGATTGAAATCAAAGCAACATTTTTCCTGAATATTTTCCAGCTATTTTCGTGTACTATTATTATTTTTTATTACGATTTTCATAAACAGCTGTATAAACCTTCTGAGGATCATTTCAATTTCAAATATTCTTGCTTGTAAATTTATGTATTTTTTGATTGTCTATTTTTTGATTATCCAACTAAAGTATTAGTGTATCAAAAAATAAATATGTAACCAAATATTTACAAAAAAATAATTAATTATACAAAATAATAATTACGACCGCTACTTAAGAAATGGATATTATCTGTAAATTTTTAAAATTAAATTACATTGACTTTAACTCCCAAAAAGCATACATAGACTTGCTTACATACTCTCTTTTAAGTCATGTAAATCTGCTAATGAAAGTGCAAAATCGCTAAATTTAAACTAACGTTCTGAAAACGTGGCGATGTTCCTTTCAGTTTTCTGGAACGAACATATATATATAATGTAATGATCATTTACTCATATATTACATTATGCGCTCTTATCTGTCACAGAGAGCTACCATTGACGACAATTATCTTACTGCTTTCGACTGTTTGATAGAAAAAAATAAACATTTAAAATAGAAATTCCAAGATCCCAGAAAATCTTCACCACTTCTAAAAAAGTTAGATTTATGAAACAACAATTTTGTTTTAAAGGAAACGTCTTTGTTGGCAGATTTCGCCCCCTGTAAAACTTATACACAATTTCATTCGTCTCTTATAGCATTTTCAACAGTTACTTCTTATATTTTTACATATTTTATCATAAAATTTATTTACTTATATTAAATTCATTAAATTTCTTACTATTTTTTGATCAAAAACATACATTTTAAGGAAGAAAAAGAAATATTATTTGCCCAATTCTGTTAATATTTGAAGATTCATAATTTTCCTGCATGAATCTTTAACTATTAAATTTTTTGCCGATAGTGGGAACAACGATCGATCGTTTGATGTTAATTACCAGGTTAAATTAAGTCATTTTATTAATTTTTACTACTGATTTAAATGTACATTTTATTATTTTTCACGAAAGAGAAATTCTTTAGACAAATATATACATACATATCAATGGATGGCATTGAATTCAAATATACAAATGATTTGACTTAAAACACAAGCAAAACAACAAATTGTTAAATTTTTTTTTTGTGATCAGAAGAATATAGCGGCACATTCATATGGCATCTAAGATTTCCGAAAATAGCTTATTCAAATACCTGAACAGAGAAATATTTGGCGCAGAAGAAATCAAAGCTCAGTTCTGGATTTGAGATGATAGAAATTATTATCCAAAATGATAATGAGATAGAATTTATTTAAAACGATAATGAAATTAATCAGAGTAAATGCTAGTTATAAAGTAATGAAATTTGAAACTGGTTCAAGATTTTAACTTGGAGACACTATAAAAATGATTTTAAAGTGAACAATTATCAAGTGAGGTATTGTGGTATTACTATCAGGTATACAATATTGAGATTGCAAAGATCAGACTCGGAGAGTCGTCGTCAGCTGTAAATAATTTGCATGAAGAGTGCAGTCACCAACTTTTATTTCAATAGTGATAAGTGGTGGTTCAGATGCAGCAATGCTGTTAAAAACTATCGAAAACTGAATTTAAATGAATCTGCATATAACATTTGCAGTACAATTGTACTTTAATAAAATATAATGAATGGAAGTACTTTAATATAAGGATGAGGACAATGAATTATATCCTGATGATGATTGTGATGATACACGTTCACGCCATGGGATGTATTTTTGAATAGTCGTTTTCAGAAGACTCAAATCGGTGGATTCGATGGAATCTCCCTGGAAATCTTCTAGGGAATCCCGTCTTGAACTGGCAGAACTATTATTGACGCATCCATTAGCAATGGATATGGATGACAAATCGGTTTCAATTCCGATATCCTCTTCTAAATTGTCCCAAGCCATTTCTTCCTCCCACCAATGTTCCGCAATTGTTCCGGATAGATATTTTTGATACATTGAATCTAATCGCCTTGACTGATCAAGTGTAAAATAATTTTTCCAATCTCCACTTCCACCTTTTCGGATGAAAATATTTTGTCGTCTGAAAATATCAAATTTGAATTGATAAAAAAACAGATTCGGAACAATGAATAGCAATGGAGCAAGTAAGCGTTTGCTTCATTTTTTTAGATAGTACTACAAATCACCAAATTACTTTTCTAATTTTGATTAATTGATGTCGAAGAGATAATGTCTCGCATGTCTGTACTTTTACAACATCGACATATTGCCAAAAAGAAATGATCAATCAAATTGCACATGGTACTTTTTTATTACCCTTAATCGATTCCATTTTAAATGATCATTCTTTTGACTCTTCTTTTAACTGTTTTTTTATCTAAATGACGTGGATTTTAGAAACGGCTGTTGAACTACAGCAAATCCTTCTTTTTTTATCTCTGTTATATGCACACGGGTACAAAAGTAGTCACTTTTCTTATATGTTTCTCAAACTTAGTACATATACTTATGATAATAATAATCTTTAAAGACTTTTAAAGTTACTTGATGTCTGATTCAAAAACCAATTAAAAAATTACAGATTATTTTCTGGGAACCATCGCCACTGATCTTTCTTCATAGATTTGATCGTACTGTTTGCCACAATTTGACTTAATATAGCCTCATCCTGGACATGTTTTGTGGCTTTACCGCCCAAAAATTCGCCAATTCTCACAATTGCTTGTTGTAAGTCGGCGCACATGTCCTCATATTTCAAAAACAGCACATTTTCATCGTTAATATGTGGAAGCCAACTGAGCAGATAGTCGAAATAATTTCCGAATGCAATATTTTTCGTCAGAAAAAGTTCGAAGAAAGCAGAAAAATCACCATGTTCGTAATTGTAGATTTTGAAGTTGCGATTGTGAAAAAAGTAGCTGAAAATTTAACTTATTAATTCGAAGTTTGAGTAACAAAAAATTTTACTCAGCTCAAAATTTGCAAAAGTGCTGAGATTGTTAAGATATAAGATAACCTTGTAAGGCAATCTTTCGGATTTCGAACTGCAAGAATATATTTGGCACTGTTGTTTTTTGGTACATTGTACCATGTGAAATGTGTTTTCAGTAGTCGTGGAGTATCTAAATTATCAGCAAATTTTGCACCCATTCGTTCAATCATTGGACTCGTTATACACAGTTCTGGAATTAGCATATTAAAGAGAGGTTCAAGCGGTGGTAAACGAGGGAGGAATGAAATAATATGCTTACCTTGTCCCACCTGTGGTCCATAATTTTCAGTTAGCAGCTGTGAGCAAATATGCTGTATCCATGTGGTGCCACACTTAGGATAAGTACATACGAAGATGTCATTATCACGTGGTGTCATAGACTTTGCACTTCTGCAAAAAAAATCAAACTAACAGAGTCCTTCAAATTTCTTTAAAATTTCCAGGTAGATTTAAGAATGCATTGCACTAGAAATACACACTTGAATATTTAGGAGTTGACAAAAATGTTTCTTTTTCAGATTATACCTAAGAAATTCAGGCTTGAACACCGGTGGCCAAATTTCGTTGTCAATACAAGATTGTTTAGGTTGACCATCCAATTGAAAAACGAATGCACTTTTGCGATCTTGCAAACTACAGGATGCAGAAGTTGGTATATGTTTGGCTGTGGGTAAATCGGTGCCTTCGATTTTCAATTTACGGTTATGTTTACTTGTTGGAGCCATTTGACGGAAATAAATTTTCCTCTTTTTTAAACGCAGTAATGGAACTCGAGAACAATCGTACCGTACTGCTAAATAATAGTATCAGTGACTAATGATGACAGATAGTAATAATAGCAGTATGTAAACTTGCTAGTTAAAGTTTTCTATCGAATAGTACCGAGGTTGCATGTCCTTTAAATATGTTTAGAGGAGACAGAAACCCTCAGATGCTGCCCCAAGAATGTGTGCCGCCCACAAACAAACGTCCGATGACACCGCCCATCGTGAAGGAACTTCTCTAATCATTCAACCACCATGTGCCGGCGACTTGATTCTTCCTCCCACGTTTATGACAAATGTGTAGTTGTTGGGAAATTTTTTCTTGATTGAAACTTCATAAACAAGCAAGGGAAGAGCGAGTGGGAGAATGTCATTAATGCATCAAAGTTTCAATTGACATGTTTATTTTAAGTAATTCAGGAAATTAATTTCATTATATCACATTATTACTTCTTAAAAACTTAGCTTTTTGTGAATTTGCTTAAAATTTTAATCTCAGCAACAATTGACTTGCCCTGAACTGCATTTTGTGCTTGTCTTTGAATTGCTCAGTGTTCACCTGTCACATTTAATGACTTAATGATGTGATAAAATTTCTTGCAATTAGGCTATATCAAGTGATGAAAACAAACAGATGATTGCCAAAAATTGTGCTGAGTTATTTCAGCAAAATACAATTGAACAGTACCTAGTTTACCATTGAGTAATTGGCATTTAAATTTAATCACTGTGAATAAATATGATTAATGTTGACAATAATCAAATCGTTTTATTTATCGAATGATTGGATCATAAATAGTTCAAATAATTTAGTTTTGGCTTGCAAGAATGTCATGTCATATTATGTCGCAACTCATCTGCTTTGTCTATTTATAATGATAATAATACGTCTTCTTACTGATTACTGTCTTTTTATGGAAGCCATAGTTTTCATTCCTCTTTGACTGCCCGAAGGTGATCATCAAAATTCTTGAACATCTCTATGAAATAAAAAATAATTCCATTATATATCACCATTTATAGTCAGAAAGATAATTATTAATAACAGACGTTACAATATCATTTTTTCAACATTTTACTGGTAACAACTACGTTCCAGAATTGTCAATAGGACTTGTAAATAATTAAAAATAATGATCTTAATTTTCTTAAAGCAAGGATGATGAAATATAGTTTTGGTTGCTTTCGACTTACAATTTGTAGGAAGGGAACGCTTGGAGGGCATGAAGATATCAGAGAGAATGAAATGGGAAGGTAGGAGAAATAATAGAAGAAGCAATGGAGAATGGAGTAATTAAAATTTGAACATGATTAAGAATATTGAATTGCAATTTTAGCTTTTTTCGCAAGGTAAGTCACTAATAGTAGCTCATTCTCAGATTTGCTACTGAAAACAAGCAAATGTCAGATTTATTAAAATGTTCATTTTTTTTTAGTGTTTTAAAATACATCCGAAAAGTACTGAAAGTTCAGTAAGAGTCCAATTCTTAGTTCTGGTGACACCACATTGCGATGATACAGAAAATAATATATGCATGAACTGAAATTACGAAAATTGAGTGCTGAAAAAAACCAAAAAAGTACTGAAATACTTTGTCAAATGCAGTAAATTTTACATTATTGACAATTAGTCGATCGCGAAAAGGAAAAACGTCATTTAAATGTCGGCCATGTAGCTATGTTTATAATTTTCTTCCACCTTCATTTTTCTTATCGCAAACTCTCACGCGATGACGGGAATTTCCAGTTTAATTTTTTTAAGTTTAAAACTATTTTATTGAATTAATTCTGGATCATAAAATGCTAAAAGAAATTCGTAAAAGGATTAGGTTAGTAGGTCACGTAAGGATCAAACAAAGTGATAGACCATATAAACAAGCTTAATATATTGATTTTCATGCAATAATCCTGTTTTACCTTCGTTTTTCGTACGTTTTTCCATCAAAGGATTAGATTAGTAGGAAGGATCAAACAACTCAAAATTTCGAGTTTTATTATTTATATATTAATTTAATATTTACACATTAAGTTTTTGTTCTTTCATTTCCAGAATAAGAAATAAAGTTATTGGAATATTAAACGATCTTAAAGGATTGTTCGTAAGGAACACTTATTAAAAATTGATTTAGAACTTTTTTCTTTCTTTTTTTAAAACATTCCTCTCAATGTGTAAATTGGCACTTATGTTGATAATGACACAATTGATATATTGTGAGATGATGATGTAGAAAAAAAGAAAAATTGCAGAGCGATTTTATATTCCCTTTAAAATCCCATTTGAAATTTGCTAAAATTCCACGTTCATTTTCCTTTACTTAAGTGTACTTTGCACGTTCACGTTTACTATATCGTATTATAAAAGACGTATCAATGTTTCGACTATAATTTTTATTAAATACAGTAGTTAATTTTAGAATTACCCAGACTTATTTACTTTTCCTTCTTTACCGCTTTTGTAACTTCGGTTTCCATTGTAACACAAATTATCAAGAAAATGTCAAATATTTCAATCATTTGGTTAGTGAAATTTCATTCGAGAAATTCATGTTGTGATAATCCCGATCCCATAGCAGAATTCGCAAATCTCATTAACGGCTTTTAGTTAACATTTCAGCAAATTCCACGGTCTTGTCAGTAGCATCGGTGGTACTTAACGATTCTGATAAGAGTAGAAGGATTCATAAATAGTAGAAAATCGAGCGACTAAACAAAAATTATGATAAACGAAAAAGTTGTTTATCATGTGGAAAGGAAAAGCGACAAATATGTACCGAAAAGAGATTGGTGTTAACAAATTAGTAATGCAATGGCTTAAAAATTATCTTGTAAGTCGTTGATAAATCAGTTACAAGAAATAATCTAAGCTCATTTTTAATTTTTTTTCTTTGCTTTTTAACAAAACTGGAAGTGTTATTTGCTTTGCAAAGATTTCTACTGAAAAGGAAAGAAATGATATTATCTCGAATGAATATAAATGAATATATCAATTTTTTGACTGAATATAGCGGAACAACCAATATAGTTTACTGGCTCAACAGCAAACATTAGGATAGGACATAAACGCCAAGATAAATTTCCAAGAGAAATGTCAACATATATCGGTAACTCTCAAAATTGACCAGCTAGCGAGATGGTTGCTGACAGTTCTTCTAGTTAGTGACCTCGTGACTTTTACATTACAATCGTTATTGTTGATATTTTAAAATATCATTATTTCAAATGGTGTTTACCAAAATTAAGGAAAGTGTCATATGAAACAAGCAAGAATTCCATCGGAAACCAGTTCGAGAAAACCATACCGACCGCTGTGAATATAAATTTGCCTCGGCAAAACGTAATTGAACTCCGGATTCTTCCCTACTCACCTTTCTCACTGGTCAACAACTCATCTCCCACTTCCCATGTGAACGATTACTCTTAGCTGTTAGCGATTGCTCTTAGCAAAACACTGGCAGCAAAACAAATATGATAAGAATGATAATGATGACGATATCAGCAAATATTCATGATATGAATGACAGCAGTGACGGGAATCAGGGAAGATAAGTGTAGGAGTCAATTCTGCTTAAGATTTAGGAATGGAGCAGAGAGACTAAATCGAAAATGAAAGTTGAGAGCATTCGATCAATCATGTAAAGGATGAATTACATACAGATCAGAATTTCTTCTCTTTCTTTTTCTCTTTTTTTTCCGTCTTTCATTTTGCACATCTCTTTTATTTACAAAACTTTTGTCTCATAAAGTTAATTCATCGCGATCTTAAACTTAGTCTTTCGCTTAAGAAATCATTTCTTAGAAGTGATATGATGATGAGATCAAAGAAATAGTCACAAACTTGATAATTTCAATAACTGTCACATACGCAATTATTCGTCCCTCTGCATTAGACTGAAGTGTGCAGGTAATATTCATTGAATATTCATGACTCATATGCTGAACATCGAGATTGACTGCTGTAGTTGAGTCATTCTCGACAATTTTAACCTTTAGTACAAGTATGATAATGAGAGGGTTCGCTCGATCTTCGGGAAACATCTCTGTACCCACTTGCGTCCATCTGCCTTTATACTATTCATTTACTCATTTCTCATGTCATTGTTTCAAGTAGTTCTAGTAATGCTTGGTGCATTCCCGGCCAGTTCAGTGAAATAGTTCATCAAACTGAGAAGTATTTAGTCTTAGAGCTCAGAGACAAGCGACACTTTTCAAGCCACGTGGTCGTCAATTCGGGAACTCTGCCAACAAATACTGAATTTTTTACATTGAAAAAATTTTTAAACAGAAACAGACGTGTGAGTACATACATACATACATATAAACATAAAACACATACACACACATGCTTATACATACACATACTTGGGGATGCACACATGCGGGAGTTATCAACAAATTGATAACTGGATGGATCAAGAGTAAATCGTATTGATAAGAAGCAAAGACCTTAAAAACAATAAAGCGAAATTTATTCATCCAAAACAGAAAAGAGTGAGTGAGATTCTGAGAGAGCTTCCCAATGTTTTGTTTCGTTGTTATCAACAGTGGTCGCATCATCACTATAAGATATAAAATCTTGCATTATCTTAACTCATAGGAAAGCTTTATTTTTTTTCAACCTAAATAAGTGTAATGCTGTTATCAGATTTAGAAATAGTGCATATTTCCCAAAAGACTATCAAAACTAGCTTATACTATGGATTCAAGTGTTTGAGAAATATTATAAGACATTTGCAAATGTTTGAGAAGAAAATGAACTCCGTCATATTAAAAGTGTAAAGACATAAATGAAAGGATTATACAATAGGAACTGTATAACAGTAGCCTTGTTAAGTGCTAATTTATGACCGCCACTCATTCTGCATTGTAGTTGTTGTGTATTTGACACATGGTATGTATAGCAAATGGCATTTTATTGGAACTGTAAGTGCAATTGAATTTGTTTATTTCATTTATTTCAATTGCTGCTCCTGGAAATTCTTTCCAGGTTGCTATAATATGATTATAAAATTATTATTAATTTGATGGATATCTAACATTCATTGATGATAAAAATGACAAGATATAAATAAAATTTCTAGAAACTGTGAGACAAATAGAGTGGATGAACTCCTTGGAGCATTAAAATTATATTAATTTTAAAAGAATAATACATTTGAGTTCGCATGCACTATAAGTTTCATTATAATTTTGAAACATTTCGATTCTATTTAAACACATAACGAATTTATTCCTTTTCCCTTCATTTTTATTGAATATATTCTGTTAATATACTGACCCATGTTTTTTATTTAAATACATTCAACGTGGAAAGATGAAAGAGTATGTTATTTACGACACCCACCGTACACTCGTATTGCATCATTTTTCGTCATCCAATCATTAAAAAAAAAAACAAAGATCAAAATTTCAGCTGTGCCTAACTGATCGTATTTGTATGTTAACAAATCTTTCGGCAGTTAGTTGATCAATTATTCATCCAGTCAGTCGATAAATCATTCGTTCAGTTAGTAACTTTATTGATAATTATATCCTTTTTATCCTTTTACATTTTTATATATTTACAGATATCTTCTATCGCTTGAAAGAGTTTCGAAACTGATTTAGAAATATTAATATTTCTTCACTTTTCTTGCATCTTTGAGAATAAAAAGGGCATGAAAACAGAATCAGTTGAAATAATTTTCGTTGAGCGACTATGCTGCACTTACTACATTCACGGTTGCTGTTGTGTGGGGACTAGTTTTTCATCTCTTCTCAGGTACTGAGGATTACCTAACATTTATCTTGATAGCTCGGAAATCTATCTTTAGGAGGATATCTGAAGATTCACTATTTGAAACAGAAGGAAGAATATCTTTGTATGCTTAAGCAAGAAAACTACGAGATAGAAACTTTCTGAAGATAGGAAGGAAAACTTTGTGCACAGTAATGGCCGAGAGAGAATAACATGGATACAGTGACAGATCTATCTATCTATAAATATTCTTTCGAATTTTAAGCAATGAAAAAATATAACTGTCAATAAAGTTGAACAAATGAATGAATGATTAATCGACTGATTGGATGAATAATTGATCAATTGATTGCCAAAGGATTTTTTACACACAAATACGAAAAGTAAGATAGAGCTAAAATTTTAATCTTTTTTCTGATGATTGGATGACGAAAAATGATGCAATACGGGCATACGATGGGGTCATAAATAACGTATCACTCTTTCATCCTTGTCTGTTGAATGTATTTGAACAACAACTACGTTAATGTATTATCAGAATATATCTGATAAAGATTGGGGAAGAAAAAAAAAGTATTTTTATCATTTTAAATCAAAACTTAAATTCAATTAAAGTTAAATTATAAAAATCTAAATTTCTATCTTAAATGAAATTCCAGATTTAACTGAAATCGATATCTGGTAGTTTCCATTATGCAAACAAAGAGTAACCAATTGGACGAATTATTTCGGACTTAGACTTAGATAAGCACACCCCAAGGATTTTGAGCGGTTATATCATTACTAGTAACACCATAAAAATGTAAATCTTAGTCCACAAATAGGAAGTTAATTTGGTGCCTTGAATTTGAGTGAACTATTTTCTGGATTCTAGTACATCCTATATTACATTGTACTAATACTTGAATTATCATTATTTGACTTCAAACATAATTATTACCACATGTATCGCAGAATTATAGAAACTTTTGGAATGAATTGATTACACTGAAAGAAAAACTTCCCTAATTCTCAAGTTCTCAGCAAAAACTTTCATCTACCTTAAAGTTTTAATGTAATTACAGGTTGATCTCTAACCATATATTTCTTTTGTTGGTAATCAGCAGTCAAAATCGGAAGAAAAGGAATACAAGCTGTATACTTTGTAAGAGGCTTACTTAAAACATTATTGCTGGAACAAGACTAAGGTAGTCTTAAAATCAATATTTTGTTTTAGAGGTACTGTTATAATCAAAAATACAAGAATTCGATAAAAACTAAATTTCAGACAAATATTGTTTGAATCGTCTTTTAATGAATGTTGATTTTTAAACATTTCCAAACTGAAAATACAACTGACATTGTATAAGTTTAATTCTGTTAATAATTGCTTGAAAGTGTATCTGAAATTTACTTCCTAGGAATTTTACTGGTCTCGAAAATCAAGCCGAAAGAGAAGTGTAGTTAATAACAGTACTTTGTATTTTCGCTAATATATATTTTTTGAATCATTTCTTCCCTAACTTTTCCCTAACTTCTTCCTAAATCTTTTGAATCACTTCTTCTCTAACCTTAGAATAATCATAATAAGGTTTCGCAATCAAGCATTATATTACCTACCACTGTGAGAAGGAAAACAAACCATATGAAAAATCCGCTTGATAACACAAATTTCTCTCTAACTGAACAATTTTTTTTAGAAACTTACGAATGCTAAATTATGTTAGCTAATATTTTAGATCCTCAATGTTTTCAATTCATAAACTTTTGCCGCATCAAAGCTTCCTTCCCAAGCCAAATTATTTGTAAAGATTAATAATTATGAAATAAAAAATGACATTTTTAGTTGCACTTACAAATGGCATTCTCTAAATTCTAAAGCGACAGCCTATTTATAAATTACATTTCTTCGATAGATATTGTTATACTGCAGCTTACTAATTTAAGAAAGTAGTCTAAAGACACATTTTCTATCATTTCAATTTTGAATAAAAAATATCAGAGCACAAAAACTGACAAAATCTTTTAAAACGAAAACTGTCTATGGTCTATGGTAATGGTAATATCAGCAATATCCCGACAAGATCGAATATTTTAGATTATGATTACAGACTCGACTTCTACAAAAGCTATTGTCTCATAGGAAAATTGTAGCTTTTAAAATAATAAATAATAAAATCGTTAAAAATTAAAGCAGAATAATAGGAAACTATTCGCTGATACAAAACTTCTACAGGAAAATTCTTTTCCATTGATGTAGACAGAATATTAAACTACACACTGGTATTCGAAAGTATTTTATCTCGCACTGAAGTGTTTTTGATAGGAATTCGTCTCTAATCATGATAAATCAATTTCATAGAATAGGCTTCTTCTTGAAGATTGTTTTCCACATTCGTAACAAATATAAGCACCTGGAAGTGAAAGAAATTTCTGAGAGATGACCAAATCTTCTAAATTTTAACTTGCAAATGATTATTAAGAAGAATTACAGAAATTACAGGAGAGAGATTAGAAAATTAATATTTAAAAATTCAAATGAAAACAAAAAATGTTTCGTTACGATTATAGGCATTAAAAAAAATGGGATGAATACCTCAGGTAATTTCACTCCATTATTTAGCAGGAATATTAAAGAAACATCAATTGCTTTATGCCCAGAAAGCATAACGATATCATTTTCAATCCGGACGTACTCTGGATGCGAACAAGAAATCCGAAATGAGCGTTGCACACTGTACCGATTCTTCACAGTTAATGCCTGAAAAAACGAAAATATGAAATAATTCAATATGAAATAATTTAAATTTTCATGTAATATTATTATAAAAATTAAAATCATAACAAAAATTTCTGAAAATATCTTTTTTGATGCTAATATGAATAGATGTTACGTGCGATGATATGACTTACGATTGTTTGATCCCTATTGTTTTGCAAATAAACTTCAAATATTTTAGTGATGTTCGCTTCTTGCACATTTACTGCAATCATCCATTGATAAAGCAAATGATTTGTTCGTTCATCAGTTGCGGAAATCAGCACCATGCGGAAACCTTCAAGAAATATGGAATTCACAATTTATTTTTTATATCTCAGTTCTTTTTACATGATAATTATTCGATATCTACCTTTTAATAAGTCACAATCGCTGGAAACACATTTCTGAAAGTAACTAAAGAACAAAGGATTCAGTGTCTGAGTGCATTCATTTTATCCATTTAGCCAAGTCCTAAAGCGGATATTCGATGTTACTCAAATATAACTGAATTTAATCAAAGATCCGAATATAGTTTAGCGACTGAAGACTACTATACATATTATTAAAACGCAAGTCGTGTAATATTAAAATTCTTTCTGTTGAATTCACAATAAATTTCGAAAATTTCAAGGACCTTCCAGAAATATTCATTTTTGAAATAAAACTTTTTAATTAAACATATATTAATCCCTATTGATCCCACAATAGAGAAGAATTTCTGATCTTACTGCACAGAAGACTTTTTTCAAGAATTTACAGAGAAGGCATTTCTTGATTACAGAACAGATATCGTATGTTTGATCTTTTTAAATAAAAGGCATTCCTTGAAGAGAATTTACATAAAAGGCATTTCCTGATGGTAAGAATAGATATCGCATCTTTGATCTTTTTAAATAGAAGGCATTTTCTATGAGTAATTTACACAGAAGGCATTTCTTGATAACAAAATAGATACCATATCTTTCATCTTTTTAAGTGGAAGATATTTTTCAATGAGAGTTTACACAGAAGGCATTTCTTGATAACAAAAATAGATATCGTATCTTTGATCTTTTTAAATATAAGGCACTTCCAGATGAGGATTTACATAGAAGACAATTCTTGATGATATGAATAGGCGCAGTACCTTTGATCGTTTTACATAGAAGGCATTTTTTATTTTTCGATGAGAAGGATAAACATCGTCTGCGGATTCAGGAACTGATAAGACTATCACAACAAAATCAATATTGACTGACCTTGAGGAAGGATCGCTAGGCAGAGTATACAGATGTTAAAGCAGGGAAAAAAAATTATTCCACATTTCTGTATTTAAAACATAGTAGTTTATATTTTTTTTGCTAAGAATACATCTACTAACCTATGAAATTCGGTAAGAAATGAACTACAGCATTCAAAGTGCCACCAAATTGCGCTGCAATTGCATCTGATGGATGAACCTCAAAATTTTTTGAAGAGCTTCCGAAACGAACCAGGCCACTGCATTTATCATCAGTTCTAAAAGTAATTTATAAATAGTAATTGCTTAAGTAGATGTTAAAAAAGCAAAAGAAAGGCTAAAAAGAATGAAATTTGATCGGACAGTAGCAATAAAATATATGAATTCTCACTTCTCCAGGTGAAGAAATGAATTTCAAGGAAATGTCTCTTACAACCAAGTGAAAGTAAAATTTCGAATATCGAAGAATTTTATCTACTTTAAAACGATGGGAATTTTAATGAGTTGTGCTCGAACAGCATTTAGATTGATTTGATTCACCGAATGAATGTGTATTAACCATGCTCCAAGAACAGTGCTGTAATACTGGTCAGCAAAAAAAATTACAGTGAATGTTCGCAACATTGGTGCTTTACCAGTTTGACACTGTAAAAAGTTGCAAATTAACATCATGAACAGAACAAACAAAACTTGAGAACTAAAAAAAAAAAAAAAAAACTGCCACAGAATTTTTATTTCCAATAATATAATCAAGTTAAATATACTGTAAAATGTAAATCCTGAGAGCCATCGCAATTGTTCTTAAATGAAGTCAGTACAAGGGGATCCGTACAACGAATGGAAAGCACACGATCTGAAATAAACACTTTGGAGATAATAAAAATTATATGAATTTTGTTTCTTGCTTCGAAGGGAAAATGAACTTAAAAACTGTTTCGATGACTACTTTTATATCCGGTAATATGAATAATCTTAGACAGCGTTGTTTCCGCTTCGTGATAGAAACGAAATGAATTAGAAATAATGTTATGACGATTTCCAATCAATAAGTCTAAGATTGCTATTGGTTCACCACCATTTTTCTTTTTGAATATTATCTGAAACTTACATATAGATTTATAAATATTTCAAACAATTCAAAACCTACTTAAATGTATTAAAAGGCAATTGTCACCATTGTAAAAAGCATTAAATCAGCGGGATTTTTCCCAGCAATGCATGGAAAAGTTAGCAAGATGATTAGCATAGCGAGAAGTAGAAATATTGACTGACTGAAAATTGCAGAAAAAGGAATAGTAAAACCTCTATAAGGGCATTCCTAAATTTTTATTTAATTTCTCACGCTACTTTGACTTGATTTTTGATTTGTTCCTGAGGTAGTGCAAATCCATCGTAAATAAACGGTGCACATATAGTTTCCATAGGTTTCAGGAAAATGTGCACTTCGGTGATTTGTTCATCCTTTCTTGATATTTGATAAAGATCCCTTTCAAGTGGAGTTTCAATCCCATACATATTTTTGTAATATTGCCATAATCCCACATCAAAAAGTGGTCTACAATACTTTAATAAATTATTATCCCACAGTTGCAGACAAGACTATTTATAGGTCTGTTTCAAATTTATCATGGATAATTTTCAAACATTTATTAGCAAATCTCGATCCCTTTGCGAAGAAATAGAATAGAAATCTGAATTTTGGGATATTACTCCAGCCTTCTTAATCATTTGAAATCATAACATATTTCTAGCAGAATTCCAAAAGGATAATTCCAATTACAAAATCCGATAAAGATATACAGCTTACTTCAATGTGCTCTCAGCAGTGTCCACAACGATAACAGCTGGATATGGTTCAGTATTTTGAAGCATGTACTCGAAAAATATGACTTGACCATATTTTGGATAAATGCTATAAAAAATTGATTGCATTGTGGCAGCATAAAATTTAGCGTGACTTAAACAATTTAAATTCATTTCGAAGAAAAACAGTATTGCAGAGATTGAGATTATATCAGATATAAAATATATCAACTATCCATTAGCTATTTATATTTGACTAGAACTTAATAGTATGCACAATTCTCCAGTATGCACAATTCATACCGATATTCTGTAGTTATTGATTTGAAAACGACTTTTAATAATTTCGATGCTTTATCTTCATCACGTAGTTTTTTGTATGCTTCTAATTCTTGCTGAAACAGATATCGCTTCATTGATCCCTGCAATATTTCTTATTACACGAATATTGGAAAACTTACTTGTATTTACAAAACAGTAAATTTAAAAACTGCATTTTCTCATGAATATCGTTTTTTTTTTTTCAATTTTTGCGTTTGCAAAGTGTTGGAAAACCAAAAGCAATTATGCTAATATTCTCTATAGATTTTTATAAGTGTTAAATCGATTTTTTAAAAGATCAGTAATTCATACTTTTGTCGTGAGTGGCAGATTTTTTGTTCTCAGGTTTTTTGCATCGTTCACAATTTCATTATAACGCTGGTCTATATCCAACCTAATAGGATTAATTGAACTTCTTCCGAAGAATTTTTTACATTAATTATTGTTTCTAAAGATTTCCACTAACAAAATGAGCATTAATTAAAATCCGACAATTGAAAAGTTTCTAACAGTAAGCAAGAATTCAATTTGCCACATATAGCACAAAATATAAAGCTTGTTGCAGTAGATTCCAAGGTCGAATTATTCACCTTTGAGCAGCCAGGAAACGTTGCAGCGAATTTTCATGGATTGGATTCAGTGATTTAGCTCTAATCTTGTATGACTCATTTTCATTTTCACCGATTCGAGTCAGCTGTCGGCTTACAACTGCATTGGTTCGACTTCGTAGTGAATCTAAACAATAAAATTAGCGAGCCACAAAGAAATTTTTTTTTTGTAAACCAATTCTAAATTTGACAAATGTATTTTAATTTAATTTAAAAATGATAAAAGACCGTTGTTGTTAGCCTTCTTACATATTAAGCGATTTACTATGATAGAAACACATTTTACCTACCAGATAAGCTAGAAGATTTAAATCGTACTGATTACTAGTAATTCTTAAAGACTGGTTAAAGATAGCGCAATATTTTCAATCTCATCGACCGCATATCGGTCGTTGTGAATCTAATAAATGAAGTGAATGCTTTCTATCACTATATCAAAAATTTCTTTGTACATAACCCCAACTTTGATTCTTAAATAACGATTTATTCATTTTTTGCATGAAGCAGTTATCGTACCCATTTGTTTAAAGCATGGATGACCAACACTGGCTAATCGAAGTAATAGTTCACATGTTATGATGGATGGTTCAGGAAAATTGCTGAGCACTACCGCACTTTGTATATCAACTTGTATTGCTTCGCATCCACGTCTCAGTAAACACTATAAAAAATTTCTTTAATTTTACTAATTTAAAATATCTCAAGTACCACAAATTGTCTCGCGCGAAAATAATCGTAGATAACTTGTATTTTTCGAAAATGTGACATCAACAAAAATTTTTTTTTTGATTCTAGAAAGATAAAAACTCCTATTTACAAATTTGTGTTTCTTTTCAATCTACTCAGTCTAGCTATTTAAATAAAATAGAACTATTTAAAAAAATTCAGATAACCTTTAGTGGAATATACGATTTGCCAAGAGGTAACAAAGACTGGGCATCCCATACATCAACAATCGCATGGCCATTTGATAGATAGTTAATGTAATCTTCTTCGTCCCCATCTGGAAATGAATTTCCATCAACCATATATCTTACCTGAAATTCCAAATATCAACCCTGTTCGAGACTATAAATTATTCTCCTCGAATATGTACGGACAAAAATAATTTTCACAGTGAAGCCATTGCAGTGTTCTTTAGCTATCTCCTCGATGTTTCCTCTGCGCTTCAGAACAAATAATTGTTGGTGGAGATTTGCTTTTGAATAAACTGTATCCAGCCATAATCTATAAATTATGATTATTTCAAAAGGTAATTTTCCCCTCATTTTGCCAGTTATGAATTTACATTTAGAAAGAATTAAGTTATATTCGATATGTTTTTCGTAAAGTACTAATTTCTAAAGTTACACAAATTTTTCAGTTGAAAAATTAAATAACAAACCTTTCAGTTGTAACTGTGTGGAAACGAAAAAATTCAATTGTAAAGAATACCGAAGTTGGTATCTTGACGCAACCATTTTCTAAGCTAAAAAATACAGCCATATTATAAGAATTGTATTAGCTAGTTTTAATTCAATATTTTAAAGCTATTAGGATAATAATTTAGGACGATTTCTGATGCTTATAGTTAGGAGAGAAAACCTGATTTCAACGGCCATAAATTGCACAATGATTTCATTCGTATGCAGTTTATCGTTCAGTTCAACATTGATATCTGCAGTCTATCATAAAATACAGTTAAATCTTCTACACTATTCAATTCCAATATTATATCAGTTATTGCTTTTTTAGAAAGAGTATCTATAAATTAAGCATTACCATCTTGCAAAAAGCAAATTTAAAGTTTTGAAAACTTGATGGAAATGCTTTACTCGACCTTTGAATCGCAAAAAATTCAATGAATCTACCGGGAAATTTTCGATGTCTACAACTTTCGGCTTGTTTCCATTGCGATCTTTGATAGGGGTGAATGAAATGTCGGCCAGGACAGCAAGAGACGTACGACATATGTTTGATGTCCTAAATATATCAGAAAAATCAATTATTGCTCTTTTAGGAAGAATATCTACAAATTAAGCATTACCGTCTTCTATAAAATTATAATCTAAAAATGTTCGTAAAATTATAAAATGATTGTAAGCGAAAAACAGAAAAACAGTTTATACCTAACTAACGGTGAACCATAAATTTTCACGCTCGTATAAGTAGTATCACATTTCAGCTCTTCACTTAATGGAATTTTTTCATCAGAATTTTCTTTTTCCTGAAATACATCTGATCAACTCTGTTTCACCAACCATGCACCAACAATTTTGTGTACACCAATGAACATATATTTTACAATCGCTGTACGTAATACGTGCGCCACATTAAGTACTTTGGCTATTTCAAAAATTATCAAAAGATTACCAGTGATGAGGACAGCAACGTTTTGATTTCGTGCCTGGAATAACTGAATCATTTAATGAATTTTTCCAAAACTTTTTTAAAATCAATATCAATTGCTCTATATTTCCCATCTAGAACATGCAAAAGCATTTCTTCAGCAAGCTACAGATTCATATATGAGTAATATAAAGAACAAAATATTGCAATCCTGTTTTCGCACATTTTTTCAGAATTCTGAGCAGCTTGAGTAGACTTAAGTTGATGTCTAGTAGATTCTACATTGGATCTTTTCAAGTTATGCAGCTGTGACTCATTATTAACATGTGTTGAAATATCTAACAGTTGCTCGATCTGGAAAATTTTCCTCAGTTGAAGAATGAAAAACAATTACTTCCTGAAAATAAATGATATACATTCAAATTACTAATTAATAAAATAATTCGCTGTGATAATGAACTAAATTATTAGCCATGTCAAATTAAAAATATATGAGGGAGGCATGGAAATCGAACATTAATGTTCAGAGACTGTTACGAGCTCGAAATCTTGACAAATTGCCCGCCGACCATTCTGACAAAGTAAAAAACAGAGTAAACAAAGTAAAAAAAACAGAATTAGTATGACTTATAACCTTTCCTAGTCCTGAACATATGAATATAATCTGAATCCTTGGCAACTGGTTGCAAAAAGGCAAATCAGAACGAAAAGCAAACGAGTTTTTAAATACCAAACGTTCATCCGGATTAATGTTTGGTCCTAAATAGATTTTCAATTTTTTTTTTAATGAAGAAAACAATAAATTAGCAAGAGAGGAAGAATATCCCTTCTTTGAAAATCAGTATTTTATGCGGAAGAGAGGAGTGAGAAGCTCACACCTTTATTCGTGCTATGTGATAAATTTATTTGAAAAAATGAAATTAGAGAGATGAGAAAACTGAACAAATAATACCTCCGAGTAAAGGGACGGTAATCTCACCATTAGGAACAATATCTACAGCGAAGGGACACCAAGCACCCCAGCAGACCACCACTGACTGCGATGAATGTATTGTACCCTGAAAACGGAATTTATCTGAATTATCACTGAAATAGTTTATCAAAGTTGATATTATAATTTCAGTAATAAGTACTAACATCACATGAATAAACTCCGACAAGATAGTCCAACGAGAAGACGATGGCAAAGTGGGGATCTGGAATTATTCTATTTAAAATCACACTTCCATTCATAAACAAACTTTGCGACTCCGATCTGAAATTTTAACAACTTTGTATTTCGAGAACAATTAAAACTATAATACTAGTAATTTTAGAATTTTACAGAAATTTACGTTAAATTTGATTTGTTCATTAGCTTATTCAATTTCATTTGCGGGATATTGCAAATTTGATTTTCCGATGAACCAAAGTGTAGACACTGCGGTTTCTCGATATAGCATAGACCGTTATGAACTCCAATCTAAACAGTTTTCAATTTCCAATTCATTTTTCGAAAATCGAAAGCTTGAAGCAATTCAAACTGTCATATTTCTGATTTTTCAAGATACTAACTCAAAATTAACTTAATTTTTGAAGAAAAAATCGACACCTCTAACATCAGAAAATCTCTAAAGAAAACAGAGAGTGTACCGTGATTCTTCGTTCCAGAACCTCCATCATTTTAATATTAATGTCTGCAGGTGACCTGTTTGCTCGATAAAGTCTGTCATTATTTATCAAATGAAGTAGAATTTGTTCAAATTTGTAGACATCCATACCGAACGACAAATTTACCTTGCTTAAAATGAACGTTCGACATTCCAGAGCTTCTGGAAGAACGACTTGAAATTCGCCTAAAAATTCCTGTATTTAATAATACTTTTTCAAAGAAAGAAAAAAAAAATTTTTAATTCAGGAGAAATTTACATGGAAGCAAACTTCACATTGAATCTAACCGTGATATGATGTTCGCAACCCAGGAATATCTTCCCACTTGTCAAACATATACCACTCAGGAATGAAGTTCAATACACTGTACATTCCTTGATATATTTCTAAGCAAATTTCTAGACTGGTATCTGCTTTCCAAGAAACATTTATCGTTTTCAATTCAGAACCCATGAAAAATAACGCTTTCGGAGATCCTGGATATAGTGGTAGTCTGGAAAAGATTATATATAAAAAAATTAAAGTAGGAAGACATCGCAAAATGGTGGATGACTGAAAAATCGTGGCTTGCAAATGAGTGAAATATTCGTGACACCTGCGGAAGGCAGTTGCATTCCTGGTGTTTTCCAACGATAACGAAGTCCATGCTGCTGTGTATAGATGACTCCAATTTTCTCCTCGTTGTTCTCCCTCAACCACTTCCACGACTGTGTCGATATTATCGGTAAATGGACACCAGAAGAAGATTACCTATAGCTTTTCATTACATTATATCTTTATACATTATATATCTCATCGGTATTACCAGAACATTGAACATCAATAGCATTTGAATTCCTAAATCCCTCAGTTTTATATTTAAACTAAACATTTTCATTTGTGGTTTGCTAATCCGATTGCAGTAAATTAGAAAGAAATCTGAAATGTACACACACCACATACGTATACCTACACACACATACATCTTTAGATGGAAATATTACCTACCTCAGCAAAAGATATGGAATCAGAGCCAGAATGGTACCATCCCCCATAAAACGGTTTCCCGAAGTAATATTTTCGCTGTTTATCATAGAAATAGGCATGAATACGATATGACTTGTCCATTTTTAACTGCAAAACAAAGAAGTTCTATAAATAAAGGGAAATTTGGGTGACATTTTTCACCATACTTCTAGTACTATCCCCAAATATTTGCAAAAGAAATAGTTACACCAGGCAGTTGCGCATTTCGTAATGATAACGCGTAGCATTCCGCTTTATCGTATCCGTGGATCGGTAAACGTCGCGGTGGTACATGCCGACACATTCGTACTTTTTGATACCATTCGTTAATATTACTTATGTCCGATTTATCTTCAAACATTACTGAAATTTTTTCAACTTTTTAATTTTGATTTTGAGATGGATTTTATACTTACAGACAAATGATATGTGAAATTATGAAAATAGCAAAAGTAAAGGTACGAAACTAAGCCTTCACTCCCTCAGGAAATCATATAAGACTTTCAGAGTGTGATATGGACTAAAAGATGGCAGGCAATTAGTTTTGACAACGAAGACACTCGATACAGTATCCCTCGTATCCATAGTAACTCTGACACTATCAATTCCAGCTTTTAAAAGTCGCGCCTTCGTCGCGCTGTCTCTATAACAAAGAGTTCGATACTCAGAATGCCCATCGGTTAAGGCAAACGTATCGATCGATTGACTACTGCTTTTTTGTATGGTGTGGTGGTGCTTTTTGTTGTATTGGTTGGCATTTGCTGGTGCTTTTCCTGGGATCTGGGGAGTTACCTGAGATGTTTAGACTCGGGATTACCACCTGGTCTGCTTATTGACCACCCTTGATCATTAAAATAATATCAGTTCATCCCGTTGACGAGATGACAACACACTGCTCTTCCAGCATATTCGGTCTCCCTGTGTCTTCCTTCACTTTTCTTTGTAGTCATGTCTTTTTATTTATTTGAAAAGAAGGGCAGCGATCCGGAAAAGATACTAATTCCGCTTGGATAACTCATATTACTGCGGTGTGATTCTTTTAATTTGTTGTGTTCATTTCTTTTATATTCATTCGAAAAAAGTTTTTCATTTTTCCGGAGTTCTCATTTAAATTGCTTTCCAAAGTAGTTATGAAAGCAGAAAAAACTCACTGATTTGCTTTTATGTACATTTTCTGTTTAAATGAGTGCAACTCGCAAATTAGCCATTCAGGCACTGATTTATTAAATGATACACAGTTCTCATATTCCTTACAGTAGACAGTGTTGGAAGTTTCCATAAATTCAAAACTTATAAATTGTATTGCGTATCGTGCGGTGGGTTTATTTTTTCCGTCTGCTGTCTCATTTCATCCTTGTTTACCTATGCTAACTTGTTCATCCCGAAAGTTTAGGTTTATTTTCCGCAAGTTTCAGTTCTTTATTACAGGTTATGATGAAAAATAGCATGGTAACGCTAGTTTCGAAACTATCTTCAAAAAATCCTGGTGAGCATTCGCAGCGAAAGACCAACTTGTACTCTTATACTAGCGACACAAAAGATATCAAAGAAGAGCAGTTAGCAGTGGATGATGTCGGATCAAAAATAAAGCTAAGCAGTTTTGGACAGAAAAGGTGAACTTCGGTTTAAGCTACGGCAATCATTTAACTTCGAACCATTATATTTCTGCAAAAGATTTCTACCATCAGCTATAATACTAAGCAAAATTCATCAGAAGAATTTCACTGAGATACAAATATTAACAAATATACCCAGAATAAGATCTATCAACAAGACTTTTAATATTCAGTAAGACTATACTTTAATAAGGATATGTCTTAAAAACTATGTTGAATTTTATGAGTTCTGCGCTGCATTTCCGTCTATATGAAAGATTTTTTTTTTTTGTTCCAGGCTTTTCTCATCGATCAATATATCAGCAGATAAATGGCTTCTCACACTAGATGAGCATTCAATGGCTAAGTTAGAGAATCCTCCATCTTTGTGTGATGGATTAGATCGAAAAACTGAATTGGTATGTAATTTGCTGCTGGTAAATTTGGCCATTATGTGGATTAGTACTTAATTTATTCAATTAATATCACTTAGTGGAACTGTTACTTCCTTTTCCAGGATTTGCGTTATCTCGGTTGCGAAATAATTCAGTCAGGGGCAATACTGCTTCGTATACCTCAGGTTGCAGCAGCGACAGCACAAATTCTTTACCAACGATTTTATTACCAGAGGTCGTTTGTTCGACATCATTTCGAAGTATGTTTTGAGTTTTCTCCTAAATTCTAAATTCATTTGTATCAAATAAGGAAAGTTTTTATGTAAGACAACAAAACTATCTTCCCATGCCGGAAATTGCCATTATTTTCTGATAACCAGAGCTTTTTGTTACCAAGGATAAATCCTTACTTCTTAACGCTGAATGCAACTTTGATTGATTAGGCATTATGTACATACTCCAGTTTCTTCTTTGAACAAGATCATTATATCTGCGTTTGTCTCCATTTTTTGTTGTCAGCTTTCTTCATTTAGTTTGTAGCATTGGATCAGTTCAGTTTTAGCTGTTGAAATTATTTAATCTCGAACTGTTATGTTGCTACCAACTGATATGGACCCCATCGAAATGCTTGTTTTTTTTAACAAGACTATACCTGTAGAAGTCTTGTGTAAATTGTTAAAACAGTTACGTTTTGATTAAAGAGGGTAACTTGCATGTTTTTGTAGGTAGATATTTTCGTTTGCTTGATGTAAGACCGAAACAGCATTCTGTTCAAATTAAGTATGATTTATCAGATTTTTTTCATTAATTTCTTTACGATCTGCACTATTTCAATCACAGTAATGATTAAAAAGTTTAGTATACGGTAATGGCATGCCTTTTATTAGCGAGCAAGATTGAGGAGGCGCCACGTCGACCCCGTGATGTCATAAATGTGTTCCATCGATTGGAGCATTTACATGGCAAACGAAATGAATCTAAGAAGTAAGTTCAACTATAATTTATTAAAATATGTATGATTATGCAGGATTTACGCGTTTAAGAGTGGGAGCGATAGGACATGGAATGGACATTATTGACACAAAGAATGGTACTTTTGAGGTTATTTAAAGTTCCCTCAGCTTATTTTTGAAATATGTCGGCTTTTTGATTAGTCGGCAGCAAGTTCGTATTTTTGCTGTTCTGTAGGCATCGTCATGTTTGCACATTCAAATCGTTATTTCATGTGACCTTTACTTCGCTTGTTTTCTCTTTTTTTGTAAAAAAGAAAGAAATAAGTACGAACTGATTTTTATCGATTTGGATGTTCTTTTGCATGCTTATGCAAAATTTCGTTTTTGACGCTTATTTCAGGCGGCAGTTTTTTCGTCGTTCTGAAACTCATATATCTGTAGATATCTGTGTTCTGACGTTGAGACTTTTTGAGCCGTAGCACTGATCAGCTGTGCAACTGAGAGGCATCACTTTTTTAGGCCCATTTAGACAGAAATGTGCGAGCTTGTACTTTAAATATGATTTAGTGTTGTTTATCAGGAGAAAAATTTTTTTCCAAAAAAATTTAGTGCCTGTTCAAAAACAGTATAGGGATATCAGCTGTCAATTAAAGCGAGTCATTTATGATGTGCTGAGAAATCGCTTTCTAGAACTGGTTTCAGTGGTACCCTTTTTTGATGAAATAAAATAACTCAGGGAATTCGGAGTATAGGGTATCACTGAGCAAATAATGGTCATAATCGTACATTAAACAAATACAGTGTATTTTAGTTCATGTCCTAATAATCCAAAAGGGAGGAAGAGGAAAGGGGTTCATCGATTAGTCATACCCATTTTTTGCATTTTTAATAAAAAAGCCGAAATTGACGGTGGGTTACTGTAAAATTGCGAAATATATTTTGTCATATTTTTAATCACTCCAGGTGACACAGAGCTGGCAGAGCGGATACACGTATGGCAGTAAAAATGCGTGTGCCCCCACTCTCTTGTACGGTCACCACATCCATCCATTCTACAGAGATGAATGAAGCACATTTGGAGCTCTCTTCAAGTTGGATTTCGTCTTTTACTGATTCTCTGTGTGTGTTATCAAAGACTACCTATCAATCTGGAGTCGGCAGATATGCACACTCTTTCGATGCTGTCGTTATACGCGTGCATGCAGCTTGCTGCACGTTGCTGTTCTGGTGCACGTTAATGGCACATGGAGTGGACGGTGGTACAAGCAACTGCTGCCTTCCTTATCAAATTATTTTTAGTAAACCATGGTAACAGCTACTGCTTATTTTTGTTTGCAGTCGCGAAATATTTCAATGTTTTCCTTGTAATTCCAAAATTTTCGAACATAATCTACCCATAATTAAGCATTGAATTACGAAGGTTGTGGGCGTGAGTTGCTGGTCGTTTCGTTTGACGATGTAGTATCTTAAAAATGGGGAACTGTTTGCTAGATTTACTTCATTCGGCTTTTCTGGCTTGATGACAGGGTAGCGACATGAATTCTTTCGTGCGTTGCCCGGAAATTAATGAGGTATGTCTTTTGCTTTTCCCAGAAACCTCTTTTATTCCTCTGCTATTTTCATTTCATGTCTGGGAAATTTTGTAGAAGTGTAATTCCTGTATAGATTATTGTTTATACATTCTCATCAGTAAATTCTGGTAATGGTTATCCGCTTATCGAAAACCACAGCAGTCTGTTTATTCCTTCATTCGAAAAGAAAGGTTTGCTTTTCTGTATTCTGTTATTGAATGAATGTTAAGAGTTGGCAGAAAAGTACTGGCGATATTTTTGTTCGTATCTCCTTTATTTGGTTCAGTTACATTTACGTTGCTTCTAATCAAACACTAAAGTGAAGTGTGAAAGATTCCATTTCCTATAGAATCTGATGATATTCATTTGACTATAAAAAAAAAAAAAAAAAATTGGTTGATTTATCGTAGTAGTGTTGGGCTAGAGCGGTTAAATCTTGTATATACGCAGGTAAGTTAATTTAACACCAAATTACGCTACTACATTTGGAAACTACACATTAAAATTTTATTAAATGCTAATTTTGGACGGAAATCATTGCGCATTTATCAATAATAATAATAATCTATCAGTAGTGGTCAGACGGTAAATGTATTCAGATTTTATTAGCTCTCAGGACTGAGAGAACTGATAATCACACCTACTACTGTAAGATCGGCAGGAAAGGTGTTTTGTGGTCTCGTAATTCAGTCTTGTGATCATGATTCTTGTATTACCTTTCACATTATTAAATTTCATTTGAAGGTTATTATTATGCATGTTGCTTATAAATACATCTTTTAATTTGAAATATTGTTTTAATGGTTTAAAAGTATGAGTGTTCTGGCTGTTTGTTTCGTATAGATTTTATTGTGCAGCATTTGTGATTGTTGATTTTATTAAACAGTGGGGGTAAGGATGAAATTAGCATTTAGCGTATACTTTAGTTCACTGACTTACAAATTTGGAATCATAATTATTTAGTCTCAATGATTGGTGGTATGACAGAATTATGTTGAAGGTCATTTTTTTATGTAAAAGTATGGTTTTTATCAGTCTTTATTGCGAGTTTGCTTCTTTAGTAGCAAAAATATAACTTGCTAGTCAAACTGAGCTAGTTTAATAGCGTTTCTTGTACGGTCTATCCTGAATGTCGCACACTTTGCAGATTTTCTGCAAATTTTCTTTCATCTTTCCTATCGTATCTTTTAGAACAGTGATAAAATTTGATTTGAGATATGTATGAATCCTGTCTAACATGTTAAGTTTTTCTTCATTGGATGAAATTGTTCTCATATAATCGTTTTTCGTTTTTATTAATTGTTTTGCTTTAGAATTGATGTTCATTCTTTTTGGATCATAAATCACACTCTGTCAAAGTCGCTCTGCACAGAAGTTTCCAATGTCATTCATTTTTTTTTTTTTTTTAATGAAGTGATCAAGAACTGGAAATGTATGAAGCATTTTTATCATTAATAAGATGGGATTGGTGGTTGATATGTAGCTTGTATAAAACTTTGCACCTTGTAACGGTGTGAAGATAATTGTGATTTATTTCTATATATATATATATATATATATATATTGTAAGTTTGTTTTTGCATGTGCAAGTCATTTCTAGTTTGATTATGTCGTGTTTATTTGTTTGTTTTTTTTTAATTCTGCCAACTCTTGACAGTACAGAAAGCAAATATTGTGGTTGTATTCCAAAACTGCAGATGTGCACTAATCTACCATAATTATATAGAAATCAGTGGTTTACTAAAGATTATTTGAGAGGAAGGAGAAGGTCAGTTGCTTGTTTATGTTGTCCAGTTTTCAGAATCATACCGAAAGGATGTGTGGTGTCTTTAACTTTGCTATTAATATAGTGTAGGCATCACTGACGATGCTTACAGATGCTCAAATCGAACTTAGATTCGTAGGAACATATAACAGTAAGGTCAACATATAATTTCTTTTCATGGGTATTCAATAGGCGTTGGAGCCAATATTTGGTTAACTGCTTGTTTGTAGATATGTTCCAATGCTTCTGGATCGAAGCTACGTAGATTTGAAGAATCAAGTGATAAAAGCGGAAAGAAAGCTGTTAAATGCGCTTGGTTTTGTAGTACACGTCAATCATCCACATAAGCTTATATATGCATATCTTCATGCGCTAGGCGCTACTGGCAATCACGAACTCATGCAAAAAGCATGGTAAATATTATGTCACAGTTGTTTTGCTTAACATTAAGAAATAGACATTGTGCTTTTACGAACTGTTGCGTGGTATGATCAGCTCCAGATTTTTTTTTAAGGAACGTTACAAATTTGCAATGTACTGGAAACCAACCTTAATGTGTTATAGGTGAGCAGTTCCTATATAATTAAAAACGGCTAGTTTTAAAAATCTGATTCCTTCTCTAAGAGAACTATTCCCCAAACTAATTTTGCTGTTTATGTTTTTAAACTTCTAACTTTCGGAATATTTACGATACACTTTTCATATTGATCTTACGTCAGATTGTTAGTTTTAGGAGTTATATGAATGATGGGTTACGCACAGATATATTTCTCAGGTATCGGCCGGAAACAATTGCATGCTCTTGCATTCATCTTGCAGCAAGAACTATATCGGTAAGTGTGTTAGGTCTAATTTATCTTCATGTTTTTTTTTTTTTTTTTTTCATTTTCTTGAATCTCATTTTGGGATTTCGAAATTTCCAGGAACCCTTGCCGCTTCCGCACGAACCCTTCCCTTGGTTTGAAGCATTTGATGCAAGTGATAGGGATGTACAGACGATCTCAGTTTTGCTTCTGCAGGTTTATGCTCGAATACGAGTAAGTAATAGCTTTATTTGTATATCTTTAATTAAAAGTGATTTCCTACATTTTTTGGTATATTGGAGTTTACTGCAGACACAATTTCAGGCGCCAAACTGGACAAGGTTGAATGATACACTGAACAAGCTACGAATCGGTCTGAGTAACGCATTTGCAAAGGCTCAACAGACGGAGAACGTAGCAAATAAAGAAGTCGAACGAGCGAAAGCCATTTTGGAGAAAAGACGTCGCGAAATCGCCAGCAAAGCTGCTGAAATGGAGCGACAAAATGGTGCTAAAAGTAAAGCTAGAGAAGGTTAGTGCAAATTATTTGCTTCTTTATATAAATTTTTCTTTTGAGCATATTGTATAGCAGTTGTTAGATCTGAAGACTTCCCTTCTGCGCGACCTGTGTTTTTTATTGTGTTTGATTGGAATTTTTCACATTCCAAGTTTATCATAGTATTTTAGGTAGTGGAAAGGAAAAAGAAGTTCAGCGTGATAGGGAAAAAGAAAATGATCACTACAATGCTAAGCAGACATCGTCTTCAGCCTCACGTTCACGCTCAAGATCACCAATCGAACCCAAGAAGTGAGTTATTTTTTATTAAGGAAATTATTCTCAGAAAATTAAATACACGAAAGACTATCAGTTTTTAATTTTCAGATTTCGCTCCTCACCTATATATTATCACCATCGGGCTGAATCAACGGAACATGATCGATCATCAAAGCGTAACCATCATCATTCAAGACATCAGAGAGATGAAAGACGACGAGCAAGAGAAGAACGGCGAGCGGAAAAAGATCGACGTCATCGGACCAGAAGTCGAGATGGTCGACGTAAAGTTACTGAAAAGGTTGTTTGACGTTGCTTTTGATTTGCGCTGGATACATGCTTTAGTTTTTAAAAGCTTTTAATGTAATTTTTAACCTTTCATATGTTTTTGATAACTTTCGATGTGCCTAAGTTAACCATATTTTTTTAAAGGATGATCTAGGTTATTGCTGAAATAATTCTGGGCTTGACGAAGGAACATGGAAGGACGCTAAAATGCTAATTAGACATCATTCTCATAAAATTTTTATGTAGTAAATCATTTAGATTTTTTAGTAAAATTTCACTTCGTCTGCCATGACGTAAACTTTACGTCATGATACTAGTTCTCGAGGAATATGATACAGCTCATAATGTTCTTTTTTCAGATTTCTTTTGTGTTGTGAGTGTAATTCTTCGATGTTTCATTTTTCAGGACAGAGTGAGCAATCAGCGTGAACGTGAAAAAGATGTTTATTTGGCCCTAGGGAAGAGAAGACGGAGTAGTGAAAGCCCTTCGCCTGTTAAAGTGCGGCGTTAGGGACGATTAAATGTACATAATTATGGAGTAATCGTCTTGCGTGACATCCGCTGAATAAAGAACCTCACTATGTTCGTTTTCAGTTTTAGAACTTGAACCAAAAACAGGAATAGATATGTTTAAGGATTTTTAAATTTTTTCAGTTCAAATGAAGTTGATGTAGTCAGGTCCCACTCCGAGATGACAGTTTTAATTTACCAGTATTTGTTCTCATACTTCCCTTCTCCTTACATTCATTTTTTATTGTGAACACTAATTCCTTATCTATAAAATTTTTTTCAAGCACTCTAACATGAAAGAACATACTTAACTTTGGTTTTTGAAGTAACTTTAAATTCTTGAATTTTTACCTCAGACTCGATCGTATAAATTGCTCGTTTTGCTTGAATAGAACTGAAAATATATTTGTCTTTCGGGTAAATGATTGTAATGTTTTTTGTCCCTTTGTATATAACACGTTGATTCTCAAGTGACTTTTGATCATTTGTTTATTATTGTTGTGCTCGTAATTTTCTCATGTCCATAAATTTGATTTTAATTTATTTGGCTCGCTACGTCAATACTGTGAAATTATGTTTTCTTCATAGTGAATTCGTAATTCAAAGTTGGAGAGTCAATTGAGGAGCATGAAAACTGCTGATGAATTCATTTAAAAATGTATTTGTGCCGAGGCACAAGGCATTGACTAAGATTTTGTGAAAGTTGCGCTGATTTCATTTAAGTGGACTAATTATATGAGGCTTTCGATTAGCGCTGTATAGTTCGAGTCCGAAGTGTGATCAGCGGAAAGGTCGGGGAGTTCCAAAATTTTCATGATAGCGGTAGTGGTGGATGCGTAGATGAAATTTGATAAACACCTCTGATTGGGATATCGGGAAATTGGACTAAGGATTACAAAAACTTGGAAAGATAAGTGCTTCATTACTTACATTGTTACAGTTACAATTTAGGGCATAGCACTGTACAATGTTGTGGGATTCAAGGTTCGAGCCATTTAAGAATACAAGAAAGTATGCAGTAAATTTTAAATAACTTGCAGGATTTTATGTTTTGGTAAAATAGGTAAACAGGAAAGATTAATTGAAAACTTTTCCAATCTTCGTTAAATACCAAAAGTCTTTCATTATCAATATCAAGCTGATGTCTCGTAGAATTCGCAACAAGAGTACTGCCACTAGTGGTTGCTAATAAAATTTGCGAAATTTTGTCCTTTGTTAAATGCAAAAGCAGTTAGATAAGATTAATTTCAATTATAGAATCACATAATCAATGTAATGCATGAAAACGACATTTTTTAAATGATTCAATTCTTTCTATCTGAAATGAGTTCTACACAAAATGGTTAGCCTCTGAATAAAATTTATAGCATCCATGTTATTTTCTAAATCTTGAATTCTCATGAAAAAATGAAAAAAGCCGACAATACGAGTTGAAAATGACCATATATTCAACAAGCAGCAATATTTTGAATAAGTTCTTTAGAATCGTATACTTTTACAAAGTCTAAAACATAGGGACAACATTTTTTGACTACTAAGTTCTTCTACCATAAAGAATGTTGCTAATTCAACTGAAAAACTACTTTGTAACTTTTAGCCTATTATTTTCCCTATCTATTCACAATAAAAGTATGTTAAGTTTTATTTCAGTCTCAATAAGTTTCTAATCAGTAACATATAATCATCTCAGTCAACGAATAATTTCATTTTAGCTTTTATTTTTTAAATTGCAATGTCAGCACTTGTATCATCTACTGCTTTTTAAATCCTCTTATCTTGTTTTTACAAAAGGAAAATCAAGATACCTCTCAAGATCTGAAGAAAAGAAATTGTATACAGCAGAACTATATAAAAGACGATCTATAAAAATAAAACTACGAATGATTTGAGGTATATTGTTGAAGAAATTAGGTATTTAGAAAACTTGATGAGACAATATCTGTGATGTACACATTCTTTTGTCGATAACATTAGATGAGAGAGTCAAGATAAGCAGCCTACAACATATGTGTATAACCTTCATTGGTGCTTTTTAGTGTTGCTTCAAATGCAAGAAACAGGTCAGGTTTAACATTCTCATTACCCTCATAAATTCAACAACTTTTCAATAGTCCTTCTGAAAGTTACTATTTCTATTTCAGCATCACACTGTTCCAGTGAATCTCAAAAATAGTTCCTAGCATATGCTAAAAATGAAGACGGATTTTCCCCAGCAATTTTTTAAACTTTACATATATCTTGAATAAAGTGCTACGGCGAATCATAGAATTTTTGCTTGAAATTATTGAATAACGATATATTAGTGAAATAGCTGCTTCGAAATTCGTCAATGAAATAGTGACGACAAATTTTTTGAAGGGAAATCGATATCCACTGTTACGAAGCCATCCACTTTCTAAATTATTGAATTTACATCTCAGCAAGAACATTATTGAATTTACACCTCATATTATTTGTAATTAATTCCCTGCCTCCCATTTATCACCTATTCACCACAGTCACAGAGTGACCCTATTAGCAAACGCTGCAAATAATCTCTAAATTATCAAGCTTTCAAACTCGCGCCTATAGATATCGTGTACTTTTGGAGGGTAATTTAATAGTTGCAACTATTTAGCTCATTTTTAATTATTTTTTCTAACCTTAGTACGACCAATCAAGTTTGCTGTGCATCATACACGAAAACAGATGGAATTTATCATATTGAAGATTAGGCCTAAAAAATCTGAACAACTTGAGCAGAAGATAAAACCAAACCAATTAATAAAGTGGACTGTCTTGATATGAACTGATTACTTCACCGCAGTCACAAAATCAACACTAAATTCATTGAAAAATTATTCCCATCTTGAACTTGTTTTCACAACTGATTAATGTCATGCATGAAATAACAAAAATTCATCCTGACAGTTAAAAAATCATCCCTTAAAATATTGACTTTCAGATATTCATCAAATGATAAGTCTACTACGTCATTGAGATTGGTTTGACGTAATTTCAAAAAAAAAAAAATGTCATTGATCACTAGGTACAATATCACAGAGCAACAAGCTTTCAGGAATATTAGGAACATACACAAAAAAGATAAGTAGCAAAGACGATTTTTCAAATGAAAAGCAAATGAAATATCTTATATAGTACACAAGAAATTATAGGCAGCTACACTTCGACTTTCAGGGCTTCGGACGTTCTTTCGAAACAAATTTCACCTGAAAGGAAACATCATGGATCACGTCCTTCTCATCTTTTTTAATTAACGTTACTGATTAGCTATCCCAATCACTCTTGACATAAAATTGGCATATAGGCTACACAAAATATCGTAGAAAGTTTCTTGAAGAAAAAGTATAGTCTGCTAAACCAGTGAAGCTGGTTTGACGAAATTTCAAAAAAAAAAAGTGTCATTGATTATTAGCTACAATACCATAGAGCAGCAAGTTTCCAGGAATATTAGAGACATGAACAATTATCACTACCAAATGGACAAGCGCTTCATAATGTTGTAAAGGTAGCTAATAAAGCACCAACTTTGGTAGGACAAGAAATGCATGAACTCTCAATCATCTTTCTACTTGAGCTTTAAACTTTACCTGCTGGTAAGAGTTGTAGGAATAATCAAAAAAGAGCTCTTCTCCAGCTACAATTGGCCTTCGTGCAAAAATACCAATACGGTGATCTCCATTAACCATGAATACCTAAAAATTAGTAGCACGGATTACAATTTTTTAAACAATTTATTCAAAACTTGAGAACCTCCATTTTCTTGTATCAACTGTTTGAAAAACAATCCTTAAACACAAAATAGCTTACTTTTGCCATGCAATTTGGATCCTTCGAATGATTTGCAAACCGAATAACGTTACCCTTTCTGGTAGCATCTACCACCATTTCATCATTTAAACCTAATAAAATTCAACAATATGATCGGGAGGGATTTCACTCATTTGAACAACTTTTAGACATGCAAAATTCCATTAAATCCAGGTTAAAAATTAATCATTGTTTTCAAATGATACAAAAGATAACTGCATTCTGATCCCTTACTGTATGTACCATAAAAACATACCAAAAAGATAACTGCATTTTAATTTGTCGTATATTTTGCCTCTCCTTTCACTTTCATCATGACTTATAACTTCACCACAGTATTCTGATATGAAGTCGTTTTTTTCAATGTCTTCTTCTGCAAAACAACCCCAACCAGCAACCTGAAAAACAGCAAATTCTTACATGTAGGAACACCATATTATGAATTTAAAAGTAATGAAGATACTGGGCACGCACCTGTGAAGGAGCAATAACTAATTTCTTCTGTAAACCACGCTGCATGGCTACATTTTTGCATGTTGCAACATTAGGGTCATCCAGAATATCTGCAAAAGTCACCCAAAGCAAGCTAAAAACTTTGTGCAATGTAAAAATCAGTAAAACCATCAATATTTTTAATAAGGAACAAAATCCCAACAACTAACCACATTTGCATGATTTACAAACGTCCGGATCACACTCCCAATTAGCATAGAAGCACTGGCACTGTTTTGTTCGGCATAAACCTGGTGCGCAACGGCAGCCAGGGAATCTGTATTTACATTGTTCACCACACCGACAAAACCTAGAATCACCCAACTTCAGACAATCAGTGAAAGAGAGAGTAAGAATCCCTTGACTAACTGAATTACACTAATAATGACATTTGCAAATTTCCGTTAACTTGAAGATATACTAACTTTGTACATAGATTATCGACACTAACGCATGAACAGTTGTTTTCTGCCGAACAAGGTCCAATGTGAGAACACGGCTCATAAACGTGGGTATTACCAACTTTACCTTCCGTTTTTGCCCATTTAACAGCACGAAATGTACGATGCTGATCTTTCATATTTCTGAAGATGATTTTGCTACAAGAAAATTAACATTTCGAATTATAATACTTTAAAATGTTATAAGATTTTAATGTGCATTTTAAGAAGTTATAATATTTTAAACACATTTTTCGGTCGTTCACATATGCCAGAAGCTAACAATAGCCGATGAGAGATTCATCCCTATCGAGGAGACCATGAAAAATATTGAACTTTACATGACACATGAATATTGATCATGCATAGAAAAGCAAAATATACTCATAATAACAAGGCAATAAAATATAAGAACACTCTATATAAGAGTGTTCTTATAACAAAATATAAGAATATTAATCTCCCCTATTTTAATGTCTTCTGTTACTGCTTTCTATTTATTACTTTCTACATCCCAGATGTGTTATGCGCCCCTCACGTTTTCCGCATATAAAAACACCTAACTTTACATTCAAATAGCACTTTCATCCGCCAGCTCGTGCTGCTTTATTTTTTAACTGAAATGTAAAATCAAAAGGCACTGAATAGAAAACAATAACGGTTTGATAAAAATCTTAAAAAATAAGAAACATTATTTCCTAATGCAATCAGTTCAAATAAAAAAAAAATACTTTTTCTTTTTCGGTGGTGAATTTGGTGAAACGTCAGCTCTCGGTGATATTGGAGCTGTGCGAAAAGAATATGCATACAACTGCAATGTGAAGCAATTTGCATTAGAAATACTTAGTTGCTTTGCAAGAGTTTATTCTGACTAAAGACTAAAAGTACCTCTCGGCAAGATTTCGATGGTGCATTTCCTACAACCAAATTTAGAACTTCAGATAATTTACAGAAATCATTTTTGTATGTACGGCGCAAAGCAATGAACATTGATTCTTGTTGTGCTGTCCAGTTGATGTCCTCAGTCTTTATATTTAATATGGCATTTATCGTTTTCGCATCTGGTGGAGAAGCACAGCGGCGTTTCGCTTCCTCCTAAAAGGATTTTTGAAAAGTAAATCTTACTACCATATTAAAAAGTCCTGCGAACCAATTCATCTCATTCTTTTTGTTGAGTTTCAAATTTTTAAAATGAAAAATTTCAAGAAATTTCAACTGATTCACCTAAATACACAAATGAAAATAGTTGCACTATAAATGCTTTCATTCAGCTACCTTCGGATGAAATCTTCTTTCCAACTTAAATCGAATTATTTAGCTAATATGGAATTCTGCACAACTTGTAAATAATGAGAAAGATTTGATATGAAGCAAATTCAAAAGTTCCGAGAAAGTAAATACTTACCATTTCTTTCGTCAAATGCCTAAAACACTGCAGTCCACAAGGTTCAACACTTGTTACTCCACGACGTCGCCGGACTTCCGTCTCTGTTGCATTGACGCCTAGGGATCATCTTGCTGATAATGCAATCAAAATCACAAAATACTTGAAAATTTCGCAAAGCGAAACAATACTCAGTAACAAAACAGATGTTTTGAAAAGTTATGAGAACAAAAACAAGATTACTGGAATTTCCTTCTTAAACAGTGAAAGGAACAGTGAAGGTCTCTTAATCCTGATAAAGCATACAGTCAGCTGAATTTTTTGCTGTTACAAATGATTTACAAAAATGCACCATGGATAAGACAATCGTAAGTGAGACAACGGCTACACAAAAGAAGTTGAAATGAATGAAGTGCTTTTGTATCCAGGAATTCTGACTGATTACTATCTTCGATGAATAAATCCGATGGACCAAAGCGCCGTTTTAGGTCTTCGAACCTAAATAAAAAGGGACTGTACCCATGACATATAAGACATAGTAAATCATAGTAAAGCGATAAGCAGCCTAAAAGTATTTAAAGCAAGAATTGTTGAAAATCATCATTCGGATAGGAATATACAGAAACGGAAGCTGTTGAACTGAAGCTTTATTCGGAAATTGTTCGTAAACCGCTCTATATATCATTTGATCGGCTGAAATTCAAACCATACATATAAAGCTGCATTAGTGTATGAATTATTTCTTATATTATTTTTTATCTCTTTACAAGTACACAAGAAAAAAAAATACGTATATAGGAATGGGATCACATTCAGATATATAGTATACGAGTGCAAAATTCTGCAACAGACAACCACTGGAGAGACAATCTATTTAAAAGCAAGTCTCTTTAAACATACCAATACCAACATCTGAATACTTATCAAACAGTTTTTTTAAAACTTGATAGAGTATGTGATCGTTGATAAATGAACCACAACCAACTTTGGTACCATGTATACCCTTCAATAACACGTTATCAATAAAAAAATTATCAGAAACAGTTGTCTAAAAGCATATTTCAATATTTCATATTTTTTTCATATTTTCAATATACTCACTTCTTGGAAAGTTTTCAACAGTTCTTCACCAAAACCAATATCATCGTCTTCGTGATCACCCAAAAAAGGAATGTGTGAAAGCGTACGTTCATCCTCACACTTAAACATAAGAATGATTACCATAAGAACCAAACTTTCATTTTATTATGGATTTCAGAAAATGAAACTTTAATGTCTTTATATTTAAACAAATTTAATTAAACTAAAATTGAGAACTGAGACCAATGTCAAGATACTTCCGCAAAACAAAAGTAAGAAAAATTATCAAACAAAAACGAACCAGGATATTGCATTCGGTGAGTGTCCAGTACTGCATTCGGGGTGTGCTCGTAACAGCTTCAATACATTTTGAAGGACATTTCTGTAAGATTGTATTCATTGCTGATCGCAGTGTGAAATATGTTGGTTGTTCTGGCATTGGTTTCAGATTTAAAGGCTTCACTCTGCTTACTGTCTACAAATAATTTCCATCAGTATGAAGAAATTTAATATGGTTTTTGCTTATATCACCTATCAGGTTTGCAATTAACTTTGGTGCCTATCAGTATATTAGCAACTATCAAAAAATGAATATCAATGCGCTTCATTTCCAGATTATTGCAAATAAGAATGCAAATATGACAATGGAGAAATTATTGAAAAATATTTGATTACCAAAATATCATGATGTCGTTTTGGTGAAGAAACGCTAATCACAAACTCTCTCACCATCTTTCGCAATTTTTATTACGCTCTTCACCCTTCGCTAATAATTTTTATCTAGTGTTAAGTCCATAAAAAAAAGACATAAGAAAAAATACAACATAATGTATCCTTAAAAAGCTACAAAAAATATGGAAGACCAATACTGCTTTAAATGATTTAGTGATAAAAACTTACTATATATTTTTTGCGTGGTTCTTCTTGCAGCATTTTGTGATACAGTTTCTGAAATTATAAATGAGAAATTTTAATTTACAATCTTTATAGTCAGTAAGGGATGCTTTAAAAATTTTGCAAAATTCTAAACTGGAAATGATGCTCAATTATTTTGAATAATAGGAACAGCAATACATACAAGACCTTCGGCATCAATCATATTTCTGTACCGACTCATAACATCCTCATAAATTCGAGTCACATCATCACGTAGATATTTGGGAAGGGGAGCATCCTCATCTTCCTTCCATCCCCTGAATGACTTTTCTTCGCCAGAGTCTTCATTTTCAACCTGTAATATAAAAAAAGATGTTGTGTAAAATTCCAGTGAGAATGGCTCGTATTAACTTCACAAGTGATTATCAATAAAAACCAATTTTCATCTTCATCTTACATTCTTTCGGAAGAGCCTGATCTAGACTGACCATTTTCTTCACAGAAAATACAACGAGAGGACAAGACTTCACAAAAACAATTAAAAGACTTTATTCTTTCAAAAATAAAGTAGCATTGATGAGACTTTGACAAATCCACTGATTTCTTATGCTTATGCTAATGAATGAAATGAAATTTCATGACGGACATCTTCCTTTAATTGATCCTTTTTAAAGCATCGTCGTTTTGCTCCACGGCTTACTTGTCCATCATTTTTGATTCCCCTTTTGCCAATATTACAACTGTTGTTGGGAGTATCCATACCACATTTGTCACTGAAAAGTTCAAGTTACCTTTTCTTCCATTCTTACTTGACTAGTTTTCAGTGGTCAAATATAAAAGACAGTTAATAACATTAACTGCTATCATTCCCTTATCTTAAAAATACGGTAAATTTAACCTCGACGACAAAATGTGTTCTAATTTAACAAATATCTGATGAATGATTGAATAAGAGATCAATCAAGACACGACCTGAAGTTCTCCGGTATTCTACCTGCCGATCGGCTAATCCCTTCGCAACTTCAAAATCCCATTACAGCTAACTAAATATTTATTTCACTTCCGCTCTTTCTCTAATTTTCATCCATCTTTTCTTCTGCCCTTAAAATATTAGCAAGATTTCCTTTTTCCTTCTCACCATCTCTTCACCTAATTTTCTCACCTCTTATCATCTAAACTCACCCTCACTTACTCCATACTTCTTTCTTCTAATACCGAAATCCGTTGTCCGACGATAAGTTGTTAATGTATTTCATTCAGAGGTCACATGCATATGCTACTAGGAATACAAAGAGACTTGGTTTTGGTCAGGTAGTGTGCTACCAACAATTCTAGTACATTCTAGTAGAGGGGAGCGGTTCAGGTTCATTGGTGATCACGGTGACTTCTTCCTATCTCTGACTGGATATGTCACACTTGACCTGTGACACATCATTATGTATAATATCAGTTTTCTACTCAAAAATTCTAATGTTATTATTTGTTCGAAATGGATATCACGTCCCTTTAATTCTTTATTAAAAGCACTGCGAATATAGCGTAAAGATGGCAAGTTAACATTAACTTTTCTCATAATGTTATTCAAATAGAATATCAAAGTGATGGAATGAATTCCTGTCTTCATTGCTTATAGTATAGCGTTTTCTTTCCTCTTGATGCATTTGTTTTTCAAATTCTTTTTAATTCAGAAAATAAATTTGTTGCAAGTAGAAAGCTAGAAACAATGTCTGCGCCAGATCCTGACGAAGCGATGGATGCCCATGTAGAAGAACCTATCGACGATAACGATTTTGATCTAAATAATGCAAATGAAGTTGATGACGAATTTGTTAGTCAGCCCATAGTTTCACCTCTACTTCCCGGGGAAAATGGTGAGTTTAAACTTGCTACGTTTTGTTAATCCTCAGTTGCTCTGTATGTAGAACTTAGATATTCATTCTAATGCATTTAGGTAGTGCCCTCCAGAAAATGCCTTTTGTACCGACTGTTGTGCAGAACGTTGTTAATTCCGTACCGTTCGATCTGGAAGCAATTCGAAACAATTATACAGGTAATTCCTGTGAATCATTCCAACCTCACATATTTTATTTGAATAATATTAAGTTTTTGTAAGCTTTTTTATTGTTATAAATTGGAGTATAAAAAATAAGTACATATCTGCATATTCGGCAACTTAGCCTAACCTTTTTATATGTTTTGTGTAATATTTTCATTTAGTGCCCATTGTTCATAGCTTATAATAATCAAATGTTATCTTTTCTCAAATTGTTCTTTTCCTTCAGTTGTGGACATCACAGTAAGATTTAAAGCGCATCTACAATGTTTTTACTTTACTCTGATGAATATACTATGATAGAGATAGCTTTCGAACTGTTAATTGAATTTATATCAAAAAAGTGTTTCAGCAGTAAATTATTCTAGGTTATGGGTTGATTAATCGTTTGTTGTTCATAGCCGATAATTGTCCTCCACTGCAAAAAGATTCATTGATTATGCTTATCAATTACATTGTTGAGGTAGCGTTTACTTTTACTTTAATTCCATTGTTGTTCTAAATTTGCATTTGTGTAAAAAAATTACAAGATGTAAATGTAAAATCAATAATTCTGTTTGAGTAATTGAATAGAGAAGTTATATTGCTTGCTTGAGAAACTTAAAATTATGAAAGTTTTATTATTTTAGTTTTGCAGCATACTTCAAATGTGCAAGTGTATCTAGCAGCTCATCATCGTTTAAATGCGTTACGTTCGGCATCCGTCGAATCACACTCAGCTGGTGTTTCCGCAGATATGAATATTGTTGATGATTTACCTCGTGTGAATTCACAGTGGATGGATGCAACTACAGCAAAATCACAGGCTCGCTTGGATATTCTTGCAGCTGAATTTAAAAGGCAGAAGGAGGAAGGTGTTAAAGTGCGTACTGAAATAAAAATTTCGTGGTTCTAAGTATTATTATATTTCATTTTAGTATATATACAGTTTAATTTGTATTTGTTTGAAAATTGGAAATTGGTATACAAAGAATTAAATTCAGGAGTCTACGAGGCGTACTATGCATGATCTTTTTGAGCAACAGATTACCATGGGGCAACTGCAAGAAGCTGCTAAGCTGTATAGTCGTGGGATACGAGAATACTGCACTTCACCAAAACATATCATCGAGGTTTTTCTTAAGCTTTTATTTCATTCTCTTGACTCTATGCTTAGTTTGTTGGACATTTATGATTGTTCAGTACTGCATATTTCCTTGCTGGTGATATCACTAGCTGGAATCATTTCTTTTCTTTATTCACAATGTTGTTAACTTTGAATCCTTTCGAGAAATAGTTGTGGCTTTCATTTCTTTCATTTATGTTGGATTTATTCTATCATGAGAATTTGATTTATTGAGACCACTTTTGCAAACTTTTTTTTGGGGGGATTTCTCAGTTAAAGTTTTTTTCGACACTTCTGTTACAGATGCTGATGAGTTGGATAGAAGTGACTATATATCTTAATCAGTGGCATCGAGTGGAACCTCTCCTCACACAAGTTGAGAGAGCTTTGAGTATGTATTTCAAATATTGATTTATTTTTTTAAAGTAAATGCAGATGATTTTGTACGATGATGTCTACATGCTGATCTATTTGTGTTGTTTTTCAAAGTTTATTTTTCCTATTTTGCACGTGTTTCATATCCAGTTTTAAGCATAATTTTATTGTATATACATGCACTTCATGTAGAACTTTAGAGAACTGAGCTTTTTGCTTAAAAAATTAATGTGCATTCATTCAGTTGAATTTTTGCTTAATTTTGTGTCCAAAAACTGCCTCAGTTCGGGGCAGATTTATTATTCATATGAGCAAGACCTTTGTTTTTTTCCATATTTCTTTTTGTTTTGTCAAATCCTTTGATGCGTTTATGTAGTTTATAGGGTATAATAAATTAAAAAGCTTTCCAGAAATTAGCTAATCCAGTTACTTATTTTTGCAGTTGAAGCAATGGAAGTGGAAAATGTGGCGGCGACATCAACAAGTCGGCCTGGTCGTCTGGCAGCAAATTCGACTTATGCAGCTACTAGGAACATGAAAGAAATAATTGATACTGCAAAAGCCAAAATTGGGGCAGTTGCTGCCCTAAATTATCTTAACATGAGAAATTATAGACTAGTGGCCGAGAAGTGTTTAAAGGTATCTTTAAAGTTTACATGATATAATTAAAGCATGAATTATCCAGATATGAATAATTGTAATCTAGGGATGTGATTCTCATGTAATAACAATCGTGCATAATGAAGCGTTCGCGGACTTCACTGTATTGTATTGGAATTTATCTTTAAGGAAAAACTATGTTAGGACTGCTGGACAGTTTGTTGCCTGAAAATAGTAATGTGCTTTGGAACAATTGGAAAACTATTTAAGAATTATCCTTTCAGATTGAATTTGATTATTTTGATTATCCAGCTTTGTTGGCGAGTAAAGATGTTGTCATGTTCGGCACCATTTGTGCATTAGCAACTTTTAGTCGATCAGAACTGAAAGAAAAAGTTCTTGGGAGCTTAATATTCTGGAAATTCCTCGAAGCGGAGCCAAGACTTATTGAATTGTTACAAAAGTTTGTCAAAAGTCAATTTGGAATCTGCTTTGATATTTTGGAAGAAGTATGCCCTTCATTAATTAATGAATTTTGTGTCAACTTACGCTTTTTCTGTCTTCCTTGTTTGTAGAATGTTATATGGGGCTTCTACTTGCAGTGGCTGAAGTAATGAAATTATAGAATATTAGAGAGAAAAGAAGACTGAAAACAACCAATATTTTCTTAGTGTGATTTCTAATCACATAATGGAAACAATTATATGGAAAGGCAAATTTAATAAATTAACAGGCAAAGAACTATCCTTTTTTGGTCGTCGCAAAACACAGAAAAAACTTTTTTCTTTGCTACAGCCTAGAACTGCTTAGACATTTGTAGAATGAGTTTCTCAGAAGACAACCAATGAACTGAACGGAATCCGTATTAAATATATACTCAGTAGGATATTCAATTTCTACGAACATTAAATATCGAAGATTGTTCAGAATAGTTTATTTTTTCCCTTTTACACAACTTTGTAATTTTCGGACTGTTGGGTATTCACTGTATGTGCAAGGGAGCATTCGTATTGATTTCTTAGTTTATTGTTCATTTAAAGGAAGTTTTTTTTCAGATTCGTGATCAACTTCTTTTAAATATGCATCTTTGGTCACATGTAAGGGAGCTGTATTATTTGATTCGGCGACGAGCTATTGTACAGTATTTTACACCGTATGCAGTTGCTGATATGGACAAAATGGCTGTTACATTTCGTGTTCATGTTAACGAGGTAATCATTTCAGTCATTTTTCATCGAGAAATTTTCAAATATTATGTATGGTTTTGTTTAAAAAAGTTGTTGCTCTTTTTTAATATATTTGTGGATCTTTTTGATTTTATAACAATAATTTTCAAGTAAGCAAATGCAAAATCTTTTATCTTGTGTGCTTGAATCATTACACTTGGATATGTAAAACTTTTTTATATGATGTATCGAGTATCGAGCTTTTTTTGAGTTGATATCTTTATCAGTCATTTAGAGAAATAATGTAGAAAGCTACTTTTTTAAAATTACTTTGGGATATTACTATCACTTCTAAAAAGATTTTGATTTAATATTGCAGCTGGAAAATGAGCTTGTTAAATTAATTATGAAAGATGAAATATCTGCAAGGATCGATTCATCTTGTAAAAAATTGTATGCAAAAATCGAGAACCAAGTTACTACTACTTACAATGAGTACATTTTTAATTTCATGTTAACGACAGTATTTGGACTTTTTTGTGAATTTTCTGTATTTGAATATGCATCTTCAGATTAAACGATTCCAATATGATCATTTTTAAGGCTTATAGAAGTTAGTAACACGATGCACCACAACATTTTGGATATCTTACTGCGGGCTGCGCTTCATCAGGCACAAATAATAGTTGGACAAACGGAACATAGTGCACGTAATAGACGTCGTCCTCTTCAGGGATCTCCCGCAACCGATGAATTCTCGGAACGTAAAATATGTGCTGGTCAGCTCATATATGTGCTTTTTTTGTTTCATATCATTAGACATGTTATTTCTGATGTTGAAAATTTGTCTGGGTACAAACTTTTTGCGTATATTATTTTTAACAAATAATCAATTCAGGCTCTTTATTTCAATAAATTATTCGGTTCTGGAAAATTTTTACATAGTTTTTGGACAATTTTTGGAATACCTTTAGCAAATATCAGAGTTTTAGGTAGCGCAAGTGATAGTGCAGCAATCTGCTCAACAAGTCAGTTACCAGGTTTGTTATGCTAAGTTTCTGTTAGTGTTTTTTTTTTTTTTTTTTTTTTTTTTTTTTTGCATGGGAAAGCATTATTGAGAATTGAATGTGTAAAGTGTAAACTATCCTTACGTCACGTGCTTTGGTGATCTAAAATTAATCACATTTAGCTTTTCGGAGCTTTTTATTTCCAGTAATTTTAAAAGATGACTATTAAGTGGAACATATTCATACTAAGAAGTTGATCCTTTCGTTTCTTATTTTGACCACATTATGTATGAATGACACTTTCGTGCACTCCTGACGAGGCAGTTTTAAATTCTCCTAGTAGATTAAAATTAGGTTTTGTTTTCAAACACGATATTTTAGGACCTGCTAAAAGTTTGATGTCACGTATTTTTGGTTCTGCTCGAGTCACTTTCAGCCCAACCAATTCATCACAAGCTGCGGAAGCAGACAGTTCAGATGAAGTACCAAAGGTTGTTACATTAAGATAGGATAAGATAATACTTCATTTTATATTGCTGTTGTCGGTAACATTTGATTTGCAGCGACATTCAGATGATCAAAAACCTCCTTTATTTCTGAAAGATACTGTTTCTGATGTTGATTGTTGTGATAGAGTCGATGAATTGTTTTTTTTTTTCTTTTTTTTAGTGTTAACTTTTTATTTTTCATTAGTTGATATTGGTAATCATTTTTCTGATTTGGTTTTAATTGTATTCTATTTTAGGCTAGTCCACTGAGAAGGGAGAACATGGAAATTGCACCTGCTGTTGAAAAACCACTTTCTGAGACATCATCTTCAATAATTGTCGCTAATGCGAATTCTCAGGAAGTAATCATGCAGCGACATTCAGGTGATCAACCTCCTTCATTTCTGAAAGATGCTGTTTCTGATGTTGATGGTTGTGATAGAGTCGATGAATAATTTCTTTTTTGTGTCAACTTTTTTCTTCATTTTGTCGTTTTATTTAGTAATGGATATCGTACTTTTTATGTGAAATAAATAGCATAAGGAAAGAAACCATATTTGGAGGAGCGATTAGGATGAAGTTTGCTAGCAAGTCGATTGAAAATACTCTTTGTATATTGTTATTGTTAGACCGGACATCACTGGTGGTTATTGTATTCTGGAATTGTGACCTTATTTCACGATTTTTTGGTTTAAGAAATTTGTATAATTAAACATACTTGAGTATAATATTAACACTATCATAATATTCTGCACTGTTTTAGTGAGCTCTCTTCGCCACTTTTAGCCTTTGAACTATCAGATCGAGGCAGCCTAATTACTTTTTAAAGTAATATTTTTTTCTTATTTGTATTGCGTTCCTTAACTCTGCCTCGAGAAGCGAAAATTAGATGAAAAATAGGCTTGTTCCGCATTTGGTTTTTTTAGGTACTAGAGAATTTGCAAAAGAAATCAGCGTGTGATATCACTATTTTTTTTTTTCTTTTGTTAAGTCCTAAAAGCACGAATATTCGATGTACAAGGTGAAGCAAAAATGCAGATGCGAAAGACGTGAATTTGTTGTCTGCGTCCCTTCAAACTGATAAAAATAAGTGAGAGTGTGCTTTCGGCAGTGAACTGTCATTGCATTTTAATATAGGACATTTGAAGATGAATAAAAATATGAAATTTTTACTGAAATATGAAGATAACCATCTCATTCTCAATAGGGTTCAGACCTGATTTTATTTTGAAACTGATCTTATTCAACTTCTGATCACTTCGGAGATCAAGTGAAGAGCTGTTTTTGTAAGAATTACTGAATCACCAGAAAAATTAATCATTTGTTGCTCGTCGTGGGAATAATAATAATAATTATTATAATAATACTAATAATGAATACTGTCGACTTGCATATGCCTATAAGCATGTTTAGGTTGTCACGGTGATGGAAGCGGAGGACAGATGTCTTGGTTTATGGGTATCACTGCCTCTGAAATCTGCTTCAATATCAGTGAAACAACACAGAGCAACAGATTAATATGGATATATTGGTTGCTCTTTCTCTTCACCAAGCATGTCATCATGGAAAAGCAATCCGACGCATATGTTTCAATAAACTGGCTTATTATATTACTAAGATCCTTTCATTTTTCTTATTTTTTTTTAATCTTTTTGAAAAGTTCAAAAGTTTTTTATGGAAAGTTTATTTGCGATATGTTTTGAATGAGGAAACAATTTCCAAAACAAAATTATGACTGAGCTAGTGCAAGATTCGTGAAACGCGTAAACATAATTTTCGCCAATATTTTATAATGAATGGAATTATTATAAGTGAAACAGATTGTCATAAATTCCTCTCTAATGTGGCTGTCTCTAAACGATTAAAAATCCCTCAGTAATGATCAAAAGGATTTTCGGTTCATTTTTTTTTTTTTTTTGTTCACCAAACATGAAAATGAATTAGAGCCTTGGCGAAGAGGAAATGCTGAATAGTTCTTTATCGCTGTATTTAATATGGAATTTATTAGCATTTAACAAGAAATAATATCTTCTGCACTTACTTATATAAAATGTTAATTACACTCACATTTAAATAAAAAGCGAAAATAGTGACGGAATTACTAATTTCCTTTCTTATTCACACCCAGCTTCCTGTTTTCTTAAAAATACTTTATTAAATTTTCCAATTATATAAGTTGATTTTTCACTTAAAGTTTTATAGTGTGAAAGGAAGAAATCACTTCAAAAAAGTTTTTTACTTTCTAATATTTATAATAACTTAATTTTGGTGCAGATTCTGCTAATTAGCTCATTAAAAAAATAACTTAATTTTGATGCGGAAAGCTTTAACTAATTAGCTCATCAGGAAATTTCCTTAAATTCATTTTTTGCCTTAGAAAGCCATTCATTAGTTTAAACGTTTGCGGTCTCAAACTGATTCAAATTGGATTCCCATAAAATTTTCGGTTGAGCGCTTGAATGCTTTCAATTTTATCCATTCATCTCTAACATTACAGTTGCTTTATTCCTATATAAATTCATCACTGAATATTTTCACTGAAGATTATCAATTTTTATAGCTGAATACTGAATACTTGCCATCAATTTTTGCCCCTTAATTACATCCTTTATCTTTCTTTCCATGTGAAAGTGGCACAACCTCCTCAAAGTAGGCATAATTTCAAAATTGATCTTCGCTAAATTTCATTCATCATCAAATTATACGCAGTTTGAAATATTGTTACAGAATACATTGTAACAAATAATTTATTTTTATTAAAGAACTTCCTTTCACATTTGGATTTTTTTAATTCCAAAGAAATATTTTTTAGTTTTTGAATGAACTTTTAGTAGTATCAGTGTTTATTAAGAATCAACTTCCAACTTTTTCCTCTTACCTGGAAGTTAAATTTATTTGAAAGGAATAGAATACAGTTTATACATTTTAAAATGACCATCATATCTAGGGATGTAACTGTAGTTTTTCCAAATCAAATGAACTTGTTTAATTGTTTAAAATCAAAAGTATTTTTTCAATTTTATTTTTTTTCCTTTCGATCAGATTAGAACTAGCAGAACGAATTTTATGTTAATTTACGAACATTTACGAGGGCTATTTAACGCTTCTAAATTCATAGTTGGATTTTGAACTAAAAATTAAATATCATTACAAATTTATGGAAAAAAATTTGTGCGAAAATAATTTTCCTCATTTCTGAAAAGATCAACATTTCTGAATTTGTGGATCGAATTATCATAAATTTTATAAAGCATACAAAACAGTATGTACTTAATTATTTTCAAGTAAAATTAACAGCACCAATAATGATATAATACCGATTGCAAATACATCCGATCTTGAAAGTTCTTTAATCTATATTGTTTATCTATTACTTATCAGCACAGAAAAGAATACAATTTTCATTGCACTTGAACTGAGATATCCAACATATCCAGCCATTATACTAAAAAAATAAGATCAAATTTCTTCATCGATAGACACATTAAATCTTCCAGTCATTTCGAATTACATTTTAATTAACAAGAACATTATTTTGTATGACAGAAAACATGGAGCGAAGGAAAGATGAAATGAGCGGAATTCATTTCAAATCATATGTAAGCAATATTTTTGACATTATTTAAATTGCAATTTAATTCTTTCTGGTTTCAAATGATTTATGAGATGTTCGAAGCAAGCTATGGCCAAAGATCATCAAGAATTCCTGAATAAATTGAACAAGAAATGCGTTATTTCTCAATTAATTTTTTCAAACTGTGAAATGAATATGTAAATAACAAAATCTTTAATAATTCAGAAGCAGTTATGGCGTTCCTTCTATGTATTTTTGTGCATTTTCAATGTAAAACTGAGCTAAATCGATTATTATTGTTCACTAATTAGTTTCACTGCACCTATTTTCCTTCCCCAATAAAAGTCGCTGTAAAATGGGAATATGTCAAAGTCAAGAAGAAAAAACGATGGTCGCAAAGAGCAGAGCAATTGATCGAGAAATGATTCAAGGTCGTACTGCACAGCAGAATACTGTAAAATTACTGCTTTTAGGTTGGTAATTAATTAGATTTTTTTGTAAGGGATTTGAAGAGCGCTGCTTATGTAGATGAATTTTTCGATTAATGCAGACACCCATTAATGATGATTAGAGTCATATTGTTCTTAAATGTGAAAGTTTTAAAATGAACCATTTTGCATCACATAAAAATTATAGTTATAATGTGTTTCTGAGAAGTCGTAGAAATAAATAAATATTCATTAAAGTATTCGCATTTTATGATATCATGAAATCAATAATTAAAATAGTTTTCAGGACCTGGTGAATGCGGCAAGAGTACAGTTCTTAAACAAATGAGGTAAGTTGTGAAACGTCCTCTATTATAACCTTTAGCAGAGGACGAAAGTATGACCTTTAATGAGCAAAACTTTAGGTCAAAGATATGTTTTCTTTTATATGGAGGTAATTTAATTGACTTTAAATTTAAAATTAAGCTCAAAAATTGTTTCTATTATTCAAACCGTTATGTTTTCTTTTTTTTCTTTTTTTTTGAAAATTTGAGTGTCTTTTTAAATAAAATTATATTATTCAGATTATTACACGCTCATGGATTCACTGATGAGGAAATTAATCAGCAGAAAACAGTGATTTACAACAATATAGTACAAGGAATGGCTTCTATTTTAAGAGGCATGAAAAAGCTAAATATTCCATTTGAGAATTCTGAACGAGATGTACGTTTGCAACCAAAAAATTTTTCAACTAATTTCATTCCATTGCAAGTTTTGATTTTGCATCAAGAATGGAATTTTTGTAGACACATACTTTGAATTTCAATAAAATAGCCTTGATCGAACGGAAATAAAAAGGATCAGTATTTTTTTTGTTGTTCTTGATCCAATTTATTTCACAAAAATTCCTAAATCTTAAAAGTTAATTTCTCAGAAGGTCTTGCAGGCTGATGCTCGCATTGTAATGGACGTCGTTAAATCAGGTAGCGAATCAGAACCTTTGACACCTGCGTTAATTGCGGCGCTGAAAAATTTATGGGCTGATAAAGGAGTTTGTAAGGATGCATACGAACGTGGAAATGAATTTCAGATGGCAGAATCTACCGCTTAGTAAATATGACATATCTGATTTGGATCATATTTTCCTTCACTTGCAATAGGCTTTTCTTCAAGTGTATTAGGACTAAGACCAGAGATCAATGGTGTTTGAGGATGTGCAAAATAAATCGAAGGATACATTAACTGATATTGACGTATAAATGAAGTCGATATTAATATAGTAGTTTAGTGAAAACTAACACGTACTCACATGTTTATAATTTAATGTTTCAGTGATTCTATTATCAATACAAATAAATAATCAAAGCTTTGCACGGTATTTTAAAAGTTGACAAATCTGTTGCTAAAAATGAAAACAAATATATGCAAGCAATTCTGCAAAAACGTTTTCGAAGATGATTGTTTTACAGTTTTCTGGATTCTGTGGATCGAGTTTCATTTCCGGGCTACAAACCCACCGAACAAGATATTTTACTTAGTCGAATTAAGACAACAGGCATTGTGGAAGTGAAATTCAAAATGAAAAATGTTGATTTTCGGTATAACTTTCTTCCACAAATTTCATTTTTCAAGTGTTTCCATGCCAGCCGTTTACACCTTTTTCTTTTTTTTTTTTTTTTTTTCATTTAATTACATAGTAGCTTTTTTGTTTAGCTTCAAGAACTGAATAATATATTTGAACCTCTCCTTTTATCGTTTTTTATAGTAAACAATATTTGAAATGCAAAAAAATTAGATAAATTTCTTTCAAAATTTGGATCAGAAGAAAAAATTGCTCATTAATCTTCTAGTTTTTTTTTTTTTATGTTCTTTATGTTTTCAAAACTTTTTTTCATTGATTTGTTAGAATAATTTTCAGAATTTTTGACGTTGGCGGACAGCGCTCGGAGCGTAAGAAATGGATTCATTGCTTTGAAGATGTCAATGCAATTATATTCATTGCAGCAATTAGTCAGTATGATCAAGTGCTTTTTGAGGACGAAACTACGGTAATTGTTCTTCGTCTTTCATAAAAGTTCCCACTATTTTTTTATATTAATTAATTTTTTGCTAGATATCAGCATCTTCTAATTATGATAACTTTTATTTCCTTTAATGTGTATAAAATCTGAATTTCTTTTTTTTTCTTTTTTGTGCAGTGTTTTTAGGAGCAAATATATCAAAACGTTTATTTTCATTAACAGAACAAATTATCAAATTAAACCAAAATTCATTTATAACAAGCAAAATAATTTGATCAGTTACTTTAATAATTAGATAAAATAGTATATATGGAAAAGAATGTATTGCAGAAATATTTCTTCGCAGCAGTAGATTTCCATAATTATTCTTTTCTAAACAAATGACACCAAATCTCTGCAAAATTATAATGACCCGTTCACATTAACCAACTCAATTCCTGCACTGAATGAGAAGTTGCAAATTAAATTCAGCAACAAAAAAAAAAAAATACCAACTAGAATAAAGAAATATGCTATCAGGGATTGACACAATAAATTAATTTGTAGTACTAGTTAGGCAAAATTAGTCTCATTCAGACAATATTTTATGCATAACTTCGGAAGAGATCGTAGTTATGAATAAAAATTTAATTTAATTATTCTATAGCTATAAAAATCAAAAATCTCGATATAGTTATGCAAAGGAATGATGATGTGTAACATTACACATTCATCGATTCACTGAAATGGTTTTTACGGTTCGATTATAATTTTAAATGAAAATCGACTTTCACACTTCTTTCTCTTTGTATTCTCAAAAAAAAAAAAAAATCGAAGAGAGGAGATAAGAAGGAATCATAGATATTTTTCTTCTTTTTGACAAATTTGAATCTGAAATTCTATTCCATAGTAAAACAATCATCAAATATTCCGAATTCCGAATAGTTTGTCAATGATATTTTGAATTATTGAATTCTTCGTAATAATAAAAGTTCCTTAGTAATAGTCATATGCTAATACTTCTTTGATTAAATATGCATCAAGTTGTTTTATCATGCGTCCGTGATAAAACAATCATCTCAAAGTCATTTCTTATTTGATCAAAATTATATCATGGAAATATAACAGAGATGTATGATACATGTTTTTAGCAAAATCGATTAACCTAAAACTGTAAAGTTTTCTTTCTTACTTTGCTTCAGTTTTTCTACTGTACTGTTTTTATGACAAACCTTCAGTTCTTCTACTATATTGTTTTTATGACGAATTTTATTTTAATTATTTGTTATTTAAATATCGCAATTTGTCACTTTGTGTGCACTCCCACATTTTTATTTTTTGTTACTCATTAAAAAATTTTTTAAGTTTTTATTTGCTAGCCTAATTTTGTTAGCCTTCCATGTTATTAGACGATAATTTATATTTCAGTTTAGTCTTTCTCTTACCACTTATTAATCATAAAACGTTGCGCAGACCGAAGTTCAAGCTTGAAACTAACACTGGTATCTGACACTTCTAAATCTAGAGCATCATTATTTTATCATTGAAAGTTATTTGATAATTAAATAATGCCAGCTTCGGAGCATATAAAAATGGTGATAACAGTTATATTTCGAAATAGACGATCTAAATAATTGAACTTAGACTGCTTACTTTAATTTTTAGCTTTGTGAAATTCTTTTTTCTTCCTCTGACTAATAGATGGCAAGAAGACAATAAAATGAACAATCAATTTTTTCCTTTTTTTCTCTCTGTTTTTTTATAATAAATAATTCTGGCGGTCAGTCATAAAATAGTGTGTATTGATGGCTTAATAATTGATCAAGGTTTTTCTAATATCATAGACATTTCTTTTCATCCAGAATCGCATGGTCGAAAGTTTACGATTATTTGAATCGATATGTAATAGTCGGTGGTTTATCAATACATCAATAATTCTGTTCCTGAACAAAAAAGATTTATTTGCTGAGAAGATTAAACGGGTTTCGATCAAAATTGCTTTTCCCGAGTATAACGGTTTGTTTAGTCCACTTAGTATTTAAATCCAAATTTTTGGAATGAAGTATATCAAATTGACTTTTTGCTTTTCTCAACAGATTATCCACTTGAAAGAACACGAACAAGCTGAATTAAGAGTAATTAAGGAAATCTTTTTCAAGTAATTTCATAATTTCATTTCAGTACAGCTGCTAATTTTTGATTTGACTGAACTTGTCGTTTGATTGAAGGAACTTTGAATTGAGAAGAAAAAATTGTAAAGAATTCGGAGAGTATTGTAAAGAACATAGATTAAAAACCATTACAAATCTTGTTTAAAGGTCCGCAAACCTATGATGACTCGGTACGATTTATCGAAGAGAAGTTCGAGGCTCTAAATGCAAATCCAGAAAAAACGATTTACACACATCAAACATGTGCGACAGATACGAATCAAGTGCAAATGATTTTGGACAGTGTTATCGATATGGTCATTCAGGCCAATTTGCGAGGATGTGGACTGTACTGAACCTCCTCGTTTACCATCTCACCATCAGTACTACATTATCATGTCACTTCGCCTGCACTTCTAATTAGCATGCGACACTCACCTGTCCTAAACTTTTCATTTTCATCGTTATACACTTCATTGTTTGCATAACATTTTTTATTCCTTCCTCATATTGTAACATCAATTTTTCTTCCATCTTTTAAAGACTTCTTCCAAAGCCGCTTTATTTCTCTTCTATCATTTCACTACTCACTCATTTACGGTGAAAATACTCCCACAGTTCAGCGCTTTTGTAATAGAGTTGAAAGAACTGACCTCCCCTCTCACTCATACTTCCCACCAGCAACAGCTTCAATTCTATATTTTCAAGACTGTTGACACATATTGAAGACTGATTCTGCGATCGCCTGTTTATTATACAGTCCTTCGTTGAAACAATGAGCTCACTGGCTAGCGGAACAAGATTCGATGAAAAATTCCCATTCTACTTCAGATCTGAATGATGTCGAGTAAATTCTAGTTTATTTAATTCCTGATTTTCCCGAGATGCCTCAGCAATAACAAAAGCTAATAGAAATGTTTATCTTTCCTGGAGCGTAAACTTAGAACAGCTATTTAGCAACAAGTTCCCTGTTATCCTAAAATACTGAAGTCTGCACTGTAATGTAGGCATGCTATACTATGAAGTGTGCCTTTTCTGGATCTTCTATGATTTGCGCAGAATTCTCCTCAGAAACTGTCAGCACTGATTCGTTGTCTATCTTACATTGTCGCCATCGACGATACAGTTCAGGAATGATCAACAGACTAGCAAAAACTGATGCCGCAGCAATTAGTTCATAAAAATCTGGCCCGAGTAACGGCCATGGATCTCTATAAATTATGTGTATTGCTTCATGTTACCATATTTTCACAAAGAAATCAAACTTACAAAGTTAAATTAAGAAAAAGCGGAACTGAAAAACGAAACAAAAGCGAAAACAAAGGCGAAACTAAACAAAAGAGAAATTAATAAATGATAATCTGGTTATGAGACTTTAACCAACGATTTTTTTTTTCAGAACTTCCCTGTTCTAAAGAAGAAAAAGATATTTGTAAATCAGATTCCCGAACTGATCTATGACCGTTATCCCGCTATGGTTATTTTTCTAGATTTTGCTCGAAACTAAATGAAAAAAATTTGTGGGTGATCTTAGGAAGTTTACCTGTAGTAATGCTGGCAGCATTCCGCACCACAACACCAAGCGTAGGATGGACATATCCAATAAATATGATTCACTGGCTTTTCTGAATCCTCGATAAAAATATTGCTTAGTTCCTGTAATCACAAGTGTTCTTAGATTTACTTATTTCGTTTTTTAATTCTAGTGCTTTTTTACTTTTAGTTGCCAGTACTACCAAACGCAACATTGTCGACCTCTAACTACCACAGTTAACGTATTGGTTAAAATTAATCCATAGGACTACTCCATCTAAAATAGTAATTCCATATTTTTGTGAATTAATTGTTTTAAATATGCGATATCTTTTATCAATTCCTCATGAGAAAATATTGTTTGGGAGGAATCGTGATATCTATAGCATTTGTTCAAAAATTTTTTAACTTTTTTCGATTGCTAAGAGCAATTGCAATTTTATATTGTTGAAAATCAATAACAAATTAGGAGTTAAGACTTGAATTTTGAATATATTAGCTTATTTATTAATTTTTGAGATTTTTTACTTTCCACTATTCGAGTTTGTTTTTCCCCTCATGTCTACCTAGATGCCTGACTGTTATTTCTAGAAATGTCGTGCTTACGTCAAGACTAACTATATCTTCATCAGTAGTAACCTTTAATTGAAACTACTGTAATATGATCAACGTGCAGGTTGCTTTATTTATTCCATTCCACTTGCATTTTTAATTTTTCATCATTTTTTTCCTCAGTCACATGTATTGTCGTATTAATCTGCTATATGTGGAATATTAACTATAAAAGTAAGTTCAGTTTTAATTCCATGACAATGTGAGCAAAGAGGTCACCTTAATCTCGAAGACTTTTAAGTGGCATAATTTTCCCGTTTTGGGCGGTTCAGTGACATTTTCATAAGCATGTAATTGATATTTAAGATCATAATGACCAACTGGAATATTGCCATTACTTAATATGATCCTTAGCGAGTCATTTCTTGCAACACCGGCTGATCGTAGATAATCGCGTAATTTTCTATAACAGAACCAATGCTTCCACGGCGTATAGTAAGTGAAATATGAAACGTTGACTTCATCTGAGAGCGAAATCACCTTGAAATTCTCGGTATGGATTAAGAATGAATGATTATGAAAATCATAGGTATCCATTCCTTCTCATTTTAACTTTTTTTTTTTTAAGTATAACAAAATAATGTTTTAGAAGTTCCAAGAAAAGATCAAAAACATGCTATGCGTTTGATTTTGAATTAAAGAAGCAACAGTCCAGTTGTTTAGTTAATGATATTTTTGGAGTGGTTATGGAGCTACCAAACTGTCTCAAATTATGCTTATTACAAAACTTACAAAAAACTACTGTGAGCAGAAAAATCACTTTGATCATAATACATGCCATTTCCAAACGTAGAATAAAATTTGCTCGGATTTGTTCCTCCTCTGACGAATTCAATTGCAGAAAGCAACATTGTTAGAAGTGTGTGATCCGAATTCATCACCTGGAAGATGATTTTTCAATAAACAAATCATTTAACGCAATATCAAATTCATCGCTCTCAGTTTGTTCACTTCTCTAAAACATCTAACGCATATTTTCCTTCATATATTAGGATAGCAAAAAGTCGATTTGTTTAAAAATTTTTTAATAAAATGCTTAATCAGCAAAGACAACAACACGTCGATGATATCACTGGCTGAAGACAAACTCACATATTTAATCGTTGGCTTCGAAAAACGAAAATAATGGTTATGCTTAAAACATTTGCATATCAGAATAAAATAAATATTCCGTTTATGAGATTGCATGATGAAAATGAATAACGAAAGGTTTTAGAAAATGAGAAGCTGAGACTTCTTCTTTTTATTAATGCATGTAACCAAGCTTTAATGCAATCCTTTATCGACAAAAAAGGAATTTTCTTTAAAAAAGTCCCAGTTTTTTAATTTTATTCAGCACGCGACTTTTTTTTGAAATGCATTGATAATTAAAAAGTTGAGAGTGTGTAATTTAATGATTGTTGAAGAGAATGGAACACATAGTTATGAACATACTGTAAAAAGGTGGCAATAAATGGCGCGTGAAATGACAATTCTGAATAATAAAGATTTTTTTAATTTCGCTAAAAGAGATATTTTCGTTCTTGAACAATTTCTGCTATTATTTTTTATATTGATATTGTCGCATTTCCTGTCCAAAGATATTTAATCTAAGTTAATGGCATTCAGAATTTTATAAGTGTTAAGATCAAACCAATTAGTTTAATACCTAAACTTTCTCGAACTTCCTAAATTTAACCTCTAAATTACAAAAAAATTCTTTTGTCTATAAATAATGAGCACTGTATCTTCAAATGTCTATTTTTTTGTACATTTATTTTATCGTTTGAAGTAGCTCAAAAAACGCATTTCTAAGCTAAGTTACTCTTCTTCTAATCGTAAAAAAAATGAATAGAATTTTCGTTTTTTGACCTTAAAACCAGAAGACTATACACAATATTAAATCATTTCTGTAATAACATAACTTTTCATTTGATGACGAAATTAAACAAGAAAATTAATTGAAAAATTTCATTATCTGAACAGTTCATGCTTAGTGCATTACATTAAACTATACATTACTGCTGAAGGACGAATGATTACATAAAACAAGGAAAAAATTGAATGTTTTTGTATTAGTGCTCCTCAGATATTTTACAACATTTTAGCGGTATAATAATTCATTCCGGTAATAATTCTTGAACTGCTTCTTAAATTGTGAAAGACAAAAAGTTCACAATCACTTGCCAACTGGAACAGAAATACGGAAATTAAAATCTAATAAACATTTTCTCCTTACCTTCATGTTCTGTGGAAAAGAACAAAACATTCATTTGAAAAAAACAGTCTTCAAATTTCTTCTATTTTCCATTCCTTCGACCAAAAATGTGTAAAATTGGATTACATATCTCATAAAACTTCATTAAAATTATTTTAATGTAATTTCGTGCTGGGAACAATTAGTTAAACTTATACTAACTGTTTCCTTTAAGGTGTCCAATTAAATTAAATAAGCAGTAAGTCAATGTTTAGATGTACAAATTTAATTTTGTGAAAAAATGTAGGACTATATAGTTGAAGATTTTCGATGACTCAGAATTGTCGCAGAGAACTGAAAATTTTAATGTGAAAGTGCAAAAAAATGTCAATTTAGACTTTTCTTTTTTAAACAGTAATAATTGTTGCGAAACTGTGATTCATACAAATCAAACGCTACCAAAGTATCTGTTTCAAGATAGAGTAATTCAATAAACGTTTCCCATTTTTAATTAATCGCAATTATCATAATAATCGTAACGGTAGCACAACATTTGTCTCTTTGGACAATTGTTCCTCTTTGCTAGCAATTATTCAAAGCAGATTCTAGTTAACTGTATGCCGTCCTTAAATTTTTGTAGATTTTACGCAAGGACTTTCATTTGTGAAATAAATAGCAGTCCACAAATATCTATTCAAGAAAGTATTTGGAAAAAAAGAAAAAAATTAAGGTTGATATTTGTGGGAAAATAGCTGAAGAGAAAAGGAAGTGGGAAAAAAGAGCAAATCAATGGGTTAAATGATTTGAATTTAAATTCATCAACCTCACTGCAGTATAAACCTATAATTTTAGAAATTCAAGAGATAAAAGAAAATTAATTTTCATAGAAATAAGAAAATTTAGCAATCCACCGGTGGGAAAATTGCCATTTTTAGCACAATGATCGCTTGAAGAATATGAAATATTTTATTTGCCAATGGGTGAAATTGAATTAATTGGCTTGAAATGTTGAAATACCTTTGTTTCAATGTACACATGGACATCAAACAATTTCATTCATAAAAGATAGATTTATAATGACTTGCCTTTTCGTCATTGTTCTTCAGAGATAGATATAATAATCTCTTTTGAAACAGTTTACACTTTTTATATTCGATTGATGGGAATCATTTCAAAGTTTTGTTTTAAACTTTCAGCACAACTGAAGTGGTAGAATTCCTAAACGAAATTTTATTGAAATATCCAAACTGCTCTAAGTGATTGATTCACGAGATACATGTGATGTTGCAAATTTATAAGAAATGAATACAAGTCAACAGCATCAGCATCAGCCCACTGACCATTACTATCGAATGATGTGACACTTCAGCATTCATTTCCAGCGAAAAACAATACAGTCCAAAAACTTTTAAAGTAATCGACGAAAAACGAGATATTTTGATTTATCGTATTTTTAACCGGGATAGATACGAAAACAGGTGGATTACGGAGGACAAAATTTGAAGTTAGGAGAAGTAATAGATGACGACAACGATAAAACAAGTTTGTCTGTGCGGAGCAGATGAACTGATTGATCTCCAAACAGAAGGAATACAGTCTTTCGATAGAGTTCAAAAATGAGAACAATCTGAACTCCTCATGTCTGCAATCGTTATATTTCTTATTTTAATTTTATTACGGCTCTCATTCGCTTAATATAATTCTGCAAACTACACCAACGATCAATTTTATTATTCATTGTCACCAAATATCTAAAGCAACAGCAATGCATTGCCAGTTTTTGGAAATGAATGCATGCAACAACTCATGAAAGTGAGTTCGATCGAAATCACTTTCATTGCTAAAAATTATTGTCAATCTTAATTCAAATAGTACAACAAAGCTGAGTGATAATATATTAATATATAATATATATATATATATATATAAAATAGAGAAAATTCACCCGTGGGAGCACTACAAGCAAAATTTTATCAACAATGAACTGAAATAGCTGCTTATTTCGAAAGCAAACTAAATAGTTGTTAAAAATAAAGTAAACTGAATCAATGATAAAAGGACTATCTCTTCAACTCAAAAAAAATAATATTTTAAAAAGCTATTGTTTTTAAAAAAAAACCATGATTATTGCTATCTGAAGAAACTCCATGAGAAAGTAAGTTTATATAGTTATAATGAAATAAACAACCAGTTACTGTTATTAAGATTTGATAGAAATAAATCCTAGCAGTAGAATGAAAAACTTTCTTGCTTTTGCATTCAAAACTATTTTGATGGGAATTATTTATTCTACTCTATAATTGCCGCTACTGGAGAAAACATTATAAAAAAGTAAAGAAAACATCTGTGATGTGGTAAGCTTCTGTGACAATAGCGCTTTGTTTCAAGTAATAAAAATGAAGATTTAATTCATAATTTAGTATTATTAACTAGGCAAAAGGCAAGAATATTCAATATTTGTGGTTGGAAATTCAATTTATGTGTATCTATTAGCAGCCTCGCGCAATAATCGCCAAAGTATTTTACCACCGGGTGACCGAGGCAATGTCATTGCTATCACAACAACATCCACCTGTTTATGACGCATCACACGTTCTGAAAATGAAAGTAATGATTAATGGATATTTTGCAAGATATTTTGAAAGGATGGTTATATGTCAAATATTCGAACCAACTTGCTGTTTTCGTACATGCATGCCGTTCTTCATTGAATTAATAATGCAATTTATTTTTAAGCTAACATATTCTCATGATCTTGACTGACCACCAGTAATGCTGAATCATCAATTTCTCCCATCATATCAAATTTCTACCAAAATAGATCAGTTATTGCTCCATAAATCACTCCTATCGAGAAATAAGTGTAGTGTGCATTCCAGGTAAAGGTTAAAATATACCATTAATAAATTCCTTAATCTGTTCAGCAGTGGCAGGCACACGTGGTTTTAGCACCACGAAAGCTACGGGTATTTCTTGCTGATTCACTTTTGTTGCTGGTACAATCGCTGCTTCAGCAATGGATGGATGAGTTAATAGGATTGATTCCAGTTCTTGTGGTGTTACCTAAACGAGTAGACTTAGTATTTTATTCAAGAATTTCATAGTTCATAAGAAAAATCAGTTCCTAAGTAAAAGTAACAGAAGTTTAACTATCTTATTTTCATTCTTTACTTAAGTGCAACTGTTGATTTATTATTTGAAAACATTAGTTAAGATAAGCAATCCTAAAGAAATATTCACAGATGAATCGTATCTAAAAGCATTTCTTTCACGCTTTTTTTTCAAAAGTTTGAAAAATTACCTGAAAACCATCAACCTTAATCATCTGTTTTTCTCGATCAACAAGGAATACATTGCCATCCTTATCATAGAATCCAATATCACCTTCAAAATTCATTAAATCATTTCCCATGTTCTTAATATTCGTATTCAACAACTATTATTTAATATTTAATTCTCTTTACGACGACTTCATGTTCAAATATTTTCCCGGCTTCTTACATTACAGAAATTTATAGATTTATGAGCATCTTCTAACGCAATAACATTACTTTTAGAATGTACTAATTAACGAGCATTCTGTGTTTATAATATTTTTTAAAATTTCTATTGAGTTTAACTGTTTTCAACTAAAAGATGTCACATGTACCGGTATTTCTCCAACCATTTCGCTCAAAATCTTCGAACGTGGCCTTGTCATTCTTCCAATACGGTGATACCACAGTTTGCCCTCGAAGTAAAATGAGGCCTTGCTCATTCATACCAACTTCAGCCCCACTAACCATATCTATCACCTTAACAATTTTCTTATTACTATTATTTTACAAAATCACTAATCTTTCAACAATTTTTTTTTTGTCTTTTCTATCTCTTAAAAGACTAAAGCTATTTTAGAAGCTATTTTATCTTTTTAAAGATCAAACATGAAGCGTTTAAAAAAATCGAATTTTAAGCAATGAAGAAATTACCATCATGCTTAAGCCTGCACATAGTGTTCCGCATGAGCGAGATATGAAAGGAGAAAATTTAGTTGTCCTACAGATAATTCCTACTTCTGTCATTTCGTAAACTGAAATGGTTTAGAATTGAAATAAATTATTTGTATGTGAACTACCTATAATTATTGCTGTGAGGACATTATGTCACATTTTCAAGAAACTAAACCAACAGAACTATCCACACTAATCTCTCTTTATGATTCATACCTGTAGAACCTGAAACATGAAAAAAATAACCTTACCGGCACTAAAATGCTTAACAGATGGTAAGCAACGATATGCACGCTTTATCGTATCTTCACCAATCGCTTCTGTTCCGATTATTACATTTTTCAAATGATAGTATGGATAATGGTCAATTATATCTGTATCGCAAAGATGCCTTAGGGTAGTGGGACTAACAAATAGTGTCTTAACCTGCAAAACAGTATGTATCAGCAATCAACGGAGCCTATCAACTCAAGGACCTATTCTGAATCTCGTATAAAATGAAGAAATGAAGGTTGGACGATACGATTAGGGTATGAAGTTGTTGTAACTTCCTGTGGTTATAGTATATACTGCTTTGTAACAGTAACCTTTGCTCTTTATAAATAAAGGAGGTTAATATGGGATACTGCTGCTGAAATAATTAAGGTAATTAAAAACTTATGGCAGTCAACCATAAAGCAAGCAGATATAAGTGGCATCAAACCTTATATACATGAATGCACTTTGCTAACGTCTTCACGTCATCTGTAAATGTTACCATCGTTGCACCATTTAATAACGATGAAAAAAGCACGTCACGTCCGAATGTATCATGAAATAAAGCACTGGATAGAATAAACTCACCATGACTTGGTAAATCGTAAGCCTCTCTACTGAAATACAGCGCAATCAGAAATACGTAAATGATTAGAAGCGATTTTTGGTATTTTCTAGAGATGAAGGAGATATGTATGCTTATCGTAATCATATGATAGTTATGATAAATACATGGGTGATAATATTGGCAGATATGTTTTAACGAATTAGTAACAGAATCTGATAGTTGCTATCACAAATTCGATAAGTACTTGACTACTGTTACTAAGAAAGAAACTTGTATGATATGATAAACTTAGAGTAATATTATAATTCAGGTACCATCCTACTAGCTCTTTCTAGAACTGTCTTTGATTAATCTCATCTACTGCTTTTATCATTTATGTTGTAATTTCGTTTTTCTTTAAAAGATGAACAAAGCTTTGTTAGCTTTTTAAAATACTGCTATTAATTTCTAGCCTAAAAAAATATCAATTTGCTAAATATTTGAATGTTTAAATAAATAACTCACTGCAATGAAAGATATCTTACTTGTTGAACGTTTTTAACATAGCGTTGAGGACAGAATGCGTTATGGCAACTCCCTTTCGTGGTCCACTTGTTCCTGTTGAATAAGGTAAGAAGACAATGTCCTCTTCAGGCATCATTTCTGGATATGTTGAAGAACAACGAGCTGCTGTCAACGCTAAATCATTCAGGATTGGAAATCCCTTTGATACCTGGCGATTACCAATGCAAATTACCTGAAGTCATATAAAATCTCCACATTGCATTCAGTGCTAAAATTTATGAAAGTATTCAGCAGGAATTCTACTAAATTATCATAAATTTTTGAAACTTTTTATATACCCTATGATCAATGTTCAGCTCGGCAAACACCGTTGATACGTTATTCAATGCGTGCGGTACAACGAAAGCGAATCTCGATGTTGAATCCATTATTTGCCAGCGCATTTCGTCTGTAAATTGAAAAGTTAGAATGCTAATTCAGTTAGTGAATTTTATCACTGTAACAGATTTGAGAATATCTTCGCTAATAAAAGAACAAATAAAATACTTTCTCAAAAAAGAGAAATAGATTTATTTTATTGCTGTAACATAGAAATTCTGCAATTAAATAAAGTCGTTGAAATAATTTTTTAGATTCTCTTGATTACAAAATTCTCTTCCAGAAAAAATTTATAGCGATGACTGAAGAAGAGGTAGTTGGAGAAACATTAAGTAGAATATCATTGCTGCTGCAAAATTCACGCCTCGATTTGTCCAACTCTTGAAGCATCGTTTTTCTAATATGTTGTTAGAGTTGTCGCCAAAAGGAATTGGACTCTTTTTGTTATTACTACAGGCTGCATTATTGACTTCTCGGGTGTACTACTAGACATTTGGCTTCGCAGATATTCAGAGAACTAAGAAAGTCTATCAAATTCGCTCCAAAGCAACGATTCAGTTCTCGAGGAAGTCACCTGTTAAACTTTATTTTTCCAGTTTGCTTTAAGTGTCCAAGACTATACCCTGACGTCGAGTTATTTGAGAACTTCTTGTGCATGTATAAGAGAATCAATTTCGATCATTACTTTCAGTTGTCAACTTCTGATCACATGATCACTGCAATGGCCAAACCCTCATTTCAAAGACTCTTTTCTCCTCCTTGGACGAATACATCATCGTTGCATGAGTTATCGTCATTTTGATTCTTTTTACGATTTGTTGTCAGTCTATTATCTATTCATAGCAAGGAATACGTTATTAATAAGAAATTATAAAAGAAGAAATGAGCAATAAAATAACATATAATAGAGTGATGCTTATTTACTAATTTATAGCAATGTCAGATGGATACGCCATCCTTTAATGATACATCAACATTGCTTGATTGTTTTTAGAAAAATAAATAATTTTCGAAAAGAAGATGGATGAACCTTTTGAAAAACTCGGGTGTAATGGACATACAATTCCACCAGCAAGTGATATTCCCAGAAAGAGCCATACGAATTCTGGACAATTTGGCACGCATAGAATTATTGGCTAAAATATTAAAAGAAAATAAATTTTTGGGGAATTCACTTGAACTGTGTAGAAGAGAACAAACATTTCACCACTTGTTGAATGTTGGATATTTATAGTTTTATTTTTAGATATTTTTATTATTTAGTTTTATTTTTTCACAAAAAGCTATTTAACTTAAGAAAAAGTGAAAACAAAATAATGACAAACTAATTAAATATTTTTTTCTCGGGGACAGCAAAAAATTTGATACCACTCCAACAACTGAAGTTAAAGCAGTTTATGCCTTTTAATATTAATCATTTTCTCCCTGTAATCTTTAAACATTTCTTTCTTGAATTCAAAAAAAAAAAAATTCTATATTTCCTAGAAATTTATTGCTCTTACCTCGCCTTTTTCTATTCCCATTGCAAGTAATGAATTTGCTATGTATTTTGTTTTAAGCAGAATATCCTCAAATGTAAACGTTTCATCGGTATCATTGTTCACCTATAAAATGTAAATATTAAACTGAATAATTTCAAAAATTATGGTTACGAAAAGTTTTGGGTTTACCAATGCTATTTCATTGCCATATCGCCGCATTTCGGAAAAAATCATTTCGTGAAAAGATATACAAGGAACATCAACATCTATAAGTTCAGATTTTATCGGCATATTTGACTAAAGTAGAAGATGAATTCGAAGTTTTTAAAGGAGTAAAAGTTCTTCACAAACAAGCACTGTTGCTTCAAGGTTATTAATTTACCTGAAATATAGCAATAATCACAAATATCAATGATATCTGACACATTTACTGTGGTTACGACTGCTTGTATCACAAATTATAAATTACTAATTTATTTAAAACGATAAGTTAAAATCCCTAATTGAATTAAGCACAGTCTATGTGGCATGTAAATAATTTGGAAGTACCAATGATGCTATGATAGCTTTCTGAAAAGGCATTTAAGCTTCAAATGATTTAACGCAAAGTGCAATCGATCGTGTGTTACAACTCGTAAATTAAACATTAATTTAAGACTATACTATATGACATTACTAATTAGCTATTCTAGCTATTATCTTCAAGCATATTGATTTTCCATCTTGAAAACAAACAAAAATTTAAAATTTAATAATTTCTTTTATTTAGGAGGAAGAAAATGAAGTGAAAGAACTAATGAAAGAGAAAAGCTGTTAGATTTTCAAGTATATATGTATGAATGCCGTTGCATCACAAAATTACATCTTGATCTTACTTATTTCACTTACTGCTAGTTCTATATCTCATCGCAACTCGCTTCACTTTCTCTTCATCACATGTTGTGATACACACAATGAACTTTGAAATCCTTATTGATTGCTTAAAAGCGGAAGTCATCACATTTTTTTAAATTAGGTTAAGTGCACTAAGGCGCTTTTGACAATGCATCGTTTACAAGTGATTTGATTATTTCTTCTTGGAAATTATTATCGTGTCAAATCTAGACTCGTAATTTGATCAGGAAATTTAAGTGAGATTTTGGACTCAAATGTTTTGGTCAGGTATTCCGGATACCTATTTTAAAATGAGCTAAACATACAAAGTAGTGAAATAATTTATTTAACTCGCTAGGCTGTTTTCATAATCCCTAAAAGTTTTGGAAAATAAAAGTCTTTAGTTATATCAATAAAAAGGCCACATTCTATGCGCCCGCATTCTGGGAAATTGTTGAAATATGATACTGATGGGTTAATCAGTATTTATGACTATTATAAAATAATCTCAAGTAGAAATTCTGTTCTAAGGCTTCAATCACTCTAATTTCAATTATTCACAGACAATTAATAACATAAAAATAATATGACTCATTTGGTTCAGGATTCTGTTACATTCTGAGGTAGTAATGATATCACTGGAATAAAATCATTAGAATGATTTTAAAGATAATGATACAAATAACTGGCATTTCCAAACCGATCAATTGAATCACTAACAACAATTGACAACATAAAAACAGTGGTAAGTCTTTAATATAGAAGTACACAAGAAAATCATTTTGTAAACAAAAGTTAGCCACAAGTAACATCACTTTGTGGGACCATTAAACTCTCTCTAATATTCCTTCCAACATACCAAGAAGCGCAAAAATACTTACTACTTGTTTTTTGTAAAGTTATAAAAGAACAGGTAAATTGATGAGAAGTTAGTTCTAAGCTCATCGCAGCAAATGTTTTTAATTCTCTTGTTTTTTGTCAACAAAAATTGTTGAACAATTAGTTATCTTAATAATTACAACGAAATATTGACTGATTGCTTTCGTAATATTAACACGTTCTTCTATCAATATTTGGTGCACGATTACTCGTCATTTGAGATTTCAAGATATGAGATGATATGATACTAGTCTCATTGATCCGGCTAAACTTGAAAATTCATCGTTAAGTGCTCCTTTTTTTCCATGGTGGAACAATATTTCTTCTCACCCTATAAAATTTCTGTTACTAAAGACTTAAAAATTAGATAACAAATAAAAGAAAAAAAAAGGAATTAGATAACAAATAAATAAAATGACATGCTTTTGAACTTTAGCAATTTTCCTATTGGAGCTAAATTTTTTTGCTATATTTTATAAATTGCAAATTCAAAAGCTATTGACTAACATATATTCACTACCATTCATTCCAGTCTCTTCGATATTTTGCCTAAATTATTCCGGCAAAAAGCGATGATGGATTTAAAACAACTAGACTAATACAGTTGGCCGTGATCCAAACATCCTTTCACACATGTAATTCATGAAGTATCATGTAGTTATTTTTTTTATTACATAGACAAAGAAGAAAATGAGAGGAATGAAGAAAAGATATATAAGAAAATGGTTACCGGTTACTTAGTTGATTGAAGTTATGATCAATCAATAAAGTGTGCAGACAGCAAAGTACAAGAAGACAAAGCGTCAGAATATTTTTCTCTTGATAAAATCAAGGAATCACATACTCAAATTTGACTTTCTTTGAAAAGTAAAAATGAAATACTTGCAATGAAAGAAGAATGCAGTAAGATACATAAGTTTCTTACCAGTTAACAAGTATCATTGAAAAGTTGGCAGTTGTTGTCTCAACTACATTATTAATAGTTTATATTTATTAAAAAAAAGGCCGCCTTCACTCAGTTATCTGTGTTAAGTTTTCTGAAAGTAAGTTAAAGTTGGAAGGTTGGTATTTTTAAGCCAAGATCTTTGCCAAATGATTCTGATACTTTTACTAAAATTTCATTCAGTTGTAAAGCACTTTAAGTTGTTAGGAGCAAACTGTGCACGTTTTCAATACCTCTCTAAAATAATTAAATTTTAACAATTGAATTTCTCAGTTCTTAACAAATTTCCAGCTTTTAATGGAATAAAACAAAATTTAAAGTAGTACCGGTATACTGAATTTAATTAACAAATGGCAAATTAGTAATTTCGTTTAAATTAAATATAAAATTATTAAAAAAAGAAAAAACAATTTGAATGAATATTTTTGTACAGGGACTTTCTTTTTCAAATAATTATTGAGAAATAATAATTACGTTTCCAAATAATTATTGAGCTTAACTTTAACTTGAATTAAATATATCTTTAATTTAATGAAAGGAATTTTTCTTTTTTAATTTAATAAAAGCAAATTCTAAACTACTGCGAAGAGTCAGTGCACGCTACTTTGAGTACTTTGAATTCTGTTTGTATTGCTTTCATAGATGTACAGAATTATTTTTGATTACGAAAGATTTAACTGGGATTCTCTAATAATTAATCACTTCTTTACTCTTGTCATACTTCAAATTCATTCAAAAATGGAAGTTATATTATATGTATTTTTAATTTCTGCATAAATTTTTGCATAAACATCAATTCATTTTACTGCTTTTTTTCAACTGATTTTTCAACTTCTTTCATCCTCATCGTATTTAAGTTAGGCAACTAGTCACTTTCATGAACTGAAATACGTTCTATCGAAATATATGATTTAGTATACGGAAATCCGAGAAACATTTGAACTGAAACGTATGAATCGTTTGTGTCAAAGGCTTATAGGAGATTAAAATAAAGGTAAATGTTTAGCAAAATCGGATGCAATAGGCAAATAATATAAAACAGTAAATAACCTGATAATCGTGATTAATATAGTCATAATCAGAATCTATTTATTTTCACCTCTTTTAATTTGTTTCACATTTTACATTTAATTGTAGGTAAAGTTTCTGAAACATTTCCGTAAAAAAAAAAAAAAAACTGTCAATTCTTTTTTATAATTTAACAGCTGAAAAAAAAAAAAAAACATAAATTATGCATCAGATTTTTACATTTTCAAAAAATTTTAATTTTTTCTGTTCTTTAGATCAAATTTGAAGATTGCAGTTTTGTTATTTGTTGTTCTTAAAAAAAGATAAAAAGCGATTCAGTAGAGTGTGATTTTCTGATGACTAATTCTCAAGAAATTACTCAAGATTTTGAAGAAAGCTTTAGTGAATGATGGGATATAGTTCTTTTCATTAAGAGGAGTATTCGCTATGAATGGAATATCTTCGCATTACTTTAAAGTACAATATTTATTTTCTAAATGATAGATGAATGCTTCATTGAGACTTTTATTTGCGTTAGTAAGAAATAGCGAAGTCGAGAGATGTCAAGTTTTTCCGCCAAGTAGTGAGGTACACATATATAACAGAACAAGTTCTTGCTTCTATTGAATTTAATGTCTGCGGGAAAGGTGTGTTTTAGGGAGGATTTCGATGAAGAGGGAAAGGAGAAGTAACGGGTAAGATGAGTATCCTCAATTGAAATTCATTGAGACAACAAATTTTCAAGCCCTGCTAACAAATGAGTATGATAATTTGTGCCAAATCCGGTCTTTTTTTTAACTTTTTACTACTTCTTCTTGCTTCTTCTAAGCATTCTTCAGCCAATCTTTATTTCCATTCTATTAGTTCGGTGCTTTTCATTCAAATAATTTGCTTTATGGTGTTAAGCTATAAAGTTCTGCTTCGGAGCCTTACTATTTACAGAGTGCGACCATTAATTAGTTTACTCAATCATAATTTGAGGTTATGCCAATAAGTTAATACTGTGTTTTTCATACCATACAGTAGAGAGATTAAGGAGCTTCAATCTCGGAAATCATTTTGGTTGTAAACTAGCTCTCTATAAGTTGAGAAAATAGTGATGTTTTATCTGTTTCCAATTAAAAAACGGAAGATTTTCTTTGATTATGGACACTAATGTTTTTTATTAGTATGAAACCAGTCGGTCGTGATGTACAAGAACAACTAAATAGTAGACATAACATATATCATGACTTTTAAAGGACAAACTGATAAAGACATTCCGTTGAAAACTGACACGCTATCAGTTGAGAAAATAAATGCCGCAAGTCAAGGTATCACAAAAATTGCAACACTACTTTTTATATTAATTTTTTAATATGGTTCCTATTTTAAGCTCAAACTTAAAAATACAAAGAAAGCGATAAGGCATGACAGAATCTAAAACATATATAAAACACTTCATAAAAATTAAAACTTGATTAACATGAAAAAAGGTAATTTGCCACATTGAGTTTGTAACTGGCAAAATGCTTTTTTGTCTTTTTTTTGTTAATATTCGTTAATATTTTGTTACTCATATCACACTTTCAAAATGCAAAAAAATCTATTTAAAGCTTATTTGTTTTATACCAGAAGAAAATGATCGACAAAATGGTTTGTTAATCAAAAGCAGTGCTTATTTTTTCCACAAATTTCACCTTTCTAATTCTTGTTTTACCATCCTCAGATAATCTTAAGTATTTGTTTAAATTTCACATTATTTTCAAAAAATGGAAATTTCACCTTTCTAATTTTGCACCACTTTGCACTAAAACGAAGGTACTGAATGCAATGTTTGTACCACAAAATTTACCACTGTTCATCATCATTGGTCACTTCCGATTGATAGCTATATGCTGCAAATTACCTTTCAACAATACGGATTCAGCAGAATACCTTCCAAAAGTACAACGAAACGTTAGCTTTCTAATCTTTCTTACGATATAAATTTAACTGCATAGTACGTTATGGATCGTTTTCACCTGAAAATCCTTCATTCATTAACTGGATCTAATAGTATCAATTACTACTAATTAAATTAACCTATGGTTTGTTTTCTTACTATTCCTTACTCAAAGACAAAAAAATTTTCCCTATTAATTTTTGAGCATTATGAGTTTGTATTTCCTTTCAGGTTCAAAATCAGTACCTTCGAACTTACGATAATATTGACATTAGAGATAAGTTAATAAAACAGCGAAGTGTAGCAATGCCACAACAATTTTCGTTTTCATTTGATCCATCAAGCCAAGTCCGCGGTTAATTTTGCCACTATTTTTAGATGATTATTTATTCACAATCTCATTTGTTAGTATTTATTCATCGAATTTATGAAAAATGAGGAGTTGGTTAAGAAATAGTTATACAAAAACGGATTTTTGAGGTGCCAAAGCATGTAGTCTACCCCAACAAATAGGCAATGGTCCATATCGAATACCACGATGGTACTATAATTCAGTTAGGATGCGTTGTGAGTTGTTTTATTGGTCTGGTTGTTGCGCTAATGGAAATAATTTTCCATCAATTCACAACTGCAAACGATTATGTGAAGGTTTCTCTTTTCCAAAGCTTTTCACTCGTTTTCTGCTTCAAGACGCTCTTATCATAACTGTATCATAGTTGGTCGAATATGTCAGATCAGAACAAATCTCTCTTTACTTCATTATCAAAATATAATTTTTTCTCGATACAATTTTTTTTTTCGAAGCTTACTATAGAATATTTTAATTTTAACTTAAAGAAGAACGACATTATCAATGCACACTTTGGTATGAAACCTTGCATGTTCATTATTAAATTACAGTTGACCCGTGCAAACAGGATTTGGATCAAGGACATGGGAAGACTTTGCAAGCCCGATATTATTTCAATAAATATGCCAAAGTGTGCGAGCAATTTGATTATCGTGGTATTGATGGAAACCGAAACAATTTCGAATCCTTACAAGAGTGTCAACAACAGTGTCCAGGTTTAAAAACAAATCCCTCTCTGCATGACGAAAAAAATTTATGCCGTGGTACTTTAAGTAGTCACATACTACTAAAAATTACTAAAGTTCTATTTGTCCTCTTTCAGCTATACAACTGCATATTTGCGACAAACTCCTAAGTTAATTCATATTTTTGCAGAAGCACTGAGTCCTTGTTCACATGGTAGCAGCACACCTCAAATACCATGTTTTGGTGACAGTACTTGTGGTGTCAACCAGTTCTGTCATTTTGGACAGTCTCAGCTAACCACTGTCTGCTGCAATCGATCACGTAAAACCAACAATAAAACTTAATTTCATAAATTTCATTTGTGTTTGCATTTTATGAATACCATTTGTAAAATTACAATGTTCTTAGCTTGAGCCCAGGTCTAAACAATATAATTGCAACTTGGAATTGTTCACTTGCATGAAAACACATTGTCTCCAGCAGAACAGCACAACTAATGCACTGAATAATAACTGATTCATCACCATGCAGTTCATCATGACTAGCGCACTATTGGATGGCACGACTTGATCTGGTCATCTTAATCTTGGTTACTTTTCAGGACTGAACAGATAATATTATATTTCAGCAACTGGAGACCGATGTCACCAACTACTGAATATAGGTTTGGGTAATGCCTTTCTACAACGATGGCACTTCAATACCAATTCAAAACACTGTGAACCATTCATTTATAGGGGATTGCAGGGCAACGAAAATAACTTTTTAAATCAGAATGATTGCCAAATGACTTGTTTCGGTTAGTTTTCTCAATTCTTCAAGCTCAATTATAAGTTTGCAATAAAATAAGGTTTAAGTTTCAGGAAGACATTCTTAAGAATATTGGTTTTCCTTTCAAAAAATTGACCTTATTATAATAACAAAATTTGCCTTCTTCAGTGAATCCATGTGCTGCGGGAGAACCATATCAAATTCAAGGAAATACTATGCAGTGTTCACCAGCTAAACCATCAATGTGTCCTAATGGGTATTATTGTCACATAGGAGCTGAGCCACAAACAACTGTTTGCTGTCCGAACCTTGGTTAAACTTTCTGTTCTCTTTTTTTGAATTTATAGTGTTTCAGAAGTATTCTTTTAAATTTACAGGTGGTAATGCATGTGAGCAACAGGTGGATCAAGGCCAAGGGAATTACCAGTTACAGCGATGGTATTGGAATATTGCCAGTCAACGATGCATGCCTTTCGTTTACGCTGGCTTAAAAGGAACGCAAAATAACTTTCTAAACCAAGAAATATGCGACAGAACTTGTTACGGTTAAATATTTTAATTTTAGTGCTAAAATTCAAAGGAATCCATTTATTTTAAGAACGAAACAATAATATGTGTTTCCCGAAATTTCCCGACTTCTTCTCAATATATATGTGATATCTTTGTTCTGATACCAAGAACTGAGAACTGTTAAATAAGAAATGATAATCAAAAACCAATCAGTTTGGAAGTCCTGAGCATTGCTGGCAACACACCTTCTCTCTGCGGACGTTGTTACATTCTGAAAAAGATTCATTTCGATTTTAACCAGAATTTACAGCATTCGAGAATCCGTGTTTGTCCGGCAAACCGCAGCAAGGAGTCAATAATCGTCCGTTATGTAGCTCAACTTATAACAATTGTGCAATAACACATTGGTGTCATATTGGCGCAGTACCACAAACAACAGTATGTTGTCCCGGGAAAGGTAACTTAATCGCTTTTTCTTGCAATTTTTGCATATAAAGGCAAAGTACATATTACCTGAGGCACATGGCTTTTAGACTGTGTCGTATTTTGCATCATTCCAAAAAAGAAAAAGTAGAGTTGATATGGGTTCTTTTAGATATTATCAAAATTCTCAAACTATGATGATGGTAGATAAATTCTTTTTCTCTTTATTTGTAGTCGAAGGACGGGCTGTTTGCAAATTACCACTAGCGTTTGGTTCTGGTGATGCCAACTTAAAACGATGGTATTTCGACCAGAACATTTTAAACTGCATTCCATTCAGCTATGGTGGGATGCATGGAAATCAGAATAATTTTTTAACACAACAGCAGTGTCAACAACACTGTCCAGGTGATTTTTGATATTGTAAAATAGGGTTTGATTTGAGTAGATTGTAGACTGAACAGTTGTTGCCTTGCAGAGAAGATGACATTTGACCAATCTTTTTTTTATTGGGACAAAAATTATCGTTGATCATAGTCATTGAACGAAATAGTTCGAGGAAATAGTTGTGTGGGGGCCAGTGAATGTCAGATTGCTATCCAAAAATATAGTAAGCATTAACTCATAACATTTATAATATCACAGTAGCGCACAGGAAGTCAGTTAAACGAGATGCTGTCAACCTTGTCAAATTCGAACATAATTTACAGTTAGTAAGAAACCAACAAACAACAACGGAGGTGAACTAAGTAAAGAGCTGATAACTGTAAACAATCTAATTGGGGATAAATTCCAACACGTATTCGTTATTAATAAACACTGCAAATAAGCTAAGATACATGTAAGGTGAATATAAGATGAATGATTTCGTACCTGACATTGGAATAATTGTTCATAACAATCTTAAGATTGTCATGAACAGTTATTCTTCAAACATGACAATCTTAAATTACCCGGATTAAATATAATATTATTTCTAGATATTATAATTCAGTTTTTCTGACAGTTACTACCTAAAGCGGTAAATTTTTCATCTATTCCTTCATCAGGTACCATTATCACGATAACAAAACCACCTATATTACGTTTCACAGATTCAAATTACTCCTTAATTACTTTCCAGCGTCTTTTTTATCGGAGCTAAATACAGTCCCTTTCATCCGATGCGATTTATATTTTCTTGGTATTTAGATTCAGTCAGAACTGAGCCTACATTTCATAGTAATTAGGTTTAGTAATTTTGCTTTTTGTTCCATGGTTTCTTCTACAGGGTTTCTTGCTCAGATCGTTGTAGTGTATGGAAAAATAGCACAAATTTGTGAATATATCACCTCTTGTTAACTCCATCTTAAATTTAGGATTCACAAATCCGTGTAGATCCGGTAATCCAGAAATGGATAGCAACGGTCGTATCAAAATATGCAGCAAATCGTTGAATTCATGCAGTTCGACATTCTGGTGCCATATCGGAGCTCAACTGCAAACAACACTTTGTTGTCCAGACAGAGGTAATTTCTACTTAGCTTTCTTTATATGATACATCAAATACAACTAGGGTTGCAATTTTTTGAAAATACCTCGTACAATTTTTTTGGAAAAAACACATTTTTTTGAAAATAGGTTCATACCAAAATGGATATTAGAGCATTAGAAATGGCATGTTTATTCGGCAATGAATGTCATTAAAACGAATCTCATGTGAACTTACGCTAAACACCAAATACAATTCAAAACACTAAACAACTGAACTATTGCAGAAATGCAATTTTGCTTTTTATCCAGCTCTAAATGCATTTTTACCATATTTGCATTATAGTAGAGGAATCGACTGCATGTCAACTACCACTTGCAATCGGTCATGGTGGAGCCAATCTTCAACGATGGTACTTCAACAACAACATCCATAAATGTGTACCATTTATCTACGATGGCTTGCACGGGAACCAAAATAATTTTCTCACCCAACAAGAATGCGAACAAACCTGCCCTGGTCAGTACAGTCTTCCATTCTCTCAGTCCTTAAAATAATTCATTTGTTAAATAAGAACATTTGAAGCCGACCATCTCATTTTAATGAGATCAGCTATTACTTTTTAAATTTATCATTTACCATTCGAATGCAAAATTTATTCATCGCAAAATGAAAAATGGTTACGAAATTATAAAAATTGGTTATTTTTCAGCTGAATTTACTTAAGTCCCTATAATTTGTAAAAATTTCGATTTCAGTATTGTGATTTTTCTTTTGCATCCAATTTCAGTATTTGTGAATCCATGTGCTTCGGGTGAGGCGCAAATGGGACGAGGAGAGCGTCCACAGCAATGCATTTCCCATAACCAATGTGCTAATGGTTATTGGTGCCATGTCGGCGCAGTCTCGCAAACAACCGTATGCTGTCCAGGAAGAGGTAGCTATTTCATCTGATTTCTAAATGTTTGAGGAATCGTAGATTTTCATCGTTTCCACTTGGAATTATTTCATAACCGATACCAATTCTTGCGTTATCTTTCAAGTAATGAATTCTGCAGCACAAGGATATGCAATTTGTCAGCAACCAGTGACAGCAGGAATGGGTAATGCAAACTTGCAAAGGTGGTACTATGACGTAAATACTAGGCAGTGTCTGTCATTTACTTATCATGGAACGATGGGTAATGAGAATAACTTTATCAGCAAAAAAGCATGTCAACTGACTTGTCCTGGTACTTTTACTAATTAACTTATCAAAAATAGAGGATAGGATTAAGAGAATTTTACCCATTTATTTTTTACTGATAATCAAACTTTACTATATACCTGTGCGGTAAAGTCCCTTATCAGACTTCTACAAATTATAATGTGTTATAACCGAAAATTATTTGCATATGATTCAACTGAAGAAAGTATTTTGTTTCTAGCCTATGTGAATGTATGTCCACAAGGTATTCCATTGTTGGAAATCAGCACCAATCAACCAAGACTGTGCGCGTTCGGTGAAAATAGCTGTGGACCAAAATACTGGTGTCATCTAGGCCTTGTACCAAGCGAGTACCAATGTTGTCCTGGTACGGAAACTAATTCTTCAGCATGCAAGATGCCACTATCAGTTGGCATCGGTGGAGCACCTGCATCACCTGTCAACCGCTGGTATTATGATGCAGCAGCATCAACTTGTAAAACTTTCGAGTACAATGGCAGGAAAGGAAACCAAAATAATTTCATAAGTGAAGCTGATTGCGCAGCCACTTGCACAGGTTTGCGCATTTCGAATATGCATTTTTTGCAAGTTAAAATTAAGTGAAAATTCGCTTCTTTTTATGTATCATATAGCTCTCTGTCTATCATACTTTAGTTTTCGTGAATCCATGTGACCGTACAGTAACACTGCCACTGCAAACATGTTCCAATTCAGAGGCCTGTCCTAGTGGTACCTATTGCCATTACGGATCAACATCACAAACTACCATTTGTTGTCCTTTCGGTACTATTTTAAAATAATTGATGAACTTTTTTCCTTAAATTTTTTCCAAATTTCTTGAAACTATTTAAAGAAAGTAAAAATCTTCATCCTCATATCTTTTTCAAGTTTATTTTTCAGAAGGAAATCGCTGCTCGCAACCAATGGCTCGCGGTATTGGTAGTGGATCACTGCAACGATGGTACTACAATTCGATGAAAGGCATCTGTGAAATGTTCACATATAATGGAATACATGGCAATGCCAATAATTTCTTAAGCAAAGAGAATTGTGAAATTGCCTGCAGAATAAATCCTTGTCCTGATGGTTTGGCAATCAAATTTAAAATTTAACTTAACGATGAGTTTGAACTGTTGTCTGAAGTTCTCAACAGTAGATTTGAACTGATTTTAATCTTAGATAAACTTGATTTTGCAAACTAGACTACAGAAAACCTAGAAACTCGGATCAACTTTACTTTTTAGGTCAACCGTTCTCCACTTCAAACAGTGTTTATCAAGTATGTGTTGCATCAACACTCTACATAAACGGTTGTCCCAATGGTTACTGGTGCAATCCTGGTAGCAATTCATTTACTACAGTTTGCTGTCCTGGAGGTGATGTCTTTTGACAATGTGTTAAAATCTTGAAATTATACATTTTCTACATTGTTCTAACGCAGTTTACACTTAAATCACTGAAACAAATATTACAATTTCAGCAGTTAATAACCCATGTAATTTGCCTATGGTAGTAGGTGAGGGTAATGAAAAGTTACAACGTTACTATTACGACGCAATGGCAAGGGTATGTCGAGTTTTTACATATCATGGCATGAAGGGAAACCAGAATAACTTTTTATCACAGGTAAATGGATTTTCTTTTTAATTTTGTAATTGGTATGATACTGGAATGTATTTGTTAATCCTCGAGGAAATCTGTTTAAATGATTTCCTGTTAATAGAGTTTAAGAAATAATTCAAGAGCGTAAAACTATAATTTTAGAATTAGAACCTAAATAATAGCACTACACGTTTATTCGCTTATGTCAGACGTGGGTAGCCACTATTCCAATGCCACTGTTGTAATCGAATAAACTGATTATTTTCTACATGTGGTTGAAAGTTCTATTGATATGAATAAAAAGAAATTTTGCAAAGGATTTACTTAAGAAAATACCGCACAACTATATGCATATGTTAACCTCACTATTTTCCGTTATCTAATATTTATTGTAAAGAATAAGTTCTCATTAAATAACAACTAAATGTTAAATATTAAATAAAAATTTCTTCTGAAATTCTTGTACCTGTAGACAGCCTGTCAGCTTCGGTGTCGTCCATTAGAAAATCCATGTATTGGACAACCGGCAACAACTACTGCAGGGCAAATACTCTTTTGCTCAGCCATCAATAAAGAGGTGTGTCCAGTAAATTTCTGGTGTCATATTGGTTCGACACCGGAAACATCTGTTTGCTGTCCTGGAGGTAACATTTTTATGTTTTTTATGAAGAATTTCGATTAGATAACGGACTACTTTCGTCAATTCAAAAATAGATCTATTAGTTTAACATAAATTTAGCAAGGTGAAGCTATTTCTGTGATCATTATCTTTCTGAAACTGTGGCTTCGATATTAGTTAAACTTGTGGAGAATGACAAATGTTTTTAGCAACAAATCCCTGTTCGGTACCGCTTTCACCGGGTTCTGGTAATGCGGATCTGTCGCGGTGGTACTACAGTGCTGATGATCGTGAGTGTTTACCTTTCCAATACAACGGCATAAGAGGCAATCAGAACAATTTCTTGTCACAAATGGAATGCTCGAGGACTTGTCCAGGTTGACTTTTTTATTCACCTACTGTTATGCTAGTTGCAATTTGAACAATGTGACATTCATCAATATATGAGATAATTATTTTCTTAAAGAACTGATCATAATAGTTAAGTACGAATTCAATGTAAAAAGAGAAATTGCATTGAAGTGCAAAACAGTGCATAGCTGTCGATTCTTTAATCTGAAGGATATCTTTTGATTGATCTCAGACTATTTTCTTTCCTATAATCTTAGATCTTCTTTCATTTTATGCTTTACTCAACAGTACTGCACTAATTAGCGCAAAAGACTTGTACTAATAGATTACCTGCTATTCCTCATCTGGAATATATTTTACTAGAAATTAGTTTGAACATTTTGAAAAAAGATTTTGTTTATACGTGTCATTCCAGTGACGAGAGTTTTTAGTTCGAGAATCTGTATACTTGAAAACTTTGTACAAAATGAGAAAGGGAAACCCAAGAAATGGATTATATATCCAAGGAAGGATATATAATCCATTGGAGGCAAATTTCCGCAGTATAGCCTCTTTTGTTTGACCGGAAATAGTAAAAAATCTCAGAAGTTACTACTGTCCGTTATACAAGTCCGACATTCTTTAAGAAGGAAAAAATTAAGATTATACAAAATTTTAAACAATGATTTCTAGTGAATAATATCGCGATTTTAAGTGGTTTGTTTATCTAAAGGAATAATGTGGGCAGACTTAATAAATAATAAACTGAATTTTTTGTAACACTGAATTTAATATGATTTATATTAATGAATTAATTATGAATAGCATCGAATTATGGCAATTAATTAAAGCAAATTTTTAATTGGCACATGAAGAGAATTGAACATTTGTGTTTTAAATCGATTTCTGACTTATCTTCCGTTGTAATATTATTAAACCATTCATATCTAATGTTAGTTTTCGGTAATTTCTTACTCATTCGAGCACCTCTCCGTTTAAAACATAGCACTTTATTTTAGATTTATACAGTAAGTTTTTGATCCGCATTTAAAAGAACTGCAGATAGTGTGAACGAATTTAATCCTTAAACGTTCCTGATTTTATTTTTTTTTTTAAATTCACTCATAAAATATCCTGTAGAATTGTAAAGTTATTCAAGTACTAAGGATTAATATTTATTAGTCGAGTCAGTTCATTGCAATAGGGCATCATTTCTGAAGCATACTAATTCCATATTAATGATAGTAAAGTGTCCACTGTTTACTATAGATTGCAAGGTTTATTACTTTTTATTTTTTACAAATTTAGAGCTAATTTGAAGTAATTGAGATGAATTGAATTAATGTGATTGATGTTTTCATAAGTTGCAAAATAGGACGCTTTGATGAGCGGTGCAGCAATGAAAGCTAGGAAAAAACTTTAATTTGCAAAGCCTTAATTCGTTTTTTGGGGTAGCAATTTTTAAATAAAAAATTGAATATTCCCAAGAAATTTTGTTTTCAGTAATTGTAATCAAACGTTAGTGATTTAGCGCTTTGGTATTATAGCTCAAGGCCAATGTCATTACTTCTTCCATTATTCTTCCCAAATTATGAGCAGAAAAAGTTTGCCCAGGTGGGCTATTTAAAAAAGACAAAAAAAGATGCAGACCATTGTTGGAAATGCCGTATACTGAGAATTGTAAATCTAATAAATTTCTTCTTTGAAAGTAATTAAACTCATTTAAATTCGATATTACAACGTTATTCTACAAAAATAATATCGCCAATGATTTTTAAGAAAATAATATGCTAAAGTGTCTGTGCAGCTTGTTCAAAAAGCTGACTTTTTGACCTTTTTGGTGTTCTAATTTGAGTAAGTTAATGAAAGCGTTCGCAAGAATTGAGTTACATCTACATTAAAAAATTTGTTACAAACGTCAAATATTAGAAGTCTAAAAAAAACTGACAGATTATTTCGTTCAAAAATTCTGACTAGGAATTAATTCTACAACTTTACCTTTTGAGCTATATGCTAATAAAATGAACTTCCGCTTAGACAGTTACCGGCTCTCAATGTTTGGTCAAAATTAAGTTCAGTGGCAATATTACAATTTTTTTTACTTTTTTCAAAGAAGAAACACTCATATATGTGCAGAATTGATGCCTATTACAATGTCAATTTTAGGTCTTTTAATTATATCGATAATTTGAATAATTGAAAATTTTGAAACCCTATCTTGAGTATCTCTTGTTTTTGCTATGTATTTGTAGCAATTTCCGGATATTTCAGTATGGTAAAATACTGGATGTAATGAATATATTACTTTAAGCTATTACTGTCCCCTTATATATATATTCATTAATTTGTCTTCAGATTAATTTCATAGCACCTTGCTCGTTTTAATATTTTTCCGAAAAATTTGCTCTTTTATAAAGCAGATCAGGTAAACTTAGATTCAATTCTTACCTTATGGACATAAAGCTTTCTTTGAAATAAAACTGCCTAAAAATAAGCGAAAATGGGAAAGCACACTAATTATTAATGTCAGGAAATTCATAAATTATTAATTCTCTTTTGCTATATTCTTTTATCATAAGAATTAAATTCATATTTAGTTTTGAAATAGTTTTTTAGTATTAGAAGTATAAATATCTATAAATTAAAAAATATATGAAAATTTTGCATACCCAATAATAATTCAAAACCAGAAATTTAAAGATTGTACAATGTTTTATCTAATAAGTAAATAACCCAATTTAAGAAATATATTTGAATTTGTTGTCTAAATCTATCTCATAGTAGGATTTTTCAATTTTTTCAAATTTTTATTTTCTCATATTTTACAGACAATAAGTTATAATCTATCACATACTTTTAATTCTTACTGTTTTATTGGTCATTCTATTGCATAAATTGCAACTGTTTACTTACTCTAATTCATTTACTGTGACTATTTTCTGTCATTAAGTGGTTTGAATCACTAGTATTATGACTGAAATTCATATTTGTGTTCCTGAAATCGTAATTTTTGGTCATAAGCTATAAATTGGGATGTCTTCACTCAAAATCTTATAGCATTTTAATCTCAGTGATATATATTAATTGAATATTAATATTGAACTATTTCTCCAATATTAAATTGTTTCTTTTTAACTTCTTCCACATTTCTTGTTCCAAATCTTTGTTATTTCATGTAGTTACGGACTGAACTTGTTAGTTTATTCTTCATCTTTTCATTGAACTTTCAGAACAGCTATGCTTATTATCGATAGATAAAGGAGCTTGTAGTGAACATCAAACACGTTATGCCTTCGATCGACAACAGGTTATTTATTTTATAATAATTTTCGATTACTGCGACAAATTTAAAACTACCACCGTGCCTGTAGTTGAAAATGTCTACATATTCAGATGGCGAAAGGATACAACTTAAAACAGAAACTGCAACATATAAAATAAGGACGTAAGAAAAGATTCAAGGAATGCGAGGGATTTTTATCTGAAATAAATGGAATGTTTTTGAGAGAAATTAAACATAGTTTTGATGCGACACTCAGTTATGAGTTGATATAAGCAATTTTGTTTCCACTTGCAAAATGGCACTCTGATAAATGAAAAACGAATCAAGGCTAAATAAACATTTCATTTGAAATATATTACTTATTTCTAAAAAACTGTGATCAACAAATGACCCGTTAATTTCGTTGATTATTTAATCCTATTCAGTTTGATCATTTTTATTGAGAGAATTTTTCATTTTTCTTTTTTGGAGTAATATTTGATTTTCCATTACAGAATCAATGCATATCATTCGAGTATACAGGTTGTGGTGGTAATCTGAACAATTTCCGTTCGTTAGTTGATTGCATATCAACTTGTGGACAACTAGGATTTTGAGAGATTGCTCCAGTTTTGGAATTCTAACAAGTTTTCATTATATTGACAACATTCTGTCAAGTCTTCTTTATTTACAAACAGTGCTTTCCGGAATGACATCAAGGATTCAGGATGATTATGAACATTTCTGGTTAATTCATATTTAAGTTTAACCAAAATTTTTTCCACAACTTGATGTCTCGTATGAATTTGATATCTTATGCATCCTTTTTAACTTTACAACTATTTATTTCTGGAAAAGAATGTTTTATTCTGAAATTTCCAAAATTTCCAGAAAGTTTTTGGACAATTTTGGTTATTTTTTTTATGCTTCAAAAACGTTGAAATGCGTATTAGGATGTTTTGAATTTCAATGTATTAAGGATTTTCTCTTGATAAATGTTAAAATGCTACTTAACACTTTAATTTGCAACTTTAGATTTTGATCTGTCTGATCCATAATTCAAATGGAAAAGAAATGAGTTTGGTCTTAAATTTTGAGTAAATTCACATAAGTTGAGATACTATCATGACTAGATTTTTGAAAAAATTTTTCTCAATTTTTCATGCATGTGTTATAGTGAAAATGATTTTTGATTTCATGCAAACTTTGCGATGTATTTTATAGTTAAGTATCTATTTCAAGTGAATGCTAAGAATTCAGCTTGACCTTTTGCATCATACATTCATAGTTGACAATTACTAACAGTCCTCGCGTTGTTGTCTTGAGAAAAAGTGACTGAAACCGTAATCAAATTTCAGTATGTATTTCGCCCATACTTTTCTCACGTCATTTTGTCTTCAAAATTTATAAATTATTTGTTTGTAAAAGAAATTTATAATTTTATAAAATCACTATAAAAAAAAATTTATAAATTATTAAATAAATTAAAAAAATTCAAAATCTATAAAAATTATTTATAGATTAATTCAAAATTTATAAAAAGAAAATTTATAAAATATAAATTATTTGAAACTGATCTCTTCTTTAACTTACTTTATATTAAAAAACATAATCAATGCTATCTAAATTGGCAAAGGTACGTTAATTAGAGATATCAATTTACACATCTGCGATATATTAATACTTTTTTGAAGTATTTGAAAAATCTTTTAAAAAATTATTTGAAATAATAAACAGGCTGAATACTTTTGAGGTTAATTCAGTCTATAATTTCAATTCAAAATCTATTTCGTTGTGTAATAATTTATAGCTTGCACTTTACTTTTTTGTTTTTCCATCGTCCAGGGAATCAAAAGAACGTAGAATGAATGAGAAAGGGCTAGAAAGAAGAAGGCGGCTTTATCGAGTTTTTTATTGTTAGAGAAAATTGTTTGTTGCAACACTTATTAGTTTCAATTTATAAATCTTCGTTTAGTTAAGTTTTAGTTCGTTTTTGTTCTGAAATGAGCCATTTTGCTCCAACCTAGAGAAGAGAATGAGAAATGAAGTTGAGATAAAGTGTGACAAAAATATGTGAAGACGAGGAGACAAGATTGTATTCGAATGTGCCGTGTTGTATTTAGCGTGTTGATCATAGTTTGTAACACTAGGTTTTTCTTCCTTAGTAGCTATTTTTTCTTTTTATTAAAATTAAAACTGATTATGAACTTTCGAAATTCAAAATCATTTTAAGAAATGACGCATCTTGGAAGTGCCTAACCTGTCTTATCTCGGTTCAAAATTTTAGAAATTTCCTACCTATCTGAAGCTAAGGTGTTTCACAATTTATCAAAGATCTGTTTCGTAGTAGAAATCTCAGGCACTTAACGCAGGGAAAATAAACATCTCGGCTAAAATATTCAGAAGGGATTCAAAAGGAAATGGAATATTTAGAAGGGGCAATCAAAAGAAATGGAAAATATGGATGGATACAGAGCGAACGACTGGAAATAATTTAAAGCTCAATAGATCTCTTTCCATTTTTCTTCCATCGCTTTTTCTTTTCACCACATTTTTCTCATAAATAAATTTCATATTGATTATTTATGTCATATATCAGCATCAGCAAGATCAGTTCGATCCTTTATTTCCCTATTGATAAAAAGACTTCTTTCAGTGAATGTATCAGTTGCTTGCTTCCTTCACCGTATTCTCTTTCATTGCCAACTCATCAACTTTTGTTGATTTCCTCTTTGAATATTATTTCTATTATCTCACCAGCTGTTTTGTCACTCGTCAAATTGGCTGTTACTCTTTATTAATTCATTCCTCTTTCTGCTTTACATTTTTCTTTATTTAACATTTCTAAAGCACAAGAATAACTAGGATTATTTATGCAGTAACTGTTGACAAATTTTATTTTAATATTAATATTAATTTTTTAGATATCATTACCATTAACCAGTTATTTGATTCGTTCGAAATAAACAAAATTGCTCAATTTAAAGAATTTTGAAATTTAAATTTTGACTTGCAAATTCTGTTTGGAAGCTCAGATCATAATTTTGTCTTCTTATAATCTGACTTCTTATCACTGATGACTCGAGTATGTAATTAATAGATTAACGCTCGTAATACAGAAAACAAATTACCAACTTTATTCCGATATCTAGCAGAATTTGCTTAAGCATATAACCTTTACCCTATCAACGCTCAAAGAGCTTTTGGAAGAGTAGAATAAATGGCATTGCATCAGTTGCTCTGAAAATTAGAGTGAAAAAAACTATTCCATTCCTGTCCGTCTTTCAGATTTATTTTTTCATAGCGAATTTATTGCTATTTCTTTCAAAAATCTTAAGAATTCTTGCATTTACTTTATTCGTTTATATTTTGCTGTCAGAAATGAAATTGAATGGATTCAGGAAGAGGCGGTTGAAATAGTTGTCATTTCTCTGTTTTCGCATTATCAATATGCAAAATAACATCCTTAGAAACGATTTCTGATTTCAGATTTGAATTTTCGTCAAACCTCTAAATTAATTAAATATGTTGTAAAATAAGGCTAATTCATTATATTATTACAGAACACTCAAATTATGTGTTGGCTACAAATAATTTTTTCAGATGATAAATGGATTATGTTGGAGTGATAGCTCTATGCGATGTAAAAAATTTAAAAAAAAAATAAAAATTTTAAGAAAAAAAAAAGTAAAAAGTTTAAAAAAGAAAAAAGAATCCATTTATTCGGGCTTATTCTCGTTTAAATTGCAATTTATAAATGCAATTTATGTTTAAAAACTTTTTCGCTGTATTTTCCTATAATATTTTTTTTCTCTTGTTGATATTATAACGAATCATACACACTGAAGAAACAACTAGATGGGAAAATCGGCTCATGTATTAAATTCATAGAGAAGTTCAAGTGGCCCAGGAATGCTTGGTAATCCATTAACAGTTATATCACTGCATTATTGGCAAGAATGAAGTGTCCAGTGCTGCGAGAGTAGCTAATGCTAGCAGAAATGATCATACCACTTGTTCTTCTAACTTTGAAACTAGTCTTTTCAATTCAATATTGGGCGGAAAAAGAAGTATGCAATTGTGTTGTCACGTCGCATAGATATGTTATGCTTGCAACAGGACATAACAACGCTTACAGCTGTGGTTTTTTTTTTTCAGCTGAAACAAATTATTGCAAGCAATACTAATTAATTAACTGTGATCTGTCCATACCTGCAATATCTTGTCGTCTTTAGAGCCAGAAACGATTCGTTTTAGCAACATACCTGTAAGAAAATAATAGTTTCATTAATGCCTATCTTCACTCTTTTAAAGTAAGCCCAGTGACTGATCAGAGTTACAGAGAAGTAGAGGGAGGGTGGGCTGCGTTTGGAGTTTCAAATTTGAATTCATTAGAAAAAAATTGTTTATTAAACCAGAATGCACCAGGAGGGCAGGCAGCACAGCGAACGCAGCGAAGGAAGAGTTCGTGTGGTGTTTATTGTGCATTGTACTACGGATGTTGCTTGCAGAGATTACCGGAGATGAGGGAACGGACGGAGATTAGTTGTAGGGGCGGTGGTTGAACAACTGTTTGCTCTGTTGCATAACTCTCCAATTCAATAAGTGATTGTTTCGTGATCTAAGGAAGCATTTCCTGCACATCCGCCATTCTTCAGCACATCGCACATATGTTTAACCTACCAAATCAGTGATAATTTTTTCATTTACAGCTATGTTTTGGTCTTTTAGATCAGTGCAGATAAGTGAAGAATGATGGCATGCTTGCATGCACTAAAATAACTATAGCTGCTGCTGCACTGCATTTGAGTGCATGCATGTATGCATGGAGACGTATTATTTTATATATTCTGAACCGATGATCAGTCATTTGAATCACCGATATCGATTTAATTTTTTTCTTAAATTTATTTATGTTTTCCCTCTTTGTTAGAACGTCCTAGGACCAGTTTGTTTGGCTAAACTGGTGGTTGCATTGTTTTAGCTGAATCACACCTCTTTCTGGAACTTTATTTCCATTTACCACCCATTTTCACTCAGTGCTTTCTTTCGATTTACTATATCGAGAGATTTTATTCATAATATAATTTGTTTATAATTTAATATAATTCAATTGCTTGTTTTTTTTTCAAGTACTGAAATACATTTTGCAGTGATGAGTTGTCATAAAGATACGACCGATATAATTAGTAATAAACGACAAATAGGAAAGAATGAAGTTGACGGTGAACTTCTCCGAAAAAGCACTATCATCAAGAGTATCTATCTTCTGCTTGGATTCATTGTTAACTCAAAGGTCATGTCTGGCTAGATTATGAATTGTCGATATGCTTGGATATGTTTGTTCCCTCTCTTTGACTGCCTTCAGCGCCTGTCTGATCAAGTTCATCCGCTAAAATCATTCACGAGATGCTAATTATACAAATGTCCCCTTTCTACCCCATTTATATTTAGTGGATATTATTTTAAATTAATGTAAGCAAAAAATATATTGTAAAACATTCCTGCCCCTCTTAAAGTTTCAGATTGCCAACTTGTGACCAAATCGATCCTCAACATTTCTTTTTCGTATTTGCTGCTGTTGAGAAATAATTCTTCGTATTTCCAAGCAAAATTTTCTACTTTTTTTAAAAATATAAGTTGGATGAGCTAACATTTCAGTTATTCATCCACACAACAAACAGTTATTGCTTCTTCCTTTCAAATTACCACAGTACTTTTTTTTTTAATTTTGGTAAATCGATCAATTTTTTGTCACCCCACTTGCTTAAAAAGTTTCCTTCAAAATTGGTGGAAATATACTTAAAGGAATAAAAAGGTGAATTTTTTAGAGTTAATTTTCCTCTTTGGCTTTGATTTTACCTAATCTAATTACTTTAGACCAAAAAATATTCTAATAAACATTGACTTGAAATAACGGATGTAGCTAGATTCCCAATCATTGATACATAAATATTTAATCATTTTGTTTATAATAATGGATCTAGGTTGTCGTAATCTTTTTGGATTGCAGAACAAAATTGAGAAGAACTCATCAATTGTATATTTCTCGTGAAAAACTATTGCTAACAAATATAATTATATTATTTACATATAGAACCACTCAATAAACTAGCAATGTCATAGATACTCAACAAACGCCACTTTTCTTCGCTATTTCGCTTAAAAATGATTGTGATATGATATTATTCTATGATATATATCATTCGTTTTAAACTTATGTTTATTAAAACCGATGTTAAAAGTGTTGTAAATTATAATACTATAGTAAATAACACAAAAATCAAAATTTGTTTAGAAATATATTTCTACACATTTCAAAAGGTTTTCAATAAAATGTTCAGAAATGCCGGAATAGGACGAATTTCCACTTCAGAAAAAAACGACTCCATTTTAGATAAACTGTAGGTTACATCTTTGAATTTGAATGATCGAAGCGCACTTATACTCACAACAAAGTGCATGACGCAGCATTGTTTGTTATTTTATAGATTGCTTCAAAATTACGAAATAGCAAAAAGTACTATAAAAGTATAACTGTTCCTTATTGGCACCAGTATTTTAAATGTTAGCTGAATAGTACCGCACACATAGAAATTTCCAGTTCTTGATATGGTATAGTCCTCCATTCTAAAATGGAAGTATAAGTGAAGGAGATCTGAGACTGCAAGTATGATGGGCTGTCAGCGAGATCTGATCTCCGTAACACAGTTTGTGATAGTCATTTTGTCACTTATTACTCTTTGACAGGTTTTGTGAGCTGTCAGCTAGCTACAAGCTAACAAAACATTCTATAAGCTTCAAGCAAAAATAGGAACTGATGCTTTAGGAATGTTTGCCAATTGCAAGTGGATGTAAGCGCCAGTTTGCTCAGTTCCCTTCATTCATTCTAAATTCCGATTTGTCTGATTTGTTTTCAAGTGTATTTGAATTCTTATAACGGCAAATCTGTTTCATTTCTGTGTATAATTATTATGAAATTTAGATTTGAATTCAATTTTATTTAAACTTCCGCTATTTCTTCCATTTGTTAAATTTATTGGAATTTAGAAATTGTAATCCATCACTATTACTATGACCGCGAATCTATAATGGAATAAACTTGAATAGTTTGCTTTTTTGTCTCTATTTTAAAATACTTAAGTTCTTCAAAATTAGACCTTCAGCATCTAGCATTAATTATTATAGCTAAAAGACAGGAGAGATATTGGTAACTAATTTAAACTTGTTTTTATTTCCTTTTTGTTTAAAGAATGAGAAGCTGTAATTTTGCAAAAAGGGCCGTATGTATATTCGTTTTATGATAATTGTCTAAATTTTGTGTTTTTCAAGTCTTTGTTTAGAAAGTCTTTCTTTTTCGATCCGTCAGAGGAAAATTGCGATATCTCAGAATGAGTGATATCAAAGTGGTTTTTACTTCTAATATTCCTACCGATTCCTTCGTAGCATTAGTCAATCATTACATTCATCACTGACTACGTTTAATTCGTTTTTAGACAACCAAACCTTTTGATTATTTTCGTTTGATTATTTACTTGCACCAGTTATATTTCAACCACAATTGATATAAAGTGATTAGAAAGTAACATGTAACATTTTTTTACATTTCCTTCGTATTTCTTATGTTGCGCATTTATCATATTGAATTATTCAAAAAATATTTGATTTTTATAAATATACAATTTTAGGCGATGAATTCTTTCTGAAAAAGATATGCAAATCAAGAAGAAATGACAGAAGAGAATATGCTGAAAAGTATGGTGGATTCAACTGGATTAAATTCCGAGGATGTACAAAATATCATAGAAATGAGAAATGATTTGATCGACAAATTATCAGAAAAAGTTGAAGAAAGCAGTGAAAAGTTTAACAAAGTGCGAAATGAGGTGATTAAAGTAGTTCCAGACATTATTAGTCATAGCGAAAAGTTGGAGCACGAAACTGAGGATGGTGTAAGTGAAATGCTAAAGGAAGCTAAAGGAAAACTGTACGATACGGCAAATGATGTTAATTGCGCTTTTTCTGGAGTAATCAACGACTTGACAATGTTTAGTGGAGAAAGCGACCAGAGAGCTTCAGAAATTTTAGGTGATATCAAGGACAGGATAGAGAGATTTAGTGATGATATTGGAAGAACTACTTTTGAAACTGACAGTGGATTAGAGGAATTAGAGAAAATAAAAGGAGGAACTGAGAATGTACTGGATGTCACGACCAAAGAAAATGAACTCATTGGAAATGTCGACGAGATAGTTTCCGAAATATCCGTTGGATTTGGAGAGGAAGCGATCCGAAAAGGATTAGAAGAAGTTGTGAATAAAATATATCCGTTCGCGAAAAGTGCTGAGGGGACAGTTTCGGAAACAGTTGATACTTGTGAAAAGTTTGATAGTGAGATTAGTGAGAAAACTACTGTCGAAGTGGAGGAAGAAGGAGAGAAAATGGGTAAATTGAGAAAAGAGACATTTGGGAACTTTCAGAGGTTAAAAGAGGAAGTAAATAACAAAGTAGCGGATGTAGAAAATTCTGCTGGAGAAAAATTACAAGGTTTCAAAGAAGGGATCGATGAAAAAATCAATGAGATCAACATGGTGTCAGATGTGAAAGATATTATCTATGGATTAGATGACAGAGAGAAGCCGATAGTCGGTATGAGTGATGTCTGTGCTAGAGAGGATAATGAGGACCTCAAGGAAGACAAATTCTCTGAAGAAATTTCAGCTCCCGCAGAGGTCGATTTTCTCAGTGCTGCCAATATTGATCACTTAAAAAGCAACACTTCTAATAAAGATACAAAAAAGGTGGAAGAGATAGCGTCGAAATCAGAAGATAGCAAAGAGACACAAGCTATCAAAACAATCATACCACCGGGAAAAGATGTTCCAGAACAGGTGGGCATTCTTTCCGAAAGCGGTGTTTATTATGATGATTATGATGCGTTGAAAGTGAAAATAGAGGAAATCGCGATTACAAAACAAAAAGATACTGTGAATGATAAAGCCGATGAGGTGAATAAATTGTTTGAGGAAGCGCATAGTATCAGCAAAAAACTGAAGGAATGGGAAACAGGTGGTGATGTGGCAGACCAACAGGTATGTTTACCAAAATTTAAGATTTAAAGTTAAATCTTGCAAGATGGAAAATTTTTTAGAAATTAAAGCTAAAAAAAAGAAACTCCCAGAATCCAATAGAAAAACTTGTAGAATCAGCTGGTATAATTTGGATTCTTTTTTTTTTTTTGTTGGTTGAATTTTGCATTTTCAATTTTTAAAAGGAACAGAAAAAGAAATGTGAGTGTCGATAAATATAATAGGCAAGCGATTCTAGGAGGGTGTTTCACCACAATCATTTTTTTTTTTTTTTTTTGCATTTTATTGAACTTCCAAGCTAATCAATTTATTGGAGTCAGTCGAAGCCTTTTTTCCTGGCTTATTAAACTTGACAGTCAAATTACAACTTTGCTAAAATCTTTTTTATGTTCTGTGCGAAATTCACCGAAATTTGTAAAAGAAAGCTTCCTGCAAGACTCAATCAATATTTAGTATGAAATGAGAAAATTATGCAAGCCATCGTCAGACGATTAATTTTCTAGTCATTCTCGCCACATTTTTCAAACAAGCAAAAAGAAGATAAAAAAGACGCATTACTGACATACCAATGCGATGCCTGAATGAGGCTCTCTAGGCCCCTTCATAAATGTCCTCATTTTTCATTTCATTCCATTCCTGTCATTTATTATCGACTTATGTTGCATTATTTTAGCCTTTTATTATCCCTTATATTCCATCCTTTTAATTTCTCTTATTACTTACCAGCTATTACTTCATTTCTGTCATTAGATCTATCTATCTTAGTCTGACCGGAAAGGAAACCTTCCCTTTGATACTTGTTTATTTCCTCTTTCTCCTTGTGTTGCACGGAATGAACTGCAGAGAATAAAGTAATTGTTACATGTAATCCAGGTCATAGTTTCTGGACGGTTTACTTCCATCTGATCTTCTATGTCCTGTATTTCGATGCTGAACATTCTTCTCCTGAAAAAATAATGATTAAAAGTTTAATTATAGTCAGTAGTTATTTAAACGGATTCTTTTAACAGCTCTTTTATCATTCCTCAAATGCTTGTATATGCAAACATTGTTCGTATTTATCTTGTATAGCACTAAATGCCGGAACTGAATTTTGTAGGTAGTGCTAGAAATTTTCATAGAAAGGTTTTATATAATTCAAATTTGATAAAGAACAGTTACATGTTTTTATGAATATATTTAAGCAACTTCAGAATTTCATTTTTTTCTTCTGCGATTATTGTTTAGTTAATTATGCAGAAAATTGCTAACAATTAACAATGTATTCCTTCAAAGATATTTCAAACAGATCGATTCATATGAACATTCCAAATTCGTCAATTCTTAGTAAATCTGAAATTGAAAGTAGCAGAATGACTAATCTTTTTTGAACTACGTATGTGAAAATTAAGGAAGCTATATCTATGCATATATCAAGCTTAATCTGAAGGCTCACGTAGGATTGCTGTTGGGTGATTTGCACTCAGCGACCATGTACTTTGTTCAGTCTTTAAATTTTGAAACTTTAAATTGCTGATAGAAATTTCTTTTAATTTATCTTCACACTATGAAAAATGCGGTCTTGTCTTCTCTTCACTGTTCAATTATTGTCTTGGGTCACTATGCTAAGTTTAATGATATATAGCCTTGTTGGCTTAGTTTAGCTTAACAACCATTATTCAGTGATTCACTTTCTTTGCCGCAATTTTTAAATCGAAGCGAATTGTTGAAAAGATTGCTTGTTTTTCAGTATTTGTTTTATATATTACTTATATATATATATATATTACTTTTATATATATTATAGTTTTATATATTATTTATATATTATTATTCCCTAATTTCGAGATGAAATCTATTATTTATAACCTTACTGAGCTGAATGACTTGCTTTTTAATATTTAGTTCATCTTCTTGTTCTTAACACCTTATTAGACTAATCTCAGGCCTCAATTTTTTCTTTTATTTAAATGCAATCTTTTCTATTTTACTAGTTTCATCTAGCAGAGAATCTGCTTTTTCGATCAAATATTCTTTTTGAATGTTTAGAAAGTTAAAAAAATACAGAAAATAAAATCGCTTCCAATAGCTTGCCTTTTCCAGTCGCTTAAAAGAAAAAATTCGGCAACAAGCAAAAAATACTGCAAACAATCGCTGATTTATTTCATTCATCGTTAATGATGTAAAGTTTAAGTGTTACTGAGTCAAATCTGTTAAGCTTTCATTTGCAACAAAAAGTAAATAAAAATTTTTTAGTGCCAAAACAATCACGAAGTAAGTCTTTCAATTCGTAATAAATCAAATTCAATCTGAAAGGCAATTAGATAGATGAAGAGATGAGCGTAAGTAATTCATAATGATAGCAAAAAAAAAATCAAAATGGATAGAGCAAAATTTTTTCAAAAAAATTCGGCAAAATTCTTGTTTCACTTTAGCTAGATGAATTCAATTTTAGATTAATACAGCATCATGAGACGAAATTTATGAATTAAATTCAGCTTTTGCAGATAAAAATTCCATAAGTTTCAGTCAATTAAATTAATCTTTCGTTCTGTCGAATTAATTTCTCATTGCATGTCAATTTTACTCGAGATAATTTACAAACAGAATGTCATTTGTGTATGTTTTTCCTTAGAACTGCAAATGTTTTAAGAAAGTCTGAATAATTTGATAGGAAATGCAAAGAAAGGAAATTCATGATATCACAACTGACCTAAACGAAAGCAGTATGGCAATTGGTGACAGCAAAAGTGAAACGTTTGTTTTCTATTTCAAAATTTTTTCTTTTTTTTTAAAGAAATGTTTTCTACTTTCAACATTAAAGGATATTTTTGTAGAGTTTTTTATTGTTATTCGATTCGCTGCATTTAGAATGAAATGTTATAATATCGAAAAGAATGTTTAGTAGTTACTTTCATTCCTATCGTAGAGCTTCGTGTATTTGCAGGCAATTTACTAAAAATGAGGAGCGAAAATTATCCAGTGTCTCACAACAATTTCCACTTATTTCTGAACATATTAAGGTTTCGACTTTTTTTGAGAGTTCACTTAGCATTCAATTGATTTGTAGTGTATAGATACGATGCATGCGTTACAAAATAAAATAATTCTTTGAAAATATTTTTTTTGAAAAGATTTCTAATGGTTAAAAATAAGTTTTAAAAATTTCTCCGCTTTATTTAGTTCCAGGATGAACACAATGAAACTACAGATCGTTTACAGGAGGTAAGTGAGGTAATTGTAACATTATCTGCAATGTCAACTTGTAGTTTAGTTTTCACTTGCTTTCTATTCTGCGCATTTCTTCACAAACTTTAATTTATAGGAGCTGGTGGTGAGTTCCGCTAATGAGATAGGACCGCCACTAGTGCAACATTCTGAGATCACCGAATCATTAATGGTTGCATCAGAACGTATTGAGAAACAGGTAGATGGAATAATTTTGTTGAATTACATCTGATATAATGCAGCGATGCTGTGACATCCTTACGAATATATGGGAAACAACTAAAGCACATCAAGCATCAGTACAAATTGCGTTGAAGTAGGAAGGTGTTAAAAAATTGTTTCTTGCAATTAATTTAAAGAATTCTCATCCGTGCAATATTTTTCTTTTAATTACATATCGGGTAGCGTATGAGTTCAAATTTAGGAAGAACGAAAATTTCAGCAATCCAGTGAACCAACATCAGAATTATGTTTTGTCGCAGAAAAATCGTTTACTGCTAATGAAAAAGGAACCGAGCATGAAATCAAGTTGATAGCTATTGCGCCGCAACCTGAAACAAATGTTAATCTTTTTACCGACCAGGTGAAGTCTTCGGTTTTATTTATCTCCTCCCATTGTCTGCAATAAATCAACTCAAAAATTTCTATTCTCCTTAATTTTATATTTTAATTTCTATTTTCATTCAATCAAATTATTATGTGGCGTTCTTCTTTCTTTTCACTATTGTCCTAAAATACTAAAGGGGATAGCATGTCATTTTGATTCTAATAAGAGATTCGAAATAACTTTGACCTGTCGATTACTAAATGTGAAATTTAATTCAGTAGGTTATTTACTTGAAGTGCACTATGTAAACTAACATTACTAGAACATAGCTACGTACGTAAATTAAATTTGTTATACCTCGCACGTTATCTGCGGCAACATGTATGCAATGCATGTGCAGTATACATACTTGCTGTTTAAACTGCTATCCAAGTTTTTGGGACAAATTTTCTGCATTGAGTATATGTTTGAGTCACATTCATTTTGACATAATCTAACAGTAGGGAGCGTGAAATGAAATCTGGGGGATGTGGTAGGTATAGATAATTAATTCATAAACCGTTCCAGCCATCAGCTGCAGAAGATGCACTCAAATTCTCTGCAGCTCCAACTGTTCTCGAGAATGCACTACAGTCAAGTATCCCGACCAAAAGCAATGACCAGGATGAAATAGTCACAGGGGCAGTGATCGACCACATACAAGAAAAAACTGAATCAAAACATGAGGTATCATATAATATTTCCTCGCAGTTAAATCTCCAGCAAAGTTATGGCTGCTTCATTTAACATTCCGTCTTAATTCATTTTGTAATTTACTCTTCTTAAGTTAGGTTTTGCTTCCATATAACAACTTTTGCTTTTTTTCGCTCTAATTGTTTTCCCAATGTTTTTTTCTTTAAACTTTTTTCATTCGCGTTTTCATAAAACTTTCTGATTAACTTTTCTTTCCACAGCTATCTTAGTTTTCTCCCATAATCTTATATCAATTTTTTAAAACTTTTTTTGCTTCGCTTGCTTGCTTTTTTGGAATTGCTTGGTAATTTGAAAAAAGTGAGCGAAGTTTGGGAAGATAATAAGAACAACTTACAGCGAACTGCTAATGCTTTTATCCGAATTGATCTTTCCAGATTAATTCAGCAATTTGAAAAAATTTATTGCTTTTAAATTCAATTCTTTAGTTTCGTAATATTTTTTTTCAATAGCATTTAGCTTAAAAATAACTTTCTTCAACATGTGTCATTCGTTTGTCATTCGTATTTCAAAATAAAACGAAAAGAGCGAAGAAAAAATAACGAAAGAAACAAAACAATTTTAGTCTGCAAAGACAAGTTTTGTTAATCGTAGCGGTCAACCTGACCGTGCGGCATCATTATCAGTCTCATTGCGGTCACCCGTGCTACCACCCAAAAATGCACCGCCACCAGTACCACCGAAGAAAAAATCTATTGAAATGATCCTTGCAGAAGAAGCCAAAGCTATGGGACAGCAGCATTCATTAAGGGTATTTCCAAGATTTTTTCTTTTTTGTTTTTATTATTTTTATATATTTCTGTTTATTTTTTTAATTTCCTCCCGAAACTTTTTATTTACTACGACTTTTTCAAGAGTAAGTTGATTTTAAAAATATCCATCTGAAGAAGTTATCTAATGATTTATTTTGAAGTCTTACTGGAAAACATCATCTCTGAATTATTAGAGTTCTTTGAGAAATAAAAACAGGATTTAGGTTCGTTTCATTCAACCAACCGGTCTGTCCATTTTGTTTTGATCGTAGTCTTTCTTCTGAAGACTTCGACTTTTGATGTGTGTTGAATTGATTAAATTTTGGAGATCGCGGAAAAGAAACTGACACATATGCACGTTGATTCAATACGATACAAATACATGCTTAAATATGTTGCAAGCGTTTAGGAATTTTGAATTATTTATGAAGAAAATTGATTAAATGCTACCGCTGCTTGTTGTGTTAATTATGTTACTGTTGATTTTGTGACGACTTTTGCGCACTGCCACATGCATCCTGCGCTTTTTCAACTTTTGCTCTGTGTTCTTGTCAGTTAATGTTGTCGACAAAAAAGAATGTCATGAAGATCAAGAAGTTGTTTTCGTTGCTAAGATAAAAATAACATCGTAATTCTATTACAAAAAAATATTTAGGGATTCGAAACATTGACTGAAAGGACAGTAAGTCCCGGAATGGGAAAAGATGAACTTGGGTCAAACGATAAAGAGGAACAGAAGTAAGCAACTAAGTTTTGAACTTTGTAACTAATTTCCAGTTCAGATTAATTTATTAATGGAAAGTTAAGGACTCAAGATCACTAAAATTAAGTAGAAAGAGGCATTTTTTCCATTTCTCATATTCAAAAGATTTATTATTTCCAAATGATAATTTTTTTGTAAATTGTTACTGTTCAGCTTTTTTATTTATTCTGTGACTTCTTCCTAGAAAATTCATTATAATTCCGAACTGAAAATTTTGAAACCCAATGCTCGAGAATTAAGCATTAAGTACAACTTGAAATTAAGTAAATTAATTTTATTTCTCTGTTCATTTTTTAAGCTTTATTTGTTATTTAGCATTTATTAAATACGTCAATCCTACTTGCTCATTTTAGTGTCGAAATACCACAAAAGTCTGAATCCCAAATGACAAACACAACGGCGTTAACACAGATTCAGACAATTGAAACTCAAAAGACAAGAGAATGTCCGATCCTATCAGCAGCTGAAATAAAACCTGTTAGTTTATTGTCTAAATTAGTCCAAAATTTTATGATTTATCAAGTGTGGTTAATAACAAGCGGACCGAATAATTCCCATTATTTATCAGATATGTAAAAGTAAAAGTAAAAAGTCGGTAATGCTCTGATAAACGCTGCGAAAATAGTGAAATCAAAATTCTCAAAACCGGCTCTACTTTGATATCGGGTTGATGTTATGAAAGACATCTGATTAAAATTTTGTTCAAAAATAAAGATTTTCAAAAATATTGTTGCAACAGGAAGCAGCACATGAAAAGGATAAAATGGACACAATGAAATCGAAAATCAGTGATGGACAACAGCAACAGTCACGACGATGCACTATAATATGAATAATCTATAAAATCACTAAATTAATGCCCCTGAAAATTTCTTTCCACTGTTGTAGAAAGAAACCATTTCAAATCTTGCTAACTTTCAGCATGGTGCAGTTTAATTCTTTCAGATTTGTTTTAAGAATGCTCAAAATTTTTAGTGGGTAGACACGCATATTCTTAAAAAGTGCAACTTTTCCGATTGCAACTCAGCTGAGTTTTAGTTCTACATCTTTTCGTTTTAACTAAATTTAATTAGATTGAATCTGTATCATTGGATCTGATATCTGCTGGTAGCTCGGGCTGAAAATCATTTGATTATTCTTAAAATCACTTATTTTCAGTTATCCCTATTCTATTGTTCTTTTCTTCATTCCTTATCATTTTCCACAAAAAAAAAAAAAAAAAAAAAATAAAAATAAAAAAAAGAAAGATGAAAAGAAAGTAGTATTTCATTAGTTAAAACAAGAATAGTAAATTTTAATAGCGCATCATCAAACATAATTTTTGTTCTAAAATCTGATATTGAAAAGTCACTTGTTCTAATACTGAAAGGTTAAAAAAAAAATCATTGGAAAGGAAATTTGCTGTCTGAAGCGGCAAATTCTGAAATGATAGTTGGTAGGAGTATAACTTCTTTTCTGTAGACCTCTTTTTTGGTCCAGCCTTAAAGTGGTCATTCTCTCCCTATTTTCCCTCAAGTTTATTATGCAAATTTCCAAAATGACGAAACACAGTTTACTGGTATACAAATATCCAGTGAATATTGTCTTTAAAATTCTCTGACTTCGGCTTACTTTAATTGTGAAATCGTCTGTATCAAGCTTTCTTATTTCTATCTCTTCTTGATAAAATTAAACTAAATCACCAACTGCTAACGAACATCTTCTAAGAACAAATTCCTTTTCTCATCGATAGCCTAAAAAAATATATGCTATGCTTGCGCTGATATTGAAGCTGGCATTAGGAACTATGCTGATGTAATTATATCAAAAGTACTGTATTATCACATTTCTTAGCTTCAGCTCTGCTGTTTATTGCTGGTATAAAGGATTGCTTTGCAGTATATTGTGCAATGCGTGCTTTTTTTCTTATATTTTTGGTATTTCCTATGTTATTTTGAGTATTTTTATTTCTTGACAGCATACAATATTTCTCAAGAAAAGATATGCGATTTAATTTACGCGTTTCAGTGATAAATTCCATTTCTAGTCTACAAAGAAGTCAGTTGCATCATTGTTTTGATAGTCAGTTTATGAAATTCAGATATGCTTAACCCTTATATTTTAAAATGTGAGATGATAAAAAAGGATTCATTTTATTCAGGACATTAAATGACACCGAGTCTAGTCAGAGAGTTGAAAAGACATTTACTAAAAGAACTCGGAATTACGCAGAATTCCGCAGAGTGCTTTAGAAATCACTGGTAGCGAAAGTTAGAAACCAAACTAGTACCATCACTTCTACGTGTATGGGAACCGAATCAAATCGATCTACTTAAGAGGATTGATGAGTAGAAAAGCATTCAGAGTTTGAAATGATGGGATGGTAATAAAAATAATAGAATATTAAAAGCCAAAAGATGTACTAGGATATTCCATCAGACAAGTTTCTTCGCATTTTTCCCGGCTGTAGAAATGGTTCGCATTACCGCAACCACTGAAATGAACATTAAATGCGATTTAAATTTGAATTAACTCTGTAATTTATCAATAGTGAAAAGAAATTTTGATAGTATTGAACTTCGATAGCCATCACTCATTCATTACGATATTCTTGAAATCAGTTAAACAAATGAAAAAATTCCTTCTTTACTCGAAGTTTTAAATTGCTTTTCTGGAAGGCATTAGTAAAAACATAATTTGGGTGCGAACAATAAATATTAAAGTTGATTTCTATATGATTTTAGTACTGATATTTCCATAAAACTCATAATATAATAAAAACTGTCACCTGAAGCTGAATCTTTCACATCGATCCCTTAAGGAATTGTAGTACCACAATACTTTTGCTTTTGAACATGGCCCAGTGACAGCAGGAAGCCAGCATAATTCCGGAAGTGTTTTGATTATGAAACTTTTTTCAGACATTTTTGAATCAATTTGTGTCACTATATCAGTTAGAAGCAGCCCTTGCTTTGTTTCAGCACCGGAAGATGGAAATGATTCTGTATCGGAAAGTGATGATGATGACGATGGCGAATAAGGGATCGATGAAATATAGGTAACGGATTCCGTGAGGATAGATTCGGTGATTTGGTTCATCTGACTCGCTAATGACGCCGATTCCGAAAGTCTTTCCATTTTTGTTTTCACAGTATCATTCGGAAAAACGCATAATACTGTAAATAATCATTTTATACAGTCGTCATAAAATGATTTTTTCCAAAAAAAAAAAAAAAAATCTTTAGAGTACTCGAATTAAGAATCGATTAGTGGAAAATGACAACAAGTTAGGCTCTCGGATAATTTCCAAAATCGTTGAAATTTTTCAAAATTTCAGATATCATTCAACTGCAAGAAGAGGAAATGTATGCAAAACATATGACACACACTCATCAAAAGTTCCTTAAACTTCAGCAAATATGAAATTAAACAGCAAAACTAACCAATGCCATCGATGCGTTGACACACTTTCGGTAGCAGGCAAGTAATCCATGCACACTCCAATATTTCCTTATTATCGGCTAGACAAATTTTTATCACTATCATTACTACTGGCAATAATATCATTATGACAGATGTCTTGAAAATAAAAAACTAAAATGAATTTACTTTAAATAATTATTTGTATCTTTAATTGTCTCCCTATTGAACGTAAACTTTGTCAAACAGACAGTGTAAACCAATTTGATATTTTCTCAATTTTCTCAAAAATATAATAAAACGAGTAGAGTGATAAAAACATTATCGGAACAACCACCTCTGATGGCGGAAATGTAAAGTGGAATAATGCGAAGAGCAGATCAGTATTTTGTGACAATATTAGTCATACAACTAACTGGTCGGTTGCTTCTGAAGATATGAACAATTAATACTCTAATGATTGATTGATTTCATTACTAGGTATTGTTTCTTGAGCTTCTTTCAGACTTCTGCAAATATCACTGCCTTTCAGATTTTCCTTACAAAACATTAATCGATCATGCCAAATGTACATCTCAGTAATTAAAATTGTCCCTGGAGCATAAGTCCGTATCTCTGGAATATAAGGCAGAGAATAAATGTGGGTTTCGAGAATAAATGTACAGCTTATACAGGATCAGTTCCTTGATAGTTGTCTTTCTACTATGATGACAAGAAACCTACAATCAAAATATGAGGTGATCCCTTTTCACAACGTTGTCGATGTTGCATGACCAGCAGCAAAAGCAATTTGAATAGAAAAACAAGTCACAGTCAATCTATTAACACAATTGAAGAAGCTCAAATGAAAATTTAAATCACTCATTATTCACTGTTTTTCATGGAAATATTTTTCTAAGAAATAAATAATTAAAAATGAAAATAAAATATAAATGAAAGAAAAGATAATAGGAACAAAAGAAGGGGATAAATGTGTTGGTCTGTAACAAACAATCGAATCTCAACGACTTTCATGCGGGAAGCAATAATTGAAAGTTAACAGAGATGCAAGGACAACCTTCTCCTTGTTGTCGAACTCAAAATTTCTTACATTTCTCATGAATTTATAACGTGCGAGATTTCGAAAAAAGTTGAATTCCTTGGAAACAAGCGTAAAATTATCTCAGAACCTTTCCGAAATGTAGCTTCAAATACATCAAATGACAAAACATTACCTACAATATCCTGCAAAGTTAGGAAATCAATTTTAAGAAGGACCAATAAAAAGACACCTGTTTCTTTGATCACAGTTCTTCGGACAACCAGCAGTTGGTTTATAGCTCGCACACCTTTGGAGTCCCAACTAATCTTCTGAATGAGCATCAAAATTGTTAATTATTCTTCCCAATTTTCCATAATGACCGATCAAACGCTATTCAAGCATATGAAATGTTCAATGCAGCTAAGAAAACAGAATAAAAAAGCAGAATTCTGCCAGACTGGAACTGATATATTGCTCATTTTATTTTTCTTTTATTGACTTTGGTGATAAAATGCAGAATGAAGGAAGCGAATGCCACAATTTAAGTAATACTTCCTTCTTTTCATGACTGATATTTCATTGCTATCTCTTCAATGAATTATTGAGATGACACCATTTTATTAGTGCTGAGAAAATGAACATAGTTGACCAAGGAAATTTCCATATTTTAAAAAATCATCCAACAAGCAAAAACCTCTCCTTTAAAGTTTAAGTCATAAGCTAGACAAAATGCAAATGATACTGCTTTTATCATAAAAAGAACATGATTTTGATTAAGATTTTAATAACAATGAGGTCAATAATTATTGACAACATACTGCTATAAAAAACAACCAACAGTAATATGTTACACTCCAGAATAAAGCGAGAAAAAATAAACATACAATAAAAAAACTGGATAAAGCAATAAAGTACGTTTCTCACGGAGTTCCTCAACACAGAGAAGTGTACCAGCACTATATACAGACCATAAAACACCGAAACAGCCAACTGCTATAGAAAACAACCGGAACCTGTAAAAAATTCAAATTATTTTATTCTTTCGAATTCATTTGCAGAAACCAATTGTGATTCATATTCAGTTAAAACTGTATATTATGGACGAAGCCACAGTTATTTAATCAACCCTATTGCATTAGAAAACTTTTGATGCTTGCATGTACAACATATTAGTATCAGAAAAGTTCTTAACTTTTGAATCTATCACCACCTAATCTGGCATCACTCCTTCATTTTGCTTTCACAAATTCCATTTTTAATAAGGTTTGAGCTATAGATAATCCAAATTACAAAAAGAAGAGCAACTATGAAAAAACACAAATATGATTGGCAGTACTATTCGTCATTCAGAAAAGATTACCTTGACAAAACTGAAGTAATTAAGCCTACAACAACTAATGGTATGAGACAGTAACCGACAATACCAAGTACTTGACCATAACCGACTTCTCCTCCCAAAGCTCGAGCTAGGAAAAAAACAAAAAATGACCCAATAAACCAAATTGTTAGAATCCATGAAAGTACCTAAAACTTATACATTTATGCATTTTAAAGAAACGAACAGAACAAAAATTCATATTCCTTCGTTCCGATTTATCAATTATTTGTTTGATAAAAAGGTGTGCCTGACATCCAGAAAAAATTTTAAAAACATTTGCTGTAAACAAAAACTAACGAATCAGCTCTTATAATTACTACTTTATTATAATTTTATCAGAGTGTAGCATTGAAATGCCTGTTCCATGACTCCCTTGTATCCTGTTTGATCGCTTTTAAATTTGAATACGTTGGATTTCATAGTGAAAAAAATCCAAAATTATTCATACAAGAAAAACGTACACTTAGTTGTCCGTACAATGATAATAATGCATAAGTTGAAACAATAAATAGTGGTCCCCAGAAATCAGGCGATTCTCGAACGATGCATAATTTCAGACGAAAATAAGGCAAAGGAAATAAAACGCAGCGTACTTTATAATAAATATCAGACAAGTCAATATCTAATTCCTCCCTGTATTCAATACAGATTGAAACACAGTACGCAAACTTTAAAAAAAAAAAAAAAAAAAAAAAAAAAAAAACAATTTAACGTATTAATAAATTTTGCGATAAAAAAAATCATGAATGACTTGAAAGACCAACATTTTAAATAAAATGTGTAACCAATATTGAAATGTAACGATTAGTAAGAGTATTTTATTTTAATCTACTGAGCAATTCCGCATATCTTTTTATAACTTATCGCAAAGAATTTATATAATGAAATAACAAAATGTATTATCTAGTGATACTGAGAACCTGTGAGAAGATAAAACTGATACTTACAATAAAGGCCTCTGAAAATCGACCATATCATCGTCAATGTCTAAAAGCCAACCAAATCCTCGGTTTTCAAAGAAATGACTGGTATACCCACCTTGCATAATCCTTCGATAATGTTTTTCATCAGAATTTTCAATATTTGTTGACATCGTTCCCGAAACGTCATAATCTGGAGAGAAATCCTGTGAATGATAAATCTTGTCGCTGTCATATATTTTTCTAACACGATCACCAGCTGTTTATTTGTCCATAATTCCATAACAAATAAACAGCCGAGTTTTACTTTTCTGTGAAAAATGATGCATCATTAAAATCAAAAATAAAATACCTGACTAGAAAGTAATACAAATGAAAGAAGTCGCAAAGTAATAATGTCTAAAGTGAGATGACCAATTCCGATATATGCCTCAACTGACAAACGTAAATCGAAAACCTCTTTCTTGACAATCATGTCTGGCGGAATCAAAAAAGTCGAAATTATGGACATCAGTGTCGGAAGTGATATCACTGAGATCTATGGCCATGTGTTCGCTTCTTGTTTTATCTTGTGCTGTGACCAGTGGCGGATCCATTACAGCTAAAAATGCCATTGTGCCAACGTATGTAAAAGTTAAACGTTTAAAAACGAACAGACACGAACGAAAGCTAGTTCATGGAGCTTACGCGTACTATTTCACGTGTAGCTATAAAATTTGTGGGAAATAAGTAAGAACGCCTACTTATTCGCACCTATTGCCAGCAAAGAAACTAACACACAACACACACACACAATGAGATGTCGCGATTTCATAGGGGAATGGTTTGACAGGATTACGTGGTAGCTTTTGTTGCTACCGTACTGTCGTCGAGATCCAATCCACGCAATATCTCGGGTCGGGTTTAGGAGACGGGGAACGGTGTCCTGTGCAAGAGAAGATACACGACTAGTAGTTGGATAAAAAAGAGCAAAAAGTTGGCGTCCTGGATGTTCTAGGAATGCGGTTGAGCATCCCGGAAATATTTTTGTTATCTCCGTGATTATTCTTCAAACTCCTATAATGCATTAATTGCAAATTCATCTCATTATGAAGGAGCTGATAAGTTGTAGCTTATTTTTCTTTACTTGTGCCTATTATTTATTGCCGTTGAAATTAGTTAATTTACTAGACATTTGAGGACGATGCGCATAACGTATATGGATACCATTCTTTTGGTTATCGTTCTTATTTCACAGACGGCAAGCATTAGGTTTTACGTGCCACCGAATGGTAAGAAATGTTTGAAGGAAGAAATACACAAGAACGTGGTTGTCACTGGGTCATACGAATTTGCCGATACCACGGGCCATATTAGTTCTGTTCATGTAAGTCGTCCATTTTCTATAAAAAATAAATAGATGCTAGAATAATAATAAATATTGAAGTAGGAATTGAAATTATACTCAACTTATACTATGCTTTTTGTTGAAAATAGTGGAAATTTGTGAAGTATAATTCCACATATCATTGATGTTAATGGCATATGATTCGATGCAAGCAAACAATCTATTTTGTTTTAGGTAACAGATACTAGAAGTCACACATTATATCAGCGGGAACGTTTCACTGAAACAAGTGGCAAGTTTGCATTCACAGCTGACGAATATGATATCTTTGAAATATGCTTCAGTACACATCTCCCACCAAGTTTGTTATTATTATGCGTTTATGGCATTTTATGGCAAAAAAAGCTGTAAAAAAAAGATTAAGTCTTTTGAAATCGCTGATGTTTGTAGCCTAGATGTATTATGAAGTATTGTCTGTAAGCAAGTATTGCCTGATTTACATTCTAGTTTTTCTTTTACTTAGATGTTCGAGGTGGGAATCGTGAAGTTTACTTGGAGATGAAACGAGGCGTAGAAGCAAAAAATTACGACGCAGTTGCCGAGGCAGAACAACTTAAACCATTAGAAGTTGAATTAAGGCGGTTAGTGTTGTATTTGTTTAAGTCACTTCATATGTTTCTTTCCGAACTTTTCAGATATAGAAAATTTAGTATGCAAAAATTAATATTCCATCGTTAATTAGTCCTTTTCGTTCGCTAAATTAAGCTACTGGTCCTCAATTACTGAAGTCATGACATCATTTTTTTAGTTTGGAGGATTTATCCGATTCAATTGTTCAAGATTTTGCTTATATGAGGCAAAGGGAAGAGGAGATGAGATCCACTAACGGTAAGAAATTTGTAGTATTCATGTTGTCAGTTATTTTTGGAAATTTTTTTCTAAATTTGAATATATTTACTTATATATACAGTTCAAATACGATATATCGCCATTGATTTTAATTTACCAAAAAAATAGAGGATATTTTGGCTGGTTGTTTTTGAATTTGAAAGACTGTTACACAATCAGCGCAATACATTAGTTGATTGTAATGTTAGAAAATATTTGTTTTACTAGAAAAACCATTAAATTATCAAGTCTCCAGAATCAACAAACAGTCGAGTATTGTATTTGAGTATATTTTCGATGTTGTGCCTTCTCAGTTTGGCCATCTGGCAGGTGCTATATCTTCGTCGATATTTCAAAGCCAAGAAACTGATCGACTAGAGCCATCGGTGTTATTATTAGTTTTCAGAAATTAGTCTTTTAAGCGCTACAGTAAATATTTTAGTAGTTTGATAAAGGAATACTTCAATTTTTTTTGAATATTGTCTGATTTTAACCATAATCCTGCTAAATTTGTAGTTATGAACAAAGTATATTATTGGTACTAGGAATACAATTCTTCTTTTGAATATGTTAAGAGGACTGCCTTTATTTTAACACTCTGTCCGGAATAATTAGTCCAGGGCTTACTGGGACTCATTTTGACCGACGTGGAATATTCTTCCATGTATAAAATGGGTGACCTTATCAGCGATTAATATTGAATATCATTTTACTTAAAGTCTTACTGAGTATGATTATTTTACTAAATTAGGAGGTTTCTACAAGTGAAATGATAAAATTTTCTTTAGCCCTCATTCTCATTCCCAAGGAATTATTTTTCAAGTGTTGATTAAAATATTTACAGTATTTCTGTCGTGTCTTTACTTTCCCTTTTTGATTTGTTCTAGAATTAACTTGTCCGACGAGAATCTTACTAAACATTTCAAATTTGGTATTGCTAACTGTAACGGTGTTTTAGGATGTCATATGACAGTATATTTTGAGCACTTTGCTTTTGTTATTTTTGGATCAAGTGAATAATTTTCTGGAAAAGATTGAGCTGGATTTTTCTTTTTTGTGGGAAAGAAAAAAAATTCTGTCGTCAGTCTCATCAGATTGTTTGTAAATTTTCCAGAAAGAAACCTTGTCATATTTATTTGTCCTCTTTCTTGCAAATTTTTTTCTGTAATAATAGCTGTTATGATTTTGGAAATTCTCCTTCAGAGATTGCTTGTTATTTGACATTTCTGTGTTGTTTAAAGTGGTATTTTTGATATTGTCTTCTGTTGCTTATTGGAATTTTGGAATAAATTCGTTTTTTTATTCGTAGAATTCATTTTTTTATTTATAGAAAGTATGAATGGTTTCATAAAACCCCAGTAACTTTGTTTTCATAATATACAGAAAGAACAGCATAGAATATTGCAAGTGTTGGGAAGATTAAATGTCGCTTTGTGAGTATTTGATTATGCGATTTTTAATACGAAATTGGACTTACCAAATGGTCTTCAGAGAATTGTATTGTTAATTACAGAAGAATTATATTGTTCTACTCGTGAAAGAATTATATTGTCCTTGTTCCCATCAGTATGTTAGTCTTCTTCTTAGATTAATTCGAGATTTTTTGAACATGTCAGAGGCTGAGTGGTTAATGGGAGATGTTGATCACTTTGGGAGAGGTCAGTGTTTTCGATATTTTTTTTTTGTGTGTTTCGATTAGGTTACACAACTTACACCGGCGTTTAAACGCTTATGAAATGATGGTTGATGGCATGCTCATCCTCGCTACTGATGTTCAAACTAGAGAATGTGGGATCGAGAAATCCACTGGAATGTCTCATATGCGATCGAGTATTCTTTTTTATTTAGTTTTGCAGCATTGACTTATTCAGTTTGTGGCTCTTCTGTTATCCGATTGCTAACTCTTTTGTGATCCTATTTCTCAATTGTTAATTTTACGAAAAAAGTGAAGCATTTATTCAGGAATTTTCATCACCTGTTCGTTTACCATGTCAGCACAACTACTGTCGTGAATGCATCCAGAATAACAAAACATGCCCTGTATGTGGGGCCGCAGTTGATGGTGAAGTGTGTCCAGATAATCTGCTTTCATTCTTAATTGATACTAGTCATGAAACAGCTGACGTATGTGCTAACTGTGACCAGGTAAAAGAAATCTGAATATAATGTATGAATTTATGCTTTAAGAACATAGACTTTACCGTACTTTATGAGTTCAGTTTCTAATTCAAAAAACAAAAGATTTTTGTTCTATTATTTATCTTTTCCATCGATATCCATATTGTCGAGAATATATATGTAATCTGTGGTTGTAGGGGGCTACATTTCTGTTTGCTTTAACATAATTCAATAAGAATTCACGACTTTAAGATTTCTCAGCCGATGCATTTTTGTGAAACCTGTCAACAGGCTCTTTGTAATCGCTGCCGGCATAGTACACATCAGGTAATTTTGTTCTATATTTATTTTCTAATTCTATTTAGTTGGAACGACATTTCTTAGTTTTCTACAGAAGAAATTTGGATGGTAGAACACAAGCATACTGCGGATGTTTTGAAAAGAAATTTCAGGCTCGAATGTTTGCTGCTCACCGAGTTGTACCGCTGGAAGAACGAGCGCGGGTCAAGGGACGCATGACTTGTGCAATACATGGAGAGCCTTACATTCTATATTCAATGGAAAATCGTAATTTAGCATGCATTGTATGCTTTAATAACGCGGGTTTTGATTCAAGGTCATTTTTCTAATTTTTTAATTAACTTTTTGATGGCAAAATGTTTGCGGTTTTTGCAACAAATAATATTTTGTTAAATGAGGTGGATAGATAGATAGATAGCTACGGCATTTGTTAACAAAACGGTATAAATTGTTGAATATTTTTTTGCATGACTGTTACATATTATCAATAGTGAAATACTTTAGTCAGTATGGGGAGTTTTATTTAATCTCGTCCTGTATCCTAGTAATGGTTTTTTATTTTGAGAATGAATAATAAGTTGTCTTCATTTTTTAAGACAATAGAAAGAAAACAGAGCTTCATATTCATAATTTTTACCTTTATTTTGAAGTTATCTGTGTTTTTACATTCAAGGCATCATCTCGTTCAAATTGACGCTGCACACAAAATGGGTTGTGAGAAACTGGACAAGGCAGCTGTCAAATTGCGCGCATTTCAAGTATACTTTACCAATTAAGTTCATTTTCCGTTTTCATTAAAAATTTATTGTTTTGTTTCAGGATGATGTTGATGAACAATTGCAATTAAGAAAACGTTTAGTTTCTGAGCTTGCTGAGAGTCACCGTGTTGCTTGCGAGAGGTTATGTTTCATTTTTTTTTAAGATTCAGAATTTAAAAGAGCTTATACTAAATGAAACCCTATTAAAACTAGGTTGAGATTAAAATTTTAGAGCTCATTTGTTTTAGAGAGTCATTTGGCTGTTTAAATTATTTGACTACATATATTTTTCAAATATAGGAGAAAGAAATGTGTATCGAGAGCCGTATTTTGTTTTTTTTTTTTAATTTGAATTTTCCTTTTTGCTCAGCTTTCAGCATTCGACAAACTTGTCAGGAAATGACCGATACGTTACTGACAGTGCGAGATCGTTTGCTAAAAAAACTTGACGAAGAAATGGCTACACGTATCCATCATTTCCGTGAGCAGATGAGACAGCTTACGTCCTTGCAGGTTATTGCCGAAACTGTTTCGCTCTGTAATCCAAAACTAATGATGGAAATAAGCTTTTTTATTCAAAGCTATGGTTCATTTTTTCAGCCAGTTACTCGCCTATGTTTGTTAAGTGCTTCAATTTTTTGTTCCTCTGCCTCAAAATTGGACTTTCTACAATGTTATGCAGATCTGCTCAGAAGAATTCAGGTATGAGAGATTTTTTTTTTTTGTACATATTAAGAATTAACTAGCAATTTTTGAATTCAGTGTTATATCTTTAGTTTTTTAAAGGGCGATTAATCTTGGGAGGACATTTTTCAGTCACTGATATCAATGCAGTGTGAAAAGCCACAATATACTGGTGATTTAACAGTGGATAGCCGAGAAGAATTTAACAGAGCTTTGGAGCCATTTCTTGGACTCTCTTCGTTTTTGCTATGCACTAATGTAAACAGTGGCAGTGACGTAAATGAAAGGAGTTGTGAAAGTGCATCTCCTAGGAATGGTTTCGTAAGACGTTCTGGGTAAGAAATATCACAATAAATAATTACTTGATGGATTGTGCTGTACTCACCTTTACTTTCAGATTGCTTTCCTAATTTTTAAACTTTATGAATATTTTGCAGATCCAGTGTTGTTAATGGATGCCGATTATTCTTGAGTAAATACCAGTTAGTTGTTGATTTGGCTGGTGCGTTTGGTGAGCAGTTTACTAAAGTGGAAACTCCGCTTCAACAGTATAGTCAGGAAATGACAAAACTTGGTAAGAAAGTTCAGGAGTTACAGAGAGATTTGACGTTGCGGCGATGTATTATTGAGAAAGATTGTACGATTGACCTCATCCGTAAGTAAGTCATTCTAAAGTTTTAAAATAATTATTTATTGCCAAGAAAAAGGATATTTACAGTAGTACATCTTAGTTCAGCTTGTTGACCCAACACTTCAATGTATAATCATAGTGCAGGCTTGCATTTTGTGGCATGGATCTGACCTTTTCTTATGATTGCAAGTTTTATTTCTTTTTTTGATTTCTCTTATATTATGAAATCTGTAGTTATATTTTCAACTATCTTAGATGCAAAGATTTGGATATGAGAGTGAGTCAGCATTCCTCATTTGTCAATGATCTGCAACCTCAATTACAACAGATATGGCAAGAAGAGTTAGATAGAGTCCGGAGACAGCAAGTTCTGTTCAGAGAAAAAGTATGATATTCTTGATCACCAATTAGTTATTTTGGATAATAAACTTCAGTATTTGATGTAATCCCGATGTTCCAGAGTAACAGTGGTCGAAGTTCCAGTCGACCACTTTTTATTCATTTAACAATTTAAAGTGAATCTGTTTCTATTAATCTATTTTTAAGCTTAGCTTGTTACTAATAGATGCACTACATGTGTCATATTCACGTAATGGATTTGCACATTTTCTGTTTTTGTAGCAGCACATTATTTGATTTGTTTTATAAATATTTCTATTATTTGTAGATTGAGGAAATAATAACACTACGTGATAAGGCACGCCATATTGTCAGCGCAGCTAAGCAGCTTGAACCGTACGCTATTTGCTTAGCTGCTGTAACATCTGTCATCGATCACAAGCGATGTCACAAGCCAGACCCAGCTCCAATGGAAAGCATCTGTCAACAGATCAATACTATTGAACCAGATAGCCAACAGAGGATTGAAGCTATCGAAAAAGTAAATATATAGAGAGCTAAATTTAAAATGAAAAGAAAAAACTTCCATTTGTACATTCCTAAGTTAATGATGGAAATTAATGTGCTGCCTTTTGCATATTTGATATTTGTAAATGCTCCACTTCTAAACGAAGATTCTTTTACCTCATTAAATCATTCCACCAATTTTCAGGAAGAACAAAATCGTCGTTTAATACAAGACCAAAAGAAACGAGAAGAGCAAATGAAAATTGCAGCAGTTAAAAAAAGTCTAAAAAACACCAAAGAGCAAAGAAAACTAGTGAGGAAATCAGCTGGTGATAAGTGCGTCTTATAAAAAAATTGAAATACTGGAAATTTGTTTTCCGACGAAAAATAATTCATATATTAAGTATTGTTTTCAAGATTATTAACCATTTTTCTACATTCATATCTTGTGCGAAAACTATCGATTTCAGCAGAATGCTGTGTTTTAATGATTATGACTATTTTGATATTCTTTTTTGACTTTTCTGATTTATTTGGTTTTTTATTCTGTGTGTTTTGAATTCATCCCACACATCCTGACTCTCTTCCACTTTTTATTTTTCACAAAAGTGTTCTTTTTTTTTTTTTTTTTCAGTTCTCGTTCTTCGCGTCCGCCACTCGTGAATATGATTCGTGATCGAAGCCGAGGTGGCACAGACCGAGCATTATTGTCGCCTTGTCAACGCCGACAGAAGAGGTTAGGAATTTCTCTACAGATTTCGTCGAAAAGAAAAAGTCCCAAAATTTATGCTTCGTTCTTTTTTCCATTGACCTATATAGAAAGAGAATCGTGTAAGAGAAAGCTGGGATAAAAAGTGACGTTAGTCTCAAGATCAATTAAAAATTTTAAATGCTAATTTTATGCACATGATATGTCAGTTTAAATGTTGGATGGAAGCAAAATGTCCTAAAACATTTGATCCAATAATAACCCGATTTTTCAGTTGGTTAACTGTTTCAAGGAGTCAGTCTGATGTAGAAGAAATGGAAAGTTCATTAGACATTTCTTTCGAGTTCTTTGCTAGATCTCCGACAGCTGAAGTTGAACTCACAAAAACAAAATACGAGGTAAAATAAAATTATTATGTTTAATAAATTTTTTTATCAATTTGGAAAGAATCGTAACTAATCTGTTTCCACTTTGCGTTTAGCGTCATTTTTTTCATTCCCAAATATTTCGTCATTCAATTTTGCTGCTAACTGCATCACCTATCGATGATACTTTACTATCGTCAAGTTCATTAGCGGATAATAGGAACGTTTCAAAGCAAACAAACGATTCAGATTCAAGCAAAAGTGAGTTCTTTTTATTCTTTCTGAATAAAACTTTTTACCAGTGGATTTTTTTTCTTACAATTAACTCATGTTCTATACAGTATATATGATTAATTTTGTATTTTCAGAAAGCAATGGTACTGTATTTCTTTGCGAAGAGAAAAACGAAATGGCTGGTTCAAAAATTCCTGATGTCCCATTCGTCCCAAAGACAATATTTTCAAATTTCAATAGCTCTAACGCGACACTTGGTACATACGAAGTACGTGAGAAAATATTGAAAAGTTTGAAACAGAGAGTCCCCGTAGAGTAAAAAAGTACAGTTCCCAGAAAGTTAGAGTATTAGAAAGCTTTAATCCCCTGCACACAGTCAAAACATCAGAATATGATGTTTGTATGTATGTATGGTAAATAAAAATGTCGATTCACTTTTTTCGCCAACATGAAATTTCCAATAGTTGCGGTAACTTCAAAAATGCTTTCCTTTAGTTTTGGAACTGGACTTGTTTTCTTTCATGGATAACTCAAAATCAATCTGTTCATTTTAGCCAAGATTTATGAGCTGATCATAACAGAAGTTCTTTTCTCTATTTATTTCATTGACAAGATGTTGTTATTGTCCTTGCTATTTGTCTTCGAGGATGTGCTTTTGCTTAATCATAAGTTTAACTTCTGAAATTTAAAGATTGTTGTGCAGCACTTGGAAACTTCGTTGAAGTCAAAGATTTCATAACTTTGCAATATTTAGACTTCTTTTAGCGTCGATAAGCTTTGTAATATGCTTCATAATTTATTTCGAACATGTATATCACGCAAACATTGCTGCATATTTTTAACGGACTTATTTGCATATCTGCTTTATTTGTTATCATTCTGAATATATAGAAATTATTGATGCCGCATTCGTAGAAAGTGCACAGCGAAGTTTGCTTTTTAAAATGTCTGTCCAAAGGGAAATCATGGAATTCGTTCCATATATTATGTTTCTACCGTGAGAGGGAATTTTATAAATTTGGTATAAAAATATAAATTGAGAAATCAACGTTGGATTTCATAAGAATGGAGTAGGATAATTCAAAGATGAGACCAATGAAGAAATGAATGATCCATAATTTTATAGTTTCCGGAAGAACATGGAGTGTTGTGCATGAGTAATTACAGTTTTAGGAAGTCTATGTATGGTAAGAACTTGGAGTAAGTACAAGTAGATGAGAAGAATTTCTGTCTTTACAAAGTACGTTGAGAAGGTGACAGCGTGTGCAGTCCTCAATCCTTTTCATTAAGAAAAAGTGACTTCGCAGAATTCGGAGTTGACAATAATTTCTTTAAATGGTAGGATCAGTGCTTGTTCCTTCAATTACTTTGTTTTATCTGCTGAAACATGCTAAGAGGTGAACAGCTATGATCTGTGATTTCTCATAAAGATCGCGAACTGAAAAGTAATGAAGAACATAAAGTAATCGTCTATTAACCATGGATTTTTAGCTTAAATTCAATGAGTTTTATGATGCGTATTTCTTGGAAGGCCATCAAACTGACTAGAAATATACAAATTAATACAATGCAGAAAGATGTATTCTGCACAGATTACTTACGCAAGTGAATTATTACGCGTGTGCATAATGTGATTGGTGTTGCAATGTGATTATCCATCGATAGTATTTGAATAAATTACATTATAAATACATTATTTATAAATATGTAATAATCACGTTATAAACATATTATAAATAATCAGAATGAAGATCGTCCACTTCATTTTCCAATTTTTTGTCTTAAAACGTAATTTGGAGCTTCGCATTTCTGTGAGAACAGGTATGATATCAAAAAAATTTTTTTTTTCATTTCTACTGGTTATTTGTTACAATCTGATCATCGCATACTAGTCCACTTCAATAGTTTGTTATTTCCTTATTGACATTTTCCTTTTTTTGCAAATAATTTGTATTAATGAACGGTTACTAGCACATTTAATAGAGAGATATAATTTGTCTTTGATTGGTACCGTCTGGAAAGTTCTTACTTCATGAAAGAAAAATTCTCATAAAATATCAAGTGATACCGAGCGGTAGCAAGCAGTCCCGAATTGTAGCAGGTGGTGATAAAGTATAAAGAATTCAGGTAAACATATTATCATCTAATGTTTATCCAACTATTATCATCTTTAGAGGAAGTTTATCAGCAATAGTTATGGGTAAGGTAAAGTTAATTTTTACTGTAAGATTGCTGTTTTTTTTTTTTTGTTATTGAGAATTTTGAATGTTTAAATTCGAAATTCCAACAAAAAAAGAACTATAAGAACTACAACAATTTTATTAATGAAGTTATTAGATAACTATGCGCTAAGGTCATTTAAACGAAATTAATCAACTTAAAATTGAAAAATGTAATTGATAAAATCGTGGCAGTAAAGTGATTTTCTATTCAATTATCAATCAAAATAATTGTAAAATAATTTTTTTGTCCATTTAACTTTTTAAACAATAATGCATGAACAGATAGTAGCAAATGATACTAAATGGTAATAAGCAATGCCGAGCGGTAGCAAATGGCACCAAGTGGTAACAAATGGTACCAAGTGGTAGCAAAAATAAAACAGAAGTAAATTTTACTGCCTTATTTAAAATGTTTTTCTTATGTTCTCTTTTTTTTTATTCATTTATTTTTATCAAATATACACATTTTAACTTTTACAACCAGACATTTCCAATATAATCTCATCGTAGAATATTTTTGATGTAAGGTGAAGGAATCTGGTTGTGAGGCCAATGTAATGCTGAAACAGTACCAAGGTGATATGAAAAATTTAAAAAAAAATTCTATACCTTATTTCTGAAAAATAAAACATTGTTTATTTGAATTTCTGTGTTTTCAGATTATAGTCCAATATCATTAAAGTACATTTTTCCACGTAAGGTAGAGTTTATATGAATAATTGTGAGTTATTTTCAGAAGTTCATGTATATCGTTATTGTTAATTGACTAATTTGCTTATAGGTAATTACAAGGAATGAAAAGGTACTGATGAACAGAAAAAATGATGATAAAATGAATTGGAATTTATGTTCGTTTCATTTTCACAAGTCTTATGCACTGTAATGCATATCTTTTGGATATTATTTACCTCAAGGTTGAACTTTTTTAATAAGAATTGACATGCCCACATGAAATATTAACTTTGATTCAATCACAGAAGCTTAAAGATAATATTTTGTTCATCTCGAAAAAACATTTTACCCATAAGTTTTTTGGAGTTTAATAATTATTTTACATAAATGAAATCTATGCAGTACTATATGACTTATCAGATTTACCATTGTGGACAATAAATAGTTATAGCAATAAAGCTGATGCTACCTTAGATAAAGTTCTTACAATGCAGTAGAGTATGAGTTTTAATTAAAACTTTGATTGAAATTGAAGATGAATTAAAGATGAGTTTATAGGTGTGCGTACAGAATTAGAGATAATCATTAGTTATTACAGGATTTTAAGTTGCACAGATAATTTCATTAATATTTTGAATGTTTTAGATGCCAATGGAATATTAATCGATTCGAGTTATAAAAAATTTCCTCATGAAACGCTTTTATGTATTTTTCATTATTTCTTTATTCCTTTATCACTTGTTATCTTCAATTCTAAGATCTGGACACATCAGTGAATTTTACTGAAGTACTCATTGAATCAAACGAGAGCAGAGAAATCTCTCAAAACGTCATTTATTATTTTTTTTTTTTTTGTGAAATGCTTGGAAATGTTTCTTCTTTTAAGCAAATTCCGAATATATTTCGCTTCACTTCCTTTTTGTTGTTGTCTCTAAGTGCTTTTTGGAAATATCCGGACATGCCGAAATTGTGTTTCGTTGCAAGTTTGCAGCTTCAATTTTGTTACATTATCGAATTGAATCACAGTAATTAACTTCATCTTCTTAAACTAATTCCTTGCACATTATCATCGATCTGTCTCTCATATTTAATGCCGAAGTACTTGTTTCGTAATGTCATATTTGCTTTTTGCGCGTATTTATTAAATTCTTTACAAGCTTCTTCGCATTCTATGCAGGAAAATAAACAACTTTCGTTTTCCCACCTTATTATTGATCGACCTTTTTTTTGCACTTTTTCGTCATTTGTCTAATCACTGAATTCTGTTTTATCTGGAGTATGATTAGATCATAGAAAAAAATCTTCAAAATTAAAGGAATGATAAATTTGTTCAATAAAATTCTTCTTCTGTCAGGTCTATATGTCAGAAAAAACCCTAGAAGTATGTGTATTAAGTAATCCATCAATCAAATAAGCAAATGAAAGCATTGAACATTAAGCATTTTTTAAATTAATTTTCTTACCTTTCGATTAGACGTAGATTAGATTTTAAATTTTAAAGTGAAATATATTCATCAAATCTCATCGTTCCACATTTCTTAGACTTTATTAAACTTAATTTTAAAACGAATAATGTGATTATATGCAGATGTGTAGTAAGTTTACCGAACCATTTCTGCATGTTAATTGCGCATTATGTTAGTAATACTAATAATAAAAAAGGAGCAGAAGGAGAGTTCAGCACATTAAAATGAATGCCAGTTATTATAAGTTAAGGTAGTGACACCTTTCTTTCAAAATTTCATGTACCAAAGTTTATGCTCACCTCGTGTTTTCTATAACTTTCCTTGTGTAAGGAACCGCTAGCAAGGAGCTGCAAATGTGTGCTACTTCTGACTAAAAGATGCCTATTAACAGAATGATCTTGTATGCCTAAATATATTGCTCTCTATTCCATTTCAGCAACAATTTTCTTTTAATGCAACAAAAATTATGCTTACTGTTATTCATAGGTCTTTACTTCTTATTGCAAAGAATTTGCTACTTGTCTCTTTTTATGTCATTAAAGGACACGAATAGCACCCCATTTGATAACAGCGTGGCAAAACAAGTCTCAGTTATGCTTCTCTATGTGCCATATTTGTTTTAACGATTGAAATTTCCATCCCTTTTAATTTGTTGTATCTTCTTCATGAAATTTGAGAGTGAATAATCAAGAGCATACCTGGATGGTGCTAAGAGATTATTATGTACAAGGCCTGCTTGCATGTTTCTATATATCATCAGACTGCTTTATATTGCTGGAAAATTTGACTGAAAATTTGACATCTCGGAAAGGCATTTGAAAAGAAAGCTATTTATAGTAAAAACCGTGGAACGCAATGGTTGTCAAAGCAAATTAAATAAAGAAATGAGATATACTTGTCTTTCCCAGTCAATATTTGAATAGCTTACTGATATAATATGAAAATATCGTATGCACTTAATTTCTGTTTTCCATTTCTTTGCTAAATTGTATGTTTGCATGTTTTTATTGCTAATACAGAAATATGAACAAAGGAAAGAATAAAGTGATAGATAATGATGATGGCATGTAATTGTTGTTATCTGGATTGATAAACAGATCTCTTGACTCACTTTACCCTTCTAGTCCTTATGCTAATCATAGAAACAGAACAATACTGGAATTGATCACGTAGCAACTAGTTATAACAACTTTTTTACTTGTTGCACTATTTCGATACAATTAAGAGATTAGGAAAATTGAACTCATAAAACTTCAAAAGGAAGTGCATTACTACAACCTCAGTGTTGATCTACTAATACGTAAAATATCTTCGAACGGCACAAACGCCAACAGCAATCTTACAACTGCGTGTTTTCATATTTTCTCGTCCGTAAATATCAAGTCAAAACATGTTGGGAGACGAAAAACAAATCAATATGTTTGTGATATCACTTCAAATGCTTCTGATTGTTATCTATTATTTCTCTAATTTCATCGAACACTTTATCATTTACTTCCAATGTATCTACCGAAAAAATTGATAATCAGAAGCAAATTTTATTTGCACCCAACTTAATTTCCAACATATGAAATCTTAAATGATTATTAGAGCAAACTCTTATGCCATTTGATAAAGAATAACTGAATTTGATGTTTCATTTGCTTTTTTATCCTCTGCTATGAGCTCTTCAACAAAAGATAGCGCCTGACTTGCATGAAATTAACTCATCAACACTATTACTGCAGAACTACAAATTCTGAGCTATATGATCGCTTCCTTAATATTACTTTTGACATTGCTTACATTAGTTTATGGAAGTAATGCCATTTTTATAAATTTATTCTAGTTCGCAACGAGTTTCTTGTGCATTTTTTCTCTTTACTATTCAGTAAGTTTTATAATTAGCGTTCATACTGTCAACTGTGACTAATTTCACTGACTCAAATTTTTGCAAAATTTTCGATACAAACAGGAAATGAAATTTATCATCTATCGAACCCATACGATTATAACTGATTCAGTTTGCGGGGAAAACACATGGCGAAATGTTATTGATATCTGTTGCAGCCGGTTTGCACTTCTCACATTATTTTGTTAATTTACTGCATCTATGCCACCAAAGTGAACCTAATTGATATGTCAACATCAACGAGCGACAATTCCTTCAGTCTATTAGCTATTATCTTAAATAGATTTATTTAAGAATTGAACTTATTAATATTGAATATATCGTTTAATGATATTACAAAAAAGTCTTTTACACTACTTACATATAATTTAAAAAAAAAAAAAATTATGTAGAAGTCGAAAAAGTAAACAATTAAAAGTTGATTCATACCATTTGACTATTTAACTATGTGATGAGTTAGCTGTCGAGTGGTTATTTAGTAAATAAATGCTTTATGGAAGAATGCTTTATGTGTACATATATTGAAGAAATACAAAATTCCACCATGGATATTACAAATGCTGTGAAGATAGATGTAATGTTTAACCTTTATTTTCCAAACATATTTTTTTTCTTTTTATTGGAAAGAGAATATTATAAAGTAATGGATGGGAAATGATCGAATTCCTTTTCTGAAAGATTATAGTGATAGCATTTTTCATATAATTTGCGTGCTTTCTATGTTTTTAAGAGAAATTATCATCTAAATTGATATAATACTTTAAACCATAATTCCGTATCAATTATAAATTTCTTACTTATTGGCAAACAATCAAGAGATTACTTAATGGTAAACAATCAAAGGTAACTGTTAATGATTTCTCAAAACAGCATTTTCAGCTCTTTTCTGAAGTAATTAGTAATTAAACATAATTTCCTACCAATTATAAACTTATTATTTATTAGCAAATTAGTACAGCCAGTCATAGTAGGGTAGTCATTTTTCATCCATTTCATTATGGATGTGTAAAAGCTTCATGCAGTCATTAATACGTACCGAAAAGTAGCAAACTATGAATTCAAATTAGATTTGCTCATTACCATAATGCCCTTACCATTGTAAGGGCAAAATACATTTATACATTTAGTAAAATACATTTATTTTACTTTTTTAGAAGTGAAGTTTTTTCCTAGACTCTTGATCGACTTTCATTTCAGTGGTATATATAATTTTTAGAATTTCATAATTGGTCTCGATATTTCGAGTGTAAAGCAATCATTCTTTATGCATATATCCCCTAAATTATTGAAATTTACTAAATAGCGACCTCTAAATTACTTAAATTTAGTAATTTAAAAATGCTTAAAAGATACAGTGAGTATATCTTATCGTATTCAAATGCTTAGAAATCTTGATATACGTTTTGAAAATTGCTTTAGCTATCGAACATTTTCTCTCAGTTTCAGAAATACGTTCAAAATTTGTTAGCTTCTCATGATTTCAGAAAGTGAGTTAAAATCAAAACCTTCAATGAGGTAAAACGTAGAACAGAGGAGTATAACTAAATTTGTTTGTTCAACTCATATTTTTCTCTGAATTCCCATTTCGCTGCTGCTATTTCTCGTACCTCTTTTGTCTTAGTGATAAAAGATATAAATAAATTAAAAAAATAAAGAGAAAAATTTCAATAATTTGTAAGAAGTAAATTCCATAAAAATAAAATAAAATTCTAATAAATCAAAAGACGATTCATGTTAGAGAAAAGGAAATTATTTTCTAGTGATTTTTTTATTCCAAAAATTTTTATAATTACAGCTGCAAATTCAAAGGATTTTGAGGAGACGGAAAAACCAGTTAGAGTCTTTCTTGTATACATTAGAATCACATAACTCATGAACAACAGATAAGCAATATTTCTACTTATCTTAATTGAGAGGGCTGGAAATCATTGGTTAATTTCACTGATTCATTCATCATCGTCTTAGCTGTTCTATTCCTTTCTCTCCTCTTTAGTTGTAACTGAATTTTGGCTGAAATGGTACAAGAAGAATGTATTCTTTAATTAAATTTGAAAAGTGCTCAATTAACCTATATCACATATCGCTCCATTTCCTCAGAATAAATGTTTAAAACTGATATATTATGTTACTCTTAGTATCATGCTCCCTTAAATTATTTTTTTGTATGCATGCATGCTTGTGCATGTATGTTTCGAAGACATCATTTGATGGTTGGGTGTATTAATGTTCTCTTTCAAGGGTGACTTTTTGTTATCAGAGAAATTGCTTTCGTTGACACAACAAATTCAAATAGTCTCATCAAAGAGATGTGGGATATAAAGCAGCAAATGTGGAAGTGAAAGGCAAAGCTTGAAACGATAGAATAAAATGAAAATAAGTTAAAGAAGGAGAAAGAGGCAGTATTGAATCGACAGCGCAGTGTTATGGGGTTAGAATGTGTTATAGATTATAGTTATTTGCTGCCAACAATACATTCAAAAGGTTGCGTAAAAATAGATTTAAATTTAAAAATAAGTAGGGAGTTGATATAATCATTCGTTATTACTTTTCGTCTTCTTGATCTTTCGAAAAAAGGAAGTTTGTTGAAAGCAAGGTAGTGGAGACAAGTATATTTTAGGTAAATGAAAGAGGATAGCCACTTTTGGTTTTTTGACATTACTGATCATATTTGAGACCGAATTTATTAATATATCTATTATCCTCTTTGGTCTACGACTGTCATAATTCATTTCAGCCTAAGATTATTTAATTCAAAAATGTTTCGTAAGCTACATATTATTACATAAGCATATATATGATCATTCTAAGCAAATTTGGAGAACCTTAACTTCCCGAAATTAGTAATAGTTTTCTCTTTGAGTGATTCAGACCGATTTCATATTTCTCCAAAACTATGTTGCTATTTTTAATATAATAGTCGAGAAGAATCACAAATGATGATGACACATATGAGTTCTTTCTTCATATAGAAATGATATTGTTCAGTTAAATTAAGATAATTATTCACTGTTTCATTTTTCAGTTATTTGTGCAAGTCTTCAAGCATTTTTTCAAACTTTCCTCTGTATATTTGGTAACTTTGCTATTAATTGCTTATTGGTCGATTCATTACCGCCTTTACGCTATTCACCTGAAAATTTGACGCTACAACTATACAAGCATGCTGAGAGAGCAGATGTTGGCTCGATGATGATTAGTTCCGGAATGCTTGAACGCGCGTCAAGTAAAACTTAGCCTATCGCATGGATGCTTAAACAATCCTTATAAATCAACAGTTACTTCTATCACTTCATTATAACTCATGGATTCATAAAAACTCAAAATTAAGCAACAATTAAGAAAGGTAAGGTTATATTTTCCACAAATATAATCGATAGCTTCAATTTAAAAAATTTCAAATAGCTCTAAATCATTTTACTTTACCAGTTGTTTTTAACTTGGATTTCTTTTGCATGCACTTTTTTTTTTTATTTTGCTATTATTTGAAACCTATTTCTGGGTTTTATTATTGCTTTGAGTTTTCACTGCCGACTTACTAAATTTTTTTTTCATTGATATGGGATATTAGGAAGCTAGACTTTCGAAACAGGAGTGCTTTCACTCATTTTATTCACTTTTTTTCTCAGGAAGTTCCATTTATTTTGTATCTAAAAAAGATTTTTCGGTAGTTTTCCAAATATTTGAGAAATTAGATTAATGATCTTCATAAAATGCGAAAAAGTTGCAATATTTTCTAATTTTTTGAGGAAACTTGGTTTTTTGCTTGAGTTCAAAACTTATTTTTAGCTTAACAACAAAAAATAAAAAATTTTAGTCAAAAATCTATACATTGCTTTCTCATTTAAAATTAAAGGTCATAAAATATATCTAATCAAGATTTTAGGATGAATAATATGTCTTTAAAATAAGAGGTATTGACACTGTTTCTGCTATTTTAAATAAACCCCAAATAAAAAACTGGAATCTCTGGACCTAGGAGTCTTAATGGCATGACAGACAGAGATAGCGGAGCGATTCATCCTTATTAATACACACCACGTTTTTGAAACAAAACAAGTGAAAGAGCTAAAATTCTTTTGCAAGCCTAAAAACTGAGAAATATTTAAAAGAACCGATTTACTTAAATTAATCGTTATTCACAAAAATTTTAAGGCTTTGAGAAATTTTGAAACGAGTCTGTTTTTGTTTATGAATTTCAGAAATTTATTGATTAACTTAACTGATATCATTTTAACTGAGTCCAACTTCTAACTGATATCATTTTAACTGAGTCCAACTTCTACTATCACTCTTATTTGCTTTTGGTTTTTTACATTGCTTATTGTTTTCTGGTTCCGGCTTAGAGAAATTTTCTTCTCGATCACACTGTTATTTACATTAGTTATAATAATTCTAATGTAACAATCAAGCTTTTAGCAATGAATTATGACAAATCTTTCTTGAAATAAGTAGAGAGACAGTCAAAAGAAAGGCAATTGGGCAATTCTTGATTGCCTTTCTTCACTTATCTTAGCTAAATATCAAATTACCCAAGAATTTGAAAAAGTAAAATTAGACTTGTTGTCAATAAATCAATAAATCACACAAATTATACCTTCTTTGCATTTTTTATTTATGCTTTTCTTCATCAAACAGAAACTGATATTGCAGAAGCAGCTCTGTCGAAGGCAATACTGATCAATGTGGCATATGTACGCAGCATTTCTGCGAACTTTAAGGCTTTTGTTCATTCTCCACCTCATGCTCTGTAATTCTTTGTGTGCTTCGAAGAGGTACAAACGTTATTATCAAAAACGTTTTAATTTAACTCTTTCTGTTCGTAACCATGATGTTACGGAAGCTAAATTTTTCCGCCTTATTGGAGTTGGAAATACCGCTGATTTCTATGTCGCACCTGGCGATATCTTTACGAAAACCTATGAGGTAAGCGGTCAAATGATATCGATTTAATGAAGTTATGCTAAGTTACATTTCATGAATGCTTGTGCAGTTAAATATTATTCTAGAAAACTGACAGATGTCCTCAATGAATCATCGCATAGTTAAACTTTTCGTGTTATTATTTCTTCAGCGAAATGCACTTTGCAAACATACAGAAAATCCCTAAACATTCCTCTCTTTCTTTCCTTCTCCGCCTCAAAATAATCAATTTCAGAAATGGCATGCACACTAATCATTCGTCTTAAATTCTACTGATAATATTTCGAATATAAATTTACAGGCTAAGCGGAAAGGCTTCTGGACATTATTTGTCGAATTCCCAGGAAACCGTTATTCAAAATCCCCAAGGAAAATTATTTCCCGCGATTCTCATAAACACTGGGTTTGTACCTTACATTTTAACGCGTGTTTCTGTCTTCCTTCAAATCTGTGCAAATTAAGGTTCACTAGTTTTACCATAAACGAACAGAGTGCTTAAAATATATCCACATTTATTTCCAATAATCGATGTCACACAACTAACTCAAATATGCTTTTGTAAAGCAAACAAGCAAAAACTATTCATCTGTTCTAAAAAGAGGAAAAAATACTATGGCATAAGAGAGAATAATTAATATAAAAATAATGCATGCATTAAAATATTGCATGGATGTTAAATCGATTTGAGGACAGATTTGAAATCAGTTTCATTAGTTGCTAGTCACTGATGAATGGAACAAGTAAATACTAACTGTAAGAATATTTCAGATTATTGAAGTGTATTATTATCCGGGAGCAGTTGGGTTCAGCAAATGGCATAAAGTATATGATGAAATGTTTAAAAACAAAATCCTCTATTAAAGTATATTATCAGTCTATTAAAAACAGAATGGAACGTCTGTTTCCCAAAAAATTTGATTATGTATAAAATTCATTGCTAACAGAGGTAGTGTTTATTGAGACATAATTTTTAGCTAAACCTGCTTCTTTACACTTCATTTGTTTATTCAGGAGTAGATAATGGTTATGTGTTTTAGTGAAATTGAAGACATCCGTTGACCTTTATTGCTTCAAAAGTTTGAAAAGCTAAGGTGATAGTTTGTTTTTAATCATCTTAGGATATATCGATAAACGACTCATTATCGTCCATGAAATAATTATTTCTTCGACTTTATGAGAGATAACACTTTACAACAGAAAAGTTTCGACAAATTCAGAAACAAAAGCATCTATCCAGAAATCCGCAGTTTTTAAATTTCATAGAACTATAGGTCTTCAAAGCTGACATTGATCTGATGCAAACGTAAGAATAAAATTCCGCGCTCAAATCTGAACAAATGAACAAAAGGGACTGCAGACACCAAACATCACACTGAATTCCGAAACAGTCAGGATATATCATCACATGGAAAGTGCAGCTATATGACTAATTCACACATATCATGCTTTTATGTCATATCATGGTGCTAATACATAATGCTTCCTTATTCGCTAGAATGTGACAATGCTTAGATTCTACCATTTAGAAATGTTAAATATTTTGACGGGGTAAGAACATAGGCAAGTTCCAAATTGATATTGGTAAGATTTAATATTCTCATTAGAAATATCTGATTTCTTATACCCATTCTGATAGCGAACCAGTTCTGGTTGTGAAGTGCGGTTGATGGAAATATTAGAAAGATGGCATAAAGTTCAATAATTAAATGTAGATAAGATAAAGATCCCGTCAAAAGATAAAACGTTCAGATGAAGATGTTTGTAGAATAAGTCTTATTGGTTTTCTTTAATTAAATTTCAAAATTGATTACAAACACGATACCAGGCAGAGATGCCAACATTCTATTGCGCGTACATTTACACGGGCACGAGAAACGCAGAGGTAGTAAGTGTAATTTGAAATACTAATTAAATGAATCGAAAAATTACAAACTTAATGAAAGATTACACGTGTTACTTTTGAACTGCCTCCTTTTTGGCTCTGTTGCAGTTAATTTTAGCAGAACAAACTGACCACCATCTTATAAGAGCATTTGCAAAATTTAACTGTTAAAAGGATGACTCAGAAAGGTTTAAATCAAATAATACGTTCCTAGAAGAAAAACGTGCCAATGCTTTAAAAAAAAAAAAAAAGAAATCAAATTAGAGCCAATCCTGGCATAAAGACAAATTATCCAGAAATGTCGGCAAAGAAATTAACATATTAAAAATTAGTCTATCCCGAATAGGTAGTCACCTGTACACAACCCATCCTCACATATCTGTATAATCTTGAAAAGTTGTTCATGCTACTAGTTTTATTTTAACAACACCTTTAACAATTTCGATACTAGTTGAAATAATGTACCTATTAGTAAACAAAGAAAGAAACTAACAAAACAGTAAACCTTTGGCAAAATGCATATATATATATATATATATATATATATACATATAAAGATGAAGAATACATTATTAATGAAATTGCTGAGAACTTTTCGAATATAAGAAAAATCTGTACCTAAAATATCAAACTTGAAAAATATTAATAAATACAAAGAATTTTTCTGCAAAATCCCAGCTATAAATTGCACGCTTTTAATGTGTAAACGTAATAGAGTTGCATTTATCAAAAAATATTGTTTAGAGAAGTAGTAACACTTTTGATAAGTTATCCGCAAAATATAAAAGCATAAAGCATACAAGCAGCAATGATCATAAATGTACGTAAGCAGTGTAAAAAATTTATGGGATTAAATTAATTCTAAAATTAAATACAAACTTTCTGTAGCATCTGATCTTTTTAATTCTCGGTATGACAACCACTGCAAAACTACAAAACACAAGAGCCTATAACATTTGAATATCACCCGATGTGTCATGTGTCATGGATAAGAATCAAATTCATAGTCACTAATTTTCAATCGTTTACAACTCTTTTACATCAAAACCTGTAGCATGCAGAGAATAATCATACAACTTGGCACATTTCTTTTCCCAATCCATCATTTCAATAAACTGTTTTGATACACACTCACTAAAAAAAACCCATCATTTCAATAAACTGTTTTGATACACACTTAATTACAAAAATTGGAGTTTGCTCCTGTTACCATTCCCACAGGAATGGATAAGGTCTGAAATAGTTTTTAAGCACTGAAATTTCTACCAAAACAGACTAAAAAGTGTAAAATAAAGCTTAATATCTCAGGATTAGGTAATATTTCAAACGATAACTATCCTTTGACGAAACTGATGGCACTTAAATGATCAGAAATATCACTGTTAGTGCACTGAAAATATCTTTTTAATTCTAAAAGTATTAGAAAATATATAAACAAGAGCTCGAACCAAAAATTTTCAATAAAGCTAATGTTTCTGATACCTGTAATAAAGTCCTGAGGAACCGGTTACAGCTTTCGACAAAGCCAAGAAAAGCGGGGTTTGAGCTCCGTCCTTCGGAGTCTTCAGCAAATACCATCTGGAAGAAATAAAAAGTAACTCAATTAAAACAGTCCAATTTCTCGACATGAAAAATAGTTCCTTGTTAATGTCTGATCGATTCTATATATTTGTAGAAAGATCATTTAAGGAAATAATAAATGTGCGAATTACATATTCCCAAAAGCTTTAAACTAGATTGTTATAGTATTTATGCTTTCAGCCATATCTAGAATGGTGTAAAAACAAAAAGCGAGCGGTTGAAATAGTATATTTTATTATGAAGTTGTGGTAATTGGATGAGACCCCTAAATTTTCTCATATGAGGTACTTGAAATTTCAGACACTTTAAAATAATTGCATAAAATGAAGAACCTGAATGGTGCGATGAGATAGCTCAGCGGCTTCTGTGCCAGTGGAGTATAGCGCATCAATCGTGTATTGCATAGTCCAGGATGACATACATTTATTGTTACATGTGATCCTTCACATGCTCGTAATCTTCTAGTCAATTCAAATGCATGCATTACCTTGAAAAATTATGTAAGTAAATTACAACTGTTTTCCATAAAGCAACTTATTAAAGCGTAAAATAACAAAGAAAAATTATGAAAATACCATAGCAAGTTTCGACTTCGAATATGACTGTCTCGAATCCCAACCTTCTCTACGATCAATCAACTGCAAATCTATAGGATCGGCATAGAAATGGGCTAATGCAGAAACATTGACAATGCGCGCGCTTGGAGCAGCTCGAAGAAGAGGTAGAAGTAATTCAGTGAGTAAAAAATGTCCTGAAAAATTTCCGCTCCGTTACAATGCCTTTCAACAAGGTAAAATATCAAAATTAACATCAAAATTAACGCTTATTAATACCAATATATTTATGAATTTCTATCTACGTCGTCTGAAGATATGATCTACAACCTAAACTGTTCTGAAAGTACAGAACGTACAATTTTGGTGCCCGACGTGTTGAAGGTAAAACAGAGGTAACTGTTGAAGCAACTGGGAGATATTTTTACCAGATGAATAGCAGAAATGCCAAAAAGATTTAGGTTAGAATGGAAAGATATCATATGCCGTAATATCAATACCTTTTTAAGGATGAAACTGATTCTGATACGGTAAATAAAAACCAACAGACAAAGAGAACCATGTTAAGACAATGGAACAATAAGAAATTTTTTCGTTAAACAATATTTTCACTCATTTTTTATAAATTAATCTGACCAAATAAATTTGTTGAGAATTTGTTCTCTTTGCCTTTTTTTCCTAAATAATTGAATTTTTTAATTAGACTGGAAAATTAATATTTAAAGAGAAATCAGACATGGTTCTATTTTAGAATTTTAATAGTTATAGAAAAGAATTTTTTATCTTTATGTAATTTAACATTTAAGAGAAAATTTTATCATCCTTTTAATATTAACCGAGATAGTTCGTTTGCCAGACTAGTTCGTGACCATCATCGGTCAGTTTAAACTTTGGATACAGCATAATACCCGCATTATTAATTAGAATATCCAAGTGATCTTCTTCTGCAATACAAATATAATAATCTTATTAATCTTACAAAATTCTTCTATACGAACTAATGAATTAAAGGGAAGGATGCATAATCGAGTTTGGAAAAACATACTCAGTGGTACAAAAGCACATTCCAACACAAATTTCAAACCCCAAATTCTAAACCATCTAGATTCCTAAAAGAAACAAAGCTGTCATTGTACATACAGTTGAGAAAACCCTACTACAAAATTGCAAAGATAATAGAAACCTTCTATGATTTCTGCTGCTGCTATTCTGACTGATTTGAATTGAGCAAGGTCAACTACTTTGACTAATAGTCTCTGCGGATTACAACCGAGCTGAGAATAAGGATCAAAATAATTAAATATTTTGTAAAAGTTATTTGGAAATGGCTCAAATTTGATGAGAAATTACAAAAAAATATTAAAAACATCACCACCTTAGATCATCACTAAACGACATCACTAAACGCTGTACAAGATCTTATGTTTTGTTAACTAATTTTAGATTTACTATTTATGAATAACAAACAATAAAAAAGATTCAAATACTTCTATAATGCATAATTTTTGTCTATATGATTAAAATTCCTGATTTATTAATTTCAACCTTAACAAGTTGAAGGACAGCATTCCGAGCTCGATCCTCACTGCGACACAGCATGTACACCTTTGCTCCACGGAGATTTAGCTCTCGTACAATCTCTCTTCCTATACCAGAATTACATCCTGTTATAACTGCTATCAAGCCTTTAGCTGTGTTAAGTTCTCTGAACTGCGCTCCTTTGAAATAAAACCTTAAACAATTAAACAAGAATAATCAAGCCATACAATATTACAAATACTGGAATATAATTATAAAATCAGAATATACCAAACTTTATTCTCGATCAACCACAATTCACAGAAGAAACACTCGAAAAAAAGGGCATGTGCATAATGTATAATCTTCTTTAAGAATAAGTAATATTTTTTTGACATAGCATATTAATTATAAAAGATATTCTATAAGTTTATTGAGAATTATTACCTAAGTGCGGTTACTACGACGATAATGAAAATCCATTTACAGTCAAATATATTTAATGATTCCACAAATGAAGCCTCCATTTGGTGAAAACCTCAAATTTTGATACTACCAAAAACCTGCAAAACATTAGAATCTTAAAAATGAGTATGAATTAAGATAAAAAAGAAAAATGAACAATTTTTCATTCGTTTTTCCAAATTTAAATAGGGGAATGAAGAATAACAGAGAAGTTGAGGATTTTCTTGCTCCTTCAATAGGTTTAAGAATATCATGAAACATAATAAAGCAAAATAAGTTATAAGTTGCATAGACTGTTTCAGTAAAAGCAAACAGATGAAAGCAGAAAATATTTATGGTTAACAAAAGTATTTCGAACAACAGAATAATCATTATTTTAAACCTAATCGATTTCAAATATTCGAGTAATAAAAGCTTTTTCTAGACATAATGACAAAGAGTTTCGTGAAAAAGGCGACAGGAACTAAAAAATTAGTTTGCACAATAAGTAATGTGTAATTAGTGAATGTCTGGAGTGCTTATTTTAGCATTTCCTCTAACAAACATACCTTAGATAGAAGCTATAAGTATATATATATATATATATAACTCAACCTAAATATTACAAACTACTAACAATCACAAAAAAACCCAACAATTCATAACAATTTATGCTTAGCATCCACAGCCTAAAAATTTTAACAACTCGAGGAAAAAGAAATACGAACAAAACCTACCGAATAATTCATTGCTTTAAATTATACTTTGAAATTACCAGAAAAAAATAACAGAAACATACGAGCTGCATTCTAAATGGATAATCATAATAGACACTAAAAATAAGCAAAATAAACAAGAACATAGAACCATAACATTTATTTGACATAAAGTACTGACAACTGGAAAGAAATATTAAGTCTTTTGTTGAGCTGCATAACCAGTTCTAGCAAAAACATTAGAAATAAAACCATATAAAGAAGAAAAGGCACTGAATGAGGAATTTTTAAAAGTTGCCTTCCAAATCGATTTTCAAGTAAGAAATCAGTTTTCCTGAACTTTCTAGGCTAACGAGCTAAAGACATTACGAAATAGTACTAGCCAATAAAGTTTACAAAAAAATTACTGGAAAGTATTGTATTTTCTCCCATTCTTTCGCTGTTCATTTTTTTTTTTTTTTTTCAAACTGTATTTTTGCAACAACTTGATCGATAAAAGGAAAAAAATACCAACAGACACACATAAAACAACCAAAAAGAAAAAGATATTCATCCCATCCCTATTAATACTGAGAAAAATCCTTTTTTTTTTTAAATCCTTTTTTAGGTTAATTCGTAATTCCAGAAAAAATTCTGTGAAAAGTTATTCAAGATGATATATTGGTTATCAACAACATAGGAAGTTCTTGAGTGGATTATCCAGTTAATTAATCAATATATATTTCTCGCCATTTCCATTTCTGCCATTGATTTTCCGAATCACATTTTTCCATTGATAGTACCGAACTGGATATGGATTTAGCTGCTGTTAGGCACAAGTTCCTGATAATTATTTGCTCGCTTTCCTAAACATTCAAGATTTTTGTATCATTTTGGAAGTATTAGAAATTATTTTGCCACTTGTAAGCATTAAAACGAAAGAAACTCACCTCATTATAAGTAAAGGGTCCATCAACTGTCCCTTTTATGCAATGGTTCGTGATTAAATTCCCATGTACGGCAGTTATACACCATTCTCCCTGTGCCAACTGGCCTTTTCTATTCAATCTGATCAACTTCAAACAAAATCTTCCTGATTATATTGGTTAGAGTAAATAAACGAATGAACATTAAGCTGATGCTATTTTACGCTTTAAAATCAAACATCTCATCAATTCCAATATTAAAACGTATATTAAACAAGAAAAATTGAAACTTCAACTCACTTTACCTGATTTCCACCATAACCATGACACGGAGTTGCACCAACAATACCCGGTACAGGTCGGCCCATAGTGTCAATACATTTTCCTAAAAGTTTTATATAGCAAAAAGTTCTTCGCGCAATTTTACAGAGATCTAACAAAAATCCGAAATAAGACAGTGCTTTTCAACTTACATTATCATGCAACGATAATCACTAAGCTGATAAAACAAGTCTGGATAAAAGTCAAGAAATGTTAACAAAAGTAATGTGGGAGATATAACTGAAAATCGAAGATTAGAAATCCGTGGAAAAATATTTACAAATGTAGCCTATTATATTTAGCAATAGAAATAATGAAAAATAACAGTTCAGTGGAGGTACCTGTAGCGTGATTTTTTGCTTCACCCCAAACGTGATTTTCCGGTGGAAAGGGATAAGATACAACAACATCGTAAGCAACTTTTTCCATATACCTTAAGTTTTAAGAATTTCTTATAACAAAAATATAAAAAATCCAAAATTAAATGTTCAGTGGAGATCATCTGATACATGCTTTGCTAATAAAGAAATTTAAGTTTTTAAATTCTTATAAATTTACCATTTGAAAGATTTACACTTCAAGCTTTTCCTAAGCTTGAGCTGTGAACTTATGTTACCCGGCAAGCGATGTCTTGCCGACGGCTCTCGAATATAGTAATACTTGTCATATTCATCCATCCATGTTTTTATGACACGAAGCATATTCTGAAACATTTTTAATGCAAATTGAAAAGAAATACCAGAACAAAAGATCTCGGAGTAGAATTGCGATGAAAAATTACAGTTGAAATAACTGGTTTTCCAGAGAGCTTCCCGAAACCATAAGGCATATGTGACCGGTACACATGGCCAACATGCGAACATGGCACAAACAAAATTCCGCCTCCGCATTGCCAGATCTGCAAAATTTATTAGTTTTGATATAGATAAAGAAAATGAAAATTTCATACCTAAAACTTGCGTGTTCATTTTTTAATTTTAATTCAAAAAAAAAATACCAAAAACTATATTTTTCTTACAAGTAGAAAAAACTAACTTTGAACGAAAGTTCATACTGTTCACCTCCCCATATTTGTAGTCCAGGATCATAATAACCTAGCTCTTCGAACCACTTTTTATTAATAGCAAATAAGCCACCTGCATGAGTTGGAGACCTAGAAAATTCTACAAATAAAGAACACCTGAAAAAAATTGATAACCCTAATGCTTGCAAAGCAAAACTTCGTAAAAAAAAAAAAATGAAAATTCATGACCTAAATGGTTCACTATTATGTTTTCTTCGTAGTAATTCTTGCGATGATAGCTCAGTTTCTTTGTATAAAAGCCCCCATTCGAAAATACCACTGCAATGAAGAGTTTTTATAAACTAAACAAAACATTAAGATCCTTAGTATTTGATCCTACATTAAATATTGAGAACTTTCGCATAAATTTTTCACTAGAACATTATGAATAAAAATTAATACAATGTGAAAAGAACTAATAACCGATAATGTTTATCCGCAGAGCCATAAACTATTCGATAAGACCAGTCGTTCTTGTCAATGCCATCTATAACCGGTACTGTCATAACTTTTCTGAAAACTAAATTGCATACTACGCTTTAAATACGGAAAGGGGTCCTTTAATGAAGAATTGAATATTTCCCAACTAGAGCAGATCTGGAAGCAGCCAGAGAAAACATAATAAACTACTTAAATTTTAACATTCTACACAACAAAACGAACAAAACAATCAAGAACTGATTCATTGTTAGAATCTATTTGTTCAAAGCAATGAAAATCAAGTCACTGTGCACGTGTAATGACTACTGAAAAACAGTAGAATAGCGAACGATTATCATAAATTCTATCATCTTTCATCAATATATTGGTGATTATCTGACTTGGGCAATTCAGCCACAAAATATTCGGGAGTCAGTACATTTCAATTACTTACAATTTAGCTTACCTGTTCTGACGTATTGGTGCAAGAAGTGGAGGTAACCAATTAACGTTTACCTCGCAGTGTGCATCCAGAAATATGACTACATCACCAACCGCTTCTTTAGCTCCTATACTTCGCGTACGAATAAGTCCTTCGCGCTCAGAATTCCGCACCAACTTTACTTTTCCATCGAATTGCTTTAAATAGACATCCAAACGATCTTTTAGATGTTCTGAAAAAAACAAAACCTACTATATAAATCACTAATGATTTCACTGTTTTGAAAAAAGAGCATTCTTTTGTATTACAATCTTATTGCTCTTATTTGCGTCAAACATGGTAAGTTTAACATTCAAATCACAATTTCAATAAAACAAAAAGATGAGATTTCGAACTCAAAATCTGGTAGAAGAGATAAGCATATCATTGTTTAGAAAATTTTTACCCTACAAATCCTCAGTCTTTCGAGACTTCAGTGGAACTACAATTACATGGCCTAATAATAAATTTCAGGAAACGGCATCGCAACTGAGAACATTCGACCTGACACGATCTAAACTACTTGTGAGATGAGTAATATTTAAAATTATCTTAAAAAAAAATCTATCAAAAGTTATAAGAGCAACAAAAATTCGAAAAGCAAGCTCATGATAAAGGAGTATAGCAAATTGTTAGGCAGTATCTACAACAAAGAGTACTAATAATATAAATTTAGCAATACTATTTGAGAGTGCTTAAAAAACGGTAAAAAAATGAAAAATCTATGCTTGAAAGAAGATAAAAACTGCAAGAATTTATTGATTACTTAAAAAGATTCTAGAGAAAAAATTACAGTAGCTAATGGAAGCATATCTTGTGATTATATAGCAGTAAATTTTATGATACTTATTTTTAGATATAATAACCACTTATTAAAAACATAACTTATTCGCATATATTGCCAAATTTCAAACCCTTCTAAAAAGCCAGTATCCTTAATAAAATCTTTTGAACCCGCAATATTATTAACAATGAATTGTTAAACAGAAAACACCTTTGTCACTAAAATCATCAACCATGATGATTTCTTTGATCAAGTGTGGTGGAGAACGCAATAAAACAGAATGGACAGTGCGCAGTAATGGTGTCCAACCTTCGTTATGAAAGGCAATGACGATACTTGCAGTGGGTAAATCTTCCGGGTAATGCCAATATTTGCATCTGGAAAAAAACATATATATATGAAGAAAACGCAAAATGATGAAACTTAAATACAATAACCGAAAGAAAATCAAATATTTTTGCAAATGAAAGATGAAACTTTCACACAATTATATTCTATTTTTAATCTACCGATAGATCATATAACACTTACTCATCCATTCTCACATCAGGAATACTTCGATTTAAAGAAATCATGTCGCTCACGTAAGTATTGAAACCATATTCTCTCATCGCTTCCTTAACCTCCGTCAAAGTTTTATCTATAAGAACTGGTTCACCCATTTCTCCTGAAAGCAAAATTTTAGACTGAAATACAGAAACTCTTTTCCATCCTTAAGATTAACAATCCAGACAATGGTCCAGATTTTAATTTTTCACTCTGCAAAGCAGCATTATTTGCCGGAGAAAAAATAAGCGATAAGTTGATTAAATTACTAAATGAATACCATAATCCCCTGGCTGCAACTGTGTCTCTTTGGGTTCAAAATTCCCAATTTCATCCAATTTAAAAATTGTATTCGGATCTGGATCACCAGGTAATTCAACATCGCCACCAAAATGTTGATTTTTGCTTTTCCTACCAATTCGTAATATTTCTTTGGTGTCCACTCTTCTACTAAATCCAAAAAATATTTTTATAATAATTGGGGAATGAGTACAATGCATTTCTCATATGCATAAGCATAAAAAAAGCTTACTTCCCATCCAATACACCTTTGCTGTCGTACTTTTCACGATTTCGTATTACTTCCTGAAACTTTAGAAAACAGGGCATCAGTTCCAAAACAACGTAAATAAAAGTGAATTAATCATATTCATTCGCAAATAAGTGTTTTAACGTGAAATTTATTAAATCAACAGGATAATGGATGAAAAATAAATATGAACACACCTGAGACTGATTTAATTTATAGGAAAGAGCAAAAACAAGCAACAGAAAGCATACTGCAAGTAGAGATGATAGAGACGACCTGAAAGTAAAAAAAGTCAAGAATGATATCTTGGAACTCGAAATCCTCAAAAACTTAATTCCGGAGTTTCTACTTTACTAGATCTAACAACTCCAGCAGAACACATTCTCTTCTAATTCATTCTCATCACTGGCCTACTGGATACATCTTTCCTAAAACAACTTGTTTCTAATTAAGCTATCAAGATTACCAAAGAAATGGAGAAAACAATTAAACTAAGCTAACCAGTGCCTGAAGAAGCGAAGCAGCTGAAACCATCGCCGTTTTATAGACATTGCACTCCAGTCATCTGATCATTCAGAAATTAATTAACAATATACAATGCAGCATGAATTGTAGAATTTATTACGTAATTCAATTTTTGCTACAGGAAAATTGCGGTTTTTTAACGGTAATAATTTTTTTCTTGACTGAACTGAAAATTTATTTTTGAAATTACTAAGAATGATGACATAGTCAAACGCAAACAAATTTAATAGACAAATAACAAATAGAACGTAAAAACCGCATTGTCAAATAATCGGGAAATATCCAAGAGAACAAGTCATTCAAAATAATATAGCTTAGAAAATATTTCTCACACTTAGTCATATTTCCGAAGCTTTATCGAGGTCGTTAATCTGAATCAGGAAACAGAAGAAAAGTAGACATAACTATTCTAAAAACTATTAAAGACGATGCCTATAAAAGAAAGAAAAAATCCAGAAATAGTTATCTCCCTGCATTCGTGCAAAGATTTCAAGTTTCAAACTTTAACATTATCGAACAGATCACCAAAATCATTATAAAAATCTGCATGCAATAACTGCTGTTGTTGCTTTTCGAGTCGTGGATCTGCTGGACCAGAACCGTCGTCGAAATCCATCATATCTGCATTCTGCGAATCACTACCATCCATTATGAAGTAGCTACTATTACTATTCCCTGTTAGAACAGCTGCACTTTGAGAACCCGGCATCTTCGCGTTGCTTCAGGAATTCCGAAGAACTACCCAACAAAGAAGTTTACCTGTTGGCCACTAGTGACAGTTCTCCCACTTGAAAGAGAACCAATCACGGAGGACTTTACCTGCTAAAAATGAGTGTTCGATGAAGAGAAATGAAAAAATTCAATACCAAAAAATAAAAGAAAAAAATCCGAAACATGCACCTTGTAAAAACTCTTACATCGTCTCCAAAATCGTTAGCTAAATACTAATTGCTTTGCTTAAGAAAGATGAACTCTTCCATTATCAGACTTTTTTACTCCGAAAAAACTACAGAAAAGTTCAGAAATGTTAGGAAAGAGTACAGAGGGAGGGAAAAGGTCGCAACAGCAGCAGAGGAATTACCCAGGTTGTAATAAAACGACTAGTAACCAAGAGAACTTCGCAAAAAGTTTAATTTTATTCTGGAAAAGGACTGCGAGCAAATATCTAACGCAGGCATTTAAAATTGAAGTGAATATGAAAAAGCACTACAGTTATGGCGTTGATTATATAAAATCAAAAGTAAACAAAACAAGACTAAGTAAAAACACTTGGATCATAAGCAAACTGTTTGATAAAAGGGATAAGCAATTCCAAGTAATAGTAGCTGTAGTTTTGACATTAGGACATGCATAGTTCCATATCAAAATATATCATTCATTTGGCGAATTATTAACAACCAAACCTACTCGTCACATAATATTCTATTAGAAGAAAAAAGGAAATTTCGCAAAGCATTTCACTACCTCTCTTTAAACAACTGAAAGAATTAATATGAATTACATGTGTCTGCTCCTTCGCTAATTGTTGGTACACTTTTTATTTTAACTAATATTTATCTCTTTGCCTGTGAAAACATAGAGTAGGTAACTGGCTGACAAAAGGTGTAACAACTAATTTCAAATATGCAGTACAAGTCGAAATCCCGTCTTCCATAATCCCTTCGCCGAAAGTTAGAGAACATTAAATATAAACGAGACCCAAATGTAAGAAAATAATTGGAAAGAGCTGAAATATTTACAATTAGCATGACGTATTATTCAAAAATTTCAAACCATCACATTCTCAAATTATAAATAACTCTTTCCTTTTTTATTTCATCAAGTCTTTTTACGACTTCTACAGCCATAAGCAAGATTTCTCCTAAGATACACTTGTGCAGTGCTGAAGTTTAAGGTGACAAATGTGCTAAAATAAGAAAATATGACTGGAACAAAAAAGAAACGGTCAGACAGATAATACGCAAGACAGACAACAAAGGATATTCAGTGAGTATGGCACGCCAGACAGAAGTTTGGGGAAAGAATCAATTTCCATTCCATATAGTAACATAAATTTTGTAGCTAAATTACCTTCAAACATGTTTTTTAATATAGGAAAATTTATAAGCAATAAAATGGTCAATAAGCTATAGGAAATAAGAAAAAATAAAATAAGCTCCTGATGACCTCAATAATAACCTCAATAAATGTGCATCGTACTGAAGAGCTACAATATCTGCTCGTTTTTCTCAGGTGCGATTGCGTAAATACCGTAAAGCTTTATTGTATTCAGAGCTCTTGTGTGATTCAGATTTATTTCTTTCTTATCTTGATATTTCACTCAGTTGTTGGAATAGCAACAAGCATTGGCATTTTCAAGAAATGTCAAGTCTTATAAAACGGAAGTTTGTATGACAAAACGGAATGATCCTGTCGCTGGAAAACTGACACCTAACATCGACAATCTAGACAGAAAATGAACTGCACAAAATAATATGAGAGCTCTGGAGGGAAACCGAACACGACTGAAATGACACAATTGTCGAGATGTGAAAGAGTAATGAATCTTTATACTTGTTCAGTTTTACATCACGGATTTTATATTGTCAGTAATCGTAGGCACTAGTTTAACGAACAGTGTTGTTAACTGCAGACAAGGAAAAACAGAAATTTTGAGCGCAAACGACAATGGTAAGAATTTAATAAAGAAATTCAACTGAAAAAGAGAAATGAGAAAATAATCCAACGAACTCACAAAAAGAACGTTCATCAGTAAGAAAGATCATCAGTCATTTGCTTCTTCAGTTACCAATTTTTCCAATGAATATATTTCGGCCTCTGGAAATCAACCTTATGTATAACACAAGGAAATATAATAAATCCTTACAATAAATAAACAGACTAACTGGAGTTCATTTCTAACTCAAATCAATCCGATATAAATAAACAGACTAACTGGAGTTCATTTCTAACTCAAATCAATCCGATTTATTAGATTAACAAAAGAAGTGTAAAGACTTACGAGCACACTGTAGATGAACATGAATCCACAGAATCAACCTATAAAAGATTCTAAGAACTGGAAAATCCTCTTGAAATGCATAAATATTTTGCAACAGTATAAAATGTTTATAATAATAAATGCATGTAATCATATAAATTACAATTTGTTATCACATAAATTACATCAATTACAATTTGTTTTTAATGTGAAAAGTAGTAATGACGGTTCGTCTCTCTTTGCTTTTGCTTGATCTTAAGCATTAATTTAATGACTGCTGAAGGTAAACATATAATGTATTTTTATATTCAGGTAGTTTTATAGTGATTCAGAACACTTTTGTGGAAGCTAACTCTTTTGAACAGAGATTTAATGGCAACTAAAAAGATGGTTTTAAAGTAGAAAATTATCTATCAAGAGCACTACCCAGAAAAATCGTTAGAAAAAACATCAACGCAATAAATAAGTTTTGTTAAATTTTTTTGAGAAATAATCATCCAAGTACTATAAGCATTATCTTTTTCCTTAAAAGAAAGGCGTGATAACTTACTACTTGTGAATATTCTTTTGGTTTTAAAAGAAAATCGGCATCCACTGAATCATTTTTTGAGGAAGACATATTAAAATATCGGTTATTGTTCAGTACTGTTAGGTTTTCCTCCAAGGTCGGTGTTTCTGAAAGCAACAAAGATCGCTCAGGGAAGTAGCTGTTGAATACTACCGTAATATATTCAGCACCAATACAATAAATAACACTTTTTTTCAATAAATAAAAACATGACAGTTAAAACAAACATGGTAATTAGAACGAGAAACAGAAGGCAGTTAGAACGAGTTAGAGACAAAAAAATAAATGCATGAGAAACAAGCGCAAACTTAGTATAATAAAAAAACAACAATACGAATTATACTTTCGAAGTGAGACAACTATTAAATGTCATTACAAGAAGCTAAAAACGATACCTTACTTGTTTTATGGTACTTATCATGACCAAATCTAAAATGATTATTTTAAAAAGCCGTAAACATTAAATAAGTACAAACAGGAAAAATTAGGATGCAAACAAGAAAAGCATTTCTCCAATTACAAAATCAGTCTCCGTTACTGCGCAAGGACGATAAGAGAGGAAAATTGAACAATTCTGATATTCCTCTAAACGCTATTTGCTAAACTTGATGTTCTAATATCACAAAATTCAACTTAGTGCTACACAGAATATATTCTATCCTATTTTTTTTTTTTTTTTTTTCAGTATGTTATTTTATTTATTAATTTTGAATAATGAAGATTACCATATGCCATGCCATCCATAACTTTCGGTTGGTACTTATGTCTTCTGGACTCCTTTGCTTTTACATAATCAGCCCAAAGTGTGAACACAATATCAGATGCAACTATCCTACCCACATGAGATTGTATAAAGTGCAATAGAAGAACACTGTCTGGATGCATTGCTTCGCAAATAAAATTATTTAGAAAATATTTGTTTTGATCTAAAATTGATAAATTTCATAAAAAAGCTTAATTTTTAAGCCTGTTTCATGAATCAAATAAATGAAAGTATATGACACCTTACCAAACACTGTCAGCACATATGTGAGTTTACTCAGTAAATGTTTGAACAGAAATGAAATTCAAATAAGGCAGCGAGCTAATGTCGAGATCGTTCCTCATAAGTGTAAAGTCTTCTTTGTTTGCTCCAAACAAAAAGATTGTTATAAATTTGCAATTTTGAAAATTACGTGCTAGTAATATTAATTGTCGATAGGAAATCGCCTGTTTCTGTTCTTTAGATCCTCGCGTCTTTTCACTCTCTGTGTTAACAGTTTCGCATTCAGCCGTTGCACACAGACGACGTCTAAAATACCTTTTTAAAGAACATAAGGAAATTTTTGGAAACTGAACTTATTGATTCATGGCATAAATTTAAGAGGAAAACAATTTGAATTTGAATTGGAAGTGTGACATTATGGCAAAAAATCGTAAAAATTATTTGTTCCTTACCTAATTCTGGGAAATGAAGCGTTTGTAGTATTTGAAAAATGGTCCTCGGACAACTTCTCACAAAAATCACCATCTGAACAAGATTTTTCAACTTTAAAAATTACGAAAAGTATTATTAAAATAGCGAAACTTATCAAAGACCATTCTATTGCATTGGTCGGTACTGTTTTGCAAGATGAAGAAAATTTTCCATTAATCCAATTAAATGGCAGAAAACGTTAGGACATATTATGCTTAAAATTACATATCCGATATTTGAAACTGTGTCGCAAACGGGAAGGATAAGAAAAGAACAAGAAAATATTACAGTAATCTGTAATGCGATTCTGTAATTCAGTGCTGTAATAGCAGCATTATTGGAGTTAATGGAAAATAACGCTCCATCGTTGGACAAAGCACCGCAAATCAGATCTACTATAAAGAGATGCTTTTTGATTATTCCATTATAAATCAGAAGAACTTTAGCTACTTTAAAATGCCTCTTTTATGTTTATTTGTGGGCTGGAATATTTTTACAGAAAAATCAATGTAATCTTAAAAAGTAGTTTTGTACATTTTCAGGCATATAAAAAGCCTTTGCTTTATAATTCATAAATGGAATACGTTCTAAAATTTGTCAAAAATGTCAAAGAAATTTAAACCTAAGCATTTATTAACAATAAAAGAAAAAATCTGCGGTGTTTAACCTGCATAAAACCATGTGTAAATTACAGATATAACAAGTAAAGCTACTATACAATTCCGGGGTAAATTACACTGGAAAATATAGAGAAAAATATTGAAGAATTAAGAAAGTTCTTTCAAAAATGAAATGACTAACTTTATAAAAACTCACTATTATCAAAGAGGTTATCATCGAGCGGTTCTTCTCTGCAAACGAAATCCTAAAATGCATTAAAAATATTTCTATGACGTACACTGTGCTATAACTGTGTAATTCAGCAAATATAATTTAGCAATGTGTCATCATAAACCAGGAAAACCCCAAAACGTTATTTAGAAATCGTTACTGATCAAAAGGAATCAAAACAATCTTTCGTACAATCATTTTAACAAAAACAAAGTTTTATTTATCGGTTCGTCTATTTAGATCTTCAAATTCAGGTCAAACGTGAAGTATATAGCCTATAATAAATGTTTCTATTTGTTACTGATTCTTTCCGGAAAACTTAAAACCTAATGTGTGTCACACAAGAACTTTTTTACCAAGTAAATATTAAAAGTAATGCATTTGTAAAAATAAAGCATAATCAAACCTGAAAATAATTTGATACAGAACGCTTACGGAATGTCGGCATGAACAATATGGTAACTGTGTAAATTGCGCTAATAATATTGACTGCAAGCAGCAGCAACAACCATGCAGACATTACTGCGAACACCTATTTAACCGTTTTTAAAGAAACTAATGACGTAGATAAGATTTCAATCACCAATATGACTGGATTATAAAAAAATTTAAGAACCTTTTCATTAAGTATATTTATTGCAAGCGCACACTGAACTGTTCTGCGCTGAACGTTCGCAAGTTCATGCTTAATATAGTCGCAATATACCACTCGCGGAAAATGCCCAGTGGTCGCCCAGTCTTTCCCTGTCCAAAGATCCTTGATTAGCTGCAAACGGATCTGATCAGGATTGCTGATAACTGATTTAATCTGTAGTATGTATAGTTCGATATAAAGAAGTCGAGTATTTTCTATAATGATATTAAGGAAAATATGAATTTATTTGGAGTAATAAATATAAATAGAATACAACATTTCCTGCATCACTATTGGAATTTTGAGTAATTAACGAAGCAAACGAACCTGATAACCCCAAAGCAGTGTTCCGTCACCTACAAATGCATTAACGACATAAAGCTGCAAGACCGTGTTTGCAATATTTAACAATTTTTCAAGTACATAAACGAGCGACGAATACCATCCAACAAGAGTGACACGAGTGATATTTTCGAAAACGGAATGCCGAACTGGATAAACTAGACACTACAACATTTCCACATGATTATATAGTTAACAAAATGTGCGATTTTGAAGCATATCGTAATCTATGGATCAACTAATATCGGATGGTGTGAACCATCAAAAAGTTAAGGAAGGAATAAATTAAGGAGAAAATTTCGGAACAGGATGCTAATTCATTTCCCAAAGCTATCTGTGCAGACAGTCATTCATAGCAGTGAACAGAATGGCTAAAAAAAGCATTCATATAATACAAAATTAAACCTATGACTCATACAACTTATAAAAATTACTCTTCCTTTTTCAAATCAGCTATCGACTGCCCTAACCACTACAATTTTATTCACAAGATAATAGAAAAAAGTTTAACGTGCACAAAATGTACTTCACTTTGAAATGAGAGCAAATATTCTAAGATACAACTGTTCTTTTAAACGATAGCTAACACTCATGATAGTACTGTCTAAAGATTGAGATTAAGTTCCATACCAAAGTAGTATTCCTTACAATGGACAGAATTCATACTATAACTTTGACAAAAAAGAGAACCTTTAAAAAAGTATTACCTGTTCAAGATATCGCACTAAATCTTTTAGAGCCTTACTGCGTTCATCTCTGAACATATGGTATATTCGAGTTGCTTCAGCTACTGTGAAAGCCATATCCAAATCTATATGAGAAAACTATAATGCTGGCAATCTGGAGGAAGGAGAAGTATTTTTTAAAAAGAAATCAACTACGATTCAGAAGCAAAGTAATATGAACATTTTTCAGACAAATCATTTATATTTTCTTTTCACAGAAACCAATAAAAAGAAAACTATGAAAAAAAAAAAAGTAGCCTCAAATAAAGTAACAACCAAGTTCAAATTCAAAATTTTATAATGCAATCTAGCTAAATCCATGAAAAGACGTGTAGAAAGCAGAGAAAAAAAAACAAAAGCACTCTTACAGAATAAATAACTTAAAGCATTTTCACAACCTTTATATTCAATCATACGAACTTACTGCTTAATTTTTGAAACCATCTCCACAGAAAATGTGGCACATAGAAGGATAGCGCTTGAGCAGCCAAAAGAAATGGCACCCACTGCAATAAAATGTAAGAGCATTGCAGTTACTTCTTCACCTTTATCGTTCCTTTTCAATTATTATTTTTTTTTTTGTGATAAGAAATCATCAAAACTATCAATCACGAAAACATACCTTAACATGACTATTCGAAAACTATCAATCACGAAAACATCACCTTAACATGACTACTCAGATTATTTTTAAGATAAGGTCTATAAAACTATAAAAATATTTATTGACAGAGGACAAAAAATAATTAGAAATATCTTTTTCATAGCTACGGAATCTGGAATGTAAGATTAATTAAGATAAAAGGATCACTTTATTCACACTTTAAAATTAGAAAGTATCATTATCTCCAGGTTACATTAGAAAACAATATGTGACATCAAGTATTAGAATTAAATGTTATTCAGTGATTAAATTTTACCTGGTAATAATTTTCATACTTTTTCTCATGCGTTGGGTCGAAAGCGGCAATTTCATCTGCTTCATATTCAGGTGGAGTTAACGAATAACGTTCCGATATGAAGCAGTAATCATGTACATAACCAATCCAAGAACCTAAATTCTTCATTGAAAAATGAAGACTTTATTTCACTTATTTAAGTTTTCATCAGCTTATAATTCTTCAAACAGATACAAAAAGAAGAAAAACGGTATGCTTTTTATCCTACTAATAAACTAAAGATTTAAAACTTCTACACCCCAATATTTTATAAAATGCATGGTTACGTGAGGCAATGAATTATAGAACCTTAAACATCACTATGATGATGAAAACGTTTATAAAGCAATAAACTCACGAAAACCAAAAAAGCCATGAGTCAACCTGAGTATTGCCGATCGACAAGGCAACGAATTGGAGCACCGAAATGTTGTTTGGTACCAATAAGTAGTGAGAAGAATAATAACGTCAAAACTGTGTAAAAATAATTGCAGCGGTCTGAAATAGAATGCATGAAAAATTACTTTACCTTCCAATATCAAGTTCCTACTCAGCCTACATTTTTTGCACTACGTTTTAGTTATATCATTCCTGACATCTTCATTTTGTAATATCTTCGATTTCTTTTCCAATGTTTCTATCGGTTATCACTTTTTTCAAATCACAGTATAAGAAGACTCTCCATTGTCTGAATAATGTATTTAAACTACCATGCTTTACCTTAGTGAATAAAACAATTATGAATCGAAGACCGTAAAGATAGTAATGATATGGAATTAATAAATTAACTGATAGAGAAGGACAAAAGATAATGAACAACAAATAAGAGACTCCCTCCAGGTACTGCAAATCCCTTATTCAGCAATTCCTGATTAGTTTTAGTTTCTATCATAATTTGTTTATCTGTTTAAAGGCTTGTAATATGCCTTCACTAAACAAACAGCTCCTTTAATAGCACTCATCAGATAAGCTAATGTTTCCTATGTTGCATGAATTTGTGTCGGGTAAATGTAAATTTATTAAAAAAAAACATAAGTAACTCACCGGGAAAGTCATCGAGTTCCGAAATGGTAATGCTTGAAACGAACTTATTCAGACCTGGTATCCCGAGAAACATCCTGAATGTCGTCCAGACCTGAATAACTTTGGAAACTTATCAAAATGAGCGATAACTCAATTGCAATATTCCATATGCAAAACGCAATAAACATTATTAATCTCTTTTCTAATTTACATAAATATAACAAGTACTTAAATGATTGGTCATATCACAACAGAAAAAGTGAGAACCAGATTCGGAGTCAACATAAGGTTCGGTCACAGGTTTGGAGTCAACATAAGGTTCGGGTCAAGGTTTGGAGTCAACATAAGGTTCGGGACAAGGTTCCGGTTTGGAGTCAACATAAGGTTCGGGTCAAGGTTTGGAGTCAACATACAGTGGCAGCAGCTGCAGAAAGAGGAAATATTCATTCTAAGGTTCCACAAAGACAACTGCCAAAAGAGAAAAGGAAGAAACAGTCAAGTTTTTTAATGGTACGTGCAAATTAGAAAAAAAGAGAATCCTTTGTTGTCCTGCGGTAGGTGTGGAAGAATACGATAGCAAGTATAGCTCCTAGGCATTGATTGTTCTTCACAGCTGTACTCTCACGTTGCTTCGTGTCTGAGTATGGTCCGTGCGTGTCGAGATAGGGCTAATTGACAATCACTGCTGTTGGTTCAAGGAACCTTTTGAAAGATGGACATTGCGATTTTCCTGTCGTGATTTCCTAAACGATTTTTTCTTACGCTTACTAACAGTTACTTTCTTGTATCTTTTTTTAAAATATAGATTCATAGGTGTATCTTAATATGCTGAGGTTAGTATCATTGAAGAAAAGTCCTGATTACCTTGTTCTTCTTAGTTGAGTCACCACCTATTACTTGATCAGTAAGCAGTCTTACGTTAAAAACAAGTAATACATACGTGCTTCTGACTCAAGTCTTTCAGAGAAAGAAAATGATCTTTTCCATTGAAATACCCTTTGCCCTACTGCGTACTTTAACTTCCATTTTCTGTGTTCTTCTGCAATTAGCAAATTGCTTTCATCTTTATAGATTATCTAGACTCATAAGCCTAACACAAGGTCTATCCTTGTAAACTTGAAAAAGAGACATAGATCACAGGATTTCCCTGGCAAGAGCAGGCTGAAATTACAGATTTTGTTTGAGATGAATCAGTGAACTGAAGATAGGAAGAAAGGTAATCTTATTTCTTTCAGTTTTTAATTTAATTACCTTGAGTCCTCCCGCATTTATTTTATAAGAAGGAAACTACAGGTAAATGACTTGGCCAACTTATCGACTCCCACAAGTACATAAGTGGGATTTTATTAGGAGTTTGTGAAATTTGCGGACTTTCTAATGTTTGCTGTGATCAATTTTAATGCAATAACATTAATGATTTAATGGAATAAATTTTTTTATTCACTTTTATAGAAATAAAATTATGCAAATACAACTGCTAAATGTTTCTGAGAATTTTTTTCCCTTAAATTTCAATCAAATTTGTATGTATAAGCTCATTTCTATCATAAAGAAAAAAGAAGGAAAATCAATTGCTTATGCAAAATAGTAATAAAAACAGTGTCATACAATGCATTTAATTAATATTTGAATTCACACATTGCAAATGATTTTCCATCGTTGTCATATTTTTTGCTTAATAGAAAATTTTGAGATTTTATTGATTTGATTAAATTCATATTCTCCACCCACGCTTCATTTTCTCTCTCTCATAATGAGTTAATATTTTTTTGTTATTATTATTGTTGTCATTATTATGACCATTATTACTATCGTATGGGTAATAATTATTTGACAAATGCTCATCAATGTTATCATAAGCATGTGTTAATAAAATTGACGGAAGTAAAGAATTTGAAGAAAAAATTGGAAAAGATTGAAAAAACTAAAAATGATAATTTTAATGAATATATATTAATTTTTCAATTCTAATGAATATATTAATAGTTGTAATGCTGTCATGCTGATAATATAAATAAATACCAAAGTCTTGCACTTCCTGGATCAAGACAAAAGCTGAAATTAACTTTCCAAATGTTGTCGATGTATATTTTTAAAATACTTTTACTGCATAATAACCTATTGCTAGAGAAATACAAAACGAAGCCAGTTTATATTTTTACTTATATTTATATTCATTTCTATATCTATTTATTTAAGCAACAATTTGTTCCTTTTCATTAATTAACCAACTTTCTGTGAGAAGAGATAAGAATGGTTCACAATCCGAGAAAACGAAAATATTCACTAACTGTCCATTACATAATTTTTTTCCATCAATAAACCTGCTTCTATTAGAGAATTTTGCTTTGCAGCAACAATAATGACAATAAAAATAACAAGTAATAACAATAATAGTAATAATAATCTCTTAAATGTCTTTGATCATTAATTGCGTTAATTACATTAAAAAAAAAAAAAAAAACACTTAGACGTATATTTTAAATCTGAAAAAAACAATTAGAATTTAAGAGTTGAAAAAATAAAATTTTAATTTTACCATTAATGCAACATTTCACTCAATTTCACTATTGTAAAATTCTTTCATTTTAACTGCAGCGCATCATACAACGCTTTGTCTTCTTTCAACGCGCGATAAATTGTCGATGTAAACTATCATACTGACGAAAAATTCCGGAAATTCTTAGCTTATACGAAATAGCAAACCAGGTGAAACAGAGTAATTAGAAAAAAGTGACTTAAAATGATGTTCATGTAATGATGTACCAACCATATTTTGGTTTAATTGGAAGTTAACACTAATTACTTATTAAATAATTCTTAAAATTAGAAAGAAAGATAAGAATGATCGAGAAGATAATTTGTGATCGAGAAGATAATTTTGCTGGCGCGATCGAATGTTAACAGAATTAAAGTTAACAGGATAAATAATATATTGTTATACATAACCAATTAAATGCTCCTTTTTTTAATATCAGTTTTTAATTAATTATTTGATAATTACTTGTAAGCTGTAATCATTTTTTTTTTTGCTAATAGAAATTTATTTCAAACAGAAAATTTTGACAGAAATTTTTTAAAAACTGAAATTTGAACACTGCATTTTATGTTTTCTCTTTTTTGCAACTTAACAAAATTTTAATTTATTTCAATTCTCACAAAAAATCTATTTCGCTCTTTTTTTTTTTTTAAATTGAGCCCACTAAACTTTTGTTTTCATAACAGTCCGATTAGAAGCAAAGAAAATATTCTATCTAAAATATTTGGTAAATGAAACTTTATAATCGTCTGGTAACATAAAATGATATTTTGAATCCATTAGCTCAATCAATGTACAAAAAGCCTGCGGTCATCATAGAGGACATGAGAGTAACATTACAGTTTCAGTTATTTATCAGCAGACAGCAACTGAAAAGTGAGAACCGAAGAATATCAACATATATTTTTATAAATTCGACTTTTTAATAAATGAACATAAAGTATGCATCTACACAGGGGGGGGGGGGGGGGGAGGGGGGGGGGCGTACTCCCATGCCGGGAATCAAAAGTGCGCCGCGTGTGTGAAGGCATGAATCCTAGCCACTAGTTTTTTTTTTAACCACTCCTTTAGAGCTCTTAATTGACATAAAAATATATGAATGAAAGTACTTCAAATAAGTATTTCAATACTTTTTTTCCTCTATTTATAAATGTGAATTGAATTTTGTGAATTAACCTAATATCCTAAGCTTTATTATTTATTTATTTCCAATGAGACTATCATTTTTTCAGTTTTTTATTTTTTTGTTCTGGTTCCAGCTTTACAGCGTAAGTTCGTTATCCTGTAAGCAAGTCATAGAAAACTCTAGATTCTGGATCTTGCAAACATATTTGTTTAGAGAGCGGTGAGCTCAGTTTTTGAGAAATATTTATTTAAATTATTGATTTTCCGAAACAATTTCCTACCTATTTTTGTGTTTCATTTTCAAAAATTCGAACTTTTGTTTATCACAGGTGTTATCTTACAGCACAGCCTATCGCTTATGTCCAAATGTATTTTTTTTTTTTTTCAAATGTTAAAATGCAAATGCGTTTGAAAGTCGTAATTGACGGAAATCCTTAAATTTCCATTCATTTTACTAACAAACTAGCATTTTAGAAATTTAAAGTTATGCTATTCTTAAATTTTACAAATTTATCTTTTAATTTTTCTGTTGCAGAGATCATAGCTGTCGTTCCTACTGCTAATTCTGGCCAATTTTAAACAAGTGTTATCAACATTTTTCAATTTAAAATCTTGCCACAATATTTGTTACGGATTTGAGTTAACCGATTTATCAGGCTCAAGTCCTCTGGCAACACGTTATTAACGGGAATAATTATTTACCGCACGCGGAAGCAAGTAGGCATTTAACAGAGATTATAAATTTTAAGATAAGATTAAATAATTGGGTAAGAAAATTAATTTTTAATTTTAACCTTTCCAAATTTTTCTGTTTTCTGTTTGATATTTAGAATTGAATAATTTCATATGAAATCCCGTTCCAAAATTCAAATTTAAAGTTATCATAAAACCAACGATGATAATTTTTAGTGATAAGAAATTTTACAATAGTATCAAAACGACCAATCTTACGTGCAACACGAAACAAATGAAACAGAAATCTGAAGAGAAAAAATAAGGTACCACAAATTCCAAATATGTCATCGGTGGTGGAAATGAGTGGAAGCAAAATCACTCCTCTCCCCTCTCTCCCTCCTCTCAGTATGAATGGATTTTTTCAGCTATTCTTCAGGTTTTTGCGTGCCACAACTATATGAATTCTTAATTAAATTTTTCATCCTAACTTTTTTATTATGATTGAAAGAACGATTTGTTTAAAATTTTCACCAGTGTTTGTTCAATTTTTGGATTATTTTCTTTTCCACAAAAATTAATTCCATCTTTTCGGTATATTCTTTTTCAGCAGCATCGCTCTCAATAACGCATTCCATAAAGCTATAGTATTGATAGTGTCGAATGGACATGGAAGAATTGCTGCTTATATAAAAATAATGAAGAAAATTACTGTATAAGTTGTTATTCTTTTTTCATATTTTTATACTTTCCGAAACTAAATCTTAGTTGTTCAAGTTCTAATCTAACAGTTAGTATGATAATCTTTTTTTTTTTTTTTTTTTTTTTCAGAATTAGATATACAATTCAGTACATAAGAAGGTCCCTTTTTAAAATTGATATCTTTTTCATTTATTTAATAGGAATAAAAAGATATCTTCGAAATTTTTAAAGCAAATCAATCGATAAATGTGAACTACGCGACATAAGAATCAGATGAATGTAGTTCTTTCTCGGGCATATCTGCAATTCGTCCTGAAAAGTTTCCAAATTCCACTCTTCAGAACTAATCTGTCATAGAGTTTTAGTTAGGTAATGTAGATTTCTTGAAACTTAAAAAAGACCAGTTAGAATCTACTGTTGTTCAGAAGAGAAATATCAACAAATACTTTCTGTTTACTCCGACATTTCGTGATAATAATCCAGATTTTTGTTTGGTTGTTTTTTGATCATTTTCACTGTTTCCCAGGAGTTCGTCCAATTGAATAAGTTTCATCTCGTCTTCTGTTAATTTGAAATCCATTAAATGACTTTTTGGGATGACATCCTAAATCTAAGTAAGATGTGAACTTAAATAAAATAAAAGGAAGATAAATACTTGATGAGAAGCTTCAAACCAAAGATCAAATATACTATATGAAATTTCTAGAAGTTCGTTTGATATTCACTCGCCTGTATTTTAAATGATGCTTTCGTATGTGGGAGAAGAACACGCATCCCATTCCTGCTAATTGTAGGTAATTGATTAGCTAAATCTGTTGCCATCATATGTGCGATGAATGTGTTTCGATCTAGCACATAGTTCAGCTCTAAAAAATCGTTTTATCATTACTTCATCATAAAGAACTTTTTTATTTCCCAGTTTCATTCACAATAAATGAAGTGATTTAATCATAAACAATAATATATGTCACCACCAAATTCTTGCTCTCATTTTCCACTACAGTTATTTGGAAAAAGTTTAGTGACTAATAAGATATTCCATATAATTATGAAATACAATACATCAACTACATTACTTCAGCGAAGTGAAGTGCAGACAATTTTGCAAATATTCTTATTGTTCCTTGGCCTCTCCATTTTCATGCATTGTAGTTATTTTGATGGTGTACTAGATGAAAGGATGATAAATAATAATCAGTAATTTGAATCATTCGTTAGATTAGTAAACTGACCGAGTTGTACTTATAATGTTATTAAGGCTTAAAAGTATTGAAATAAAAACGCAACCAAAATCATCGTCATCTTCACCGAATGGATTCATTAGGTACTGGCCAACTTTAAGCCATCCAATATAGAACAATATTTGAAAAGTTGTAAAAACTGGAAATAATATGGATACTTCTTTTCTCATTGAATGTTCGTCAATTTTTGGTTGCCGTCCAATCAAACAGATCATAAAGTATCCGTAGGTTGCTATCGCTACAACCTATAAAATTTGAAAGTTTGTGAAGTTTTGTGGTAGTCTCATTTTTTGATGAATAGTTATTGTGCACTTTGAATTCGAAATTACTGTAGTCATTAGGCACATTGTCCTCATTAACATTAGTCTCTGGTCTACAGTAAGTTTACCTGTGTATAAACAAGAGGAATTTTCACCCAATCATAAACAAACAGCATAGCGAAACCATCCCTGAATGAGTAAAGTTGTTGCATTAGCATATTAAGCTGCACGGAATCAATTCGTTGTTGTCGATACAATGCTCCCAATAAATTTGATATCCACATTACCGGTACAAACCTGGGAGCTGAATAATGTAGTTTTCAGGAAATGCACCAGCAACTTACCAATGAAAAGTTCCTTTACTAAATTAACTCCCATTCAAAAGTAATTACTTAGATAAGTTTGAAGTGATGAATTGTTTCATCCCTATGTGGAATACATTTTTAAATCTCTGAATTTACCATTTGCCATGTCTTTCCTCTACACCTGTAAACATTTTATACTCTTCTTCAGTCATCAAATGTGCCTCTACTAAATGTCGTTCCGTTGGGAACCGCTTTAAGGTACGAACTGATATTCCGGACCAAGCAATAGCTGCCTAAAATAACATTGTTCATGTATTCTATTCAAAATGATGAACAACATTGTTGCTTGTTATGATAGCAAACATATCTCGTAGAAATATTTATTTGTGACAATATCCTTGGCTATTACTCATTTCAAAACAAACCTGTAAGCTGCACCATCTCGCAATAGCTTGTCGAACGGGTAAATTGTGATCTCCGGGTAAACACGTTGCTACCATCATCATTAACTTATCAGGCCAACTGATATAATTGAATTGTTCCCACCATCGTGCTACTACAACAGCAACAAAGAAGCCAAGCAAGAATGATAAGGGAATATATTGAGAGCCAATTTCGCACCAAATAATCCATCCTGTGAAGTATTCTTTTTGTTTTTCATCTAGATAATACCACTGCAACAAATATTTTATGTCCACTTTTCTTGTAAATATTAATCTAATAAATGTCAAAAATCAGAAGTCTCAGTTTCATTTATTAGGTTACTAATTAGTGAGGTTATTAATTAGTCAGTCCTTAGAATGCAATGCTTTTCAAATCCCTAGATATAAATTTGTGGTTGTCTTTCTAATTAAAAGATCACATTAAAAAGTGATGTTTAGGCTATAGTAGAAAATTGTATGTGATGTAGAATATATATAAGAGATAAATGCAAAGTACTGGGATGAACCTTTTTCAATTAAACCATCCTGAATTTTTAATGAATTTAATGAATTTTCTAATAAAAAGCTTCAACTGATTCAGAACAACGCCAGGCATCTTAGATTTAGGGTGGGAATTTTACATTAAAAAGATCTGCTCCAAAAAATGCAGTTGTTTTTACATGCAAAGCAAGGAAGAAAATCGAATTTTACAAATTAGGAATTTGTAAAATTTCTTGATGTGTTTCGATTTTTTTTTTCTTAAAAAAAAATTCTAATTTGTAAAAAAAATTAGAAATTTAGTGCAAATTGAAGGCTGCAGAATTTAACCCATGATCTATGGCCTCTAAACTGTAATTTATAGCCTGTAATTTTAACTTATCGCTTGTTAGCTGATTACTTATTACTTTATTATTATTGTTACTGATCACTAATTATTGAATTAGTTAAACATAACAAGAGGAATATTTTGAAAAAATAGAAGAGGAAAGCATTATTCTTTGTTCTTTATTGAAATAAAAATTTATTCATCACTTCAAAGTTAACAAAAAGTTGCGTAACTAGGAATTAAAGTATTAGAAATACCTGGAAAAATAGAATAATATAATATGCAAAATAGAAAGCGATCAAATCCTTTAATACCGCTTTCCATAGAGACCCCCGCCATCGCAACATCAGTGATGACAATTCCTCCTCATATGAAATTGTCATGTTTCTTCTTGGTGCTTGAAAATTCGTTAATGAATAATTCCTCAATTATAATTAGATAATCAAATTTCTGCAACACATTAATTACTAAGCTTATCTTGTATGAGTTAACCTGATAAGTTAATGATGATGGTAGTAACGTGTTTACCCGGAGATCACAATTTACCCGTCCGACAAGCTATTGCGAGATGGTCTAGCTTACAGGTTTGTTTTAACTGACAAGTGCAAGTGCGGGAGAATTTAACGGTCTTTTTGATAAAAATTGAAAGTGACAAATCTTTGCTAGGCAATTTGTTTTTCTTCCTTTCATTTGGTGACGGTGATGGGCAAATAATAAAACCATGCTAAGCATTCACGATCAAAGAGAGATGGAATAGAGAACTTTGTATATTGGAATACTCGAATTAGTAGAAAGATATGTATGTGATTGACAAGTATGTACCACACAACAAGTTCAGTCATTTAAATAATTAAGTAAACACAGAAATTCAAGGAATTAAACTCATTACTTTTATTATATCTTAAAAAAGAGCAAACTTCAAAACCCAAATCCCTAGAAGGTGACACTACCAACAAACAACGCTTTTCTAATTGAAAACTTCTTTGGAAAAATATTGAAATATATTAGTCGATTATATGATATAAGAGAGCAACGTGAACAAAATGAATCTGAGTATTTAAGGTTAGATCAGTTTAGCGAAAAAGCTTGTCATTGAGCAGTTGGGTCATAGCTAAGGAAACCGATATAATCTAAGACCAAGAAAAAACAGTAATGCGAATGGAATTCACAATTTAATTTGGACAGCCCACAAATATTTCAGTCAATGATCAAATTTATCGAGGTAGTTTGACTATCAATATCGGTTTAAAAAGAGTCCCACCGGACATAACAATAGTTACAATTGAATGCACCCGAATCAAATTTCGTGGATCATTGTTCAAATTACCACAAAATAATCGCTCACAATTCATCAAGAAATTATTAACCCAACGTGTACAATAAAAAATAAAAACACATTCTTATATGAGATGTCCCTTTCACTTCCACAAATCAAAAAGTGTAAAATTTACTTACACCTTCATGCCCATCTATCGAACAAGAAAAGAAAAAAAATGCAATCATCAACAGCCTCCTTCTCAATTCTTAAAAAGAAACAGCATGAAATTCGTGATGTTTGTTGAGGTAAAAAGTAAATAAACTTGTACACTGAATTAGTTGTAATTATTCCGCATTTTGCATGTCTAACTAAAAGATTTTTTTTTTTCGAGTTATTGTCGAACTATACCAGGTTTTCCGTACATCATATAACATTGCCCAACTTTGTAGAAGTAGCTTCTACTACCTTAGTTTTTATGAAAGTTACAAGTTGACAAAAACCACCACCACCACCAACAACAACAATGGCATAAAGTTGTTGAAGAAAAAAGTTGGATATGAGTAGACAAAAAATGAAGAATGGAAGATGCGAAGAAGGTTATGTGACTCGACCACTGGTGTTTGTTAGCAAATATTGCAAATGTCATCTTTGTTCTGTAACAGTTGTACTATAGGGCATTGCTGACAAGATGAGATATAGTGCATATATGTCAGACTTTTCCTAGTACCTGAGTCCACCGTGATGACAATACATGATAATATCCCAGTTACTTAGGCAGACAAAATAATCTTTTCGTAGAGTAAGAATGTCTAAACGGTACGGATCGCACATTTGCAGACATCTCCGACTAATACCAGATTTTGGCGATGTTAGACCAAACTGTTTGCAACATAACCGATTGTCTCGATTTTGGGATGCACAATATAGTATAGAAGATATGCTATCCAAGGAACATTTCTTCTTATGGAATGTCTCCAGTAACTGAAAGCATAACTTGATGACGTATATCTACGTTACGTTAACGTCCAAAAGAAATGAAACACTTAGCTGCTTTTTACCTTTTACTATCACCTTTACTATCACCTATCACCTTCCCTAGGAGAAACAACTCAAGTTATGAAAGAGTCCATGACGATAAAACTGGTTGAACAAAAAACGAGGCGTGATTGTCGTATGCATATCAGTGTAATAATAAAGATTAAACTAGAAAGCAATACACACAAGTGATTGCGCCACGTCACGGTTTGTTTCATATCGGCACAGTTCATGGCACTTCGATTCAACGTATAATTTACAGCAATCATAGAATATCTGATCAGCAATCTCTTTCTGAATACATGGCGCAAATTCTGCACTAACTGTGCCACATTCCTAAAAAATGACATTTGCCAAACATTCAAAAATTGAAGTTCGGATAAATGCTTATAAATGCACGATAGATAATTTTGTCTTAAAACTTTCCAAATAGTTCACATTTGAAATGAGAATTCGAGTAGTTGAGTGCATTAAAACGACCATCTCAATAATGTCTAACCCCTTTATTTTGTCGATTACTTCATTTCTACTACTTTTACGATTAACAATGGAAAGAAAGGATACCTTCACGTCAATTAAATCCTCAAAACTTTGGTCATGCCGTGCTATGTTACGGAAGCAGTTCAGAGTTGCCCACCGATGGCACTAAAAGACAATTCAATGCAAACCTTCACATTTACATATTTAGGTGATTTCATGTTGAAACATAACTTCTTTTGTTTATTATATAGTAAATATGTGTGCCTTGCAGAGTGATAACATTTTAAAATACAATGAAAAGGGTACCTTCTCGAAACATATGTTGTAAATAAATGGATTGCAGCAATGTTTATGATGCATTATGTCACAACGAGTTTGGGATTTCCCGATTCCATAATCAAAGTATATAAATATTACGAAATGAATGATCCAAACTGATATCATTGCGTTCCTATTTCTAAAATGCACTTTTGAATGACAGATGACCGACAGATGGACTACGTCTTCCAAAATTTTAATTATACTAATAAGAAAACAAATTTGAATCTCTTTGTAGTACTAAGTAATATGAAAACCGCATTATGTTGAATGATCATGGTCCAACTAAAATTCTTTTTTTTAAGGAAATAAAAAACCAGTCACTGAAAAAAGGATGAGAGGTATTTCAGCAAAATGTCAAAGTTACTTTGACATTTTGCTGAAAGTTACTTGTTTTCATTTAATTGAATTAAAACCCTCCTAAGCAACTCTTCAAGTTAAACAACAAAATTATTCTCTTATACGAATTATTTTACCTTACTTTACCTTGCTCTACTTGCTAAATAAATTCAGCACGGTTATATTTTCTCCGAAATAAAAGAAGGGAGCATTTGTTTCTCGGATTTAAGATGATAAGTGGGAATAAGCTGTGAAGCAGTGAATTTTTTGTTCCCAACCGAATAAGTTACTCGATACAATCTTGACAAAGTAGATTAGTCACCAATCTCTAAATCAGCAATGCAGAGAAAAGCAACTGTACTGATGGATTAAGTACTATTTTGAAGTGATAACAAAAGACGATATTTTCGATATAATGTTTAACTGAATTGCAGCAAAATTTGTGATCAATACCAACATTAAGGACCTACGTATTATAGCAAAAGAATTTAAAGCTCAGAACTACAAAATGACAAAAATTATAAGGTATTGGTGCATTACAAATACCTCATTTTGCAACTTTTTTTACATGCATACAGTTAAACCAAAAATAGCATATTACTAGATGCCATAAGAAATGAACACATTTTATGACATTAGGTAGAAAATTGTCGAGGTTTTCGAGTTGAAATTTATGGGAAATTTTAGAACGAACATTCAGTAACTGTTTCAGTTTATAGGTGAAAAATATGCACTTTTCGGAATTCGCTGAGTCATTCAAAAATTAAAAATAAAAGTTTGTGAAATTCTCCTATGATATCTAGGATAACCCACCCATTTGTCTCTCGATTGAAATGATGTGACATTGAGGATTTTCATACTTTTCATGACCTTGACAGTAGGAAATGGAATGCTGATGGCATCAAACAAAACAACGCCATGTTTTTTCCAAGGAACAACGCTCTGGATGACATATTTTTAAAAAGGTTCAACTACCATAAGCTATTGTGATCACGACTGTTGTTTTTTAAAAGATGCTTTTATTTTCCTCGAGGCTAATTCTTTTTTATATATGGACTTAGGATACTGTCATCTGTCTAGAAAAGATTTTCTCAACTGACTCACAAGTACTAACATGAAAGTTAAAAGCTATTTCGGAATACATGATGATCAGTTTCAAAAGCACATTAGTTTTATTGCTAATTTAATAAAATAAAATTAACAGAAGAAACTAAAACAAATGTAATACATATTTCCTCCTAAACATCTATTTTCTTGATTGAACTCAAACTAAGTTATCTCTGAAGACTTTAATTTAAAAAAATCTCCGCAATCATAAATTCCGTACACTTACTGAATTTGTCCGTCCAAGTCTAAGCTTAAACTATCAATGTCTCATGTTTAAGAAAAAGAAATTGTACTAATCTTATCAGCTACACAATACAAACAGCCTTGGTCAGCAATATTTTAATATTTTTCCAGCAAAAAAAAAAAAAAATTCCATAGAGCTTATAAATACAAATTTGCATAATTTAAAACTTTCAATATACATTGTAGCCAAGAAGAAAGTGCTGAACTACATCAAAATCAAGGAATGGAGTCTTGAAATAGTCTGAAATAGAGAGATTAGAACAGCAAAGAATTAAGAAAAAACCAGAAAATCCATACCCTACAAAAACATATTCAAAGTTCCTGCCAAAGTTCAATCTATTTAAGATAAGAAAAAAACATCTGCACATAATCAGTGGAACATTTAACAATTATCAAAGTAAACTAATGGTATAAGATACTTTTTTTGAGCTTCAAATTTCTCCATCGCTGCTTTCTACATAACTCTCATACAATGCTTTCTCATATTTTTCCCTCGTTTTCCTCTGCAAATCTTCGATACTAATTTGTCGCTCGACTTCTTCAAGCAGGAAAACAGGTATTTCTTGTTTATTCATTTTAAGCCACTGAAATGTGAAAGAGTGAATATCAGAAGAGCAATCAAAAAGAAAAAAAATCGAGAATTGTGTAAATGATTTTGAGTTCCTTTCAGAAATCCAATGAAATTTAAAGTCTGAACTCCCAAAACCATTAGTTGCATATTTTGAAAATTCTTCAAAATAATTGATAGTTCGAAACAAGGGTTTCTTTTGAGATTTGTGAGTAAAAAAATTTTACAAAATAGTACTCTGTAAAGTTCTAAAGCCATGCCGTGATCCACGGATTGAGCAAAAAATGTGGTTGCACGACCAACATTTCCAACGCGTCCTGTACGTCCAACGCGGTGAACATATGACAAAAAACTTTCAGGTCTGGGTATTTCATAATTTATTATCTAAACAAGAAGACTGATATAAACGAAAGAAATTCGATATATATATTGTAACTGTAAACTTTGAGAATAGAAATATTTCATATCCAAAGAGTAACACCTTGCAAAACATTTTGTCTCGAATAATTTTCATCTTCTAATATAAAAATGAAATTCATAAAATTCTGAAATAATATACATGTGAAATGCCCTTGATATCCAAACCTCGCGCAGCCACATCAGTGGATACCAGTATGTGGCAATCGGAGCTTTGCAGGGCTTCAATCGCTTCTCTTCGTAACTTTGCAGTAAGATTTCTGAAAAAAGTATCAAAGTCAACCTAAAGTCAAACTGGTCAAGGGTTTATAACGTTAAATGTAAAATAATACCTCATGGATATCAGGAATGATAAATTAGCATTTCCCTACAAGTTTTTTTTTTCTACTATGAAAATGATATGAAATGCAATAATTTCAAGTTTATTGGGAAACAAAAGCGTACGCATGAATTGGATAAGCTTTATATCCCTTCAACGACAGATAACATGCAATAACTGATGCAAAACGTTTTGTATTAACAAAAATAATTATTTTTGGTGGTGAATTATCATCCCCTGCAATAAAGAATAAATATCTTGTGAGAGAATTATCTTCCTAAGCCAATTAGGTTCATTATCTATATAGCCAATTAGGTTCATAATGATAAATAAGCATCGAATTATTTATCTCTATTGAATATTCATGCCTTGCACTGATATATCTCAGAAAAATAGGATTTTGTGATTTAATTGGAAATGACGGAGTGAAATTTGCTTTGCTTTCCCTTCACTCAAGGGAAGCACTACTATCTAGGGTAGAAGTAGATAAGAAATTTTTATTAATGCTGGATTACTCTTTAAGTATATTTCTTGCATTAAATTCAACAATGCATCGCGCTTTTCATGAACCTCAACCTGGAACGGAACATATATATATATATACATATAGTAGATGCATACATACATACATACATGCATAATTTAACTGTGATAAATTTGGTTTTTTTTTAGAATATCGCTCTCTGTTTACTTCAGACATATTACGTATTAAAAGTTGGGAATTATTAAAATGCATCTGTCGAAATCAGACTTGCTTCCAAAAGCAACAGAAATTAATAACTAATTAATTAAATCAAAACTATTGCTGAAATTTGAAAATTCGAAAACTTCACAAAATCCTAATTAAAAACTAAAGGATTAAAAAAGTGAAAACAGCCTACCTTTAAAACTCGCTGTTCGATAAATGGGTTTACACTGTTCAGAGTACCAACAACAACTTTTGTAGCATTCGGCATCAAACATTCACCTTTTAATTCAGCAAGATCGTTATAGTCTGTGGCACTGAATAACATTTTTCGGAGGTTTGGAATCTATAATAATTTAAGTTCTTAAATGCAGGTCCAGTTCTCTACAGATGTCGAAAAATCAAAATCACGAGTTGACATGTCGTAGAGGATGGCATTTTAATTATTTTCTTTGTCGTAATAAATAAATAAGCTACAATATACGAACACATTCTTCCTCTTTTATTTATTTTTATTTAGCAGTGACACACGACCATTCTCCAAATTTGGAAAAAGTATTGAAAACTACGATAGAAATGCGAAATGACCTACCTCATGACACTTTGGTAAAAGATTTTCAATCAAATCATGATAAAACCCCTCCATTTGTAACAGCTTGTCTGCTTCATCAAAGACCAAAAAATGTAAACAGCGCAAATCTAACTGTAATACCTTTCACTGAAGAAATATTGAATTTAAGTTGCATATATAGTAGAGGATTGCTTGCAACTGTAAGAAGATTAGTGATCTTTGCAACCTTAGAAGTGGGAGAACAGAAATTCACAGAGGGTTGCGCTTTTCAACACATATTTTTATGTAATATAATTGCTTATACAATGCAATCTGAACATACATTCTCCATAAAACTGTGGAAACCTACAACTGGTATGACTTACAATCTTATTCTGAAGATAATCACAGAGTCGTCCAACAGTACAAATGAATATATCACACCCTTCTTTGATGCGCGCAATGCTGTCTTTACGAGGTATCTCACCAAAACTCACTACAGTGACGCAATTTAAACCTGAAAAAACACTGTTACAATTACTTCCACTGCTCAGTAAGTTTTCAAGCTTATAAGCTCACTAGCATGCATTCTCTCCAATTTCAGAGCAAGCAAGAGACATCACCAAAATTCTTGAACTAAAAGTTATGGTCAGTCAGACTTGAGTGACCATAACTTTTAGTTATAATTCCCTTTTATTTTTCTCCGGGAGAGAATAAAAATGTTTAAAAACACTAAAATACATAGTAAAACCAAACTTCACTCATGCAACATTTTTTAGGAACTGGTAGTTTAAGAATCTCAATTTTAGATCATAAACTGAATTGGAACATACCAACAGAAAATGCTAGCGTGTCTTCATACAATTGTTCAGCAAGCTCTTTAGTTGGTGAAACGACGATGCAATAAGGATACGTATTCCAACCATACTCAGCTTCAAAAGAAAAATATTATTTCTCTACTTTAATCTTTAATGAATTACAATATTAGAGCAAAATACAGATAAACTTAATAAAAATTATGAATAAGTCAGCACTCGAAACAGAAAAAATGTTATTCACTGCAATGATAAAAAATATGCATAATAAGGGTAATCATTAGCATGAGTTCATCTAAAAATTTTTAGCTAAATAAAAAACTAACTTCTACTTTTTTGAGTTGAAATATAATTTATTACTGGTATTAAAAATGCTGCCGTTTTCCCACTTCCTGTTATTGCATGTCCAATTACGTCGAAACCTAAACTTCAACCATGAGAAATATTATAGAAATGCTTTATATGATACTGAAAGCATATTACTCGACCTCTGCTGCTAGCAAATCTACTCTTAATTGGTTACAGCCATTTCGTTTAAAGTAACAGTTTTGCAGCAAGATAAAGTAATATGTTCAGAACAGCCGAATCTGGGAAAAAGTATGAATCATTTAAAATTAAACTACTTGCCGGCTTGAATTAAAGAAAATGTTGCTCTCTGTATCGGTAAGGGTTCGTAGTAATTCTTCTGCTGAATGTTTTGCATGAGTCTTGAATTTAAGTTCATTTCTTCAAACGATCTAAACAAGACGAACAGTAAGAATATTTCTTAGACGAGTAGTAAAAATATTTTAGATCTGTTCTGAAGTTATACAAAACAAATATGTACAATCATTAAATTAAAATCGAATACACTCATTATTTGCATATATTAATATGTCAATGTTAACATGCACATGTCAATAACAGCTTGATAAGAAATAAATTAAATTAGGTTGTTAGGTCCTCTTTTAGATATCAATACAATGGTGTATATTAAGTTCCTTTTAGTAACCATAAAACCATCAGAAAACATATTATACTCAACATACATGCTTTACACATACTATGCATATTACCGCCGCCAACAATTCAGAATTCTTTAATAAGAAGTGAAGACCACAGAAATCGATAATAAACTCCAAATGAATGGAGAAAAGAAAAAATTACTGATAAAATCGAAAAGAAACAAAATACGCGCGATGTTAAAGAAATTTTTTAAAATAGTAACAAACAGACTTCACCACACTAATGTTTTCGCCGGGTCCATTCATAACGAAATCTTCTTTGAGCAAATAATTCAAATAATGACCAGCTTCTGGACGTCTATTTTTGTTCACGTTTTCCTTTTTTTCAACTATATAAGGACCTCTGTCTTCGCCTTTAAAAGAACTTTAATTAGGAAGAACGAGACATAGAAATTCTGGTTTCAAAATAATATCGAATTTTAAGACTGAAGCTAATTAGTTGTTCTCACTTCAAATAAATAAGTATTATAGTTTTGGCTTAAATTATTCTAAATGAAACACATATTATGCAACTAAGCTTGGTTATTCTTCTATATAGCGAAACTATGGTCGTCACACATCTCCATGTATGTTTTCATTTCTTCTAGAAGGACGGAGTTATGAAACCTCTAACAAATTGTTACATCTTTACTGATAAATTGAAAATTTGTCAACAAAAGTTACCAAATTTTTGTGCATTGCTCGAAGCTTCAGAATTATTCCTAACGAAACGGCCAGTAATTTCGTCCTTATGGCATCCATACTTACTGTCATACCTATTAATTGCGATAGAACTCTCATTGAAATTGTCCCACTATAACAAAAAAATATATATATATATATATATATATAGAAAGGCAATGATTTTAGACTGCTGGAAGAATTGAGAAATCTCTAGTACTCCATAGCTTTTTTCGGTATTCAGTAACACACGACAAATAATGTCAATCCTGACAATTTAATTCACTAACTTGTTATCCTGACCATAATTAAACATTTCCAAACTTCAATGCTGCATATAAATTTTCGTTGTAAAATTGGACTCAAGACTGAAATAATAACGAAGCAACAGCGATTCTTCTACAAAGTCAAAGAAAGTTGTAAGTAAAACTAACATCGTTCGCTGGGAAGACTCCCTCCGATGATGCCATGTATGCAATTGTGTGACAAGCCAGCCTGAACAAAGCTACGCGTAACCACAAATATCAAAACCCAACCTTTGAACCCAAACACTTGCAAAATCACCAATACTGTTGCATGCCACAGATTCTGAAACAAACATTTCTATGAATATAATCTGATAACGACTTTTGAGAAGGCATATTTAAATGTTTATGAATTTGACTTGGCAGTAACAATATCTCAACATTAAATGCATGCGACAGGTTAACGTTTTTTTTGTGAGCAATTTCATATTGATTCTAAGTATTTCTTAGATATTACTATAACGCTGTTTCTTGATGATATGAACGTTTTCCTTTGATTTGTAGAAAATATTCAGGTTTAAGCGATTTAACTCTGGAATTTCCCTATGTTATGATATATCAAGAATATTTTTTGGTTCAAAAAACTCATTGCTGTATTGACTGCATATCCTTTATTGATGAGCATGCGGCAATAATTTCACATAGTTATGAAAAAAACTCCGAAGATTCTGAACAAAATGGAAACAGAAATCAGACTTGCTTTTTTATAACATCTTACTAGCAACAAAGCTGAAAAATCATTTTTTATCAAATTTGTCAGATTTTCTTTTTTTTTTTCTCTCTCTCTCTCTCTCTATATATATATATATTAGGCTTAGGCTTAGGCTTCCTTATCTATAAAATATGAATGTAACAGTTTACTTGATAATAGAGACTGAGATTTGCACTTTACTTTTGCAGTTCGAGAAGCTAGTACACTTCGGAAATTTCGAAATATTCCATGAATCATTTCAGATCTAACGAAAAAACGTGGGATTGGTGATAATATTGGCTGACTGTTTTGGCAAGTTTTGCTGAATGCAAAATATCATGTTCCTATCATCAAGTGCGCAGTTATGGAGATTGATAATGAATTACCAATTGCATTTTTGCAATTTGTGTTGACCATTAATCAATTGGCAGTGGAAATTTCGGAATATTTCATTTGTCATAGATAGGGCTGTGTTCTTCGGGAATCACTTGAAAATTTTGAAAATGGAAATTTCGATTCGATTATATAACAGTAATATATATATATATAATAAACATTTTACAATTTGTCTCCTGTGTGTAAGGTTGCTCCGGAATCATTTCCTCGATTTGCGGAATGGACAAGAAACTTACCGTGCAACCTGCTACGGTCCGTTATTCAACGACCTTAATCTAACGATCTTAACATTCTAGTTAGCCAACATGGTTTTTAGAAACTGGAACTGCAACTGGATTCTTTTAATTAGAAGTTTTTCAGTTGTTTGAGTGAATTTAATCTGTTTCCATTTTTGGAAATAGGTTAAAATCTTGCAAACAACTTCATCAAATTTTAGAATTGTCTTAACTCTGTTTTTTTTTTTTTTTTTTTTCTTAAAAAAGCCTTTTTCCAACTATATTTAGTTTACATTCCTCAAACCAAGGCTTTTCAGGTAACATTTTCAGCACCCTTAACTGAACGCCAAGCGGTAGATTTAGATATAAAAAATGATTGGAACAAAGCAATCATTTTTAAAATGAAAACCACAAAACCGGATGCATTCAAAATGAAACCTGTTTATGGGCTTGTTGAAGCTGGTGACAAGGTTTATTAATTTGGTGAAATATTGTCATTTTTTTATATAAATTTAAATAGATAAGCTTACATGCCTATCTTATGTTTGATGATAGTGAATTATTTAAACTGTTTACAAGAACGATCTTTGTTATTTTTGTCAACCGATTTTGAATTATTACTAAAAATTTGCAGAAAAAAGTAATTTTGACATTAAAAAAATGGGACCCAAGTAAGAAACCAAAGAAAACGGATCATTTTACAATTGTCATGGCACCAGCACCCGACAAATGCACCAATGCTATGAAAACTTGGAAAAGCTGGAAAGAAAGCAAAAGATCTGAGGTTTTTAAGCTTTTTGACAAAAACTGGAACTACAGCAGAGCAATAAGAACTGACATAGTAGCTTTGATTTTATCTTACACACATGCCTGCCGGAAGATGATGACAGGATTGGATAGTCCGGGGTCCCGATCAACTGTAAAGCAAGACATATTACATCTTACCCTTGCGCAAGACAAGAGAGGTTAAATAAGACCAAATGTTCCACAGCTATTTGGCATTCCACGTTACAGGGAAGCATTGGCGCTTGTCGTCGACAAGTGAAGATAACATACAAGGGTATTGCAGTGAAAGACGCGAAAAAGAAACCAGTAAAAGCTGAGGTGACAAAGACGCCAGCACTGAAAGCTGAGGACGTTGAGGACAGAAAGGAAGAGAAAGTTGGTGGGTACAGTGTAAGCTTAAGCTTGTGTGTGTGTGCAAGTGAGATTGTTTCCTAATTTCAGGAGAGCATTTCACACATTTAAATTTAATATTTTTGTAAAAGCATTTTCAGAAGAAGTTGAAGACAAAAAGTTGAAGCGGAAGCCGAAGAAGAAAGAAGAGGAAGGTAAAGAGGAAGAGGAGGAGAAAGCACAAAAGAAAGCTAGCAAAGGAAAAGAGGAGGAAGAGGAGGAAGAGGAAGAAGAGGAGGAAGAAGAGAAGAAGGAGGAGGAAAATGAGAAACCGAAGAAAAGACCGAAAAAAGAGAAAGAAGAGGATGAAAAAGAGGGAAAGAAAGATGCTGAAGATGAAGAAGGGAAGGGGAAAAAGGAGGATGAGGATAATGAAGAGGACGAAGAGGAATAGATGATTATGGCAGTTTAACTGTGCTGCATTTATACCTAACCCTATTATAAAATTTTCGGGAGATTTGTGTTGTAGCCTGGAAGTACATCTAAGGTATAGGGCACAAGTGTTAACTAGGCCTCACTCATGCTGGCCATATTTAGAGAACATTATGAACTGAGTTTTTCATCTCAATCCATAGAGACGATCAACTTGTAATGGAACTAACGTTGTTTGGAATATAAATACCAACGTTTTATTTTCTGAATTTTAGTCGCAAAGTTCACTTTGATCTGATTTAATCATAATTTATTGAACAAGTACACATGCAACTTTCCTATCCACACACCATGCCCGCTCACAAATGTGAATCATTGAGAATATAATATGTTTTGAGTAATAAAGTTGAAGGTGCTCATCGACTAAGAAAATTATTAGTATTACACTGGCATTGAATATATTATGGTCTCAATGTGGTTTTATTTTTTTATGATGGAAGAAACTGCTTAAATAGTCTCATAATAATGAGGCACATCAAGAATTGTTTAAATCTACAAAAGTGCTCTTATTCCTTCAATGGATTGTTAGCAATTGTAGATTACTGAGTTTAAAAATCTTTTGGAGTATGATGCCGAAGATCAATAAAAATAGTTTATCTAGTAAGATATTCTCTGTACTTCCCAAACATATCATTTAAAAAAAAAACATTGTGATTGGTCATACATAAGAATAATATTTATGATTTCAATTAATGAGAGAACAAAGTAAACTAATCAACATGGATCGTTATTACTAGGAATAGCCACATAAAGTCTCTGAAAAGATTCGGAATACAAAATTCCAAAATTTAAAATACGGCTGTAATTTTTGCATAGATTCGGACAATAAAAAGCAGTTGAAATATTTATTCAAACTCTTTCTGAAATTTTTTAATCACCGAAAGTTGAGTTCAATGCGTTATCACGATTATTAGGAGAAATATGCCGATTAGAAGGATCAATCAGATGCAAAATTTAAGGATGCCGAAAGAGAGTGGGATTTATGATCACGCTGATATGGATTGTTGGCATGGGATGATACCCGATGAAGATACTGCAATGTTGTTAAAGGTATAAAATAGAATTATTCCATTTATTAGAATTACGCACTTCTGATAGACAAATCCACATGCATTCGGCATAGTGCGGCATTCTTCCAGAATGTTACTTACTATTTACCAGGCTTATTGAAATTAGTATCGTTGTTATCCAAACATAACTACTGCCAGTTGATAAAAGGACAATGATCTGATAACATTCTAACAATATTCAATCAGTATTTACAACATAACAATTAAATGCACACTAAGTGTAAAAGCACCACTGTCACAAGTCGAAGAAACCAAGGAGTGATACATATCATTTCGTTTCTAAAATAAGAAATGTAGATTAAGCAGAGAAATTTGAAAAACGAATAATTAATCCAAGTAGGTGAAAAGGATAAATAGGAGTTAATTATATGAATTTGAGGAAACAAATGAGTAGAGAACTTAATAAAAAAAAGCTAAAATATATTTATATGTTGCAGAACAGTGGTGATTTTTTAATGCGAGCTGTGGAACATGATCGTGGCTATAAAATAACACTGAGTATCCGATGGGGTAATGAAGTTGTTAATTCTGAAATTGTTCCCGGTATACAAGGTGGTTATAAATTCCAAGGAAAACATTTTTGTCAGACGAAAGATTTAATTGATTCATATCAGGTTATTTTTTTGTGATAATAAATCATTTCCATTTCTAGACTCTGAACCTTTATCAGGTTTTTATCTATTTATTTTTTACCTCCGTGATACTCTACCATATTTCAGTACATCAGATTAACGGTCGCTGAATATTTTAGGTAACAAAGCGCCCTTTGACGGTAAATAGTATTGTAGTGACACTTGAAATACCAATTCGTCGTCAACACTGGGAATTGCAACATAAAATGATAAGGCTAGGTAAAAAAATTGGCAGCGGATCATTTGGTACTGTTTACAAGGGAGCTATTACAATCGGTATAAAAAAATCGATAACGGTAAAGCTAGTTCCGTCAGTTATATTTGAAAATTGTAAATATCAAATCCTCCTTTTAGGATAAAAAAGCAAATATCAATTGTTGGAAATTTTTAAATCATTATGACTATTCGATGGAATGTAAAAAAACGAGATTGGCTAGTGGCCTAATCTTGTTTTTTTTTTTTTAGGTAGCCGTAAAAGAACTAACTGAAATAACGGCTGAAGCAAGCAATGCTTTATGGAGAGAAGCAAGGGTGATGCGAATGTATGACCATCCAAATGTGGTAAAGTACTACGGAGTAGCAAATGATTATACGGTATTTGGCCTTTCAGCATTTTTTTCCATTCTCAATTCTGAGGCAAGAATTAACTCTGTCAGATTTTTATTTCTCGTGCTGCTGTAAAGATCCTTTTTCTTCCCGAAATTAAACAAATTCATCTCGCTATATAGAAACTTTAAGTTTTAAATTGAACTTTAGTTTAATTTAAAAGTTAAAGTTTCCATATAGCGAACTTTAGTTTAAACAAAATTAGTTGATGAAAATTTGAAATATTAGGAAGGGAAATGTTCAAATTTCATCACATGGTTTACTGATAGAAATCATTCCTTCCTCAAAAATTACTACAAGATTATGATTTGATAATTTACGTTGAATAAAGTGAAACTAAAATAGCAGCAACATCTGAAACTAAGAAAATGAACAAAAAATTCTTGAATTTATTTGCAAGTATATGAGCAGTTCATTAAGTAAAGTGCAACTTTCTATTTTGATTGTTAACAAACTTTCCGAGCCTATATTAAAGCTTTAATGGATATTTATAAAGAACACTTTTTTGGGATCAAATTTGAGCAATTATTTGACTCACAAAAAGACTTTTTAAAATAGTTAATATTATTTAACCATCTTTCTTCTACACCATTCAGTAATTTCTAGAAACAGATGACGAAATATTAGACAAAATTTCAAATATTTTTGTTTTGCATATTTGAATACAGTGTAAAAGGATCAACTTTACAGCCTTATTATTTGGTGATGGAATTTGTTTCCGGCGGAGCAGTGGACGAATATCTTTGCAAGAAAGGGAAAAAAATTGCAGCAAAAGCTCGAGTAAAGATCCTGCAAGAGGCAGCTATTGGCCTGGAATATTTGCATCGTCAAAAATGCCTACACCGTGACATCGCTTGCCGAAATCTGTTAATTGGTGACACTATCAAAGTAAGCGTAAGAAGACAGTTTCTCTTCATGTGTAAACATTCCATTTGGAAAATACAGTATCTCGTATTAAAAAAGTTGCTTATACTCTTGTAATTGATGAGAGATTTGCATAAATACTAAAATAATCAATGCTAAAATACTTCAACAAAATTTAGAAAATACAGAAATAACTGTGGTGAAATAAAAATTCGAAAACTGTTGAAAGGTAGAAGCACTCCTGACTAGATCTGTCTTGAAATAAAATAAATTTTACTTGATAATGTCGTAAATTTTAACTGCCGTATATTCGTCATCTATTCTTAATAAATAAATGTAGGTAGCTGATTTCGGCATGACAAGGCACACAAAAATTTACAAAATTGATCCTAATAAACCGTTGAATTTGCGTTGGTTAGCACCTGAAGCATATGACAAAGGGATTGTCAACAAGGCAACAGATGTTTATGCATACGGTGTAACGATGTACGAATGCTTTACAGTGCCATATTGTATACCATACAGGGAATGGGAAGCTGATGAGGTTACGAATTTAAATTTAAAGTTTTCCTTTGATTATAGGAGCAACAATTTGGTCCTATTAAAGGTTCCCATGATAATGTTTGGTTTTGGAAAACTTTTATTTTTCATCAATACTAATGATTCTTTGTTCATTATAAATTAATAAAAAAACATTTGAAATCAGTTGAAAATTTTTTCAGGTGTATAATAAAGTTATAATAGGAGGTTATCGATTAAAACCACCTAAAATGATGCCTGAGGTGCTTGGTGATTTAATGAAGGAATGCATTGGGCCTGAGAAAAACAGGCCAACATTTAAAGAGATCATTATTGTGTTGACGTCATATTTGGAAGATAAATTATAAATTTAATTTGTAATATGCATATTAAAGTTAAAAAATTGCCATTAATTGAAAAGTCCTTTGACATTTATACGAGTGCATGCTAATACTGTTAGATTATTAAACCAAAAAAAAAGACCAGTTGATTCTTTTGTCTATTGACGATTCACTCAATGAATCTCTCCTTCATCGTTTTGTCATTTCAGACCATTTGACGCCGTTCCTACTTGTCTCATTTTAATAAATTTCAGCTGCATTTTTGAGAATCTTCAAATTAATATGCTAATTGTGGCAATTCAAAATTATAACTTTAATAACTAATTTGACCTTTTCGCTTTGATAAAATCCATTTCAGAAAATTTTGAGTCTATCACAAGAAACACCTCAATCAAATCAAATAAGGAATAGAGATGTGTTAAATTCAGAACAATTTTTCATTAATAAATGTTCATTCTTTAAAAGTATTTGAAGAATAAGTCCTTTGATTTTTTGATTTATTTTCCCTAAGAGCATCAAAATGTTTATTTCTTTCTCACAGAAATAAGGATTAAAAAAAATATTAATTTAAAAATAAAATTTAATTCACCAATTTTTACAATAATTGCTATTGTTTTATTTACAACTTAACAAGCATTGATATCTCTGGATTTTCTATTTATCAGAAAGTTTATGCAATTTATTGATACTATAAAAATTCAAAAAGTAAATTATTATGCTGCGTCTTACTTTAATGCACTTTTAAAAGATTTAGACAATAAGATGTAGTTTTTGCTCAATTTAGCAGAATTTTAAGCAATGATTGAATGATGGATGTTTTCTGCTTTTCACCGATATTTTCAATTTTCAAAAGTAAATCATATAGTCACATACAACTTTTCAGCAACATGATTATGAGCAGAAATGAACACAAATTGCTTGGTTGATGTGTATGTCAACGAAAACAACGATGACAATGATTTGACATTTGCAACGATTTGATACCTGATTTGATTTTAAGACACGAAATTATAAGGCTTCCAAATATTCAATTTTGTAAGTTGTTAGCGGTTGTAGATAATAGGAGACTTAATTTAAAAATTTTAGTACGTCACTTTTCCATTCTATCCCTTCTTTTTTTTTCTATTTTTCATTCTTTTATGTTTGGTTAATACAATGCTTCTGTAAGTGAATTACAGAGATTGTTGTATTGATCAATGTCAAGCATTTCAATCCAGTCATTCTCTAAATATTTTCCATAGTTCCAAAAAAGTCTTTTTTTAGAAATGAAGCAAATCTGATGATAAAACCAACTTACTTACATTTTTTTCATCTTTGCTTTTGGTTACTTGCACAGAGAAAATGAACTTTCGAAAATTTGTTGTTTCGATGCATTCTATTCTGAAGGATTTGTCAACTTTTTCTTTTAATAATTTTTCTCGCGCTCTAACGCGCTCTTTCTGGCTTTTTTTTTTTGCAAATTATTAAAATTATATTTTTCTCTAAATCAAAGATTAGGGGCCCTAAGGTAATTAAAGCATTGAATAAGACATTATTAGTAATGGGCTATTATACGTTGAATTCAAGTGTACATCAATCTGACAAAGCGGCTGACAATATCAACCATCAGTCGACTTCAGCGCTAATTTAGCGATGGTTTGCAGTCCTTTTGACTTTATTATCGATCACTTAAAATTATCCTTAGCGGTACCTTACGTTCTTGTATTTTCTTCCAAACCATCGCTAAATTAGCGCTAGAAACCTTCTAATTTGTATCTTATAAACTCGAAGAATTTGTGGGAATTTCGTGAAATATTGAAATTTTCTGTGTGTGCACTCAAAATTTTTTGCCTCATCATGTCTGAAGATTAAAACTACAAATAATTTACAATTTTATCATACTATTCCGCTTTTCTAATATTATTAATCTTCTCTCAAATATATCAAATATAAATATAATCAGATTTTCTCTCAAACATAATCGCATTATAGTTGATTGAATAATATAATAGTCTAGAAGCAAATTTGTGAAATATGATAATTAAGTTAATTGTCGTATATTTCATTTGCTTTCTGCCATGGGATGAGAATAGAAAGTCTAAAATAGATTCAATAAATAGCACTATCAGTGTGGCTAATGCACTGTGGCTTTAAAACTAGAAAGGGACACTTCATTTATTTATTGTCTGATAGTTTGAATTCAATTTTTTGAAACTAATCAGTTACTTTCGAAAACAGAAGTATAATAATAATTATTTCTTATGAGTTTCTTTTCGTGTTTCTTTTCGTGAAATATTGAAATTTTTAGTGCGAGACGCAATAAGACAGTTAAGTTTGAGCAAAATTTTCCACTCACAATTTTTTGCTTCATGTTGTCTGGAATTATAACACTTCAAGTAACTCATACAATTCTACCATTCTGTTAAGATTTTTTAATATTATTAATCATCTCAAATATAATAAAATATAAATATAAGCAAATCTTCTTCTCTCTGCTTTGTTTCGAATGAGGAAATTAAAAAAAAAATTCTTCTTGCAATTGTACGTTCAGCTTTTATCATTGAGCGATAAATTTTTGAACTGTTGAAGATCATGGATTCCATCATGGATCATGTAATCACTGAGAAACAAACAAATTTCTCATACTCCACGATCATCTCCTTAGGATTTTGTAAAATTTAAACTCACAATCGACAGTTTCAGCACTATGTCATCACCGTTCTTTATACACAGTTTTTATTTCCAGCTAATATTTTGCAAGTTAAACTGTCAAGTTAATTAGCCTAAAGATAAAGCAATTTTCAAATCATTTTTCATTCTACTTAAAGGAAGTTGGGATAAGCCAATCAAGAGAAACACAAATGGGAGTAATCGCAAATTTTATCGGCTTCTGATAGAGGAGCTAAATGTTTTGCATTTATTTGAACTAACAGCTATTAGTATACATATTTTTATTTTGAACTTAATTTTGTGTCATTGTGCCATAGGTTAATTTAATGTTATTTATAAAGAAAATTAAGTTTTTCTTCACTGTCAACGGTAATTTTTAATCAGTTGATGATGTAAAAATCATTTAAATGATTATTTTTCTTAACATATCTGAATGATTGCAAAACAGTTATTATCGATTCATTTTTTTTCATTTATTTCATTTCAAGTAATTTTTTTTTTTTTTTTTGTTATTTAAAAAGGAAATGAAACTTAGAGATTTACCGATCATCATATTTATTCATTATCACTCGTTATTTCTGATCTCGAAGAAAGGCAATAATTTTAGTCTGATTAAAGCTGAATTGCTTATTTCGTTTTAGCTTATCTTGCTGATAAAAAGTAGAGGAGAGTAAAAGGAGTTCCAAATTAAGAAAGAGACATCAAACACGCTACGATTTATTTTGAAAGAGTCGGAGAAATTTCCATATCTCCTTCGTACCACGTTTCCTTGCAATCACTGTTCATTTATGACCCATAAAGTTTCAGATGATGCGAATTAATGCTGTAGATAAATATCCATTGCTAGTAGTATGCGAAGACATCACTGGTACTGATTTTAGATGTTAAAATCTTTGTCGTTTGAAAAAATCTTCAAACAGACGAGCATTTCCAGTGGCAGATATTGCAAAATTACTTATCTGGAAAGGTTTTTTTGATATTTATTTGGTTATTTCAATTTCGAATCTCTTCAAATTCCGCTTAAAATTTATAACAAATATATGATTGTAATGGTGATGGGAGATTTGTGGTGAAGCAATCATTCTATTCAGTTATTCAGTGACCATATTAGAGTGAAGTTTTAGAAATTGCAATTTTTTTTTTGCATTTGACTCTTTCACAACTCTCAACCAAAGATTAACTTTATATAATTTATAATGCATGGTTTGCTTCCTGAAAGTGGATTTTTTTTAAAGCGATAACAAGATGCTGAATTTTTGGTAAAATCAAATCTGTCAATGCATATTTGCTATATTTACCAGCCTTTGCCATTCTGCGACAGCTTACTTCTTAAGTTTTTCATTTTTCTATTACGTTTGTTCTTTTATCCACAAACATGCCTGAAATTTTTAATTTTACTAAATTCCCATTTACAGTATTATCATCAATACGGCTTTCAAAGCTTGTATAATTAGATTGTCATTCAAAATTTTCAAAAATTTAATTTTCACGATCTAAGAATTTAAAGTCGTCTATTGATTTAAAAAATAAAATTCTCCACGCTTTTAAAATGCTTAATCTTCAAAAAGCTCCATCAAAGCTAAGCGTTTGCAATTCGAGAATTTTAAAATTTTTTACCGAATTTTTTTACCCTTTGGATTGCATTTTTTAATTTCTTTAATAAGCAGATGTAGAATTTCTTATTTGTTAATAATTGCAAGGCTTCATATTACAGTGTAAAAGATATATTTGTTAATGTCTTATATACTGTATCAAAAAATACTTTAATATGCGAAGGTAACAATTTTGAAGTTTTACGCCATCTCCAAGCGGTGCCGTTTCAATGTAAATTTGGAGGAATTTTTAAAACATTAAGCAAATAACTTCCAGGTGATTAAGAATTTCAAGAAAGAAGAAAATCCACAATTAATTGATAATGGACCAAGGCGGCTCAAGTTTACCATTTAAACCACCTTTTATAATGTCACGAAGTGAACTGGATCCGAATCCGTATGGAAATCGAAATCCATCGTTTGGTGGTAATAACTTATATCAGATTTCAATGAATCTGAGAGAACATATTCTTATAGATCCATTAGGTGGCTCTGCATCGAGACTGATGAGACCTTCAAAATGTCATGAACCCAGTCCTGAAATATGCCTTATCAATCCTAAGTTGCACTTGCTCAATGATTCGTTGGTTGTAATCAAACCTCTCCTGTCATCAGATTTACTAAAATCTCAGATAATAGAGAAACTTGCATCACCTTCAAATCTGACAATTGAAAAAGAAGCCATCTTCAGTGGGACAAACATTAATGCTATAAACAATCATATCGAAAGAACAGTACCCAAAAAACCTCTTATCTTATTGGATGGACAAAATCAATTTACTAGTGGTTGCAAAGCGTTTCCGCTGCCGGCTGTACAAACTTCAGGAAAGATCAGTGATAGAAAAGACGTCACATCCGAATCTTCTCTAATAAATAATACGACAAAAACTGATAATGAAATTATTGTGTTAAAAGCGAAAATTGATTCTCTCTATTCAAAATTGAAGGAAATTCAACAGAAACACCACAATACTGTTCAAAATTTGCAAGAAGATGAGGAAGGTAAGCTCGGCAATAACAACAACAGTATCGTCAATGTTAATTATGATGGAAGTGAACATTTGAAAATTAATAATGAAACTGAAGAATCTATCAGCTGTACAAATAAAACAATTACTCAGGTTTATCAGCATCATACAAATAGTAATCAGAATAAAGGGATATTGAAGCAGCAGAATAATGAAGACACGATGAATTCTATGGAACAGAAAAAGTTAGGACTATCGAGACAATTGTGCTGTACATGGGAAAACAATGATCAGTTTGGGAAAACAGAGTTAAGAGTTTCCAAAAAGCCCTTAAACTCGTCTGAAACTTTCCAAGAAAAAACATCAGGTGAAAAGGAAGAGGATGCAGACATCGTTTTGATGGACTATTTTAAAGAAACGATAGAAAAAGAAATGAAAAATAATGATCAAAATCCAATGAGCAACCAAATTGGCGAATTCAATTCCGCAAATCCAGTTGAGCCAAACAAAAACTATGACGTTGGCGGATTGCGATCTTCCGAGAGAACGTTGCAGCAAGCGGATAAATTAAAGGATCATCAGTACAGGAATAGTGCTTCCTATAAGCTGGGAACAAAGGATACGATTATTGCAATGAAACGAATCCAAGAATTCTGGAATGCCACATATCTCTCACCTTGTATCAAAAAAGCAAAGAATCTGGACACCAGTATTCAACATGAAAACGTAGTTCAAAATATTAGACCCTGCTTTCCTCGAGCTAATTATTCCACACAATCACCAACCGTAGGGATTCAACAACCGATGTCCGGTTTTCAACTTCCAGTACGATTTGGATCAATGCTGTGCTTCCCTAATTTATCAATGTCTGCAGAAAACCATTCATATTTTGCGAATCCATACAGTTCGTTCTCACAATCAGAACCAGCTCCGTTCTTGACACCTAGTCAACCATTAAAACAGTCCTTACCAACGATGACTACTCCAATACAGGCTTATCAACAGTATCCAAACCCTTTGCTGAATGTGCAATTTTCATCAGTTGATAATGCAGTAAACGCTATTCCTAATTGTCCAATCAGTTACTTACTGCCACAGAATAACTCCATGAACGAGAATAAACTGTTACTTAAAAATGGGTTAGTTTAATCACTCCAAATTCTTAAAAATGAATCCAAGGATTTCTACATTAATTTAAAGATTCTAAAACTTAAATTTTGAACCATAACTGGTTTAAAAGAACACAAGAATCTATAACAAAAACATATGGAATATAGAAAATAGTAATATAGAAGTTTCCACAGCGATTAAAAGTTGAATTAAAATTGCGTGATAACTTGTAATTTCTTGATTTGATCCTATCTGATCCATTCAAAACGAAGAATATAAATTATCCCAAAACCATCATATCATCAGTTCCGAAAAGACAAGCCTTTCATGTTGACTACTTCAAATGAGACTTACTGCTTTAAAATTTCTGTCTTTTGAATTAGGTCTTAAGCTAATCACCTTATTTTAACGTCGCATTTCCTTGCAACAAATTTAGGAGATAGTAGTTAATTTAAATGGACAAAGATCAAGAGTGTGAAATCTTTTAGAAAAAATCTTGAAAAACTTGCTTGCGGCATTAATTCTAGAACATGAAATTGCTTTTACAGCTCAAGAACCCTCTCCACTCGTTCCAGCTGCCAATATGCCAACAGATGCTGGTAGATTTCATAGTTTAATTACGGAAAACAAAAAGCTATTTGTAACTGGAATTGATGTAATAGAAATCATACCATTTAAAAAAAAAAAAAAGACTTCATCTAAATATGACCTTAAGATTAGAGAGAAATCATTAATGAAATTTTTGAACATTTCTGAAGCTTTAACTTGAACTCCTCAAATGTGGATACTTCACATTCCATAAATTGCGCCAAGTTCATATAAAATTAACTCAGAAGTTACTTGTTTAGGACATGGAAAAACAAAATATTAAAATATCAAACTTGAAAACACTGCCAAGAAACGAAGAATTACAAATTCCGAGTACATGTAATCTTCTCGCGATCCCTCAGGCTACAACGATGAACAATTATAATTCCTATTATTAGAAATGTTACTGATATGCTTTATAAAGTTCTCTTGATAAATTGTTTATCCACCACTTGAGATTGTGTTACAAAATGCTCTGCCTGTATGTTAGGGCGAATACTTCTCGAGATATTGCTACATTTAAAAGTTACTCCAACCTAACTCTGTTATTGCTTATCATATACTATATCCACGATGACCAAATAAAAATTTAAAAAAAACATAAAGTTACTGGCAGAGCAAATGTGCTTTATGCAATACATTTCAGATAAACAATCGCGAAAATCAAAAAGACTTATACCAACGGGTGCTTTTTCCCCTTTCTTTTCCGAAATTACGCAGTAAAAATTGCAAACAATAGAGGGTTGCACAATTTTAGCACTTTCGGAAGCCCCAACACACACAATGGTCAAAAAATGTTGCAAAAATTTGAGAAATACCTCGTAGCCGTGCAAATTCATATTTCTGATATATACCAGCGAAGAGTTATCCTTTTGTAACAGTGATAAGTCAAAAATATCTTATACTTGATGATTTAATTTCTGGTGTTACATGCAGAAACTTTGGTAAGCTCGATCAAGTTGCTAAAAATAATTTAAAACTAAAATCATAAAAACTACTCCAACTCGTGTCATCTTTAGGACAGAATAGGTTCTGTACATATAAATACCGAAAAAGCATGCATTGAGAATCGTTTCGTGTTTTGTGGACATATGAACTTTGAAAGACCAAAAAATGCAAAATTAACGAATCTGTGAAGTGAACGATAGTTGCAGATATTCGCATGTTCCTAACCAACAAAATACAAGGCTAACTACAACAAAAGTGCATTAGAAAAATGAACAGTGTAGAAATGCAACTTTCATTCTTTAAAAAAATAATTAGCAATGAACATACAAAAGGGGAATCCTTGTTATATTTCCCCCATATATAATATAACAAGAACAGTTCATCAACATTAACGTACAGAACTAATCAATCACTTCATTTTTTCATCAGCTCGATTTAGGTATTTTCTCCACAAAATCAGGATTCTTCAACTCCTCTGTAACCACATCCAAACCACCGATTAGTTCACCATTCAAATACAGCTGCGGATAAGTTGGCCAGTTGCTATATTCTTTCAATCCTTCTCGTATCTAATTCCAATATTAGAAAATAGAGGATATTAGAAAATATCATAAGTGATAAATCAATAAATCCTGCTTGCACTGTTCAGTCTAATGCATAAAAAAATCATAACCATAATAAAGTTAGATACATGATTATTATACTCCAAATCGTAACATAAAAGCCAACAAATGAGATGATGCAAGCACTTAAATTTATATTCAAAAAGCTATCGTCCATTTACGAAATTTTTCTAAATTTCCACTTTACAGTTATTACAATTAAAGAATCAGTTTGCTTGACGAAAGTGTCTGCAGGGATTGGGCTCAGACATCGATTTACTTTCGATGAAGAGAGTCTTCAATATTTGATAAAATACGAAAATTTCGAAGCCACCACGAAAAAAAAAATAAAATCATGAAATTTTTTTTTTTTTGAATCAACATCAGCAGTAAAATGTCAAGTTTCTTTTTAACAAATATAACGAAAAATCAGATAACTAAAAGCAGAAAGACGTACCTCATCATCTTTAAGGATATCAAAATATGAATACTCAGCGTTAATCCCAGCTAGCAGTTCAATAATCTTCTTGCTGAATTCTGCAAATCGAAGAGGGGAAAATTGAAACCACAAATGCTCCTTTTTTAAAAATACATCAAGAATAATTTGTCGCGTCAACTATTAGAATTTAGAAAATAACAGAGCTTACTGCATTGAGGTGCTTTAGGACTTCCTTTCATGAAAAGCATTAGAGGAGCCTGATTGATTAATGCTTTTAATCTTTCATTGCTATTCTGAAATAACTATTTAACTTAATTAGAGAGAGAAAATAGAAAAAAAGGTTGCTAAATAAGACTTGGCTTCAGAAATGAATTTGTGACAAAAACTTACCTTCAGTTTCGGCAATTTACTGCGAAAGTCAGGATCATTTAACTCTTCTTTGAGAATATCTAGGCCACCAATAAGTTCGCCATTCAAATAAAGCTGTGGAAATGTAGGCCAATGGCTATATTCTTTTAATCCTTGTCTCACCTGCATTTTTTTTAAAACAAATGGTATATAACTCAATATGTATTATTTTTTTTTTTTTTGTTATAAACTATAGAAATGTTCATAACAATAATAATAATTACTATTATTATTAAAAGACAACTGGACCTAACAAAACTTTTGTTACGGGTTAATGAAAAATATTACCTCATCGTCTTCCAAGACATCAAAACTTGAAAAATCTGCATTTACCGCACGTAAAAGATTAACAATTTGACTGCTGAATCCTTAAATGGATTTTAAATTAAAATTGGCACAGTAGAAAAGTCTTTTCGAAGACTAAAAATCCTCGCGAATATAGATAATCAACACATTTTTCTAAATTCTGCAAAAAAAAATTATTTCTTATAACAAACCGCATTTTGGGTTATCTGGTGTTCCCTTCATAAAAAGCGTAAGAGGAGAGTGATGGACCAGTGATTTCATCCTATTATTCACATCCTGAAAACAAACAAATTAAGAAATGCTTATGCCTTACAAGGTGGAAAATTAGCTAAAAGAATGCTAGATTACAAGAAAGCAACATAAAGCATTTTGGGTCTATTATTCCATATCGTGCTTTTACGAGCTGCAAAGGAAGAAATCTACATACACCATAAAAGAAATGAGAGATGTAGAATACATAACAACTTCTGATAATAGACGAATTTGATGCAAATTTACATTTTTCTCATCATCGATTGGTTTTGTTGTCATGTTAGTAACGCCTTCAACAAAATTGTGCTTAATGATTTTTATTCTTAATTTAGCCGGATCGAATCCTTGTAAACGATCGACTTCCTTCCCTTTCTGAAATTAATCATTTCTAAAAAAAATAACAAGGACAAAAACTTTACCGTTAGGAATGACTATCCCGCTGTATTCTTTATTTGTCACAATGAATAAAATGGAATAAATAAAACATGCAGCAAACTTGAGATTTGAAACTGTATCATCATAATTTGAAATTGGATGCTGAGAATAACAATAGCTGAATAATAATTTTTCAGACCCAGTGTGCTACATTACTAACTCCTTACTGTGAAATAAATCCAATGTATGATTATAAATGGCGAATAAAATCATTTACTAAAAATTGGAAACCTTAAAAAACAGAACGGTTGGAGCTGCGACAATTTTATTCGCAACTGATATTCCGGCAACTTCTTCTGCTTCCACTACAGCAAAATCAAAACACTTTAGTTCATCTTTAAATTCTAATAATAAATTATTGAGTTGCTCACATATTTCACACCATTTTGCAGAGAAATGCACTAGAGCATATCTGAAACACATGCTTATTTGTTTTTAAAAGATTTACATCATTTAGAAAGGAGATCATAAAAGGGATCATAATTTCGTTAGTCAAAGAGATTTGCAAACTTACGATGCTTAGGAAGTTAACAGCATGTCATGTGCTGTATATACTTGATGATATTATATCAGCAACATCATTCCAACAAAGGGAAAAAGTTTAGCTCGCAAAGTGGTTAGAAATGGAATGAAATTTCATAGGTCAAAAAGGCGTCACTTACACCATGTTATCGGTTAGGTATAAAACTAATATCGGAAAATAATGATGGAACGAACTCAGTCATTCTGATGAATTGATTGAATTCATCCTCGTTTTTTAATAGTTTTGCCATATCTTGATCTGAAAAGCAGCATGTTATTATGAAACCATTTCAACGATTAGAATATCATTTTCAATAAGAGAGAACGACACTTCCAAAGCGCATAAAGCGTCTCTGGTCAAAAGGTGATTCCCCCACAAATGCAAGTTCCACAAATCCATGCTTAAACTTGCTGACCGAACCACTCTTGCATGATCGGTTCAATTATCTAATGTCCACAAAGCCGCTTCGTATCAATCACATCTATACGAGAGTATTATCACAGAATCTCGGATGACCAACACTAGCCTCTATCATGTGACCAGAACTACCCGCCCGGCGTCCCCTAATTATACGAAAACTTAGAGGTTTACCCAGACATGCACGATCATCTTGACCCCAAGAGAATGTTCCAACCCACCCGGTCTTCCTTTCCTCTTTCAAAGTAGCATTTGCCACTCTCTTCGTCTGCATTGCCTCATCTCCTTTCGAACTATTTTCATGTTGTCCCCAAGTTATTTGCCTCCCCCATTTCATCTCGATTCTCCCAGCGCAGTGTCCTTAAATTCTTCTCGAAGTTCTTCCATTCTTCTTTTCCCTCTCATCTCTCCCAGAACATTCGTCATTCTATTGAGGAATCGCAAGCAGAGCAGGATGTGCCGGAGAAGAGGGAAGGAGTGGAAATCGTTACCTGTCGTAGGTAAGGAACAGGTAAACCAACGAAGAAATTTCCTTGTCCTGGCAAACACATACTATAGTAGAGGAAAGTTACAGTCAATTCTCGTGCTATAAAATTTTCAAGCCTTACTGCATTACTTTCACTTTCAATTGCAATTGCACGTGTCAGGCGTGGATGACACGAAAAAGTATGCATAACGGTAATTAGGCACCTAAATTAAAATCTTTGTCATTTATGATGAAAGACTAAGATACAGTGGTGAAACATATCAATTACAATAAACCAGCAGAAGTACCATCCAATGAAGTTATTCATTAAAAAGAGTTTTAACGAAGAGGAAGAAGAACTATACTAACAATAAGTATCATTGATTTACTGTTAATTTGTTTCTTCTTATCCTTCTAATCTTTCTGCTTTAAGTTGGATTCAAAGTCGTCAAGATTTTACAGCTATCAACCGATCAATCTATATGCTTTCCTTACTCTGTAGTAATTAAGAATTCAGAATTACAATCATCGCGTCAACAATTTGAATTGGTACATGCAAAATATTAAGATTTATTAATGTTTGATTAATTCTAATATTTTTGGATGCTTAGAACTTTGATAATCCAGTTACTTTTATTGTAGAAACAAACCGAATATTGTTGCTCGCTATTGATATACTCGTTGAAGTTCAAATAAAAGTCCCAAGTTTGACGAACATCATTTTTGTCAATAGATGCAGAAACTTTTTCCGCGATTCCAAAACTCATAATGAAGCAAATATTTGAAAAAAAAGCGACATTTGAAATTCACGAAAATATAAAATATTTATGAGTAAATATTTGAAGTCACATGTGTCACACAACTGGCTTGATGTCTATTACGTTAAATCTTTATCAATTGTTTTCGATATGATGTTTATCACTTTAAATTACTTCCTGTCCCCTTTTTCTTTTGTTTATATTAGATTAACGTTATTACCTTGTGATGATCTCTGAAATTTAAAAATGATTTATGTTTATGAATCCCATATATATATATAATGTAAACACATCAGATATCAACCATTCATTTATTCACTCATTTCCAATTTGGCTAATGTTTCTCCGTTTTCCTTTACAGTAAACTTCTATTATTATACTACTTTATTCGTTAATAAAAAGGTTGTAATATTCCTATGTCACTTTACATTATCGACAACTTTACTCCAGAAACGAGAAACTAAGAATCTCTTCTAAAGAAGCCATTAGCTCTTATAGAAATTCTTGCAAAACAAAATCTAAAACTCTCTACAAATTACTTATTAGAATGACTGAAATGAATGAAAATATGAGCAATTGCTGAGGGACAAAGAAGAGATGCATGGAAGTCATCAAGGATTAAATATCTATGACAGTCTCCTCTTATTCATCTCTTTTCTATTCTCAATTATCACTTGGCCAAATTACCGGTTGGCCTAATTTTACTGATCTCTTCCATTCTGATGATAACTATCCTCACTTTATTAGACCGCTAAAATTAAGCTGCAATTAAGATGAAAAGTAGAAAGTTGAAGTGATTATAAAGTTTACAATTAGACACACACAAACTGCACATATAAAACTAAATGAGCTGATTCATCGGATGAGTTGGATGATAGTTGGCCTATTTCTGTAGCCTACTGTGCCTCTTCGTTAGCTAAATTTTCTTCTTTTTCTTTTCCTCAAACCATCAAAGATGTCAAGAAAAAATATCAAATTGAGAGTTTTTGAAGAAAATATTGTGCCAAAGAGTAAAATTGCAAGAATAGTTTTTATTAGTTTCTATTCAAAATGTTTTGGCATTTTTATTTGCTTTTGATAATTAGACTAAAGAACTATACGCAGTAAATTAAAACGACTTTTACTTTAGGGAATTTTTATAGTGACAGTCTTTCCGAAAAAATCGTTTAAAAGTGGATTTGTGGTCACTGTTTTACACTTTGTTCCATACGAAAATGAGCAGAAATTCTTTATTCCAACTAATTCAAACAAATTACAATTATCTCCGAAAATACAACATTTAAAACGACACTTTATCTAATTGAATTCAAAACATACTACTCATTGATCACAGACAATGGAAAATGTTGCGAAAAAAGAGGTTATTAAATTATTACCCAAATCCATTAAATTCTTTTGATAATCACTGCAGTGAAAGTACCATTAGGCTCATTTTTAGTTTCATAAATTAACAATGATTCCAGCTAATTAAAATCTTCCAAAGCAATGTGTTAGTCAATGAAATTTCAGAAAATTACTCATTTCGAAAAAAGTCCCTAATCGAAAAGACAAAGCTGTTTAAAATCAAACGACAGATACGCTCCTCCATTTTTTTTTTCACTTGAAAGTAAGTTTTTTTTTTTTCACTCAGATTGTTTCAACATAATATAGCATATTATGAAATATCTTTTTCAGATATTTCATTAACAAAATTTGCTTTTAATTTAAACCATTAATTTTTCTTATCCTACAATTAAATTAACTCATCAGTTCCTATTTCGGAAAGCTTTAAAAAACACGTCTCCCGACAGTTCATAAGTCTTTTTGAGAAGAAATACCAAGTTGGAGCCTAATTGAAACTTGACATTTCGTTGTGCTTAAATAAAAATCCTTAGAATTAATGGTAACATCAACTGTGTTTGAAAGGTTGTATGAACGGGAAATATGTGTCACCACACCCGGTATACTCAGTAGTTCGACAATACTGTTGCCTTCATTCTGTTCCGGTAATGCTATACAACCGAAGTCCCAGTCATATACTGTTTTTCTCCAACAACCAACAGCTGCCATGGATTGAACACTATTGGAAAATAACTCAGGATACCGAATTTGTAGTGCCTGGAAAGAAAAAATATTAAATAATCTTGATTTCTTCAACAAAATCTTCTCGAATTTTGAAATTAGTTTATCATGAATTTAAAGTTCTTCCAAGACATGTAATGATTAATTCACAGCTGAACAATTTTTTTATTAAAAAAAAACTAAAAGCCGAAGCTTTAAAATATACATTAATCAAAGTTATGACTCCATCAAATGTGAAATTAGTCCGGATATTGCGAAAAAGAATCTTTTTGGGTAACTTCTCCTGAACGGCCCACCGATGCAGTGAATTATCAGTAAATCGAGAGAAATATACGGGAGTTGCACTGCTCAGAATCAACTCCTGACACTCCGACATTGCTTCCAAAACCTTAAAGAAAATTATCTCGCATATAGCAATGAATTATCAGTAAATCGAGAGATATGCACGGGAGTTGCACTATTCAGGATCAACTCCTGAGGGTCTGTTATATAGCAAGCATGAAAATATTAATTGCAATATTAACGAAATTCTGACTTTAGATTAGGCAGTTTAACAGTCTTCGAAATCTGTTGGAGTGCTATTGCTTAAGTTTCAATTGGTGATTGATCTAATGGTTTGGATAAACATATCAATTACATAAAAAATCGATAAGTCAATTTGTAAGAAATTTAAAATCAAAGCATCTAAGTTAAAGGATAAGAGAGATTTTAGAGTTAATTTCATAGATAACAACACTGTAAATGTGGAAAACCGTTTTAGAACAGTGGATGGCATAGATTTTTTAAACTGACATTGGAATTTACGGTCAGAGATTAAGAAAATGACCAATTGCAGTGGTTATTACATTTAACATTTGCTGTGAGAACAAAAAACAATATTTAAGATAAAAAGAATAGATTAGTAGTTTTCAGACTAAAATATAGTAAATATTTTATATATTCATCGACGAGCAGCTATAAATTCAAAGTTCTCAAAGTTTTTCTATTGGGAATACAATCATATAATTTAAATTTTAAGACTGGAATAAACCGTTTTGCTTTTACGTTAGAATTGGATAGAAATGAGTAATAAAATGAGAAATATGAAAAAGAAACTATTTCCAACCAGAAATATAAATTTCAGATTTTAAATTCCTGATTTTATCTTCTTTTCCTATCTGTGAAATAAACAATTTGAATTTAATCAAAATTAGTACTAACCAGATCATCGAGAAAACACTGCTCGAAATAAGAAAGTTCAATGGTCAGTCGTTGACAATGTGTACGTATCAGTAATTCATATAAATACTCCAGCGGTAATCGAAAATGACATAATGTGAACACTAAACGTGTAGCATTGCTGAAATTCAACCAAGAAAACTTTTCAAAAATACATTTCTCAAATTTAACTACAAAAGTTAAAATGAATGCTTCGTTTCATACAAGCAACGATTGAAAAGTCACATCCAATCTGTTTCTCTCATTGTATTTGTAATTTCGTTTCCTTTTTTCTGTTGGATATCTTGTGAGAATATCAATTATATTTTTGGCTAAGTGAAGAAAAAGAGAAAGCGGAAAGAAAACTAGCATTCCTTTTGGAATTTTAGAAAGGCTTTTTTTTGGAAGATTAGTAAGCAATATTTAGAATGCTTAAATTTCCCTTTGCTTTCAAACAGCTGCAAGACAAGGACCACTTCAGTTATTCAGCAATTAAATTTTTCAATTTATTTACAAATCAGTAGAGCTGCTGGTTGATATATTTTTTTCATCTGGAAAAAGAACTACCATCATGGATGGCTGATATCAGCAATGAACTTACTATCCAAATCTCAAGGCCGGTCTTGCTATAGTCAAATTTATTTGTAGTATTTGTAGGCACTTTGAACTTACAAAACAAGATTTTTTTAAACTGCTTCAGAAAAACATCTGCAAATGAATTTTTTACCTTTTCAAACTCAAAGTTTGCATTTTTGAAGTTCCTCATCCAGTTTTTCAATACTCTTTAGTTGTCATTATGTTTTTGTGTTTATTTTTGTTTACAGATATAAAGTTGCTGCGCAATGCGATCTTTTTTTTTGAATTTTCATTCATTATCTAGTATATTGTTCCTAAACAATTCTTAAAAATATTCTAATCCCAATAAATGGAAGAAAGCGACTTCAAATAAACAACTATTTTAACTTTAAAATTGCAGAAAGTTCTTAAAGGAGAAACAAATAGCAATTTTAAAATTTTCCACAATAAAAAAATGCAAGTAATCCTTTGAAAGTGAGACAATTAGAGAATAGCTTCCTTTCACCTAAATTAACAATGTTTAGTAGCATCCTAAATTCTTTCGATACAAACAAAAATATTTAAAAAAATAATTTAAATTATTAGCTTTAATTAATAAGACAAAATTGTTGAACTAAATATGTACTTACTCAATTCTGACCCAACTTTTGCACAAGCTATTATATAAATCAGTAGTGATGGCAATGCCCGAAAATGAAAGTATGCCATGAATGTTTGCTTCCTTGAACTGTTGATCCAAATAACTTAGCAAATTTTCTGATAAATCGTTGCGGTCTATGAAAGTTTTCATTAAATTATGAGTCAAAATATTATTGATAACTTATCTTTTTCACTTTCTTTTTTCTCTTACGTTTTACAAAACTCAATGTATAATTCTTTTTAATGATTGTTAGTCTTTTTAAGCTTATGAAATGTATGGCTTTCAGCCTGCATGCATCAATAGACTTGCTAATCTTACAAAAATTTTGATCCTTTTCTCTTTTTGATAGTAATATAATAAGAACTAACCACCAGTGTAATCCTCATCCTTAAAAATTTCACGATATTTCACTACGGAAGGTGTCTTCCGAGTGAATTTCACAAATAAACGTCTTCTTCTACTTGCTTTCAAAACCAACGATGTTTGCAACCGTCCAAATGGTCGAACTCGTTTCTCACAACCGCACATGCCAATCCTTAAAATAGTATTAGTTAAGATTAAAACTCGACAATCTATCTAGTAGAAATATCAGTAGATATGATCTAGTAATATCAATAGACATTAAATGACCTGGTCAACCAACTATCATCAAATTATGCTTCAAATTGAGAATTGAAAATAGGAAAAGTAAGAAAAACAAATAAAAAATAAGACATTATTATTACTTAAGATAATAATTTGCTATTATTATTCAAAACTTATCTTTTCTGGTTTCAAACTCAACAAACTTTCGAAATTCAACGCTTACCCCATTTCCATTACTTCCGGTCGACACAGTAAATGAACATTCCGTCTGACCAATCTATAAAATTGTTTGTTGACACGTTGAGCCTGCAACAACTCCGGATGGCTCAAATATGAAAGTACCCGATAAATTACGGATTCTGGAAGACTTGCTAGCTGTATACGGTAAGTGATATTTGCATCTGAATCTGAACTCCTCATGTTCATGAATGCCACTGATGTCGACGGAATTCCTGATGCTTCCGAATTCATCTGAAACTTCAAACTTGTAATTTTTGATCAGTGCATATTAAATCAAGCATCCGTACATCTGAATGCTTCAGAAATAAAATCTAACAATACATTTCCGAAATTACTTTCCTAACACTATAATTTAAATGGATGAAAAATTCATTCAGGAAATCAAAATTCCTGGAAAGAAGTAAACGATTAGATATTTTTTAACTGAAAAGGATATGAGTGGAAGGATGTCACCTGTGTTCAATAGCATGACAGCAGGTGTTTGACTGCTATAAGAGATGAACACAGAGGGAAAGAGATTGTTGATATGTGTCGATAACAAGTGTACTAGAAGAAGACTACGTAGGGACTCTAAAAGTCGAATGTTGTTAACCAGAGAAGTGACCCGGAAATAAAGAAACGGCAGGTGATACATTCGGTTCAAGAATTTCGAGAGCATGGCGAAAAACTGGAAGTTGGAAAGTGTAGTAAGTAGGTCAGGAAGTGATGGAAAAAGAAAAGGTAGCGGATAAAAGTGAGGTAGTATCATACAATTGGTAGTATCTACCAGAGTATTTTAATCCAGAATGTTAAATTTCATTACTGAAATCTTGCTCTCTGCTCTTGTTTTGGGCTTTTCTCTTACTTCCTCTGATTCAGATTCTCTTCTTGGAACAATAAATGAGTATAAGGAAGAAGAATGCTTTCTTTATAACTATGAAGAAATCATGAGGTTTAAGGGAGTGTGAAAAAAGATCTTAAAATTTAGAAGAAATGTTGATTAGACTTTAGAAAAAACAAAATAATTCAAAAAAGATGATTAAAAGTTATCAGTGATGAATAAAAACACATCTTTCCAGTAAGACAAGACAGGTCTCTTCTAAAGATGTTTAAAAAGAAATGATATAAGAAGCGTAGTATCTCTATCAGATGGATATGAAATAGGAGACCCATCAACGGGACAACGATTTCAATGTCAGTTAAAGTAATTTTAGATTGTCAATCAATGTGATTCTGGGAGCACAGCAAAATACCTGAGCTTTAACCGATATGAGTGATGGCTGTGTTGATAGGATCGTAGGAAGAAGTATTTTGAAGTATACAAATCGATCGGTATCTTTAATATTTTATAATTCTGACAATCAAAATGCTAGAAATTGCTTCGTATTTCAAAATTATGTCAACCACATACGGAACTTTCATGAGAATCTAAAAAGTATATACATTCCACTCTTCGTTTAAAGCATGAAAGTTAAATCTGAAATATAAATTAAGATAATACTTAGTATGGTTTTGAAGAATGGAGTAAGTAAATGAAAGAATGAAAGAGTTTTTAAGAAATAATCACTTGGAACAAATGCATTTTTAACGAGTTGTGTTTTGTCTGATAGCTGAAAAATGATGCTTTACACGAACTATGTTATAAGAAAAAGAACTGTATTAGAAAAGACGAAGAAAACAGCCAAGGAAGGCATTTGAAATAATAATGATGTATTTGTAGATATTTCCATTACGGACGTCAGTCAAAAGTTTGGCAGTTCTGAAAATCAGACGTCAATTACAGCTATAAAAGCATAGCTTATGGTCAAAATCACAAGGTGTCAAAAACAAATTCCATTTACGATAGCACTATAAAAAGGATGTAATATTTGCTTAGCAATTACTACATAATCGGTAAATGAAGCAAAACAGTTTTGTCGAGATAAACTGGTAATTACAGTCATGATAACATGGATGTTATGGAAATGATAGATTATGACCTTAAATTGAACTGCTGTATATTAGCTCAAGATTTTCGCATCATGCTGTTTTTTGAATTTTCTCTTCTCTCATATTGAAATTGTTCATTAGGATTCCATTTTATTTATTAGTATATGAATACATAACAATGAAAACTGTCCACAGCAAGAATCATCGCCAGACTAATTTTCAATTTTGAAAAATTCTTGATGTGGAGCTTTGTTCAATGAGGGATTTCAGTTTGAGAGTAAAAGACGAACCGATAAAGAGTCATACCTCTTTTAATACAATGAATTTAACAGATTGCTTTATTTCTCTTTAATATCAAAGCACAAAAGTAGTACTAATGACTGTTTTATTAAATATCTACAAGTCTACTGGTTATTATGTTAATGATAAAGAGGAGAGGAGAAGAGAAATCTTCCCATCATATTCTTTCTTCTACATTTTCCTAATAAATGATCAACGAACTGGCTAATCGACCTTGGCGTTAACAGTGCTTCTGGAGTGTAATCCGGAATGAATGCAGTAATGGACAGAATGAATGACAGGGATAATGGCTTATCATCCTTATCATGCACATTACCCTCATCTACGAGATATTTTTTGTCTGCTGAGAGGAAATTTCCATATTATTAAAGCAATTGCGGAAGTCAAAAGTTGAAAAGATTGAGATGAAATGTAAGTCCTATTCTTTTAGCAACAGTGCTCCTCCATATTATAAATCATGACACATATTGCAAATTCTAGTAGTGGTGCAAAATGTTTACGAAAACTTCAAGTATTCACTTAATTTCATATCCAAATCTACACATATGTCTCAGAAAAATAGCCATCGATAAATTATTGAGTAAGTTGTGTTATACTTACGAATAAAATTAATTCTTCAAATAATATTGCTCTTTTGGTGAAAAGAGAACAAAAAGGAAAAGTGAAGAAAGAAGAAGGAATTAGTTTGCAAAATTTAATTATAAGTCAAGAACTGAGGAAACACTAAGACTAAATGGTTTATAATGATTGGTTCATAATATAAAATTTTATGATTGATGGTCATCTAAACGGTGCATCAGTTAAGAGATAGTTCAATAGTTCAGTAGTCTAATATCTCTCAATCCCACAACACGAATTATTCTGACTTTTTTCTTTTTTCGTTTTTTTTTTTTTTTTTTTTACTCTTAAACGCTTCTATTAACTGAATCGCTTCGGGATACATTTAAGGGAGACAATTTACGAGCTTCCATCAAAATTGTAAACAATAAAACATTTCAAACTAACATACATCACTATCGGCGGCAACTTTTTGAAGATAGAAAAATAATTTGAAGAAAATTTTTCAATGAAATAACGAAATGATGGCGGCAAAGCATTTTCTAACATTTTTTGGTTAGGATATTATCTTTAATAAAAATATTTAAATAAATAGCAGCAAAGAACAGCTGGTGAATGAGATGAGAAGGAATTATTAAAAATTAATAGGTGATTTTCATTGATTGTGAGTTTGCTGTTGTTTTTTAATAATTCTACATTAAAAAAAATTTTTTTCAATAATAATTCTGTGTTGACTAAAAAATTCATAATTCTATATTAAAAAGTTCAGTGTAAAGCTAAAAGAGAGGAATTAAACAGACGATGCTTCTAGCTCACTGTTATTAAAAAAAACAAAGAAATGACACCAACAGTGCCCTCTGTTTATCGAAAGTAATTCACGCAATTTTAGGATGACACAAGCCTTACGAACATTTTTCCAAGACGTTTGTACTTCCAAGGTGATAAAACCGTATCAGAGGTAAACATCAAAGCTGAGTTGAAAGAGAGGCGTAAACGGAAAAACGGAAATTTTCCTATTCAATCACCACCAATGATGAGTGCTAAAAAAAGAGAAATAAATCAAACAGAAAAGAAAATGCAGACGTGACTCCAAAATTAGACTTGAATTTAAAAGATGAAATTTTGGTGGTATCATATTTATTACAAGAAATGATAATGTCTATTTTGATAAATGATATTACACATTGAAATGAACACTCATCAAATTGAGGCATTTAGAAGTTCGAATGATTGTTAATAAATAAAGCTGGTCATAATCAAACTTTACACAGCAAGAATTAAACTTTACATAACTCTAACTGTAAATGAATTCATCCCATAATAATTTCAAAAACAATCTGAAAACTGGAAAAAAAGGGATATATTGAAAACGGTTATGATTTCCTGGCACTAATGGCATCATTTGATATATCACCATCATCTTTAAGAGAAGCGCCAATATCTTGTCGTATTAATCATTTCGATCTAGGACAACCAAAGCTAGATTGTTACTTATTTCTATTTAATTTACGGTTATTAGTCATTAGTCATCAAAACATCAATTTAGTAAAAGGATGGAGGTTAATATTAAAATTGAATAATCCTGTTATTGTTAGCTCCAAAACTTCAAAATCATTCTCATTTGCTTGGCGAAGAAAATGGTCAATCAATAAATACGGAAGAAATATACTGTTATGAATAAAGGAGGCGTTTATAGCAGTAACTAAATAGAAAAAAACGCAAATTTATGTTGTGCGAACCTGAAATTCATAGTAAATTTAGTAGTACATTCTACTTAGGTTGTAACCTTGTTCTTTCAGAAATGATAACAGCCTAAGAAGTTCTAAGCTATAAACCCTGCTTGATGGAGAAAGATATGACGGGAACTGGAAATCAGTAGAGAACGGTTTGGCAATGGTTTCAGGTGTCATTGGTATTAAACAACAATGACATCTCTCTCCTTGTGCTTACCCAGTGCTTACCACCCACCACAATGTTGACGCACAGAACGGGACATCCATCCCCTCTCCTTGCCACCTAACACGCAAATATTTCCTGAACTGTTTTGTAACGGAAATGCCCTTCCTGCATATTTATTGAATCCTTCAGAAAAAAAATAATTAGATTTTGAATTTGATCACCTCTACGGCTTTTTCTTTCCACTTTCTACTAATGTCCTATTGTATCATCGCAAGGTTTGTTACAAAAAAAAAGACATTGATAAAAAAAGAAACACAGCAGAGAAATTTTAGAATAAAAAAGTAATTTGTTGACTGTAATAAGTTAGGGGACAGTTATGGCTGGATTGAAAACTCAAGCATGAAAAAGACAGTTATTTTCTCGTTCCAATGCTGTACTATCAATGATTACCACTGTGCACAAATGCTTAATTGAATCTTCAACGCGTTTATTCTTAAACTACGTCAAAAAATTATATGAAAAAGCTTCCTTTTCCTACTTCTGTTTATTACTTTGAGTATAAGACTAGAACAGGAAAGTCCAGAAATCATGGTCAATCATTGTCATTCTTTAAAAGTCCAGAAATCATGGTCAATCATTGTCATTCTTTTTTTCTCGTTTGACAACTGGGTCCATTCCTGTGTTTGCAGCTAAATTCTGAAAAAAAAAATCCAGTGGGTAAGATGCTGAATTTCTTTGTCAAAATACTTAACAAAAGCTTTATGGGACAAACTTGATTGATTTCGGTCGGTGTTAATAACTCTGCAATAAAAAAGCTTAAATAGAATCTGTTTATTTGATATATGAATGATGGTAGTATTGAAATGCGAGATCAATAATCACATATCACATAACAAATTAATTAATATAAAACGTACTCTTTCTATACTTTCATTCATTCTCAGTATAGCTTATTTAAGAATGTGTTCAATCATTACGCTATCCTTCTTTTCACTTATTTGCGTGTTGACAGATTGAAAATGAAATTAAGTTGTAAAATGATCTAATACTTGAAACAGATATGAAATTTGTGAAAATTCATCTAAAACTTTGTTGAGCTATTCTGCCAAGCGACTGAATGGTGATATTCGGTCGATTTAACTAATGAAAATCAACTACTGCTATTAAAATATAACTACATACAAAATATAATTATTGCCAATTTCGTTTACCAATGCAAATTCATAAAATGGATACTTAACCGAAATTCAAGGAAAGACACCTTAATGACATATTGAAGGGTTTAATGACTTACATCTGATTGTAAAGATGAAGGCTAATGCAAAAATTTTATCGACAATTTCGACATCACCTGTCACACTAACTGAGTAATGGAGAAAGAGCATGAATAGGAAGATAAAGAGAAACAGACTTTTAGTTTGACTAATTAATTATGATGTGGTTGATGCTCTCCAAGAGAATCTTTGTCGAGATTAATCATAAAAAATTGCCAATGCATCCATTATATGAGCATCCTATCCAAAAATTTTTTAGAGTATCTCTAAATTCAAACCAAAACAATGTCGCTCCAATTCTGATATTACTCGATTTTCCATGAAATCCTCAACAATACTAACAAATTTTGCCTCTTCCTGTCCATCTGCAAAAAGTGTATTATTTCTTTATTTATGCTTTTTCACTAATTTCACATTTTAGTTTTCATACTCACATTTAGAAAGGATTAAAATAATTTGGATTTGCAATGAATGAATTAGATTGAACGCAGTTATTTTAACACTGCTCGTTGTTATTACCCGTACCAATGGTACTTGCTGCTTCCTATTAAATAAGATTGAAATTTTTTTTTCCTCTTTTCAACTTTTCATATTAACACCGACATTTGATCCAGCTGTCTTGCTTTCATCTTTTTTTTTTTTTAAATTTTAGAAAGCTCTGAGTTTTTTGAAGCAATATGCAGAGATTTGAAGGAAAAAATTTGAGAAAATTAAAAACTTATCAGGACCAGTCAATCAGCAATCAATCCTAATTCCATCTTATTTCATTCTGAGAGAAAAAAGAGGGTAAAATGTAAAGGTGGAATTGAAATATGGAAGATGAACTTGTCTCTTTTTTCTCAAATTAATGACAACACTGTCGATAAACTAATGAGACAGGTTCTGTTACTATTAATAATTCAAAAATTTGCTCTAAATGAAGACCAGAATGAAAGTTGACTGAACCATTTGACATAGCTAATGTATCCCTGTTTTCCCTGTTTTTTTTTTTTTTTGTATTTGGAGAGCATTTTAATCATAAGTTCAACCCAGTAAAAAAAAAAAAAATATCTCTTAATTTCTTAATAAATTTCAAATATGCCGTTATTAAATTCACCTTAGCTGCTTTTCTGTTTTCCACCGAAAATGAATCGTACTTCTTTTTGTAATAGACTGTTTTCAACTCTATGATACAGTTGTTCAAATTTCAGTTAATTTGTTGAGGTCGGAAGCTGACAAGCAGTGTATTTGAAAATACAATTTAATAACACATTTTCAACAAAAAATATTTACATTCGTAATAAACTAATCTTAATGCTGATATTAATCTATTCTCTACTGGGAAGAGCCTAGGCTTCTATTAATAAATAATGTAATTAAAACTCCAAATATTGGAATTACATGGAAATACGATAAAGTTAATCTCTATAATGCTTCCGACTTTATATTTCTGTTTGGTTTTCATTAAAAAAACATTGAAATTCACTATCAAGTATGAATAGAACTTTATAAACAACCTAACCTACCGTATTCCTGAAACAATTGTACTAAACTTAAAAATCTTTCTGTACCCATGCGATATTTGCTTTATGTAATATTTATTTGTCGTAGAGGGTTCATACCGATATACATAAATGCCAATTTTCGAATGATTTATTTCCTGATTTCTATTGCTTTGCACAATATTCTCTTATCTTAATCAGAAGTTAAACAAACTAAATTCCAGCAATCTGTTAGATTATTATGATAAATGATCTGTAATAGAAGCAAACGGATTTTATTTTCTGAAATAATTCAGAAATGTAAAGAAAATCTAGCAAAAAAACCAGTCGTTATCCATAAACTTTTCTCATTTCAGAAAATTTGCAGAAAATTTTTGAAAATTTTCTTAAAATTGATACTGCTTTCTTATAAACTAAAATTGTAAATGTCAAAAAGGATGAATTTGTTTCTGTACAAAGAAAGGAGAGAAGATAAGAAGAAAGTCGAAATTGCACAATGAATCCATAGAGACAATTTAATTTATGCGTTGTTGGTAGTGAATAGGTAAATTATGGAATTCTAAAATAAGTGCTATGATTTGAAGAGATGGAAGGTGATAAATCGCCGGAACTTATCTGAAATGTAGTTAAAAATGAATAATTTCAATGAGGAGGAAGTAATGGAATAAGAAGAGAGACACTGGATAAGAACTAATGTTGATTGATAAATTAGTTAGGACAGATGGAATTGATCAAGTTCGTTGAAGTATGAAATGAAAAGAGGTACTCATGACATAGGTCGTGCTGGTTTGGTCGCCAAAACATCGTCGAATGATCGTCAAGTTGTCGTGTGCTGTCCCCCAACAATGCCAATCAAATGCCCAGCCAAGCAAACTTGTTTCAACGTATATAACACTTCCACTGTCTATTTCAATATGATCAATTATATAATATATTGAAACATGTCGACTGCCATTTTCAAAATGCAATTTTCACTCAGGTGTCACTCTATTGGCAAGCTTAATAGTACTGAAAATTATTATTTCAAGCTCTTCCTTGTTTAACAATTAATATCGCAATTTTAAAAACAGTGTACAGATTTAGCAGATTTAAACTGTGCTGATAAAAGCAAAAATTAAAGGAAGAATTAAAAAGTTTATGTAACAATAAATGGTTGAGAGTGAACAAAATTCTTTTTTATCTTTCACAGAGAAGAAATTCTTTAAAACATAAATTTGCAAGTATTAAGATTGAGTAATGAAAACTATCAAAGTATCAACTTTATGTTCCGAAAGTGGGAACGGTTGTGAACTTAATGTTTAGCTGTTGAAATAAAAGGTTAAACCTGAAATTTGGAAATGTTTTTTTTGAAATAATCTCTTTCAAAAGAAGTAACATGGTCACTAAAATCGATGATGTGGACTGAACTGATAGTTATAACATGCAGTAAGGTAGGCAATGCTCACTAGAGATTGGTTTAGAAAGATCATTGGCTACTTTGCTGTTAGTCACTGTCCTCTGCTTTCTTCTTTCCTCATTTTCTTCTTCTCGAAGAAGAGAACAGTGAATCCATAAATATTTTCATTAAGATTTTATCAACCGACCACTTTAAGTGCAGTACAAATTTTTATTACTTCCTTCTTCTGTAGCCAGATATTGCGCTCTCAAAATACTTTAGATAACACTTTTTTATCTCTTCCTTATGCTTGCCATAAATCTTGCCGCTTTCAGTTCCCAATTACATTTTGGCATATTCGGACAATAATTAGCACTTTTCCTCTTCCGATCCAACCCATAGGAGACAATAAGTTGGAATAAATTAATTCATAAGCGCCAAAGTTAATTTTATATCTTAAAAAAAGTTGCGCAAATAGTCGTCTGCTCAGTATTTACCTCCTGCTGCTATCGAAACTGCACCACGCATTAATTGGTAATCCTTCTAATCGCAAAAAAAACATATCTCTTTCGAATGTTTAACTTCAAAGTGTTTAGTGAAGCAGTGCCATCTAAGATATTTACTGAACAGTCAGGTTATATACAGTCAGCTTAAAAAATCATATGGATTTCACTAAGAGACAAAATTTAATCTATGCAACCTTCGTTCTTCTTTCCTAATTCTATCTCGAGCCTCGAATGTGGTACTTACGAATGAAGGAAAGGTATATTGTGTAAAGATAATCATATAAATTCATATAAATAATTAGAGCAGACTTTCAAAAATGAATAAATTTGCATATATACTTATCACAAAGCAATGCTGTAAATTGTTGAAGCAGTGATGAAACATTAATAAAATTTTAATTTAATCAGATCAGGAAACCCGAAATCAGAGCAAAGTTTCAATGGAAAATATGACAAAATTATTTTGATTATAACTGACGGTTTTTGCTCGAAATATTTGGTAATTTTAATCGAGATCAAATCTACTTTGCATATATAATTGACTAATATAATAAGCTCAAAATTTGTTTTAAACATTATTTTCTATTTCAAATGAATATTATTTCACAAAATTTTCTGCGTTATGAATACACTTCAGTTGATAACTTATCAAATGAACCGAATTTGACCCATTACAATATTATCTATATATCAATCATCAGCAGAATTGATCTAAAGATAAAAAAGATTTCTGTTCATTTAAAATTAAAAATGATTGGCAGAAACTGAAGTAAAGAGCTGCAAATGACAATCAACGAAGCAGACAAAGGTGATACTACTGAAGGAAGAATTATCAGCAATAATTGATATATTCATAGTTATCCTTGCCAAGCTGTCCACATCTGTCTTCTTACCTTCAGGATTGTCATTTCATAATTTGTTTCCCTTCTACCGTTTCTCTATCCGTCTTATTTAGCTATCATCGGGTAATCTTTTTCATTTAAATATTTAAATTTATCAGCTACTTTACAACAAAAAATCGTTCAATCGTTATATTGGATATTTAAATTGTTCAAATGATAAAATATTATCAATGCTAATTTTCTAAAAAAGAGCTTGTACGAAATATTGTACTTTGTTTTATAAATCAATTGCATGGAAAAGAATAAAAACATAAAGCCTATAGAATAAAAAATATTTTGATATCTTTTAAATATGACTATTTGTATTTATTAATTTCCCTAAATCATTCTAAGCGACTTGATTTTAAATTTTAGCCGAGTATGCATTAGACTTTAAATGCTAAGTTATGCTATACATCCTACTGTTATGGCTTAGATTTTCAAAGTAGCTCAACATATTTAAGAATATTTGATAAGATAGTTCACTATTTTCAAATGAGACGTGAATAACTGCTATTGAAAATGATGACAAGAGATTAGAATGATTCACTAGCAAAGAATTTTACAAAAGTCATAAATTTTGAAAAATGTTTCTGCATTTTTCCCCAACACTCTTGTTCATCGGCTTCAAAAAAAGAGTTTTATGTTTAAAGTGAAAATAATAAAAAGAGGTCAAAGAGAGATGGCGAATTTTTTTGTGGTTTCAAATCAACTTTTGTAAGTATTTAATAAATGGCTGCAACGAAAATATCCAATTCTTAATAATGTTGTTAAAACAAGGACTGATAATAACTTTATTCAGGCATAAGTCTTGATATTTCTCATATTAGCGAAAATTTGGTGATTAAGATATCTTAGAAGTTTTAACAATAGTTTAGTTTGGAATTTTAGCTACAAACAAATTCTAAATAGCAAAAGGGATTGGATTTCACCGGCTGTGAGATCAGAATGACAGCCGAAAAAAAATGATGTGTTATGTTATTTCCTATTTGCAAGGCTTTATAAGAAATTTTCGCTTCTACTATTTAATTTTATTTCTATCCTAATTAGAAAACATAATTCAGTTCCGTTTAAATTTTATCAGTGAACTTCTTTTCATTCCATTAATAATCATTTCAAGAAGCAGTGCATCTGTCAGTGCTTTCATTGCATCGAAAAATGAAACAGTGATAATGAAGGGATGACATATTTATCCATTAAATGACTCTTTCCCACTTTATTGATTCATTCAGTAAGAAAGACAAGTGGTGAGCAGAACGCGAAATAATCGTAAAATACAAAACCTTCTTTATTCGTTAATTTATTTTTAATTTTCGTGAAAAGTAGTTTGAAAATAATTCAGCTTATTTTATGAAACATATTTCCTTGTCATAATAAAAGTTCAGCTCTATCAAGATTTATTTAGTTTTTAGCTACTATTTCAAACAAAGTATATTCACGATTTATTTAGTTTACTAAAACTGGAAATGAAATGTTTCAGGTTATCTGGAAGTTTCCGAAGAAACTTGTATATACCTATTTTCATTGGTATGTCTGCTAACAGAAATAATTAATGAAGAAATTGATTATTTGACTGCAAATGAGACAAATATTTATCAGTAGAACCACTAAAGAAAAGATTCGGTGGGAAGAAACAAAAAACAGTTGTGTGAGAGACAGCCAAACTAATGGTTTTGAATTACTTTCAACCTTAAATTAAAAATCTATTTTGATAATGCTAGTGTGTGTCTTAGTATTTGGATTCGATACCCAACATTTTTAGTTGAAATCACAAAATGAATTACTGATCATTTGTATCATTGAATTAAATATCAACCGCATAGTTGATCAATTAGGCATTTTATTCAACTGTAACTTCAGTGTTTACTTATTCGTTTACTTTTTTCACTAACTATTTAGCATTAATTTTTACTAGTTGAGTAGAAAACTAAACTGAATTGAATTTCGGAAATTTTTAAGTTGTAAATATTATATTATAGACTTCATTTCTGAGCAGTTACGCGATTCCATTGAAAACATAACTGAGGTAAAATTTTTGATTTCTCTTTATTTTTGTTAGCATTTAATTTGCATGAAATCAGTTTTTTTTTTTCTTTTAAATTTTATCGTTATACAATAACCAATACTCAGTTTCATTGGATACTTTGAGAATTTTCCATTGATATTACTTTTGATAAGAAAGACACCGCAACTTTTAATAAGTAAACCCTAACTTTTTTTTGTTGTTCACCTGCTGGTATCCTTGTCTATAACAAAATAAAAAAAGTCATCTACTCCTTTGTCGTAAACCGCAAATTTGCATAATATTTAATTCATAAATTGTTAGAAAGCTTATTCATCATTCCACTGCTTATTACCTTATCATATCATAAAAATGGAATTCATTCTAAAAAATCGTTAAAATTTGTTGGTTTCAGGGACTTTAAGCAAAATCGAAATTTCTATTCACACAAAAATTTCAGAAAAATACCACAAGATGAGTGCTTGTTATATTCTATCATTAAAAGTTGTATGTTTGGTGATCGCAAATGCTGGTTTGATTATCGCAATCATCATAGCTGCAGTTCATCTTGGGAACGGTAATTATATCATTTTTTAGGATTTCCTGAAAAACTTTTTCTGCTCATCCGTTTTTCGCTCTCCAATTACCAATCCATATCTATGATAAAGTTGACTAAGATTTTTTTTAATATAAAGGAACGCAAAGCACGGTTGTGAAATTTACTGATTATCAACGCTCCTTAATCAAAATTGTATTAAAAATACCTAAAATTGGCTATCGTCCTATTTCTTTCTTTTTTCGAAGTGTTAGACTTAAAAATGCAGGCCTTGGTCACTTCTTAATTGTTTCTTTTTCATTTCAGTTCTCATTTCATATTATATGTATCTTTGACATGTATCTTTAAATATATATGCAAATGACAATAAACGTAAAAGATCCGTTAGCATTATCATTTCTTTCGATGTGCTTTCAATGCGAATATTGCAGAGGGCAATTATCGATCAGCAAAAGAATTTCTGCTACAGTTGCAAAGAGTGTATGACACTGCTGTTTATTCATTATTCGACATACTGATATTCTTCATTATAACTAATTTGATAAGTTTTGGGATGCGACTGAAAGTCACCATGGATAGTGTTAATTATATCACTCAACAGGTATACTTTATACAAATTAAAACAGACAAACTAAACTAAACTGAAATACTTAATGATTCATCTAGGTTGATGATCAGCGCAAAGAATGCGAGGAAACCGTGCGTAGATTCGTATGCGATGCCTTTTTCGTTAAGAAATACTATGAGAATAAACCAACAATTTTTGAACCTGTTGAAACGTTATCAATTCAGGTACTATAATGACCGTTCATTCCGGTTCACTCAAAATCAGAAATGATCCGTTCAGAATTTCTTTTTTCTTTTCTTCTGCATTGAGTTATTCGAACTCCCTCGTTTATGAATGAAATGCGATTAGGTTAGTCAAAATAAAATAATAAATATACTAATTTCAAGCAAGCAGTATCAAGACATAAAGAAGTAAGAAAAGAACGAAGCATTGATGAAACAGTAAAAGAAATTAGCAAACAATTAAAAATGCTTAAGAAAATGAACACCGTTATGAACCAGCCGGAGGCAAAGCTATTTGATTCAAATTTTGTGGTAAAATTTAATTCCAAGAATTGCTTTTATATGCTTTCAATAACTAATCGCTCTTATTTATCTAAAATGCTTTATTTATCTGAATAATATCGTTTATTTGTCTTTTAAAGCGCTTAAATTATTTGCGATCAAATGCTCAATTTTAGCTTGTTGGTAAAAAATTTTATTATGAAGTTAAAGCATATGCCGAACTACCTCAGATCACAAATTACTACAGAGAACTTAACTTTGCTAATTGTAGCAGTTATACATTTTATAATAAAATTAAACTTGGAGAACTTTTCATAATTTGATCAGCTACAGTGATAGATCGATATTTTCTCTTATATTTTGCAATATTCCCGAAGGATTGTCGAAAATTTCCATTTAATAGGTTCTTAAATTATTACCAAAAACCAATTATTGTTACTTTTCTCAATAAAAAATTGATGAGTTGAGAAGGGGTAATGTTGATCGATTTCAGAAACTAATTGAAGAATTAAACGGAACTGGGCAAACTATAATAGGAAAAGATGTAAGCAGAATAAAACAGGTAAATCCTACGTGTAATAATTTTTGTTTACGACTTTTTAAAAATATAGATGAAGAAACATATGCGAGTAGACAAATAAAGCAACGATTTCTCTATTATCATGTTGTTGTTCATTTTGTCTAAATATAGTTTTGTTGGAATCTTGGTAGTTATGTTAGAGTTTCATAATTAATTTTATTCAGATTTATTGCATCTGACTTCTCAGCATGAAAATTTTGCAGGAAGTTCGACAATAAACTGATTTACAAAGTAGTTCCCATGGTCATCCATTCTATGAAAAAGTTAATTAAGGTTTTAATTGCTTAAAAATTTTTCAGGACAAGAAATTGTCAAGAACACAAGAAGATAAGTTGCGCATAGTGCTTAGATTAGATAAATTTGTTAGAAGTGTAAAATTTATGAAAGCAATTCCTTCTAAAATATCACAAAAAAAATAATTTAATAAATTTGGGCTATTCATAAAAAGTTAAAAAAAAAAAATAAAAAAATACAATTCTATGACCGCTTCTCAGTAGACCATTTTCTCTATCAAAAGTTTTCTTATTTTCATCATAAAATTTAAGATTTTTGAGAAATTACTAAAAATTTAGGTTGATAAATTGGATTGCAGACTTAAGAAGTATTTCACGAACAAATCAAGCGGGAAGAAAATATAAAAGTGGATATGTTGATTTAACGCAGTACAGTATTAAAGATCAAAAGAGCCGAATGATAATCGACAAAACACAACTAAGTGCTGTGAAAAGCCCAAGTAGCCATCAGGCTAAAACGTCATCTCAAAGTAGAAAATCGATTTCGCCCTTTTCTTCGACGAATCGTGGATTCAGGGCGCCATCTTCAAAGGTAGCTGAGAAAATTCTTGGGGAAGACAAAACACAATCATCATTACATCGCACAAGTCAGAATCAAGTAACAGTGCACTTATCAACACCGAGTAAAAAAGGTGCAAAAATGATGAAACTTTTAAAGCCTTCCAAAACTACTCTACCAAAGTCATCCATAAGCCAAAATAGCCTGAAGAGTTTTTCCGGATACGAATGCTGTAGTACCGAAAGTAGTACCCAGATATATACCGATAGTGTCATTAAGACACCGATAAAAGAAGAGTCGCGAGAAAATATCAATCAGGAAATGACAAAAAGAATGAAGATGAGAAGGTGATAAAATGATCACAATGATGTTCTTGAATTGACAAAAATCTTTCAAAATTTCTAGGTGTCTATAATATTATCGACTGGTCGTTCCCTGTTCATTAGAGCGTAATTAAATTTTTTTGTGTTAACCGACAACTTTGATCTTGTCGATGTCATATCATAGGTAGAAGTTAAATGGTAAAAGCATAGCTGCAATTGACATTTATAAATTTACATTTATAAAATAATAAATGGACAGTAATTTAGCACTTGGTTATTGAAATATTCAATTGCTGCTTTATTAAGTAGTGTAACCATAATGACAAATTTAGAATTGAAAAATTTTATTTATGTCGAAAATTCGGATTTTTATACAGGTGACATAATTATTAGTCCTAATAATTTGAAGTTATCAGAAGTTATTTCATTTAAAATGATTCTGTTCATATCTCAGGTCTTTTTGAATGAAAAAAAAATATATATATATATATATATAATAAAAGCTTATGGTACAATTCATTTCAAGAATATTGACTGTTTACATTCCTTGAAAACAGACATATTAGTGTATAATATTTTCACTTTATCCATGCGTCGTCCGAAAGAAATGAAAATTTAAATCATAATAAGAAATCGTGACAAATTAAATTCAAATTAAAAAATGCTAGGAAGTTGTGAATAAAGAAGTAAGGATTTGTGGTTTGTTTCCATGAAGACATAAATTTCGTCACTGGTGAAACAAAATAATTTTTAGAGCAGGTTTTCAACTTTGACCCTTTCTTTTTACTACATAAAAAACATTCTTCCTATATCACTTAATTTTTAATTCCCCATATTCAATGAATGAAAACAAAAATGTTTAGTATATAATTAAAATGCTTTCTCAGTTTGGTATCCACAACTAACTTTAAAGTAATTTAATTAAGTTGCATGACTAACCCATAATAGCGTTTAAGATTATAAACAGAATGCTTAACATTAAGTATGATTTCCACTTCAAGTAGAGTTAATTTTTTTTTAGATAATTGCTCAAAAATTAAATGAAATGAAAGAAGTGAAACATTCCCACAGAACTACAAAAAGCAATAATTATATTTGAAGAAAGGCTATATTTTTCTGTTAATGATTGGGCAGGAACATTGACGAAAACTTTTTTCATGTTAATTATGGGCTTTGAGAAGAAGAGTGAAAGAGTTTTGGAATTTTTTGTAGTGTAACAGTTCTTCAAAGCGATTTAAATATCTAAAAAAATCGAATTTAGTAGCATACGAAGCTAAAATTTTATTCAGCATAATGTGATAGAACGAACTGTCAGATTACATTGGATAGAATTTTTTTTAAAGAATTTGATCACTTATTCTAAAATGTCCACAATTTCGTGGATTAGAAATAAGTCGTCCTAAGATTTCAAATTTCTCATTTCACCACCGCATTCAAATTTTTTTTAATCCGTAAATTCTAGCAGCGTTACAATTTCTTTTTCAGAGTTAATGAGCTTAGTCCATCCACTACAGTACTACTTGAACTGATTATGAATGTAAAGCTTTAAGACATTTAATGGAATGTATGATAGAACTAAATAAATAAACAACTGAAAGCTGTCGATTGTATAATAAACTACCGTATTCCACAAAAAATACAAGAATGAAGGAAAGAAACTCCACCTCTATCTTTGTTAATATTCGGACACAACACCTTCCTGTTGTAATTTAGACGTTATCCGCAGGTATACATGATTAGGAAAAGTGAAATTTTAAGAATTTTACGGGAACATTAATATTGATTAGTCATGTTGAGTCTAGGAGTCATCAATTAAACAGAGTAATCATTGTAAGCTAAATGGCACTGTGTATTTATAAAATAGAAACGATAAACTGTAAAAATAGCATAAATAGCATAAAAATAGCCCCATGTTGCTACGTGCTTTTCTTTTTCAGTGCTCGTTATTAAGTTAAATTGCGACAATAAAGCTAGAAATAAAAGATTCCTTATGGACAGTCTCGCTTTCTCTTTGGTGGTGAGTTTGTCACGGATAGATTCCGGTTTACTGATACAAAATCATTTCCAGATGCATGGTTTTGTATCTTAAAACCGAAATACATCTGTTCCAGTCATTCTTTGAATAAAAATAAAGCAATTTATTTAATTTCTTAAAGTTAAAGTTTTCTTATCAGTAATCGAGAAATATGCATTGCAAGAAACCTCTCATATTTAGAATTTTCATGCTTAATTATCAATATGAGTAACTAACTGTATCGTTTGAAATATAGTTGGACTACATTAATATAACTTTTTGCAATTTTTTTTACAATTATGGAACTAGTTGACTAGTTATGATCGATGCAAGGCGACAGAGTGGGAATCAAGAAATACGATATTGCTTTTTCAGGGGATTGAAACCTCAGGATTTTCTATTCTTATTTCTAATTATTCTGGAATGAATTTCTCTGAGAACGAAGTTGTGAGGTAGAAAGTAGTGATTAATTCGCTTAAATTAGAGAAACCTTTAAAGTCAACTTTTTATGAAGCAAATAAGTGGTTTGAAATGAGTTAGGTACAACAGTCTAATCATGTATTTATAGGATTATAAAATAGAATACTGCTGAGTATGTAAATTGATGATTCCGCGTGGCAATTTTCTCTCATAACATATCCATCCTAGTTGTTAAGCAGTACATATCAGTGTGTTTCTAAGGATCGAAAGATGAATGGAGGATTAGTACTACTGTATGACGACAAAGAAACCCCTAAATACTTCAACTAATCATAAGACTAGCAGTACTTTGCACTAAACACCAGGTGGACGGGCTTTCTGCTTTGTCAACTACAGTATTCGCCCATTCAGTAATTACTGCAGATTTACATATTCAAATTATATTATTTATGAGTAGTTGTTATTAGTGAAGCGCCAATTGTTATGCTATGCTGGAAAAAAGAGTTACATCAACAGATGCAAACTTTTACGGTAAATGCAAATGAATTTTACATCATAGTAAGTGGTAACAAAGTATTTGTATGAATTTAAAAATTAAATGTAGGAATTAAGCAAAAGTTATAATATTTTATCTCACTGCCAAATTTTGATAGCCTTGTATGTATAAAAGTGACGTGTCGTTTCTTTATTGTGCTATTAATTATTAGTGCAATTAATTTTTGCTTTCTGTCATAATGAAATTAATTTCATTCATTTTACTTTTTTTTTTTTTTTTTTTGATTTTTTTCCACTGAGTTAATTTTGAATTTACCATATGTTTCTAAAACTTTAATTCAATCAGATGTCAGATTATATATTGCCATTTATGTTTCATTGAAGCCAGTTTTTTTTTTTTTTCAAGATAAAACCTTTAGTCGATTAACGATGAAGACATGTTATCGATGCTCAGCAAGCCACTAAAAAGCATTTATAGCGGAATATCAAAGTGATCAGTTCAGCTTCCAGCTGAGAACAAATATGCATAAATGAAATCGCTTTCCAGGCGCTCGTCTTTTGCATCTATAACATTTCATCTTTACAGATTTTATTGGTTATCAAGTTAATTCCTAAAATTTCTAACTGCGTACTTATATTTTTTAAGTTTTACAATAATTTAATAGAGCTTAGTTCATTTCTTGGAAGCTCTTAAATTGATTTTAAGTCTACATCACAAACACAAACAAAAAAGTCCAGTTTTATTTTTGGACTGATTACTGTGTAAAAGAGTTCACAATTATATAAAGCAAATCTTAAAAAAAGTCTACTTCAGGAAGGATACAAATGTATTATTTAAATTTAAAATTATATGGGTGAAAAACTGGACTTGCAGCTCGTTACCACCATATCATTTCTTATGATAATGTATTTCAAATTGTTCTATTTCCTTTATTTTTCATCGCAATCGCCAATGCTTGTTTTCTTATTTGTTTATAAACTTAAAAATAAAAAAGTTTTTACTCATTTTAAATAATCTCTAAATAACTCCGAAAAAAAAAAAACCCAAATTTTATAATTGCTTAATTAACTCTCTAGTTTCTACAGGAATTATGTTTTTCTCAATTATTAATATATGTTTAAATAAGAAGCACTTTTGTCGAAACTTCATGTGCTAAATTAAATGAAACTAATTTGCATAAGATACCGAATTCATTACCAAATTTTTTTATTTTCATTTGCAAATGAGTTATTTAACAAATTAATTTTCATGATATAATTTCGTGGCATAGTTAACATTAATAAATTGTGCGATATTTTAATTTTAATCTTCTTTAGATTAAGTATTAAAGTAAGCAGTTTTATAAATGTGTACAATTGCTTGAATTTCAGATTTTATGGATGAAAGAACACAACGGAAATTAATGCTGCCGTTCTTCCAAAAAAAATTGAAGATAAAGACATGCTCAATCACCAGATGAAAACAACTTCACTCAAATAAAGACGTGTTCAATCTTCATAAACTAATTATCACCAATCGATAATATCGTGATCTCAACGGAGAGCTGTTCAAACTTTTAGTGTAGTAGCAACCGGAAAGTTCTGATAATGCCAATCGCTAAATAATTACTTCAATTTGTCATCAGTTCACGGTTCACGGATTAGCGATTTTATTTTCCATTTGTGCATACAATTTTAAAAGCTGAAGGTAAGTTCAAAAGTTAAAGATCACATTATTGAAAATAATTTATGTTACTCTAGATTTTCTAAAATAATCAATGATTAGCAGCACTTGATAATTCATCGTTGATAGTTAGTAACTTGTAACACACAATGAATTCAACGTATGTTCGATACATTTTTAACTTTTTCATATAAATTGGTTCGTCATTATCAGAATGATTGATTGACCACTTAAAAATTTTTTATGCCCTTCCCACTTCAAAAAAAAAATTGGCTCATTTCGGAAATAGGGATCTTGCTCAAAGAGGCTTAGTCCCATAAAGATTTTAAAAATTTTATCACTTGTCATTAAAATAACTCTTCTAAGAACACAAGTACTTTTTGTGTACTTTGGATTTTATACTCTTGGTTTCTTAAGCATTTTTTGATGCAGCTAAGGCTGGTTTTCTGATCGCTTTTTTAGAAATTAATTTTACAAAAGTGAATGTTTTATTTAAGAAAAAAGCGAAATTATTTTCTAATTAGGATTTTCTAATTAGTGTCATTGTTTTGGTCAAATCAGTAAATTTGAATGCTATTCTGCCGTTTTTAAACTAACATCTAAAAAGCTTTGCTGTTTTTTGGATAATACTGAACTGTTTGTAGTTCGTTGTTTGCCATACCTCAGCAAAAATTGTGAAAAAAAAACAAAAGAGAATTAATCGTTAGAGACGAAAGGAGGGTCCATCTTTTATACATTGAAAAAATATTTCTTTAAATTTAATAAAGGAAGGCAACTTCATTTTTAGTGTTTTTTTCTTAGTCCATACATTGCACCATGAAAAATTGAATTTGCACATGCTAAACCAATTTGCTCTTTTTTCATTCAAGAACGAGACTCCAACACAATATCTTGGATGTTGTAATGTTTTAATTTTCCTAGGAACTTCTGTCAATGGTTTGCACTAATTTCATGTCTGAAGCGGAACTGCATCTAACGTAAACTTCTGCCAAATTATTTATTGTCATTAATTAGTTACAACTTGAATTAATATCTTAACTCGAAATAGTAAAGGGAAAGTGAAATGCATTAACTAAATAATTTGCGTATGCAAATTCTATCGCTGACTTTGTATTTTTTTGTTTCACGTTTACTTTGCATAAATATCCATGCAGATTCTTCGGGTAAAATATGTTGGAATGCTTGATGCATATTTGACAAAAAAATAGATCAATTCTTAAATGGCTTTGACATGGTGCGTCGAAATCCATTACAGTTTTTTGAGTGCAGAAGTGTTACCGAGAAGCTTTTCAAATATTATAATTAGTAGCGTAAAATTTGCATGAGAGATTGAAATTCGTCTGCTGAATAAGTTTCTTTGATTCATCGTGGAATAATTCATAAATATTTAATTAGCGCTCGTTTTTCTTCCCATTCTTTGCAACACTGCACTGTTCTCGTGTGATTATGTTTAACAATGGAAAATTTTTCAGCCATTGCAACTCTCGAATTTCTTGTGAGTTTAGCTTAAGTTATATTCAAAGCTGAAATAAATGTGCGTGCCATTGCCAGGAAACAAAAATCAATATGCCGACTAACGTTGTGGCAAAAATTATTGACATTTCTTGGAAGGAAATCTTCTTAAAATAATTTTTCAACAACTAAACTATATTGTCAAAAGAGAAGCAGCAACTTTACGTCTACCAAATACAGTAGAGGAGATAGCTCTTTTGAGAATTAGACCCTCAGCATTTGTTCATGATGCTGATAATTCAACAACAGAATCTTGCAGAGTATTCGGCATTTATTCGATTTTATTATTGGTTAGTTGTAATCAACATTTGAAGTCCACATGGTGTTGTTTGATTATTATGAAATTTTATTATGAAAGTACGTTGCAAAATGAAATTGTATCATATGAAAATTGTTGAACATTAATGGAAAGAAAATGAGAGCATTCTAAACAGGATAACAATAATCTTCGTGAATTAGATATTTCTCAATTTCTAGTATCAAAAATAGTACCACAAAACAATTCATGATAAATGATGTATTTTAAAATAAGAATGTGATTTATTGTTTCTCTGACTAACTGACTAAATTTCATAAAAAAGGCAGGAGTTCAATCACAAACGAGGATCAGCCATATCTTAGTTGCAGTAGACACGGCATTTCTAAAAATTGATTATTTTCCTGTTCAGGTGACAATTTCTTTGCGACGAAAATAAAATAAATGTCAGAGCTTCTTTATTAATGTCAGAAATAGGAAGAACGAAATGGAATAACGGGGAGAATTGAAATGTGCAACAAATTTCGAATTCCAATATTTTCAGGTTAAGAAATTAGAGAAGAAGCTAATTGAAGTAATTACAAATCCTTGCTGATCGATTTATATTTGAATTGATATAACAAAAGCTCTTATACAGTAAAAATTTACCAGTAACCATTCGGAAATTTCCAGGACAATCTACAAAGTGTGCAGTTTTTAAATAGAAAATATTGACTTGATATCCATAGTTTTTGATCAAAACCTTTGTCAGCTTTATTTTATATCGTTTTACTATTATTAATAGCACTATTCTGTAATAAACTTCGGAAACAATTTTCAGAAAATGAGCTCTTGAATTCCGACTTTCGAATCAAAGTTTTCATACAGTTATTATAGCAAAATGTTATTTTTATATAAAAATAGTTTTTTTTTTTTTTTTTTTCAGTTTTCTACTTTTCGTTTCATTATGAAAGAAACAATTGCCTTCTACAAATATCGAAGGTACATATTTCATCTTTATTTTTATCTTTTCTTTTATTTCCTTCACAACTGCATTTCTGATCACAATTTTAGAACAGTATCTGAATCAGTCAATGTTAAAAATAATAGTATTTCATCGTTTTTTTCTTAACAATTTGTCAGTGATTGTTTCTGACTACTCAAAAGATTGCAAAATTTTTGTTTTGTCATTATTGTACTAATCAAACAAAATGAGATGCCGCTGTGAGTGAAAGAACTGAATTAAAAACAAAGCTATTTGAAATTTCAAAGTTGTAGAAAGATATTTCTTAGATTAAATTTAACATTATTTCAAACAACTGGAAAAAACTTCTTAAATATGCAGACACAATAGCAAATTTTTCAAGAAATATTTGAACTTTATACTAAAATTTTCAAACTGGAGGACTACTGCCAAATTTATGACAATATCATTTGTTGGTATTTTTACTTTTGCAAACTTCAGAATCTTATAAGAAAAAATATTTAAATATTTCTCTCAAAATATAGGTTAGGTCTTTATGTAGTGTTCATATATTTTATTTCAAGTGTTGACTTCATTCTTGTAACAATTGATTAAATTTTCTCATCTTTTTTGTGCTTTAACTGAAATTCTTCCAATCAAATTTTGATTCATCATTTTACAGCGGAAGAAATTTTCATTGCTAAAAACGTAGCGTTTTATCAGTTTCATATTATTAGCCAATTAAGTGGTAAAAGTTTCTACTGATGCAAGCGTAATTGACGTTCCGTTTACATCCCACACGCAGTTTAAATGTTTACGGTTTATGGAAGCTTTAAGTAAACAAATCTTAAAGATTCCGTCCTAACTTCTGTCCAATGTCACTGTCACATATACTGCAAATTTTCTATACCAAACTTAACTTCCTCTAGTTTCATGCATCAAATCTGTTGCGATACACAGAGTTGAAAGAGTTGCATATTGGGACGCAGAAGTGCCGCAAACCGCCTCGCTTATCCAAGATTGTCGTCTGGACCGCAAGTCGAGACTGATTGTTGGGGATTGTTTTTCTGTAGTTTTGCTGGCTTCAATAAAAGGTATTGATTGCAGAATTGAACAATGAAAGCAACAAGAGAGAATTGATGGCAGTCTTTGAGAGGTTTGCTATGTTACTCCATGGATGGTTTGCTTGCACGAAGTGAATAAGTATAGCAATGGATTCTGGAGCATTTCTGGTGATTTACTTCATTTGAATACTGATTAAGACTGATTAAAGGGAAGATTGTGATTGGTTTTATGGCCACTGAATTAGAACTTATAACTGAAGTTACATGAGCCAGGATTCAGTAAGAATTTAGAAATTTCAGTGATGAATAGTTAATGGCTTGAAGAAGACTTCGATTTCATGAAAAAGTTTAGTTTTTCAACTGACATTTTAAAAGATAAAATCTGCGGACTTCAAAGGTACGTGTAGTTCCTTAAAATATTTAAATCTACGATAAATTCTTTGCGTCGAATTTTGATGTTAAATATCAGAATAACAAATTCTCATCCAGGAGTATTTTCTTCCGATTTCTGCAGATTTATTGCTGTTTGAATAAGATAATTCAAGAAGCTGTTAAATTCCATGTTAATAATGACTAAGTTAATTAATTAGTCCCTAAAAATTTTCAAACGAACAATGCACGGAAATGGCTAAATTTTGCAGTAGCTGAATTCTCTATTGTGTTATTTTATAACCTTAGGTTGATCCCACTTCAAAATTGAAGTCATAAGTAAAAAAATCGCTTTTTCATTTCTGCTATTGAGTAATCATTTCAAATCCGGTTGAATCAACATATGTATAAGTAATTGAAGTTTACATAGTATTTTCTTCGAAAAGTTCTTCTGAAATTAATTACTTTATGGTCTTTTGTGAGGAATTTGATTTTGGTTCGTTTAAAAGCAAAGAAATTGGTTTAGTCAGGCCTTATTCACAACTTCAATATATATTCACAGTGCATCCATACATATGTGCAAGTCGGATAAGGTACTTTTCACCATTTTTTATTTCGCTCTTCACATTATAGAGAAGTCAAGAAAGGAAGGGAGGAATATATCGCTGCTTATTTTATAAGCTATTGTAAAATTCTGTGCATCAGATGACTAGTACTCACATACGACAATATTTCATAAAGTTGTGGCTTTTTAACATTACAACAAAATTTTTTAAACTTTTCGTCCTTTTTAATGCACGGTTTAAATCACATGATAGTTCCTGTTGATCTGGAAATAGGATAGGTAGCAGTAAATCATATTTAACTTTTAGCTTTTTTGTGAATATCTTTATAAATGAATCCTCGTTGAGGGATATTATAGTGGGAATTTAATGAGAGTTAATGAGATTTGGTTGCTATTACTAACAGGTGGTAGCTTTCATTTTTTAAGGTAATTTATTTGCTCAACAATGAACGTATTAAGGGTTTCGTTGTATTTGCTTCATTTTCTAGGCATTTCTATTATTTTCTATAATTTGTAATTTGTTGTTATAGCATGTTGTTTATGATCTCATGTCAAATTAAGATCATTGCATCGGATTTAGCTATCTATAGCAAATCAAAGTGTTTGTTCAGGACCGAAAATACTGCACTTTTCAATATATAAACAAAGATGGTTGACTTTGAAGGAAACTCCAGCTGTAGAAGGGAAAGGGAACTTTATTGTAAATGTTTACCAAAAACAATAAACTATATGATAATCATTGTGGTGGGAATTTCATATCCTAGATTGATCTTTAATCTTATATATTTTCATAAAAATGCTCTCATACAGTTAGTTATCTTATAGAGAAATTTAAATTTACTCATCTAAGTACATATCAGCAGCTAACTTCAGTTACTTGCCGTTGATGGTAGGTTATCAATCATTTTTATGATATATAGCTTATTCATAATGATCATCTGGATAAAACCAAGTTTTTTGTATTATGGTCAGAAAAAATGAACCGAATGACTCCATAAAGTACATCAAAGACTGATTATAAAATGAAAACTAATCATAATCGAAATCATTTCCATGTACAAGGCTGGAACTATTTCATTCCCAAGTTTGTTTTCTAGTTGTACTCTATCATCAGGTTTTCATTAGCCGCTATTTTACTGTTTGATTTTTTTTTTTTCTAAATTATTTTCCAATCAGTACTATTCTAAATCATTTAAGGAAATGAATGTAGGACGTTAAATAATAATTAATGGAGCTGCCTTGCTCAGTTTTGATTATTCGTATCAAGATTTATAAAATATCTGAAGTCATATATTTGCAAACAGATGAAAATGATTTTTCCCTTTGGTGAATTTACTTTAAGATGCCAGCAGAATGTAGTTCTCGTCTACGTTATGTTTTTAAGGTGCATTCATTTTCACTATGTTTACATTTCGTTCATTCTATCCTGAAGTTAAAATGAATTGCTGAATTTTACTGTAATATGAATGGTAAGCACTTCTTTTGTAGAGAAAGTCGTCGCCAGATATGTTCTGCAAAGATCTTTTGTTTAGATCAGTGAATCTTCGTCATTTGAGCTTTGAAAAAGAAAATAACTGCTTCAGTAGTGTCCTCAGTTTTCCTTTCCCTTTTCGATGTTTGTCATAAATTCGTAGAGGTAATTTAGAGCATGATGTTGGTTACATTCATTAAGCTGAGGCTAATCGATCAGGATTATTTTGCTTTATGTTATCTTAGTGTCCTAGTCGAAACTTACCTAACACGGCATGTGCCCCGTTTATCAGCTTCTTGCTAACTGTTATAGTTGCATAGAATTGAAATTGGCTTCAAAAATCATTCATTTCTCAAATGTCAAAGTCGTCTTGCCTCCTTTCATGTGAAAATTTAATTTTCTTTTACACTTCGCAAAATTATTTAAACCTACCTTTGCTAGTTTAGGAAATATTCTTCATTTTTACTCATATAATGTTGCTACTTTCTTCTAGCAATCTAAAAAATCGTTTAGTAAAGAAACATTTTGATCTTTTACTTCCTTCACTTTCTTGAGAAAAATAAGCAGAAGTAAATTAATTTCCAAAATAAAAACTCCAATTCCACTGTTTTTTTTTTTTTTCACTTTGTTTTTTTCTTATCGCTTTGGACCTTTTATAGTTGAAATATATGTATAATCATCTTCAGGGACATTTCCATAACACCATTATTTTTCATCGATTTCTTTTGCAGTTTACTTTTTTTGTGCAGAAAACGTTGCTGCAATGGATTATAGAAAATATATATTGTTTACAAGAGATTGTGAAGAAATAGTGCTGAGAACAAAGTGAGGGAAGAAATAGAATATTTGGTGTACGCTGAAGTGAAAGGAGCCTTTCAAGCATTGTTTTTGATGACTTCAGTTTATAGGCATTTATTCTTTTAAATTTTCCGCAAAATGTGATAAATAGTCAGATAAATGAAAATATACGTCGTCATTTTGACGAATCGATTTCTTATCTCATTATCATTATTGTATGGTAATTTTTCTCGGAACTTTTATCCAACTAATAACTCGTTCCGTAGCAATTACAATGTGGAAAAAAGTAAAGTACATTGGAGCAAATATATGTTTTTTTTTTTTTTTTTTTTGGACAGTATTTGAAGAATTCTAAATAAATTACATCTTATACATAGAGCTCCAGTGCCAATCACCCGATTTATTTCATTTTGTCAAGGATGCAAAATTTCGATCATAGCTTTGAGTAGCATGTTCAGAGTGCTAGGTTGTTTTCTTTCATAAAATATACAGGTAAAACAAACAGCATACAATAATGATTTGTTACATATATCTCTAGAAAATCATTTTTCAGTCTTCCAGTGATCATTGTCGCAACTTGCAATTTTCAGCTTGTGTGCACTTCGGTCGCCATCGCTTCACAATATAACAGTTGCAGTTATCCCTTGTTTTTGTCAACGCGGCTTCACTTAAACAGAGTAATGGACCGTACTACACTGAAGTTTATTGTACCATTTGATTTACCCACTGCCTTTGGAAGCGGTTATCAAAGTTTAAAATTTCGCCGTGGTTGAATATCACTTTTCTTACATGGGATTGAGTCGCTCTGTTCAGCCTAAACATTATGAGCATAAAATTTTTGGGGATGTTGGAGTTGAAAATATTGAGACTTCGGACAACTTCTGTAGAATAATCATATGTATGATATTTGCCTTTTTTACACTGAAAGGTGCCATTTAGAAAATCTCCAAGAATCTCAAACGATTTTGATAATGATTTGGTGCTATGACAAGATTTTTCTACAGTAACAAAGGCATTATCAGTATGTTTTGCATTTATTTATTGTTTGTTTAATAACAATTTGTTTTCATCGATTTTCGATAAATAGCAGCCTTCGTCAGCCCTCTTTCTTTGACTGCGTGGCCGATCATCGTATTCTTTTTTTAAAACAAAAAGTTTCGGAAATTTCCTAACTTAAGTCACTTTTGAATTCTCAGTATTTACCTATCCCAGGTTGACATGAATATCTCATGGATATTGACTTGTTACAGCGATCGTTCCAATTGATAGTTCACACCTTAATAATGTTTTGTTTATCTGCGCGTGTGGAATTCACGTGTTTCTGCACTTAAATTTAAATTAAAGACACATAAATTTTGTGAAAAAATTAGTATCACCAGTATGTATTAAGTAATGTAGTGAATAACATTAGTATTTAGCTGGTTCAGTACAAATTCAATACTTCTTTATATTGGTAAAGATACATTAAATTCATTGACCTTCAAGTTCATTTTCATTATTATTTCCTCTGCTTCCACTCAACTTTCGCTTTTTTTTTTTTTTGGTTTCCTTGGTATTTGTTACTTTGTTGACGGTTGTTCCAAACTTATTTCGTTTTATTTTCCTTTACGTCTAATTATGCATTCTTCAAGATTTTGAATTAATTAATTTTTTTTCGCTATCGTTGGCGTGAATTGGATGCTTGAATGCTTGAAATGTTAGTTTGTTTTTTACTGAGTATCAAAGTGAATATTTTCTTTAGCGACTCACTTGTATCAGCCCGATAAGCAAACTCTTGATTTGATTCTCAATGAATGCCTCCAGTATTATTTAGTCGCTTGCATAACTGTTCTTTTAATTGATTTTAAAATTTGTTCCAATTATAAGAGCTTGTTCTGACCGAATGATTCTTAAAACTTTAAGTTCGTTTTTATGCCAAACGTTTTTTAATTGGAAGAAATTCCTCGTTTTAGGAGCAAAAGTTTTCAAGTTGTTTGCAATGATAATATTTTTTATGTAGCTTGATGGTTTTCAATTAATGGTAAACAAATTGTTATGTCTGTAACATCCATTATCCATTACGAGCAGCAATGGTATGCTTACCTTTTGATGAAAAAATGTTCAGGAGATATTAAGATTACCCTGCATTTTGTTTTTTATTATAAAATTGGGGAAAAAGCAGCTGATTTACATACGTTTGAGAATTAGGTCTAACGGTACATGTTATTTTGGTGTATAGAGTCATTAAGCGCCTCTTTTATACGAGTTTTGATGTAATGAGAAGCCGTATGAATTAACAGGAATCCATTCCCAACTCCATTACTGCGTTTATTCAGCCAGTAAATATTTTCTCGATATCCCTGTAGTCTGATGTAGTTCCTCCTCATTTAAACTCCAGAATTATTCATTCAAATTAACTCAGTTAAACTCCAGAATTATTCATTCAAATTAACTACTTTCTGCCATTTCTGAGATAAGCTTGATTCTAAGACAAACTTGGTGATATGATACTTTATGCTAAAACATGATATCGATTGGTAGATAATATACATAAATTCTCTCATGCAACGGCGTGAGATCAGTTTCATGTTCCTTTTTATGTTTTATTCATTCATTTTAATCATTTAATAATTAATCAGATTATTATTTAAGCCTAGTTGAACCTAACAGAGATCTTCTGGAATTCATTGAAACTTGGTCTTTCAACTGATTAAAATAATACAATGTAGAATAAAACAAGTAACTGGATATACACACTGATGATTTTTTATGGACATAGTTTGAATCTTTCTCTTTTCAGTCTGAAATTGTATTTTCATCGTTTGAAGGGCAATGAAATCAATATACATTTGTGATAGTAATGCATAATTTCGTTTAAGGTACCAGTTGATTAAATTTTAAAAATTAGATGTGTGAATTTGTTTGTGGAAACGTGTTTGATTTGTTGCTTAAAAATTGCCTGTATTTATTCATCTTTTGGTAGAGGAATTTTTTTCCGAATTGAATGACTGAAGGATAAAAAATGTTACCTCGTTTTAGTACAGATATCATTCACATTTTATCTTTTATTTGTACTTTAGTTCACCGGGCGCTTGAAATAAGACGTTAAAGTTTAGTTGAAAGTGAGAAAATGAGTAAGCAAAAGCAAATCATTTTCAATATTTATTCCTGAAATATTGGTTTTTATTCGAAAAGGCTCTCTCCTCATGGCAAGAGAAAATTGGAATCTGCTTTGTAGACTCGCAAGCTTTATTTTTTATGTTTTTAAGATGTACTTTTGAGCATATTTGAGTTCCTGTCATCCATAAATGAATTTTCTGTTTTGCTGAGCTTATTATATAGTGTTTGTAGTTCACATGGTGCTCTTCTTTCCTATTATAATTCCCAGTACGAAAGTTTCTTATTAAAATTTGATTTAACAGCACTTACATTTGCATTCCTTAGTCAATAGAAGAGATAGCTAGAATGAATTTGACTTGGCTGGTATAAGTTTCAATTTTAATTACACATACTTTGACACTTTACCAGAATTTGATTTACTAAGTAATAATAAGTATTAGGTATAATTTAGGTTATAATTTTATAAATATATTGCGCTATTCATAACCAGTGAACTTCAGTAGTGTTCAAAAATCCAAAAATCCTTGCATCTGAAGATCAAGGATTATATTTTCATAGTTGACTGAAGTTTGCATTTTTAGTACTTCATGATTTTACTTGAAAAACCATTTTATTTTCAAAATTCTATTTAAAAGCAGTTGGAAATTTCTATAACGAAACATGATCTTTGCAAGTTTGGTAAGTTAAAATTTTCCTCTTTTTCTGCTCTTTTCTGCTTCTGTCTTTGTTACAGGAAAAATTATTTTGATAGTCAAAATCAAGAAAATTTTTTTTGTCTAGCGCGTGGAATAAAAGTCTCTTATTTTCTGTAATTTTTATTTCAGTTACTGAGATATTTTAACAACCTTACTATTGAAATCTTGTAATCTCACACAGCAGTTATTTGTTGTTGTCACTTACTAATTATCGACCAGTTTATATCATTTTAATTCCAGCGATCGTTTTTTTAATAAATTAATATTCCAGTTTCCAGCAAGTAATTGTCTCATTCAAATCAAGTTTAACCTTTTTTTTTTTTATTGCAAAGATCATGTTTCGTTGTAGAAATTTCCAACTGCTTTTAAATAGAATTTTGAAAATAAAATGGTTTTTCAAGTAATGTACCTGCTATTTAACATTGCAGAAGGAAAATTTCTTGTTTCCGGGATAAGCATTCTGTTTTCTTTTACAGATGGAATACACAGTAGCGCAGTCAGACTCGATTGAACGGATTGCTGCAGTACATGATTGTACTGTGGGTGAGCTGATGAAGATGAATCGACTTGCAACACGAATGGTAAATTTAGCATTTTTTTAGAGTTAATAATGTTTTAAAATAAGCATTTGAGTTTGCTGTATCGATTGAGTTTGCTGCAAGAATATAAAAATATCTTTGTTTGCATTCTGATTGTTATTTGATGTCGTGCTTTAACATATTTCATCTCTACGGTATCCAACTTAGTCGTTTTGTCGCATTATTGACGGAAACTTGTCATCAGTGTGAAGAGCACAGAGAGGCATACATGCGAAAAGGACACTAGTCAAAGGTCGAGGTCAGATTTCCAACGTCAGTAACTTAAGCAGTAACTGAATTGGTTAAGTATGGCAATCTTGATTTTCTTGCGATAAAGATGATGCTCATCTCTTCTGATGTGTCAAGCATAATGCATTGAATAGCTGGTTATGTCTATTTTCGATAATAAGTCATGAGGATAAAACAAAAAGAATTCTGGTGTTGTGAAAAATTCAAGAAAGGATTCGGAGTAATTTGAAAGATTGCGATCTAGTAACTTCCAATAACTTAGTGATTTTTTGTTCATGCTCATAAAATTATTGTGTTCATTGGAGTGCATAGGGTTCGACATATCATTTCTCTACTAAGGTTTTTATACAAATACATCTTATAAACAGATAAGATGCTAACTAAGCAACTAACATGTTGAAGGTATTTCCTGGACAGAAGCTTCTTGTTCCTTATCCGTTGGATGAGAATGATGTCTGTAATGCTATTTCGGGAAGTCGTCTCTCTGCGAATCAAGCCACAATAACTGCTGGAAATTCAAGCGGTTAGCAAAAAAAATCTATTTGCCTAATGTTTCAATAAAAGTATTTTAGTTTCGCTGAAGTTTGTAGACATGAAAATTCTGAATATTACATTTTGGGGAACTGAAAGATGATTACATCACAGCATTGCAATTTGTATGTTTCATTCTTTTTTGCATAAATTCTTAAGTGTTATGGCTAGTCATATCTATCTGTTATATATTCGTATATGTCTCTCTGAATGCTTATATAGCTACTGTCGTATGCCAAAATACCTTTTCTATCTTTAATTTCATTTTTTCTTCAATATAAGCGCATATTACTTCCAGTTATGTATTTTGATTTCTCCAATTGTGTACTTTACATGTACGTTTTATGAAATTTAACGTTAGATGTTTGAAATTCTGGAAATAATTTCGAGAGAATGTTATTCATCCAGAATTTCATCGATGTTGAATAATTTAAATGTCTGAGAAATCTAGTTACCTTTATGCTTATCGCAGTCCATTACTAAAAAACTGGAATTCAATTTGATAGTTTCAAAAGGAACTTTTTTCTTCATCCTCGTGATATGGTTCATGTTGCTGGAGCTAGACGTAATATTTTAGAATAAGAAAGCTACAAAAACTAGTGTTTGATTATTTTATTTGTTATGCGGAGTTGGAACACAGAATGTCGAATTTGTTTGTTAAACCGTTTTGTGTTATCACTTATTAAGAAATAACTATATATATATTTCCTCCTGACTTGTATTTATCTCGTAATCTATTTGAACCAAATTAGTGAGCTATGCTTTTATGATAGGACAATGTCTTTTTTATTGTCTCTCTATGTGAAGTTTTTTTTTTCTTCTAGACTTACGGATGACAGATAAAGCTCTTGATAGCTTGGAAAATCATGATTTGATAATAAGTATAACTGTAAGATTTGCAATGTGTTTTATATACTATTTCAGGAGATAGAATTCGACGCGGGCCTGGAATGGCGGTTCAGGTGTGTGGCCCTGCCGCCACACGATCAGATAATTCAAGAACTGCATTGGAAAAACACCGTATATCTTTGGCAGAAGATGAAACAAACACGGACTGTATGAAAAGATTCATCAAGTTAAAGGTAGAAAAAGAAGTTGAAGTAAAAAGAGGGGTAGAAAAACGGTTTTTACAGAAAAACTTTTTTTTAATAAAAAGAAGGTAAGCAATAGGAGTATTTGCTAGGGAAGTAGATTTTCAGTTTTTAATAACATTTTTTTTCTGAACAGTTAGCCTCGAAATGTATGTATTTGTGACACGAAAGCTTGTGGGAGTGAAGTACCTTTTTGTTTATGCTTATTCTTAACTCTTATTCATTCCATTTGTGTAATTCAACTATACTCAAATTAAAGGTTAAACAAATGACTGAAGTTAATGGAACAGTGACAGGCACTTTGCTGGTGACACCTAGTGCTTTAATGTTTGATCCAGATGTTATACATCCTCTGGTTCTTGAGAATGGTCAGGATTTGTATATTATGATGGCTCGGTTAGTTTATATTATGCATTTATAATTTTGTAAATTGCTTTTGTAAATAGTTAATTCAATGCTAGTATGTCATTTGAGACGCTTTTTTTATCAAACGTGAAATGGAGTATAGAAATTGATCCTTTTCGCTCGCTATGGAAAATAATGTTATACTGCTCTTAAAATCTTTGACTGTGTTCTAATTTGAAAGTTTGAAACTTGAAATTAGAAACATTTTACAGGATGGAAGAAGTGATTTCTGTAACGATGTTTAAGAGTGCTGCGGTATTAATTGATACTGAGGGCAATAAAGAATTTCACGATCTCGCTGTTCAAGATCCATCTGCTCCTGAATGTTCTACCGTTCTCGCGGCTGTTAGTTACCTTTTCATATCTAATCAACTGTCTGAATTTATAAACACTATTGCCTTTTCCACTTTCTGGGAATTTATTTTTGCAAGGTTTGTTTTGTTAAGCTAGTGAAATATTTTTGATGTAATTATTTTTTAACTTTATAAATCCAAAAAAAAAAAAAAAAAAAAATAGTTTGAGCAGTAATATCAAAAAATACATAAAGTATTAGATAACGCCTAATCTTTCTCTTTTTCAAGTTCCGGGAGGAAACTGTTAGCAAAATATCGAAGAATTCGACAGATGACATTCATGAAAATACAGGTATTTACTGTCTTTCTTATTTAGAAACATTTTTAGTTTTACTTTCATTTGTTTTTTCTCTTGTTATCAGACTATCATTTTCATTGTCAAACCTTCAACTTTTCTTTTTTATAGAAAAAATTTCCACTTATTTTATGGACTTTAGCATGTTTTAAGTTCGGTTTTATAGTATTTTTCTTAATATTTTTACTATTTCTCTTTAGGGATTGCGCATTCATAATAATTTTCAGATGGTCAGTCGTCAAAAATCTTTTTTGATGATATGGACCTGGAACTAAAGCGGAAAGAAGATAAGGAGGTGAGTTACATTGTATAATTCACCCAGTGTTATCTTCTTTTAAGAAAATTGCGCAAAAATCTTTCCAATTTTCAAATAATAGAAAGTTTTTGTAATCAAAAAACTTTTTGTGTGCTATGAATTTCTCATTCTTTATTTACCGTTATGAAGTAACGCATCTAAAAATTCTCTAGGGGGAAGATGACATTTATGCTTTTCACATGTCTTCCGAAAATTATATTATTTATATGCAACCGTATACATCTTATATAACAATAATTTATACCATTTTTTCCCTTTTCTAAATAGGTTTAAAATCAATGAAAAAGATTCCACAAATAGTATTCATTTAATAGAATACAGAGAAAAAAACCTTTGTTTCTTTCTGCGCATTATTTATCCTTTTTTACTTTGTTGAATTCATTGGCTAGTTTCATGTAGTGATTAGTTTGACAGAAATAATCCAGCATATTTTTTTAAATTTGTGTATGTATAAATTATTTTATTTTGTTTTAAAATTATGGCATGGATGGAAATGATTCTTTTATTTTGAAGCTTCCTGAGGTATTTCTTCTTAAGTTTTTAGAGAGAACTTTACTTGTTTTTTCAAAATTTTAAATGAAAATTTGTTTTTATCATTCTGAAAAATTTCCCTTTCACATGTTGCATCTTATCATTTTAAGAAGATGCAGTATTTCCGTATTACAGATACACATTGGACATGTTGGGTCGGATTTTAAATCCTTGCTGATTACCGACAAAGGAAGTAAATTAGATGAAGCTGCTCGAACTGCTCGGCGCACTTATTCTGATCTGTCGAACGGTTCTGTAGTTTACATAACATGCCATCATGTCCATTCAAGTTTTTAGTTTAATTTTCAAATTTTGAGTTTGAAAATAAGCTTTCTTCTTATTTTTATTACTTTCATTCCGCTTTTCAGGGCGGAAAGGTGATGAAATTGACAGAATATTTATCTCTGGGTAAGTAATTAATAATTCTGGTTTAAAGATTTAATCATTTCTTCTCTTCAAGTTAGCGACATTCATGAATGTTCGCAAAACTAAATACTCTTCGGAAGTAAATACAAGTTTTGAACAGAAACGATAAGGACAAGCTGGAATATTGTTCGCAGCCCTCGACAAGCACAAATGTTGCACGTACTGGATTAACTTGTAATCCGCTTTCTAAACTCGGGAGAACGTTAAGGTCTGTTTAGATTTTATCCGTGAAACTAATTGTCCTTATAATTTTCACTCCTTTGTTCTGAAAATTGTCTTTATTACTTGGCGGTTCGTGATTTCAAGAAAATTATGTTTTAGTTTTCATGCAAACACCATTCGCGGTTCGGTGACCTCTGGAGCTGAACGTATGACACAGTCAGCAATGAGTGGTACAAAGTCAGTTGCTCAGGGTGTTGTTTCTCAAAGCAAAGCTGTTGCAGGTGAGGTCCAAAGTTGGTATTATGCTATTTCAAGTCGTGGGAATTCAATATTGACCATAGGTTAGCTTGCAGTAAGTCAGGGAGATATTACTTCCTAGCATTGTTATTCTTTAACACAAAACTGCATTATTCCTGATACTGGCATTGATTTTACTGTATTGTTTTACTGTTTTTGTCTTTCCTTGATCTACATTAGGATAGGAACAAAACTGGTTTTATTTTTTGGGAAGATAAATTAATGAAATGACAGTGCGATTTAATCGCTGAACTTTAAATGCTTCCATAATTTAAAAAATAACCTATCATGTTATTCGTTGCTCATTTTCTTGTTTTAAATTATTTTTACACATTGGAATCGTATAGTAATTGTGGCTTTTCTTATATGTTTGGTTTTTTATTGTAGAATATTGGATAATAAAATTAATTGAAGAGGGATCGAATGTTGGAGGAATGCGAAGTAGATAATAATATAAATAAGAAGTTAGTATTCCATAAGTATAACAACAAAGAGCTTTTCGAAATTTAATACACTAATGTTGAAGATGATTGAGAAAAGTTGTTGTGAGCAATGTTTTCTTTCATTAGGTAGTTAGTTTCCGTATTTGATGTTTTACTGAATTCTTTGTAACGTATTATTTTTTAACAACTTTGTGGAAGCGTGAACTTTTTTGTTTGAATAGGACGAAATGTGGTCTGGCAAATAAAGCATTTTAGGATGTGTATCTCGATATTTACTGTTTTTTGAAGCTCAATCATGTAGGCAAATAATTTTACGCATAAAATAACAATGTTTTTCAGGCACACTACAAACTGGTATTCAAACAAGTGTTAAAGTGGCAGCAAGTCATGCGAAAACTGCTGTTGGTGTAGTAACTACAGTGCCGCAGGGTATTGCTAGCATGGGTAGTGGTTTGTTCTCTGCATCGCAACATCCTGAAACGTTTCTTGAGGTTAGCATGTTTTTAGTTTTGCTTTGATCTTACTCAATATGAATTTAAATACGCGTAGAAGATGTTCCTTTGGAATGTTTCTGTGTTAGTTCATTTTATATTTTAGAAGCTCTGGGGTTCCAATACAGTTGAAAGTTTTTCTAATACTATATTAAGTACTACCACTAATAATGAAATTGATGTCGTGCTAAAATCATTTGATCGTATTGAAATGGTTTCGGACTTTACTGATTACGCTATTCTCCTCTTTCTAGACTTTATTTTTCTTTCTTTAGATGTAGAAAACGTGGAGAGTTTACTAACATTGTGCGGCTTTAATTCTAATTTCATAACCTTTAATTGTTTGCTGTGGGAACTTCATTTAGATCCAGATTACACTAGTTTGTTTCACTTCTTGAATTTAAGGCCATACTTTAAATTCTCATCAAATCGTATGAAAGTATCGTATGATTTAATTGACTTGGCATTCAGAAATATCCGATATTAAAATATTACCGATTAAGTTATTTGCACTAAATTTGATCTTGGCGTCACAAAAATATATATATTTTTTTTTTTGTGCTCAACTTTTTTTCTCATAATTTATACATAACACTATAATGTTAAGTTTAAATTCAACCATCAAGCATTGTTTTTCACTATAACAGTAATTGGATTCTTAAATCAGGATAAGGCTGTTTCAAAGACACGAAAAGAGCAAAATTTGGCTACGTTACTCTCGTTAAAAGAAAAGGCTCAAAAACTGAGAGAGGAAGCAATGAAAAACAAGCAGTAAGTACTACGAAACCATTGGCATCTTGATCAGCGAGATTTTCGGAAGACATGTTTCCTTTTCAGTTAACCATGATGAATTTTTTCTCTGTTCAGTTAAGTACTATAATTATCTCCAAGATCTAAAATATTACCACTTATCAAAAGTGACAAAATGACAATGATCCATCAACGTTTGGCCAGGAAATTAAATATCATGATAGAATTTTGGAATAAGAATATTTGATATTAGAAAGAGAATTAATTAGTTATAAATAAGACCAGTGAAATTAAAACATCAGTGAATATTTTGATTTGTTATATATTTATCTGCTTTTTGTGAATTTATATTCCTTTTATCCTTTTTACAGCTTCTTTTGCGCTACATCAACGAATGAAATGATAAACCTGTTCAAACCAGTACACGAACTTCCTTCTGCTACACAAACATTTTCAGCAGTTGAAAAAAACACCTTGACTGACTTACCGTACTATATGGTTGTTCGTCTGAACAGAAAAAAAAAGTGTGACAAAGGTAATTACATCTGTTTGAACGTTATGAAAAGCGAAGTAAAGAAAAGCTCTACCAATTTTTTTTTTTTTTTGTATCGGATGAGTTGTCTGAAATACTATCATATGGAATTTCCTGTATTTATTGTATATACTCTAATTTCTTAAATTTTAGTTTTATGTGACAGCTTATCGAAACCGTGAAACCATGTATTTCACTCTTTCAATCAAGTTTCGATTAATAATTTTTGGTTTTGAGAACGATTCTCAGCAATTGATACTGTGCGTTCATCATCAGCAACTACCGAAGATGTGATTGCTAACGATGCAAGACAAGAATTCTGGTTTGCTATACCAAAGCATAAAGTTGATGCTATTTATCACTTTCTATTGCAGTGGAATCCAGAGAAATATGGGTCTGTAAGTTTTTGCTGTTTGAATATTTGTCTTTTTTGAAGAATGAGGCATTTCAAAAAAATTTTTTCAGTAGATTTAAGAATCAATTAAATTGAAAGAAGCAGTGGAAATATATATTAAGTCTTTTTTGGATATTTTTTTTAGTTTCTTTTAAAATTTGTAACCTTTTTTGTCCTTTACAGAGTATAAATGAGTCAGTTGATCAGCAGGAAATATGCGAGATGTTTGAAGACTGTGAATTTGTGGTTCTGGACTCAGAAACTAGCGAGAAATTTGCAAGTTGGTTATTATTTTGTTCTTTGAAGTATTTATTCATAGATTTCATTTTAAAAGTATTTATTCTTAAATTTCAATTTTTTACATTTCTTACATTTGTCATGTTGCTGTTAATATATTTAACTTATTTTTATTCTTTTGTTATATAACATTACTATTAATATTTTTTAGTAAGTATCATTATTTGGACAACAATTAAAAATACTCATTTTATTTTCTGGAAAAGTTTTTAGACAATTTTTACGTGTTTTACTTGATTAATTGCTAGATTTCTTTTCTCTAATGTATCAAATTTCTAAAGTGTTCAGCGATGTAATTTTTTATGAATCGCTAGTGTATTTAATTTATTTTTATTTTTTTGTTATATAATCATTAATTTAGCAAATGCCTTCTTATATAAGGTTATTATAACGAAAGATCGTGTCATCTAAATAGGTCACTGAAATAATATTATTATTCGTAATAGTACTCATGAAATGCTCATAGTACATCAGATGAAAATAGTGCAAGGAAGGACATACAGACTGATTTGATGTTCTCGGTTGCATGTTTCGAATATTATGATAGTTTCGCTGTGGTATTTACGCAAAGCAAGAATTTCTTTGCCGATTCGGAGACAGCTGCTCATATTAGTATGCATAGCGAAAAGGGGATAGTTCCTTGTTCATTATTACCCACCTTGTCAGTTGTAATTTTTATAGCCACATTAATTATCCAACTTAAACTCACTGATTTTTATGCTTTTCAATGTACTCCTGCCATAATTTTTATTTCTTCTAGGAAGTATATTCTCATTAATCTCACGCGGCTTACCTGCTGTTCATTAGTTTTTATGGTTTCTTTTCTAAATTGCATAGAGGATGCCGCTAATTGAATACCCTGATTAGGATTGAAAGGGTTTATCTTGTAGTTTTACCAATCATGCATATCCTGAATAGAGTGTTTTACAGTAAATGGAAGAAAGATTTTGCTTAATAAAATCCAGTTATATCTGATTTGGTATTGTTCTTGTTTTTTGTTGAAATCGGAAGCGGTTCGGATTTTACGGTTTTTTTTTTAAAAAAAACATCATGAAATTTTCCACACACTATCTGATTTTTAGGGTGTTTTCTTCGTATTCCTCCACTCTATTACTGTTGTTACGTATATTTTTTGCTCCATACAGTACTATTCAGCTAGACTATGCAGAATTCAACTAGAACCTTGCGTATTATTTTTTAACATTAGTCTTAAGTAATTTCTAGAACATCTTCAGTAAAATCTACATGTATTTACTTTTTCTCTGCTTGTTTATTCTATAATAATCGAATTGGTTAAATTCATTAAAATTCTGTCGGAAAGTGATTGATGGAATATGCTGTTTGTAAGCTAGAGAATTGTATTCAAATAAAACTAAGAAGTAGATATTTAGAATACGCTTTACATTTTTTAGAGATTTCTTGATACTTGTAGTTCTCATAAAGGTGATCCTTTGTTAATCTTATGTCTGACAATAAAGAACATTTCGACTTTTTTCTCTTCTAGTTGAGAAAATTGAAAATGTAAATTCTGAAAGCAATTTCAATATATCATAGTTGATATTGCTCACTGATCACTTGTCTTTTGTTACATGTTATTGAAACTTAACAGATGCGTGATATCATGAGTTATAAACCCCTATTCGTTGCTGCCGTTGTTATTGTGAACAAATGAAATGGAACAGGTTGAACAAATCGCCGTTGTTCGATTCTTCCATTCATTGCCCTTTCATCGTCGTTTCATATGTATCAATTATATATTTGATCATTTCATTTTTGATGTAGGAAGCACTTTTTCCACTTAAAAATCTTCGAAGGCTTTTTTAGAAATAAAAAGTTAGTTTATCACAGCTACGATGAAATGTAATCTTTTTTCACAAAGTCCAGAATTTCGCATAACTGATTCTTATTGTATTCTAGATGAGGACCGTGCTATTAACCGGTTAGCAAAATACTTCGACAAAACACTTCCGTGAATTATAATGTGAGCATCAAAGAGAAAAAGATTAGCTTAGGTGTATATATATTTTTTACATTGCTTATATTGGAAAGTCCTTAAACGAAATACTTGAGCTAATTCCACTATTTTTTATTGCTATTTATTTTATCCTTTGCATTCAATGTTACTATTTACTTAGCAAATGTTCGCTAAATTTTTGGAAAAGGAGGCATTTGTTGAACAGACATGAGCTTTGCATTTTCAAAGTTTGAGACAACGCGTCTGCTGCAACAATTCTTTCCTGTTCCTGTTTTTAATGCCACTCGCTCCGCTGCTTGGAAAACAGTACCGCTTTTCCATTATCGTTTTTGTTGTTTACAAAGGACATTATCTGAAAGTCGTTTAAATGCAGCAAATGATGACTAATAAATGCATTTGCTGAGCAAGTCGTACAAACATTAAGAGGTATTGATTTCTCCATCAGTTAACGGCTAAAGATGTTGACTGAAATATAGTTCCTTGAAATTTTAAGATTAATGGAATTCATTCATTTTTTCAATTTTTCGTTAGTATCAATGTGGTTTTTTTCTTTTTCGTTGTATCATTAGTATTAGGAAGAACTCATTTCGTGAAAGATGTCATTCTCTGGATAAGGATTTTCAAGAATTTACTCTAATACAAAATTCACCTCTGAGATCATGTAGTGTGATATCTCCAAAGCATTCCATTTCTCAGCCATTCTGGAGTAATTTTAGGGAAAAAATAACAAAAAAGCAGTGCTGTACAAAAATTCCCTACTATTTTTGGAGTAAAATTAATTTTTGAATCCACTATTAAAAAATAATGATGCATATCACAATTTTTTTTTAAATTCAAGTTGAATTCGTGAGTTTTTTCAAAATTATTTATTTTCCACACGCTTTTCGAATGTATTTCGATAAGAAATCTTTATAAAACGTTTCTTCACTTTGTCTACCATTCCCAGTTATATCATTTCACATTGTGAATGAAGTGGTAGTAGCCTTATTTTTCGAAACCTCTTGCCTTCATTTGTTTTAGTTTATGTCTAACTTTTTTCAGATAGTAAATGTATTAAGAAGTTTACTTTCTTTCAAATTTATATGGACAAAAACTGTTTCTGTAGATGCAGTTTCCATACTGAAACGGGGATTTAGGGTTCTGCATGAAGATTTCCAGTAATGACAAAAATTGCGTAGAAATTTACTTTCAGTAATATTTGCTTATTTAATCGATTTAAATGAGTAAATGAGGTGTTTAAATGGGTAAATGAGACAATAAGCTTGATATATGATTTAAAGGAAGCTTTTTTTCGAAAGTGACGAATTTAAATGTGATTTTCGAAAACACGAAGTTAGCTCATAGTTAAATATGTAAAAACTTTGTGGTGATCTTTGGTGAAAAATTTTATGCATTTGATAACAACCTTTGCAATATTTATGCTCACATAATCTCATGCTCATGCAGACTAAAAATCACATTTCACAACCATCTATAGAAGCTGTCAAGAAATCAGTGTTTTTGTCCTAAAATCAACAGGTATCGCAAGTAGTGAAGTGATACTGTTGCAAATACCTTATCTAAATTTATTTTGAAACATCAGATTGGCTGGTTTTCGTAATATGTATGAAACTTGGCTTAATTTCGATATGTGCTCATATTCTCTTGTTCGGAATATCGCAATTATTGCAGAAGAAGGCTGAGCAAAATTTAAAAAGGAAGAGACCAAAACTAATTTTAAATTCAAAAAAAGTTTTCTTTTTTCCGAATGCGCTGCTTTCCTTCTCTTCCCTTAGTATTAAATTTTTCGTTGTTTTTCATAGTTCCGCCCTTTATTTGCCGCAGAAATTACTTTTCACATCATCATAAAAGAATTTTGCTTCCTTCATTCTACTTCCATTTGTTCATATGTGCACTCTGGAATGGTTTTATGGATCATTATTGATGTGTCATCATTTCATAAAAACATAGAAGTTCTTTTTAATGTCTTGGACGGTTATTTTTAATATTAAATTGTCCATTGAAGTTAATCTAAGCTTCATTTTTCTTGATGAGTGATGAAAGAACCTATGAAGAAGTAGCTGCTGTTTGTGGATGCATGCTGTCATCTTCCAGGGTAAAATTGGTAATTTAGTACATCTAAACTTTTTTTTAGTACACGTAATTGGTATATTATTTTCCGCGTCTAATTTCTGTTCAGATATAATTCAAGATAATGCATTTTTCAACAACATTTATATGGAACTTTTTGGCAGTTTCTTTTTTTATCTCCCTTTAAAGTCTACTTATGTGAACTTCAGGTTATTGCCTTAACCTTAAGAATGTAATTGGTTATACAAGTGAAACCAGTTTTTTTTTTGATCAACTTCTTATCTGTGTAGAATTAATGGGTTTTACCTCCTCCTACCGTTCAGTCTCTCTTTTGGCGCGTTGTATTATAAAGAGCAGGTATTATAGGTTGCAAAATAATTACGAAATCTACGGAAATATCAGAAATGACTCATCAGTAATGATAATTCAACTTATTGAATATATGTGTGTGTATGTGTGTTTATATACATAAGTATTGTATGCAATATTAATCACAGTTTTTTCAATTTGCTAAGATGCTAATTTTATTAGTTTTGATGCGTTTCAGAGGTACACTTGCTTGATTGTGATTGTGTGCAAATTTAATTATGACTGCAACAATTTATACTTCAGCACAATTCAGTGGTTTCAGTATATATTCTTTTTTTGTTCTACTGATAAATACTATACTATGACGATACGCTCCAATTTTCAAATATTATCATGAGATGTAAGACTTTAAGGGACTGATTTTATATCCGTCATGTCGAACAATTTTTTCATTTTCTATTTAATTAACACTTTTGATTGTATTAATTTTGGTTATTTTAGATGCTTAAATATTTCAAATCTTGAGCACTTCTCTGTGAAATGTTTCACAACTGACAAATTTTTATACAGTTTATCATTTGTCGTCATTTTTTTATTTAATGGATTTAAATGAATTTCACTTCAATGTATTTATGAAAAGATTTTTTTTTCTAATTCGAAACGCTTTAAATAAAACTGCTAATTTGAATTTAATGGAAAGTTTTTGGAACGAATATTGATCTGTTTTATTCTATGTTTCTGTAGGGCAAATTTTTCTTTATCGGTAGTTTGTTTCAGTGATGCACAAAAATGGTTTGATGGTATTTCAGTTATGAAAAAAAAGGACTTTGTTTCCCTCTTCATCATAGGTCAGATGACGATATTTTTTTGATTTCATGTGATATTCTCGTGGAACAAAAAAAAAATCAAAAATTCTATTATTGCAAGTGCAGAAATTTTCTTTATTTTTTTCTGTTTCGTTAAATTACTATTGATGTAACCCGGCATAAAATTCTTTAAAATTTTTAATGTTTTGAGAGAATCATACCTTCCAGTGACCACTTTTATTTGGCTAGGAAACATAAAAAGTCAAGATTCCAGTCTTAAGTTTGCTGTTGTTTTGGCATTCACCGGTATTGTTTACGAAATAGAATTCTTTGTTGCCCTTTTAATTTGTGGGTCAAAGAATTCTGTTATTTAAAGATTATTAGTTTATGGCCTTCACGTTACAAAAAGGAGAAATCTTTACTTTCAAACGAGGGCAGTTATGTTTCATGATCTTCCTAAGGAGAATTTGTTTTTTGTCCCTTTCTTTGCTTTTATTTCCATGTTTTACCAAACAGTTTCTGTAATAAATGAAGTATATTTTTATTTTTTTAAAAGTATGCCATAATTTTCAAGTGGGACGATCTTCTTGTCTTCAACTGAAATTAACCTATAGAGGATCTTCTTGTTTCAGTCCATTGCAATGGTCCAGTTTTTTTTTTGTGATTTAGAGTTTTAGTCTGTTTATCCTAGAATATTCTGAATTTGATCTTTACTCACACATTTTTCTGTATATAGAACTTTCAGAATCAGAATTACTGATCACTAATGTCTGATATCTGCTATAAAAACTTGAGTAATATAGAGTAAAAACAGAAGAGAGCTGGAACTTCGCGAAAATTTCCAAATTTTCAAAAGAATCGTTCGAAGATCTTAAATGACATCGAAGTGATTTTTGATATTAATTTTTCGGATTTTGAGACTCTCACTATAGAAATTAGTCTTATATAACCTTAATAAAAATCTCATTGGAACCTTATTTGGTTAAAAATTGAAAATATTTCTAGAAAAATCTATGATGTTCTTGCAAAACTTTTGAAAAAATAAAATTTCCTATTCTTGATATTGCACGGTTGTTTTTCCATTTTTATTAAATCAGATTAACACAGTAAGTCTGGCAACAAAACAAAAATATTCTATATTGTTTGGTAGTTTTTTGAGCTTTCAGTTTGCATCTACTATGGTGTTGCTACTAATGCAAATAAATACATGTTGACGAATTACATATTTTCTCTTTGCACAATAGTTGTGTTTCTGGATGTTTGATTGTAAAAACAATTTTAATTCCCTCGCATAGTTGCGAGGGAATTAAAATTGTTTTGATATGATGGGATCCTTCCATGAAATTTCTAATTAACTATTAAAGCTGTGATCGAATAATATGCTTGATGCGATACATGCGATGTTCTTTAAGCGATAAATACTGAATTCCACCTTCTCATTTGAAATTTACCGTATCGATTTATACATTCCAGATTTCCCCTTATAATTTGTGTAATGTTGTACTTATATTTTTCTTATGTCACGATTACTTTCCAAACACAAGTGCGTGGACTTTTTAGAATTTCACCGAATTAATTTTATTTTAACTGGATTGCAAAAAATCCTATACCTCTTATAAAGATGAAAATCGAAGTTTTTGTTGGAATTAAAAATACTGCCATAGGTGGAATTGTTGAGTGGAAGACAATGTTCAAAAGCATTTAAAATTTTCAGTTTTTGAGGAATTTGTTTTTATTTCTGTTTATTGGAGGTATTGGTCAGACGGTTGGATATGTAATTTTTTTTTTCTTTATTTTTCTGCTTGGGTTTATGGAAGACGCAAGATTCGAATCACTATATTTTTCGCTCTTTAGCAAACTGTAAAATATTTCCTGAAAGTTTAAAAATTCAGATTTTTTTATTTTTTGAGGTAAGAATATTTTTTTGGGCAGAGAAATTAATAGTAATCTGATTCGTTTTAATTTTGTAAGCAATGGTTTTGATGGAAATGAGTACTTCTCGAATAAAGAAACAACTAATATTTCTGGATTGAATTATAACTGTTATTTGTCACATTTTAATACCTCGTAGTTTTTCAATTAAACTTGAAATATAATAAAATACTTTTGATCTTTCTGTAATGCCTCTGCAGTAGGACTTCTGATTATCAATCATTCTGGTGGAATGTTCCTTATTTGTTAGAGTTTAAATGAAAATGCTTAAAACTGTCCCTGTACTGAAAAGACTCATAGTTTTCAGTTGTAACATTTAGAAGTAAAAAAAAAAATGAAATATATTAAAATTTTTTTTGTTTGATTCAGGATATATGACGTTATACTTGTTCTTTATTAAAAAAAAACTGTACTTTGAAGAATAGAGATTGGGTTGCTGGAGATATGATTACTTAGAAGAGTTTGAATGTGGGGCGGGAGTTATGTTAGATTCTGAGTTTACTAATCCAGAGTGAACTTGAACTATTCTCACCTGAAATTTTTTGAAGTAACGCATTTTTCATGCCTCCAAATTTCCTGAACTTTATAAGGATTCCACATTTTATTAGGAACAAGAAGTTGAATCATTTAAGTATGTTTTTGTTGCTGCTGCGGTATGAAATATATTAGTGAATTCACTATCATGTATAAAATGAACAAATGTTTAAACTTCTTTGCTCGATAAAACATTTACGTCCAGTATTAAACTATCGAACATAGTTTAATACTGAATGAAAATTAAACATTTACTTTCACTCGCATACGCAAAGTACAATTGCACCATGTAATTGCCGTATTTCGTCACGTATTTTGAAAAGCCCAACTTTTTTTTTTTTTTTTGAAGTGTTTCTCCTCCCGTTACCTCATATTCTTTCTTATTTTATAATAATTGTTCTCTTTATTAATGCAGTTTTTGAAGCAGATTTAATGTAGATGGAATTCTCATTCTGTTTTTTACTAGAACTGAAAAGTTTTTGCTGAATATAGATGGAATTCTCATTCTATATTACTAGAACTAAAAAGTTTTTGCATCCAATTTCGTTATTCAAATTCTACCGAACCTTCTCAGTGAATTCATTAGGGTGTTTTAAGTGATGTGAAAGAGGAGTCCTTTTATCGCCAAAACAGTGCTAACAAAAACTCATGGTCGTTACAATCTTATTCCATTGAATTACATGTAAAATGTGGTTCATAAGTTAAACATTAAATAAGGAGATGCGCCGTAAAATGATTTTGGCTTGTTTGACCAGCTTTGTTAACAACCTGGTTGTTTGATTGTCGAATAGCAGATCAATAGCTTCACGTTGCAGAACGCAGCTTTTTTTTTTTACAATTTTTGAATAGCTGGAATAAATAGGTATTGAAAAATGATTTTCCGACAAAACAAATATTGGCAACTTCTGATGACAGTGGCATATTTGGCATTAATACGCCTCGTTCTACTTTTTCAATCTTCGTTATTTTCTCTCGATAATCTGATTTTTTTAAGATTGTCGAAAAGGTTTTTGATCAAAAGCGAAGAATCTAGGGAATCGGGTCTTTTGGTTTGGATTCAGATTTGCGATTTAAAAGAAATGGGCATCGCAGGATCACATCCACATCTTTATCATCAATCCATGAACGGTTCAAAGAAATATCGTCATATTCTTTGTCGTCATGGTGTACCGAAAAAGTATTCACTGTCAGCCCATTTATCTTACAAGCCTTGTACGGAAGAAAAATTCTTTCCACCACCTATTTTGCATACTAAGTTTCATGAATTGAACCTTAATTGTTCATTCATAAGTATTTTTAACACTGCTGATATAAACCAGATATTAAGCCAGAACTCTTTACCGTTGAAGGGTGATAAAAGAAGAAAATGTTCTCCGTTCCGGGAACTCCCTGACACTTCGACGCGTAAACGCAAGAAAATTTCCTTTCCGGTTTCGAGTTCCTGTCGGAAATTTTCATCTCCAAATTCGCTTGATCGGAAAATCGGCACCAGAGTTTTACCAACTTCGAGTGTATCATCAGGAGTTGATTCTGTTTCGGAAGAGGATTCAGAAGTAGATGTCGAGGAAGAAGATAAGAATGAACAATGTGATAAAGAAGTTAATTCAAAACATGAAAATGAAACCTCTGAGTCAATTAACAAACAGGCTGCTGAAACAGATCATATCGCCGAAACAGATTTGCACATTCCTCGTTGTTCCCTAGATTCTGGTGCAAGTTTTGATGAAGAGGATTCCAAAAATGCAATTTTCGCTGGCAGTTCTGCTGGCAAAAATTTCGAGACCGTATTTGAAGAAGAGAGAAGCGATGACAGCCTAACTACTGACAAGTCACAAGGAATGTATTCTAGGAAGAAGTTATCCAAACGTAAGAAGAATCGGAAGTTTTCATTAGTGAAATCTTTTCGGAAAATGAGTAAACGAGCCATTTCATTACCATCCGCATACATGGCGAGCTCTTCAAAAAGTAAGTTTTTATTTTCTGAATTTCACCGTATAATCCGTAACATTGCAAAAAAATTCATTGCAATGAACGCTTTGCCAAGAATGTCAAAATGCAGCAATACCCATCTGTTTCTTCTCTCATATCTCACTTAAAATTTATGCTGTCGAAATTGTAACGTCCCCGAAGCTTCCCTACAAGATTTGAATAAAGAACTTTGATAATGAAGTCTTTTGAGGTATGGATTTTATGGGCCAAAAATCTTTTCTTTGTTTCTCAGATGAAAAGTATAATGAACAAATAAGTCAGCCTGAAGAGAATGCTTTCTTTTTTGTCGAGCATCTTTTTTATCTTTTATATCTTTCACATGTAATAGAGAACATAACAGCGAAAAGCCAAATATGCAATTGGATGGCATCTTTGTTTAAAATTTGAAGCTAAGAATTAAGTACCGTAGAAGGTGCTTTAGAAGACTACTGTATGTTTTTTTGCTGCGTGCATTTGATGTTGTAAGTTCTTAGTATTTGTGATTATAAATCTTTTCTGGTTTGATATTACAGTTAGTCACCCCCTTATTTTCACTTCGCAGCAGTTTGCAGTGCTATTATATTCCATTTTCCCTTATTAATTCTTGTTTTTATTTAATTTTTTAATGCCAATGATTCTAGAAATTCATGTGCTAATTTACAAGAAGGCTCTTCAGCATAACTTTTTATTATTTTCATATTTTAACAAGTAAAAATCTCACTTTAATCAGTGATTCTGAGCCATCTTATCGAATTATTTCATGTTTTGATTAATGAAAATTGATAGTTTTTCTTTATATCGTAAAATAAAGATTTTGCATTACTTTTTGTAAGAGTTGGACTTCAGAATTTTTTTTTTTTATACCATATATATTTTTTGATCGAAATGGTTGGCATTTAAAATTCTTTTCTCCTACCGTTTTATCCTTTTTTGGGTGCTTCATGGCAAAACTTTCTCGCAAGGCTGAAATTATTTTCTGTATGTTGTATATTAGCAGATGAAGTCTCTGGAATTTTGTTGGATAAGTAAATACAGCTTCAGAAAAGAAATACATTGGAAACCTAAGTTTTTTTTATAACACTCTCATTAGAATGTCTTAAATGATTTTAAGTGATAACTCCCGAAAATTTGAGGATTTTGAAACCTACTGATATGAAATAATCCAAATTATAACTGTTCCAACCATTGATAGATTAAAAAGAATAATTTTTAGAGTTTTTACTGTAGATTGTTTTTCATCCATAATACTGTTTTGATTTTTTTTTTTCTGCCATTAAAGTGAGTATTCTACTCGACATGGAATTTAGGATTTCTAAAAAACATGAGTTGTTTTGTTTCTTATTCTTCAACAGATTAGACTACAAGTAATAATTTACATTTCCAAATGGTCGAAATGTTTTTCTTTTTTTTTTTAATTTTACTGATCTGCTTCACATTTCTCTAGCTTCTTTTTCCTTTTCTATGAATTTATAATATCCTTGGAATGCTGATTTTAATTCATCAGTATAAAATTTAGAATATTAAACTGGAGTATTAACTTTGACCTCTTTTTTTCTTATAAATCCATCTTTTCAATCAAAAACAGAAACTAAGCACATTTTCTTTACTGTTTTTTTCTTATATTTGATACTTACATATTCTGCACAATGTTTACATTTTCAGTTTTATATTTACGTTTATTTATTGGAATACATTTGGAAAAGTTTTTCCTTTCTGGTTTGTGTTTTTTATATTTTGCATTTTTTGATGAAAATCGGCCTCATCAGCAGAAAATTATTTTTCAACTTTTGCGAATGCTGTTCATGCAATATAAGTTATTGCCGTGGATTCTGAAAGCTGTTTTAAAAACTCTTGTATGAGTATTATTGTTTTCGTGATGTTGTCAGTAAATTTATGAATTAAGATCTTGGTAGAATACCTATTTTATTGAATTCAGCTGCTGCTGTTATGCTATGAAGGCGATAGTTTTCTTCATAATATAATTCTACATTGTACACATCTTCAACGATTAGACGGCTTAGCGTGGATTTATTCTATTGTAAACATGTGTAGAATTTGTTAAGCACATTTTGCTAGTGCTACCTCATGTTCTTTTTCAGATTGCATTAACCTCTACTTTTTCAATCAGCTGTTTATCATTTTTGCCTTGATTAAAAAAGATAAATGAAGGGGAAAACTCTTAATTTTCACCGCTCACCTCTCAGGTCTTTAATAGTCTCATCAAAAAATTATAGCCGAGGCGCCACCTTCTCGAGTGTTCGGTAGCACATATCTGAATCGGGAATGGGAGATTGTGACAGTGCAAGAGATGTGCCAACGGATGTCGTTAGATCAGCTAGACAAAGTTGTCCTGCCTCTTCCGGATGGTGCCACTTTTTCGCAAATTCTTGATGAAACTATGATTAGGCAGGTTGGTATTGCGCTTGTTTTTGCCCTGAGCTATGTTTTATTTTAGAAATGTGAGACATTGTATTAGAAGTCTCCTTTTGGATATAAATTAGGTTTGAAATGAGATAAGTTGTTTGCAGATGGTAGACGTGCTTCCGGCCCGTGCTGCAGGCTATCCATGGATCAACATTTATAATTCTGAAAAGCATGGCTTTTCATTACATACTTTTTATAGGTCCGGTATTCAAGACTATTTGCTTTTTCATATTTTGGCTGTAAATTCAGTTAGTTACAGAGAGTCTCATCCATTTCTTTTTGAAATAAATTAAATTCCAACTCTATTTGAAAAACTGTCTTTTCGGAACTGGACAACGGAATATTTCGGAATATTATTATCTTTTAGATTTACTTAGTCTAGTTTATTGCTGGAGATAAGGAATTCAACACAACTAGAATAGTTGACGCAACATTATTTTTTTCAGGAAAATGATCGACTGGGACGAAGAAATGTCACCCATACTGTTGATAATTCGTGATTGTGAGAAAAATGTCTTCGGTGCAGTAGTTAGTACTACAGTGCGTCCATGCGAACACTTTTTTGGGACCGGTGATTCATGTTTCCTTTACAAATATGTGAACGACCTCGAGTTGAACAAAAAGTAACATCCAGTTTTCTTCGAAACTTTGTTAATTACGTGGTTTTTTTTTTACCTTAAAGGGAATACCTTACATGTCATACCACCAATCATGTGGCAGAAGTTATGACATATAAGATAGATAATTATCTGTGGACAATGTTTATGTTAAGAGCCATTTGTGTTGGCTAAAAAAATTAAATTATTAAATGCAGTTTCTATTGATACACAACACTTATTATCAGTATTATGAGATTTCGAATTCTTGGGAATTTTCTACAACTCTCCCACATTTTCTGTTATATTAAAATTTTGTAATCATACAGAGTGCTTCGTATTTATTCATGGAGTGGTTTAAATCAATTCTTCGTGAAAGCAAGCATGGATTCACTATCGATTGGTGCCAGTGGTGGTCATTATGGGCTATGGTTGGATGCGGATTTGAATCACGGTTGTACACAAGCCTGTGAAACGTTTCAGAACGAACCGTTAGCTGGTGAGAGCGAAGATTTCGCTATACAGTTTGTCGAAGCTTACGGTTTTCGTATGGAATAATTTCTTTTATGGAAAATTTTTTCCATATATTCATTCGGCGCTGTTACTCGCTTTTCAATTGTAATATTGTTGTTCGCGAGTGATAAATGTTTTGAATACGAAGTGTCAAAACATAAAGTTTTACTTTTGGTATTAGTTTGGAAATGTCTTTTTGAAATTATGTGATAGTTGTGTGAAACTTGATCAGTTACTGCAAACCATCAGCTTCTCCATTTTTGTTAGTGTAGCAAATATGTATTGTTATTCATTCTGTCTTCAGTGTTAAATGATAGAATTTTAAAGGAATAAGTGATAGGATCTACTGCCATATTTTCACACTGTCTGTCTATGTGTTGTACTTCTTTATCTGTAGTAATACGCTTAATTAACTTCTTAATTACAGAGAGCTCATAGTTACTCAGGACCGCAGTATTTGAACGCATATATTCAAAGTTTTTCATACTCTAAATCCATAAGTTTGCGATTAAAAAATTTGGTAAAGACATTTAAAGTAGATTAATAGCATCAAATTCTATCTACCCCGTATACTTATGACTGAATTATTTTCGCGATTATGGCAACGGACCCGCCCAGATCCTATATTTAGATGTGACGTCAATTCATTTCTTTGCTGAACACTTCGTATCTGTGAATAAAGGTTTAATCATTGTCCAATACAAAGTAGGAGTAATCTGCTGCTTACAATATGCGAGTGCTTAATTTGGCTTTGATGTCATTCATGAAGAGTCTCTTCGGAGTGCTTCCTTAGATGTATTGTCCTCTTCAGCTTATTGCTTCACTTTCTCTAATGCTATTACTTGTTGTTAATGCTATAAGACTTTCCTCATTTCATGTCCTTTATTCCCTCTTGTTAAGCGCCACTTGACACTATTTCATTTTTTTAGTGAGCTATCTTCAAAAATATAGGTTTATTAGCCTCAGTAAAATTTCCCATCTGGCCCTTTTGTTATATTCGTCCTTTACCATTTGATTTCCAGTATCTCTCATAGTTTCTATATACAGCGCACCATTTCAGGTTCACACAAAAACACGGCATGTGCTTCTTGGTTCAATTTTCTATCTTTTCGGTGCATTTTCTGCTCACTTATTTTCTTCCCTTTTTGCTGCTCGCACTTATATTTTTATACACGTGATCTTTATTGTTGACCTTTATAGAGATTCCGGAAACGGACGGATTATTCAAGAAGTCATCTTAAAGAATAGAAGTAGCAAAATACACAAAAAGGAAACATAAATCTCCTCATTAGCAGTTGTCAAGTTTGATTTTCTGCCTAAATTTCCTTGCCCAAAAAAGTTGCTGTGAAAGACATCAGTGAAAAACGATATTTTATTTATAAAAGAATAAACAGCGAAAGAAAAAAAAACCAGGGAATGTTTAAAATTGCTTACTATCTAGCTGTTATTGCATGGAGATGTATGTATATTTACATCAATAAAGACCGTACGTAAATGAAGAAAGGTATTTACCATACCGTACGTAAATGCAGAAGGGAGTGAAAAATTAACTTATTTGTGAAACCCACAAACACTTTTGAAAACTTTTAAAAAACGTGAAAAAAAAGCTAATAGTACAGCTAATAAAATGTGCACGAACTTCCAGGCAAAAGTTCATCATATATTCCTAATATTCATAAAATCTGGCCTCTGAAGGAGGGAAACATTTGTTTTGAGAAGAAAATCTATTGAAACAATTATTTCTAAAGGTTAGAGTCTCATCCTGCTAGCTAAAAATAATGCTCATGATATGCAAAATGTCAGGAAAACATACCATCATTTAAACAAAGTTGCACATATCAACAATGTTATCATCCAAAATAATAAAGCATTTATTGACATAATTAAGTCCGCTTTAGGTTTCACTGCATAATGTCACACAGAAATAATTGTATTAGCAAAGAGCATAACAGTCTCAAAACAAATCAGTGCAAAAGGAATTTAACTAAGAAATTTATTAAAAACAGAAATATAAAAATTGAAATCAGTCACATTTTGGAAATTTGTTCATTCATATTAGTAATTTGAATGAAGCAATTTCAAACTAAATTATATGTTCGGAAAATTTCCGTTTTTGAGAAAAAATTAATAAAGAGGGCACATGAATCATAAGCAGTTATAAATGCTGATTTGAATTTCTCAAGCATTTTTCTTTTGAGGATTACTTTTTCCTGTTGTTTTGCTCTGAATTTCTGTTTCATTTCGAATTCTTGTTTTGCTTTGTGTTCTTTCTTTACTTTGAACTTCTATTTTGCTCTGAACTCTTGTTTTGCTTTGATCTCCTGCTTTGTTTCGATTTCCTGTTTTATTTTGAATATATCTTGTCTTACTTTGAATTGCTTCTTTCTTCTGAACTCTTGCTTTATTCTGAACTGCTGCTCTCATTCCAGATCGTTTAATTCGCTTTTTTCTTTTGTATTTCAATCGTTCTATCATACTTTCCATATCTTTTCGCGTAAGAATTCCATTTCCACGCTCACTAAACAAGTTAAATTTGCTTTTGCAAGGAAATAAGATGTAATGTAGCTATAGATAATAATAGAGGAACTGTAGAACATGTGCGCACCTTCTCTGCATTTGCATCACCACTTGACTATGATCAAGGCCAAGTTCACTCTCTTCATAATAACCGAAGAACCACAGATCCAACAAATTGGGAAACTTATCCAAAAATGTGCAAATTCCACTTTCAGGAGTAAGATTGACCGAACTAATTTTAGAAAAGACTATTTTTTGTACCTTAAAAGAGTCATGGAAAGAATAAAGTGCAAAATTTCAAACTTCTTTTTGAATATGCAATTATATCGACTTTATGCGTTTTACTTGTCCAGTAATGAATAAACTCCCACTTACGGCTATAACTATAATTACGACTATAAATACGAAGAGTAAAAAAGGATAATACAAAAGATATAAGTTATTTATATTTCTAGTACAAAAGATGTAAGTTATTTATATTTCATTCTAATTTCGCAGTTTCAATCAATGTCAAATATGCTATTCTAAATATCTCAATTCCTTTTGTAATCATAAGAAATAAGCAACGTTACATTTTGCGACTTATGAATTCCTCATTTTTTTTTTTTTTTCTTGTTCTTTAACTTACATTTTCAGCATAAGTCAGTTCATTCAACGTTATGAAGAGCCTATCTGTAAGTTCCATTTTATCTATGTATATAAAGCCATTTATTATGTCATGCCTAAAATAAACAACATGAGTGAAGAATTTTTGATTTTTTATTTCTATTAATTCCGAGTACAAACTAAAGTCCTTCACTGCTCAGCATTGTTTAATAGAACCAGCGTTATGATAATGACAATTCAATGGAGTTTAAACGATGTTGCTAAAATTTATATTATCTCACCTCAAGAATGATGGAATATCAGTTAAATCCAAACAAGCGCATGGAGGTTCGAAAGCACCTGTACCGTAACGATAAACCATTGCAAAGTAGCCAAGGGGGCCTACTTTTTTTGACTAAAATTTATAGCAGTTGGGTAAATAACTACTGATCCTTGTAACCGAATTGTTACCGAATAGGTGTAAGATTACAATGCAGCATAAGAATTATGCGGAAAAACTCGCCTTTAATTTAAAAAAAAGCAATTAAAGACGGGATCAGAAAGTTTTCATAAATCAATTTCTGAGGAAAATTCTCTGTGAACGATTGGACAAGCGGGCTTACCTGTATCCGAAGTCCACAAACTTCATATCGTGGTAATACCTTCGTATTGTTTTCCAACACATCATTAAATCGTCTGCATACCAATTTTAATCGATACATATTATAAACGCTGATGTTTGGATTATTCTAAAAGATTAATCTTAGTATTACATGATATATTGTCATCGAAGTCGATAACATTAAAATCATTTGTAAACATGATGTTTTTGTTGTTGCAACTTTTGCGCATTAACTCTCAAAACTGTATGCCAATCTTACTGAAGCGACGTTTAAATTCGGCAATAAGACCAAATTTAATCCTTTTTAGACAATATGTTCATTCAAGAAGAGCCTTCTCAGTCAGATTAACTAATAATCGCTGCATTCATTCATCATTTGAGATTTAATCACTGTTTCATAAGTATCCACGGAATGGGACACAGCAGTATAACGCTATTTGCACACACGTCATCCATTCACGCAAACGGTAGTTTTCAGTGTTGCTTTATCGAAGAGCATAGATCAACATTTCAAAGAACACCTGAACTAACATTTTGCTCTTTAGCGATAAGTTCGAAAATTTTAATCAAAACTTTCTGTGGCATATTTTCCAAAGATGCCTCTAATTTTTCATCTGAACATCCCACTGCTGAATTCTTCTGTAAACATAAATTGTTTGATGGCACAATTTCATAACTGAAGAGAAAAATGAAAATTTGAAGTCGTAAATATGAACAAAAGCAAATTAATCATATGTATTGTAAAAGATATCTTTCAAATATAATTCGATCAAAGTTCTGACGAAGACTAACGGAAACAATGTTCATAATTAAATAATAAACATTTTTGTACATTTTTAGACTGCGCAAAATGAATAAAAGTGTAAAACACATTTAATCACTAACCAAATCAGATGGTCCGTGTAGAAAAAGTTCTTCAATCATTTGAGCTTGGTGTCTAATTACCAATTTGTCTCGGCGATGCTTCCTAGAACGTGGCCATAGCTTGATTTTCGGTTGTTGCCAGGTACCCTCTGTTCCGGGTACTTCAACTCGCATCATAGAATTCTGACCATAAATGAACTCGACATGGGTTGTTAGCTCCCTCTCTGTTTTCTTTTCTGTTCCATTTTTCTTTTCAGGATCTATTTTTGGATCTGTTGGCTTATCGCGCGCTACAGAGAGAGTGATTGTCGGTTCACACAACTGGAGAGTTACCTCGGTAACCACAAGCCCGTCAACCTTATAATCATGCTGCTTGTGCTCTTGCTTTCTGGAACCATTGCTTTGATGTTGGATTTGATCAAGAAACTGCTGCGCATCACTTTCAGGAAATGTTCTAGATGATGATGTCTGGAAGTTACATTGAGCATATCCCGAAACCGGAATAAATGGTCTGGTTGCTGGCTGAAACTGCCCTGAATGAGATGCACCAAATTGCTGTAAAACTTGACCAGATTCAGAAATTCTTGCCATGGGCTGTGCAGGTAATCCAGGAACTGGCTGGGAGAATTTCGACACTTGACCATGTAATGGCTCTGTTCCTGTTATTGGCTGTGTAGGCATTCCAGGAACTGCCTGAGAAAATTGCGGTACGACTTGACCAGGTAATGGCCCTGTTCCTGTTATTGGCTGTGTAGGCATTCCAGGAACTGCCTGAGGAAATTGCGGTACGACTTGACCAGGTAATGGCCCTGTTCCTGTTATTGGCTGTGTAGGCATTCCAGGAACTGCCTGAGGAAATTGCGGTACGACTTGACCAGGTAATAGTCCTGTTCCTGTTATTGGCTGTGTAGGCATTCCAGGAACTACCTGAGGAAATTGCGGTACGACTTGACCAGGTAATGGTCCTGTTCCTGTTATTGGCTGTGTAGGCCCAGGAACTGCCTGAGGAAATTGCGGTATGACTTGACCGGGTAACGGCTGTGCGGGAATCCTTGTCATTGGCTGTACAGATAAATTAGGGACAGGATGAGGAAATTGCGGTATGACAGGAAAAGGTCCATATTGTTGTGGCTGTAGAACTTGGCTGTATAGCGGTCCTGCACGAGTCTCTACCATTTGCATTTCGGGTTGTGCTGAATATGATTGGAAAGGCACCGGGTCATACTGTTGTGGAACTTGGCTGTATAGCGGTCCTGCACGAGTCTCTACCATTTGCATTTCGGGTTGTACTGGATATGGCGGGGCGGAAAGCGGTCTATACATAGGAGCTTCTACAATTTGTATCCCAGTTTGTTGCGGAAATGGAACAACAGGAATAGATCCATATTGTTGAGGAACTTGGTTATGAAGATGTCCACCAAGACCTTCTACAATTTGCATTTTGGTTTGCATTAACTGTGCTTCTTGTGGAGGGAAACATTGTGCCATTGATGGTTGCACGTAACTCACGGTCTGTTCAATTTGCAATAGACCTGCGGTAGACACTCTTTTAAATTTCTTATTTTTTGAGGTATCCGGAAGTTTTTCATCTGATTCTTGCATTTCCGCAGCATTTTTAGTTGCTCCTTGTATCTGTGCAGGAGTCTCAGATATTTCTTCCTTCTGCACCGGAATTCCGAGTGATGTTTCTTCCTTCTGTACTGGAGTTCCGAGTGATGCTTTTTCCTTCTGTACTGGAGTTTCGAGTGATGCTTTTTCCTTCTGTACTGGAGTTCGGAGTGATGTTTCTTCCTCCTGTACTGGAGTTCCGCGTGATGTTTCTTCCTTCTGTACTGGAGTTCCGCGTGATGTTTCTTCCTTCTGTACTGGAGTTCCGAGTGATGTTTCTTCCTTCTGCACCGGAGTTCCGAGTGATGCTTTTTCCTTCTGTACTGGAGTTCGGAGTGATGTTTCTTCCTCCTGTACTGGAGTTCGGAGTGATGTTTCTTCCTCCTGTACTGGAGTTCCGCGTGATGTTTCTTCCTTCTGTACTGGAGTTTCGAGTGATGCTTTTTCCTTCTGTACTGGAGTTCGGAGTGATGTTTCTTCCTCCTGTACTGGAGTTCCGCGTGATGTTTCTTCCTTCTGTACTGGAGTTCGGAGTGATGTTTCTTCCTCCTGTACTGGAGTTCCGCGTGATGTTTCTTCCTTCTGTACTGGAGTTCCGAGTGATGCTTTTTCCTTCTGTACTGGAGTTTCGAGTAATGCTTTTTCCTTCTGTACTGGAGTTTCGAGTGATGCTTTTTCCTTCTGTACTGGAGTTCGGAGTGATGTTTCTTCCTCCTGTACTGGAGTTCCGCGTGATGTTTCTTCCTTCTGTACTGGAGTTCGGAGTGATGTTTCTTCCTCCTGTACTGGAGTTCCGCGTGATGTTTCTTCCTTCTGTACTGGAGTTTCGAGTGATGCTTTTTCCTTCTGTACTGGAGTTTCGAGTAATGCTTTTTCCTTCTGTACTGGAGTTTCGAGTGATGCTTTTTCCTTCTGTACTGGAGTTCGGAGTGATGTTTCTTCCTCCTGTACTGGAGTTCCGCGTGATGTTTCTTCCTTCTGTACTGGAGTTCCGCGTGATGTTTCTTCCTTCTGTACTGGAGTTTCGAGTAATGCTTTTTCCTTCTGTACTGGAGTTTCGAGTGATGCTTTTTCCTTCTGTACTGGAGTTCGGAGTGATGTTTCTTCCTCCTGTACTGGAGTTCCGCGTGATGTTTCTTCCTTCTGTACTGGAGTTCCGCGTGATGTTTCTTCCTTCTGTACTGGAGTTTCGAGTGATGCTTTTTCCTTCTGTACTGGAGTTTCGAGTGATGCTTTTTCCTTCTGTACTGGAGTTCGGAGTGATGTTTCTTCCTCCTGTACTGGAGTTCCGCGTGATGTTTCTTCCTTCTGTACTGGAGTTCCGCGTGATGTTTCTTCCTTCTGTACTGGAGTTTCGAGTGATGCTTTTTCCTTCTGTACTGGAGTTCGGAGTGCTGTTTGTTTCTTCTGCACTTGAGTTTGAAATGTTGTTTCTTCCTGCTTCTGAGCTACAATTCCAATTGTTGTTTGCTTCTGCATCAGAGTTTCAGTTGTTCCTCCTTGCTTTTGCACCAGGGTCATAGTTGCTTTTCGCTGCTTCTGCGCAGCTACCCTTTCCTGCATTGGAGTTCCTCCTTGCTTCTGCACCGGGGTTCCAGTTGTCCTTTCCTGTTTTTGTATAGGTATTCTTCCTTCCTTATGAACTGGAGTTTCAGTTATTCTTTCTTGCTTTTGCCCCAGAGTCCCAGCGGCACTTTCTTGGCTCTTGACCGAAGTTGTAGGTATCCTTTTTTTCTTCTCTTTCGGAATCCTGGTTGCTAATTCTTGCTTCTGAGCATCAACTTCAGGTACTTTTTCTTTTTTTTGTATTAAAGTTTTAGTTACGGTTTCTTGTTTCTGCACAGAATCTTGTTTTCGTGTCAGAGTTCCGATCGTCTTTTCTTGTCTGTGCGTAGGAGTTCTTACTATTCCTTTTTGACATGAAGTTCCAGCTCTCAGTCCTTGTTGCTGATCTGAAGTTTCAGCTGTTCCTTGCTTTTCCCGTCTGATAGTCTCACTAGTTGCTTCTTTCCTCTGATCGGAAGTTCTAATTTTTCTATCTTTTTTCTTTATAATACTTCCTCTTTTTTCTAGTGCGGAAATTCTAACTGCTTCTTCTTGCTTTTGCATAGAATATCCAGCTACTTTTTCTTCTTTCTGCACTGAAATTGTAACTTTATGTTTTTGCTCAGGATTTAAATCTCCTTTTTCCGGTTTTTGCCCTGACATCACAGTTATCTCCTGGTAAGCAGTCTCAGAGAGTTCCTCTCCTTTCTCCGTGGAAGCACTAGCCTCCTGCAATGAAGATATTACCGTTTTTTTTTGCTTCTGAGTACTACTTCTAATTATTGCTTCTTGTTTCTGGAAAATAGTTCCGGTCTCTCTTTTTTGCTTTTGATCTGAAATCGCTCCCGTTTGCCTATGTGTACAAATCCTAACCATTTCTTCAGAAGTCCTCTGTTCTTGCTTCTGTTCGAAAGATCTAGTTGCCATTTCTTTTTTTTCTGATGTTCCAGCCATCTATGAAATACTGGAAAAAATGAAAGTATTTGCTTGAGTATAAGAAATCATGAACATCATAGCACTAATTATCACTTGCACACATTACTGCCTCAACTTTGAAAAGTGAGCCGCATCGCATTACTATGTACTGCATGCTACATCTTGCTCTCCGTTATTTCTGGGAATAGATTATCCAAGTTCTGCACTAACCTGACATACAAGTTAGGCCAGACTACGAACGAACATTTGTTTTGTCAGAAAATTGGAGAAAAGAAATATGATTTATGGTCACATAAGGGCTAGCATTTTATTGCTTCTCACTTATCACTATGAGGTTCTTATCAGCAAAAAGTATCAGATACTCGCAAACTTACTATTTCAATTTGCAAATCGCGGTAAATGCTTCCGAAAAGACACTAATCACTGAAGAAAAGAAGAAGTAGATGACATTACCCGCTCTAGATGCAGTGCATGATCCCGCAATGACCGCACCATTTTCATTTTATATTGACAGCATATAAAAAAATGATTGCAGTGCGAACGTTCACTAGCAGATCAGGAATAAGGGGATGAATCAACAACGGTAGAGTAGCATATTCGGAATAGTCTATATAATGACAACATTGTGCTTTATAATCAGTAGTATAATGATCATAGTGAGAACATATCCATTCCTTTGATAAGTATTTGAAATTTTTTTTTTGAAATGATTTTGATTATTGAAAAACTTACTGAAAGATTAAAAGATTATTGCAAGATAATTGATTCTTATGAAAAATTGGAAAATTTTGTACATTTGCTATAATATCCATTTTAAATTAGGTACTCAGTGATTTAGTAAATCCTAATACTCTAGTTTCTTAAATGAATTATTTGTCACTTCATAACTGAATTACTTCTCAAATAACTGACGTGTTGTACGAAAAATGATTTCTTCATCTTACCTTATAATTTCGATAAACTGAACATCTGTTTTTGATTGTGCTGAAATGCTTCTAAGCACTTTCACAATATATTTTTAATTACAAATTAAATTCTCTTAATTTCATGGCAGATGATTGAGAATTATCATTTTAAAATCAGTCCCTTTAGTACAAAAGTAAATCATATTGAACCTAGCTCGAACTTAGCTTAATGAGTTATTAAGTACGAAGGTTATGGTAAATGAAAGCAAGATTAGGAATTAATTGTATTAACTAATTAATTTGTAAGCTAAATGGTAATTTGTTTAATCCACTTTATCAGTTGTTTGAACTGTTTGATAATTTTCTTGTTGTTCTCTTCTCTTAAATCAACTTTTATTTGTTCATTTTATACTTTTGTTGTGCAAGGAATAGTTTTTTAAACTTCGGTCCATGTCATTCAAAGAATCACAGTGTTATCATTTGGTTTTTGTCTTCGCGGCAAATCAACAGGGAAACTCGTTCTTTTGATCAGTGTAATAAATTTAACGAAATACCTCTGCAAAGAAATGTCCAACTCTTATAATTCTGTGTTGCTTTCGTCGGTTCATTAAACATTTCGTAATTAAACTTATTTCTCTCTGATCTTAGTAGTCAAAAATGGGGTTTTGATCAGTCTTTCAGAAAAGTAGTTTGGTCTCATTGATTTTTCTAGAAAACTGTGTTTAGTAAGTTAAACTGTCCAAAAAAGAAAGAATTTGATTGAAGTATTTTGGGACAAGAAATTTATTTTTTTAAATAGAATATGTACCAGAGTTTACATTTCGGATTTCGGAAATTTATCTATCAGTATATTTTCTTATCTCATTATTTCAATTCGATTTTGGACATTCGGATTTTTAACTACAAGTGCATCAAAAAGCTTTTGCTTCTGTTTGCTTCACCATGACCTGACTTACGCCAACTGCATTTTGTGTGTGGAAAATAATGCACAGTCTTGTTAAGCAGCTGAAGTTCAATTTATGTTAGAACAAACACGATCAAGCAGATTTTTCCTATGACCAAAGTGACAATTCTTTAAATATTGAGAGAAAATTTTTTTACACAGTCGAGAAGGAAGTTCGTGATAATATAATATGTAAAACAAAGATAAATGATCATCACCACATATATTCTAATCAAAAACTGAGTTACTGCAACTCCTGAGTGATTGCAATCATAATTACAAGAATTAAAAAATGAAAAACAATGATTAAAGTTTCCTTGAACAAGAACTATCGACAGCTTAGAACAAAAATTTCAATATCTCAAAATTCTAGCTTTCTTCATTTCTTCCCCATCATTAACAAAACCATATGAGAATAAAATTGTTGTGCAATTTTTAAGTTTAACATCTACTACAAAAAGAGAAAAAGGAATAAAGAAATGTAAATTTCTTTTTTGGAGTTTTCTTACATGTCTGTTTGTTTGTAAAATTTTACTTATTCCAAATTAACTATGTTTTTCAGAGTACGACGATGGGATTAGTAAGTGCTTCACTGATCACATTGGTACTCGTTTGGATCATTCACTTCGTCATTAAAAAACTCAGAACTATACTGAAGCAAATTAATGCGGTACAGGGACCACCAACTTGGCCACTTATAGGCAATCTACACCAGTTTCATTTCAAACCAGATGGTACATATTTCAACTTTTTTCGTGTCGTTGCTATTTGAAAAGTTGGCTCTAAAATTAGATTAATTAGTTTGGCAATAAAAACTAACTTCTCGCAGAAATTACATGCATATGACATTAAATTTGAACAGAAGAACCAATTAATTTTCCTTATTTAAATTGGTTCGAATTTAAAATTAGATTCAAGATCTATAAATTGGGCAAGTTTTTAAGAGTAAAATTCTTAATCAGTTGTTTCCTCATTGTAATTTTCAAAGTGCAGTGAGAAAATTGATGAAAGTTATAGAAGCGTTGGAAATATCACCTGTTAGAGAAGAAATTAGATATGAAATTGAAGAGGGAGAAAATGTACTAATTGAGAAGAAAGCAAATAACAGAGGCCATAAAGTTTTAGAGAGAACTGCAACATTTTTTGTTCCAACAAATTATTTTACACTAAAATATCAAAAATGAAAGTATATTACAGAATTCTTCGAACAAGCTCAGGGTATAGCATATATGTTACAAGCACGCGGTGAGCGCATGTGTCGTATTTGGTTCGGTCCCTGTCCATGGATTTTACTGTACGGAGCAGACGAGTGCGAAGCTATTCTTGGAAGTAATAAAATCTTAGACAAACCATTTCAATATGGCTTTTTAAGTGGATGGATTGGACAAGGGCTGCTGATCAGGTCGTGTTTTCTCGAATATTTCCTAGCTTTGAAATTTGACGATTTAAAGAGCTTTTAATATATATAAATTTTTTTTTTTTTGATAAGTACAATAAAAAAATCAGTCAAAACTGATTCTCTATCAGTTGAAAGTGAAGTATTACAAAAATTAGAAGACCAAAAAATATTAATTATCTTATGAAGAAAACCAGCCTATTAATATTTACTGGTGCTTAAAAATACATATATATCACTGAAAAATCCATTTTCTGGAATCCATACAGATGGAAACTAGAAGGAAGACTAACTGCGATTTAATTGCACCTGTTTGCTCATTTCTTCATAATTTTTTAGAAAAAACTTCGGAAAATTGACAATTCCCTTTGGTGCAGATTATGATAATTAAATCCCTTAAATTTTTATTCAAAAACAAGATTTGAAATTTGAAAAAAAAGAAGAAATCGTTTTATTAAAAGGAGGGATGAACTAGAATTTCTATTTTGCTGTATCACCAGCCAAACAATCGTTTTCGAACAGAAACGTAAAAATTCTCATAAGTGATGAGAATATTTAGAAAGCTCTAGACTTTTCGACACAGTTCTACTTTCGAATTTGACAATAAAGAGTAGGTAGGAAGTGTTTTTGAACAGGTCGATTGTGATTAAGCTATTCAATATTGGCACGAGTGATAACGATTATCTTGAGTTGACTTTTACTATCGGACTGTTTTTATTTTCACCTTACTATAATCACTGTCGACTTTGTTCAATGTGCAAAAGATTAACTTAGGAATCAAATTTAACTAATTAATTAGGCGGAGATCAATTAGTTTTATTTGCTTCTTATTTTTTCATATTTTAGCTGTCATTTATTGTTATCTCTGATTCTTGATTATTTCAGCGAGCCAAAAAAGTGGCGATCGCGACGAAAACTTCTTACACCGACATTTCACTATGACATATTGAAAGATTTTGTTGGTGTAAGTAAAAACACTTTACTGGAGGCTTTGTAAATTGAGACTGATTTTAATAGTATATGTTCTCTCTACAAATTTCTATTAACACAGAGTTATAGCGCGAAATTTTATATAATTACTGCTCTCCGATAACTAGATCTTTAGGTGTATAATAAGCACGGACAAACACTGCTACAAAAATTCCACGCTTTGTGTGGTAATCAGTACAACGATATATTTCATATGATATCGCTGTGTACATTGGATATTATCTGCGAAGCTGCTCTCGGTACACATGTCGATGCCCAGAACAAATCGTCTCCATACTTGGATGCTGTTTGCAAGTTTGTTTATTTAAATTATTTGAAAGAAAATGCTTTCAATTCAACGTCTCACACTCTTTGTAAAATTATTTTGTCATGATTTTAATAGCTTAAGTACTATTTCATTCCTAAAATTAAAAATGAATGAAAAAACATAGATTTAAGGATAAAATATATTATTCACCAGCGAACACTGAAGGCACATTTTTACTTCGACACCATTTATAATATATTTGGCAGCGGGAAAGATGAGAGCAAATGCACTGAAATACTTCACGAATTCACTGGCGCGGTAATTTGACGGCGTTATCTAAGTTCTTTTGCTTAAAAACATGACTTCCCGTTATGCGACTTATTCAAATACCAATATTGTGAAAAGTTTTGAGAAGCTCTGGTTTTTGCCTTTATAAAATTAAATTAATTCTATAGGCAATAGCAAATCGTAAGAGATTAGTCGATGAAGCTGGTGGTGTCAGTAGCCTAATGGAGAAAGAAACAGTATCAGGTACGATGAGCTTATTGCCGAGTATGATTCTGTAAGCTGTTTATTAATCAGTATGACCTAAATTTTCATTTTCAGGCAAACGACGTATGGCGTTTCTGGATTTCATGCTCGATTTAAATGCTAAGGGTGAATTACCTATGGAAGGTGTACAGGAAGAAGTGGACACATTCACTTTCGAAGTAATTTTTTATTTTGTTATCCAACAATTATGCTTCCTTTATTCCTCATTGAAAATAAGCTTAAAAACACTTTAGGCACACGATTCAACTTCAACAAGCATGAACTGGTTTTTGCACTTGATGGGTACCAATCCAGAAATTCAAGCGAAAGTTCAAAAGGAAGTCGACGAAGTTTTAGGGGAAGGTATGTGGCTTTAAAAAAATATATATGTGTACATACATATATATCCAGAAACAGCTGTGTCATAATTTTTCAGAAAATAGATCTGTGACGTATGAGGACCTCGGACAACTAAGATTCTTGGAGGCCTGCATCAAAGAAACATTGCGACTATTTCCTAGTGTACCTATGCAGGCACGATTATTGACTGAAGATACAAAAATCGGTATAAGTTTTCCAACACCGGAAAAGCTCAGTGCATTTTGAACTTATTGAAGCTTTGATTACTGTCTGCAGATATTATCAGACTCATATCTTAAAATTTAGTAAATAATGCAAAATATATATAATATTTGACCATACAGGCGCATTCTGACAAATTTCAGTTTTTTCTTATATGAATGTGTCAATGTTCAGAGTAGGATTCCTGATTTAAAAATCGTTTTCAATGGGACTATTGTCAATAAAGTATTCGGCTTCAGGAAATAAGCTGCTACCATGTGGTATGAGCGTTGTAATTATTGCATCAATGGTGCATAGAGATCCACGATACTGGCCGGATCCAGAAGCATTCAAACCAGAACGATTCATTGACAATCAGCCCAGACATCCGTTTTCATATATTCCTTTCTCTGCTGGACCCAGAAATTGCATCGGTATCAGATTTGTTGAAAAAAACTGTTTGACTTGAGGAATGGGAAATATTTCAAAATTACAAGCATAATAGTATGATACAAAGAGTAAATACATAAAATTAATATTCTTAGGATAATGGACAAACATCTCTTACAGGACAACGGTTCGCACTTATGGAAGAAAAATGCATCCTAGCGCTGCTAATGCGGAATTTGAAGGTGAAATCGAAACTACGTACCGATCAGATGCGTGTGTCCGCTGAGCTTGTAATTCGACCACTATTTGGCAATAACATACGATTTGAAGCACGTAAATTTGGGGACTACGTGCAAATCGCATAGATCGATATTTCAGTTTGATTGTCGCGAGATATTCAATGAAATAATACCTAATGGTGCATGCAATAATGTTTGTCTGAATGGTTAATAATGTGTTGGGTTAAATGAAAAGTTTATAGCTAATCATATTCTCGCCCTGTCCATTTATTATTTCATATGATCCTCTTTCCTTTAGTCCTCTCCATTTTATAAACCGTATCACTATTCAAATGCAGTCATCGTAATCGGAATCATTTGGAAGCGAGCTTTGTAGGCTCAAATTGTTACTTAGTCTGCAAAACATAGATAGCCATCTGGTTCAAGGCTAGATCATGTTAATTCTATCATAACAATGCCGAATCATAATGGTGTGTGTTTTCATTAAGTGTGTAATAAATGCTAGTTGAAGTAGTAATGTTTCTGAGCAATTTGCTTGACATCAATATCAGCTGTATAATCTGCAGACAGGATCTTCGCTACAACACTAGATTGTCATTAAGTTCAAGTGGTTCGATAAAGAAAGTATTGGAATGTTACTTTCAGTAAAGAAGACATATGCAATAATAAGATAGACTGCGGAATTTGATGCATTATGTAATTAATTCACTTGGAATAAAGCGTTAAGTAATTAACTTACAAGCTATGTTTCTAAATGGTAATCCACTTTATCAGTTGTTTGAACTGTTTGATAATTTTCTTGTTGTTCTCTTCTCTTAAATCAACTTTTATTTGTTCATTTTATACTTTTGTTGTGCAAGGAATAGTTTTTTAAACTTCGGTCCATGTCATTCAAAGAATCACAGTGTTATCATTTGGTTTTTGTCTTCGCGGCAAATCAACAGGGAAACTCGTTCTTTTGATCAGTGTAATAAATTTAACGAAATACCTCTGCAAAGAAATGTCCAACTCTTATAATTCTGTGTTGCTTTCGTCGGTTCATTAAACATTTCGTAATTAAACTTATTTCTCTCTGATCTTAGTAGTCAAAAATGGGGTTTTGATCAGTCTTTCAGAAAAGTAGTTTGGTCTCATTGATTTTTCTAGAAAACTGTGTTTAGTAAGTTAAACTGTCCAAAAAAGAAAGAATTTGATTGAAGTATTTTGGGACAAGAAATTTATTTTTTTAAATAGAATATGTACCAGAGTTTACATTTCGGATTTCGGAATATTCTTCTGTATGCTTCTAATAGACAATTTGAAATTAATATAAGCTATAATTTTTTTGCAAAAAAACAGTATGCGGTTTTGTTACATAAGTGGGATTTAAAGCATGATAGCAGTGAGCAATTATGCAATTTTTTTCTGGGAGACTGATTAAAATGTGGCTCACTTTTCTTACTGTACTGAAAAACAAATTTTTTTTAAAGAAACTGATCAAGATATGGCAAACAAGTTTCCCTAAAAGAGCTGACGAAGATATAATCAGAAAATATTTTCCCAAACTAACTGATCAAAATATTTGATGTAACAAATTTTTCCGGTTTGTAGCACTGATTGCTTTGTTATTTTCTTTCTTCTATTTCATAGAACTAATAAAAAAAATTGCTGATTTTTTTTTCCAGCTTTAATATCACATTTTGGAAACATTCTGAAAGACAGCTATAAAGAAAGAAACGTATCCGACTTAAAACAAATTCTTTTACAGTTTATAACAGGTATCGCTTAAAGTTTTTAAATTCACTTTTAGATGTATAAAACAGTAATCTGACTAAAATAATTAATTAATCCGACAAAATAGAAAGACGTTATAAATCAATTAACACTGTAATTGATCAGACAGCACACTTCATCATCAAGTTGATTTTTATGATTTGATATATATATATATGCGAACAATAAGAATTTCGTGAACAAGTGAACAATAACAAAAGTCTGGCAATTTAAGTATACCTAGCTGTTACTTCAAGGAGAGAAAATATAGATGCTACTTCACTGATCCGATAATGAAATCTCGCCAATAATTCAATAATAAAAAGCAGTCGAACTTAAAATAGACTTTCTTTCGTGAAATCGAAGATTCTCAACTGAAAGTAGTCAGCAGGAGATAAGAATCAGATATGGGCAGGATTTGGTAAAGTGCCTAGCACAAGATTGTTATCACCGCATGGGTCTATTTCTTCGAAACTTCTTTTCCATTATTTATTGTGACACCTTCACTGAAGGGCAACCTGACGTAATCTTTTATTTACATTCAAAAATGTCATATTCGCTTGTTTCACCTATAATATTTTCGATTTTTTATTTTAGCCTAACTTCGTCAAAATTTCAAATAAGAATAAAAATTCTTTTCAAACCGAAACCTTAGTCTAATGTTGAATATTGATCAGGAATTGTTTTCTTCATAGTTAAAAGGAACAATAGTTTAAGTTTTTCCGAACAAGAATTACCTACCGACGATTATTTAAAATTTTAACTTTATGTCATTTCCTCCCTTTTATTATCAAAACAAGAAGACGATAAACTTTTTACATAAATTAGTAAGCTTAATATATAATCCAAAATGAAGTCTGAAGTATTTTTGTAAAGAAAAATGTAATTGTCTTTCGTGAAACTTTTTATCTGCTTGCTTGTTTGTACCATTTCACTTATTTCAAAATAACGATGGGATTAGTAAGTGCTTCACTGATCACATTGGTACTCGTTTGGATCATTCACTTCGTCATTAAAAAACTCAGAACTATACTGAAGCAAATTAATGCGGTACAGGGACCACCAACTTGGCCACTTATAGGCAATCTACACCAGTTTCATTTCAAACCAGATGGTACATATTTCAACTTTTTTCGTGTCGTTGCTATTTGAAAAGTTGGCTCTAAAATTAGATTAATTAGTTTGGCAATAAAAACTAACTTCTCGCAGAAATTACATGCATATGACATTAAATTTGAACAGAAGAACCAATTAATTTTCCTTATTTAAATTGGTTCGAATTTAAAATTAGATTCAAGATCTATAAATTGGGCAAGTTTTTAAGAGTAAAATTCTTAATCAGTTGTTTCCTCATTGTAATTTTCAAAGTGCAGTGAGAAAATTGATGAAAGTTATAGAAGCGTTGGAAATATCACCTGTTAGAGAAGAAATTAGATATGAAATTGAAGAGGGAGAAAATGTACTAATTGAGAAGAAAGCAAATAACAGAGGCCATAAAGTTTTAGAGAGAACTGCAACATTTTTTGTTCCAACAAATTATTTTACACTAAAATATCAAAAATGAAAGTATATTACAGAATTCTTCGAACAAGCTCAGGGTATAGCATATATGTTACAAGCACGCGGTGAGCGCATGTGTCGTATTTGGTTCGGTCCCTGTCCATGGATTTTACTGTACGGAGCAGACGAGTGCGAAGCTATTCTTGGAAGTAATAAAATCTTAGACAAACCATTTCAATATGGCTTTTTAAGTGGATGGATTGGACAAGGGCTGCTGATCAGGTCGTGTTTTCTCGAATATTTCCTAGCTTTGAAATTTGACGATTTAAAGAGCTTTTAATATATATAAATTTTTTTTTTTTTGATAAGTACAATAAAAAAATCAGTCAAAACTGATTCTCTATCAGTTGAAAGTGAAGTATTACAAAAATTAGAAGACCAAAAAATATTAATTATCTTATGAAGAAAACCAGCCTATTAATATTTACTGGTGCTTAAAAATACATATATATCACTGAAAAATCCATTTTCTGGAATCCATACAGATGGAAACTAGAAGGAAGACTAACTGCGATTTAATTGCACCTGTTTGCTCATTTCTTCATAATTTTTTAGAAAAAACTTCGGAAAATTGACAATTCCCTTTGGTGCAGATTATGATAATTAAATCCCTTAAATTTTTATTCAAAAACAAGATTTGAAATTTGAAAAAAAAGAAGAAATCGTTTTATTAAAAGGAGGGATGAACTAGAATTTCTATTTTGCTGTATCACCAGCCAAACAATCGTTTTCGAACAGAAACGTAAAAATTCTCATAAGTGATGAGAATATTTAGAAAGCTCTAGACTTTTCGACACAGTTCTACTTTCGAATTTGACAATAAAGAGTAGGTAGGAAGTGTTTTTGAACAGGTCGATTGTGATTAAGCTATTCAATATTGGCACGAGTGATAACGATTATCTTGAGTTGACTTTTACTATCGGACTGTTTTTATTTTCACCTTACTATAATCACTGTCGACTTTGTTCAATGTGCAAAAGATTAACTTAGGAATCAAATTTAACTAATTAATTAGGCGGAGATCAATTAGTTTTATTTGCTTCTTATTTTTTCATATTTTAGCTGTCATTTATTGTTATCTCTGATTCTTGATTATTTCAGCGAGCCAAAAAAGTGGCGATCGCGACGAAAACTTCTTACACCGACATTTCACTATGACATATTGAAAGATTTTGTTGGTGTAAGTAAAAACACTTTACTGGAGGCTTTGTAAATTGAGACTGATTTTAATAGTATATGTTCTCTCTACAAATTTCTATTAACACAGAGTTATAGCGCGAAATTTTATATAATTACTGCTCTCCGATAACTAGATCTTTAGGTGTATAATAAGCACGGACAAACACTGCTACAAAAATTCCACGCTTTGTGTGGTAATCAGTACAACGATATATTTCATATGATATCGCTGTGTACATTGGATATTATCTGCGAAGCTGCTCTCGGTACACATGTCGATGCCCAGAACAAATCGTCTCCATACTTGGATGCTGTTTGCAAGTTTGTTTATTTAAATTATTTGAAAGAAAATGCTTTCAATTCAACGTCTCACACTCTTTGTAAAATTATTTTGTCATGATTTTAATAGCTTAAGTACTATTTCATTCCTAAAATTAAAAATGAATGAAAAAACATAGATTTAAGGATAAAATATATTATTCACCAGCGAACACTGAAGGCACATTTTTACTTCGACACCATTTATAATATATTTGGCAGCGGGAAAGATGAGAGCAAATGCACTGAAATACTTCACGAATTCACTGGCGCGGTAATTTGACGGCGTTATCTAAGTTCTTTTGCTTAAAAACATGACTTCCCGTTATGCGACTTATTCAAATACCAATATTGTGAAAAGTTTTGAGAAGCTCTGGTTTTTGCCTTTATAAAATTAAATTAATTCTATAGGCAATAGCAAATCGTAAGAGATTAGTCGATGAAGCTGGTGGTGTCAGTAGCCTAATGGAGAAAGAAACAGTATCAGGTACGATGAGCTTATTGCCGAGTATGATTCTGTAAGCTGTTTATTAATCAGTATGACCTAAATTTTCATTTTCAGGCAAACGACGTATGGCGTTTCTGGATTTCATGCTCGATTTAAATGCTAAGGGTGAATTACCTATGGAAGGTGTACAGGAAGAAGTGGACACATTCACTTTCGAAGTAATTTTTTATTTTGTTATCCAACAATTATGCTTCCTTTATTCCTCATTGAAAATAAGCTTGAAAAGCATTTCAGGCACATGACACAACTTCAACAAGCATGAACTGGTTTTTGCACTTGATGGGTACCAATCCAGAAATTCAAGCGAAAGTTCAAAAGGAAGTCGACGAAGTTTTAGGGGAAGGTATGTGGCTTTAAAAAAATATATATGTGTACATACATATATATCCAGAAACAGCTGTGTCATAATTTTTCAGAAAATAGATCTGTGACGTATGAGGACCTCGGACAACTAAGATTCTTGGAGGCCTGCATCAAAGAAACATTGCGACTATTTCCTAGCGTACCTATGCAAGCCCGACAGTTGACCAAAGCTACGAAAATTGGTAAAATTTTTCTAGCATTTGAAAAGATACCATCAAATTTTAAGTCAGTAAAACATGTTGTGACTTTTTTCTGATTTTGCTTTCTTTCCCTTTTTCAGCTCTATAGAAATTGCACCCCCCACATTTATAAGAAAAAGTCTTTATACATACATTGCAAGTATCCGTACATTAACCAAATCCGCGTATTTCGTAAATAAAATTCTATTGTAGCGAAATCCCTACTTAAAATTTTTGTATAATTAAGGCTGATTGATTGATCATGAAGAAAGCTTTTGGGAGCTTCTAATTTGAGGGAATAAAATACTACCACGTGGTACGAGTGTTATGATCATCGCATCAATGATTCATAGAGATCCACGATACTGGCCGGATCCAGAAGCATTCAAACCAGAACGATTCATTGACAATCAGCCCAGACATCCGTTTTCATATATTCCTTTCTCTGCTGGACCCAGAAATTGCATCGGTATCAGATTTGTTGAAAAAAACTGTTTGACTTGAGGAATGGGAAATATTTCAAAATTACAAGCATAATAGTATGATACAAAGAGTAAATACATAAAATTAATATTCTTAGGATAATGGACAAACATCTCTTACAGGACAACGGTTCGCACTTATGGAAGAAAAATGCATCCTAGCGCTGCTAATGCGGAATTTGAAGGTGAAATCGAAACTACGTACCGATCAGATGCGTGTGTCCGCTGAGCTTGTAATTCGACCACTATTTGGCAATAACATACGATTTGAAGCACGTAAATTTGGGGACTACGTGCAAATCGCATAGATCGATATTTCAGTTTGATTGTCGCGAGATATTCAATGAAATAATACCTAATGGTGCATGCAATAATGTTTGTCTGAATGGTTAATAATGTGTTGGGTTAAATGAAAAGTTTATAGCTAATCATATTCTCGCCCTGTCCATTTATTATTTCATATGATCCTCTTTCCTTTAGTCCTCTCCATTTTATAAACCGTATCACTATTCAAATGCAGTCATCGTAATCGGAATCATTTGGAAGCGAGCTTTGTAGGCTCAAATTGTTACTTAGTCTGCAAAACATAGATAGCCATCTGGTTCAAGGCTAGATCATGTTAATTCTATCATAACAATGCCGAATCATAATGGTGTGTGTTTTCATTAAGTGTGTAATAAATGCTAGTTGAAGTAGTAATGTTTCTGAGCAATTTGCTTGACATCAATATCAGCTGTATAATCTGCAGACAGGATCTTCGCTACAACACTAGATTGTCATTAAGTTCAAGTGGTTCGATAAAGAAAGTATTGGAATGTTACTTTCAGTAAAGAAGACATATGCAATAATAAGATAGACTGCGGAATTTGATGCATTATGTAATTAATTCACTTGGAATAAAGGATTAAAAATAAAGGCAAGCGGGAATAACGTACACTTCCGCTCTCCATGTAACGCATCATAGTGTAGAAGTTGGAGGCAAGATGACCGTGCTGTCTTTTCGTTCGTGAACAAAGCTGCATGGCGTAGTTGGAAGGAGATTGCGGGTGAGGAGTTGAGTGTCGTTTTGTTTGTTCAGGATATCTCGGTAGCTGTTCTGATAGTCGTTTAATGCATAATCGAATCTAACACTACATGTGCGGAAATGTGGGGTAAGCCTGAATTAAGCTGAAGTTTGGCTTTGCTGGTGTGGCCATGTCCCCCTTTCATGTTTCTGTCTAATGTAAAATGTGAAGTGTAGGATGTGATTGAGCCTTATTATCGGTGCTGTTGTTATCAGCATCACTTACTTTATTTTATCCACTAGCAAAATGTTTGATTTTGAACCACATGAGTAGGTATACAGAATGAGATGAAGAGTGCAGCAGAAGTGAGTTCGAATTCCTTCAACGGCTCATCGTCATCTTCATCGTCCACTTCATCCTCCTGCTCAACATCAGATATCAATGAGCTTTGTAAAGAAGTGAGAATTTGATAATTTTAATCTTTATATGTATTCCTATGAAATTAGCATTCATTTCATTTATTATTTTAATTTCAAACTCAATAATGTCTTCCTATTACAGGCATTTACAAAACATCATTTTACAAAATGTGCGGAACTGTTAAAAAAAGCACTGGATGGGACTAAAAGCGAAACAGAACGACGACGTTTACATGCAAATTTAGCTCTTTGTGAAGCGAAGAGCAAAGCACAGTTATTTAGTGCTGCATACCAGACTGCACTCCTCAACATTTTTCCCAAAGTATATGTTTCCGTTTAGTCCTATAATTGACTTTATATTAAATATATTGCAGTGCTTCATCACTACATCTGCAGTTTTAAATGAAATGATACTGCTATTCAGTATTTTAGCTGAAACCTGGTGAGGATCACAATTTAGATGATCATGATGAAGCAATTGCTGCATTCAATCTAGCACTAAATGCTTTCGTTCGAGGGAATCGGCGAACTTGTCTTGAGATTCTACAGTCTGTGATGACTGTAAATACTTTATCAGGTCAATTCTGTTTTTGCATGAATTATCAATGATTCAATAAGTTATCGTTTAAATTTAATAATTTCTTTCGTAACAATTGTTTTAATTAATTAGTTAATAACAAATTATGTTAATTAATTATATTACTTTAAACTAACTTGTAATAGCCAAATGGAATTCCTTATTTTACAACTTCGAATTATTTAACAAATGGGTTACAGATACGCTTTTCTGTGCAGTTTCACTATTGGAAATTGACGTAAGCTTAACATTATGTCAGCCGAAATTAGCATTGAAGCAAGCAGTCAAACTTCGTGATAGCATTACATGGCGTCGGGCAAACGTTGTCCAACGTGATTACCTTGATTGTTTGGAGTGTCGCATCCGGTGTCGTCTTGCACAAACGTCATCTTTGATCGATTTTAGTTTGAAACCTGAGGTTTTCATATATATATATAAAGCTTCATCCTGAAAAAAAATATATATATAAGCTTCATCCTGAAAAAAAGACTATTTTCAGTTCTTTATAGCAGTTTTAAGTTACAGTTGTTGCACTGGTGCCTTATACAGTCAGAACTTGATGTGAAAAACGGTAATGCAACACGTGCGGTAAATCGACTCTTAAAATTTCGCCCTTCGCTTCAGGTAGTTTGGGTGTTTTATTAAGATATATTTATTGTTAATACGTTTGGATATGTTTATGCTTTAAAAAAAATAAAAAGAAAGTTTGGCCGAATTATATTTTTTATTTTATTTTAGAACAAGTCTCCTTTTTATTCTTTATAATTTATTAATAATTTTCAGTTACGGTTATTGCAGTTATTTTTTGTTTAATAAATATTTCATCCTTTGTCTGACTGAACTATTTCAAAAAATGCACAATCTATGTAGTTTATTAATCTAATTATCCCCATAAACATAGTATTTGTGGGCATTTCTTTGCACCGCTTTCTCATATAAAGTCATATAAAGTAGATACAGGATGAAGAACGCAGACTTGTTGATAATGCGCTTGGATGTGTTTATGCTTTGTCGCTGAAAAAGATAAGTTTGGCAGAGTCATATTTTCGATCAGCAATGTTGGTGAAACAAGAAAAAAGGAAAAGGTTCGTGTTTGCGGTAATGACAAATAAATATACTTGATAATGGTTATTCTGATTAGTAAAGAATGAAGTTAGTTGAACAGGCTGTTTTTTTTTTTTTTTTTTTTTTTTTTTTTTTTTTTTGTGAATCGGGTGTTTTCTGCATGTGCTATAGCGAGTATGATGCTTAATCTTGTAAATTCAATTTGTTATCGATCTGATCATTACATTTGAAATTAAACCGCTGTAATAATTTTTTACTGATGCAGAATATATTCTCCACTATGCAGTAACATTCTGATTATCTTGATATAAGTTAATATTTATAACTCTGAAGTCTGAAAATCGAAATAGTTTTGATGCACGAAAAGATAAGTTTTGAATTCTGTTTGTTTGTTGCTAGATTAAATTATATGCTGGAGAAATTCATTAGTTCGGAAACATTTTTTATTGATATGAAAGTTTGCACTTTGTATCTGCAGTTGGCAGGAGTCAACAGTACCTAGGCATTGTTTGATATATCACGCAGCTTTGGCTCAGTTACACTGTGGACATGCAGAATCTGCTTTTACACTCTTCCTTTCTGTTCTTCCATTTTATCCAAAACAGCCTCGAATTTGGTTGCGAATTGCAGAATGTTGCATATACGCACTGACAAAGGTTCGTTGACAATGTTTTGTTAGCATCATTTTTCAGAGTGTTTTTATCAAATTAATGAAAATCCCAGAATATGGTATACGTGTTCCTTATACTGTTATTCATAACTTACGTTTCCTATATTTATGTTTATTGCTTTTGCAGTTCTTATCCGTCTTCTCTTTGCAAATGTTCGTACTTCGCAGAATTTTTATGTTCATTTGCAGAATGGAAATGATAATGTGGATACTAATGGACAAACGATAGAAATTGTAGGGACAGCGCAGAATGGATATGTTATCTTCCCATCTATATCTGTTAGAGAAGACAAGTAAGTTCCCCGCATTCATTTAAGCTTCCTCGGAGAATTAATCACATTATAATGTAATAACCCAAACCTAGATATTTGCTAAATGAGGACAAATTTGTCCAATTATCTTTTTTTTAGATGAAAGTATTTTTTTTTTTTGTATTTTTTAGCGTTTTATACAGGTACGTTTTTATATATATATGGAAGAATGATTTCTAAATAAATATCGGTCGTTTTAATCAAATCAAAATTATTCATGCTGGTATATTGGTGGATTTTTCCTAATTTGATGGAAATTGTGATTACTTTCCAGTTTGAATAACGAAGTTGATGAGATACGTGAAAATCATATTAGCTGGGAATATGCCGCACACTGTATTCGAAATGCACTAATTCTTACTGGCACTGAACGAGATTGCATATACTTGCTTCCATGGTTATATGCAGCATCATCTTTCATTAATCTGAATCTTGGTCGCTATAGTTTAGCACTGAAGGCAGCTTGCCAGCTTGCCAGCTTACAGCAAGTTTCTCCTCATCACAAGCTTATGGCGGTGCTTTTTAAAGTAAACTTTTGATTTTTTGTATAAAACCATGTAATTTTTATAAAAGTATAGATACATAAAGTAGAGAGTCCTGCATACATAGCGTACGTTTTATTCCTGTATACATACCGTCGTACGTTTTATTATACGATTTGAAGTGTATATGAATTAACCATCTTACTTTTTTTAAAAAATAATTAACATTAGTTTATATACAAATAAGCATCTATCCTCAAACTAGAAATTTTGTAGGCAGAAGCACTTATGTTGCTAGATCGCTTACCAGAGGCTGTTGGTTGTTTGTCACAGGCTGTACCACTTCAATCCATGCCGAGCACGATATCAGCTGTTATTTATAATAGAGCATTGTTACAGGCGTTGAGTGGCAACCTGCATAAATCATTAGCGACCTTCGGGCTGGTATGTTCCAATTTCCTGTGTTTTTTGGCAGTGACATTCTTTAAATCTCTCACCTCATTGTGTCTATCCTTCCCCTATACACTTGAAATTGCTTGGTGTCCCTACCACTCGGACATTTCGTGGATTCTTTTCAGTAGTATTCATATTCACGTGAAATGTATCCAGAAATCTTTCCATTTTAGCTTGGAACGCAGTGTGACGTAACAACAGTTCCAGAAGCGCTATCTCTTGGTGTTTACATTTATATGAAATCAGATAAGGGCGATGAAGCAAAACATCTGATAGTGCAACAAATAGAGAAAATGAAATTACGTTAAAGTCGTGCAAAAATCGCTTCCACCGAATATTTTAGGATTAATTTGTTGGCTGTAAATAATTATATTATGTCATCATCTAATCATTTCCCAGGCAGTTCAACTTACCTTTTAATGCGTCTCAACAAAATTCTAAAATTCTGTGAATGATTGATATGCCAAGAATGTAAAACATATGCTTTTTTATTTGTGGAATCCAGAGTTATGTTACGATGCATTCCACTCATGACTTAATCAAGATTATTGATTTCCTAACAACATTGTCCATTGCATTCTCTCTTTATTCAATCTTTGAATTTATCTTATCTATCAGTTATGTAAATACAGCATTTAAGAGCAAGATTTGAACAAATAATTTATAAATATAATTACGCACTGTATCCGAAAATTCATTTGAACCATTAATTTAAATTAATGAAACAATTAAATATATAATGTGCTGCCTAACTGGTTAAATCTCAATAACAAATGGTAAAAACAGGAGCTTGTGACATCATCATAAGCATTCTATATAGCATGTATCAAAAAGAAAAATTCGTTCCACCCTTGCACTAATTGAAGTGATTTCCTTAACCGAGAGTCACATCTGATTTAAATTTGTTTTGAAAGAAAAGGGTGGACTTGAGCAACATTTGTTTTACAGGAAAAGTGCAAATACAATATGTGTACAAGATGCAAATAATGTAGGAACTCTCAGCTTTTAGCGTCCCACTTTTTTGGTAAGTTCTCGAATACAGATCACAGTCAATAAAGCCTTCAAAAAATGTTGCAGGAGTGGAGAATGCTCAACTTGGCAACTGAGCATGTATATCCATCACTGGCAACTGAATCATCTAGAAGCCTGAAGAAATGACATGTTTTAAAAAAACAAGTGTTTTGGGGGATACAGTTTCTCCATTCTTACTATCTTAATTGACCACATGCAAAGATGTTGAAGAACAGCACTAGAAACACACTTCCCTCACAGAGGGTCATATTTATCTCAGTTTCGAAAGCCTCTTACTTCTGATATCAGCTAGTTAGCAGGATTAAAAGCTCTGAAATCCAATTTTAATTTTATAGCTGCCGATTTTGAAACTGGTAGCGGCATATGTTCGCATTTTCCCGCACCGGTGACACGTTGTGTTTGCTGTGTAGAACGACTACTGTGATATCGTATGGATTCTTCAATCCTGTACAAAAGTATTTTTATCTATAAGAAACATCGAAAGTTTCAATATTATGAACATAAAAGCTGAAAGCTTACAGCGAGCATGAAGTAATGACGAAGAGAACTGGAGATATCGTTGCTAAAACGTTGAAAGAATGCAACTTTGAGATGTAAACTTCGATTTTTAAGATTACACAAAAGCATACAACAAAAGATTCGACTAATCATAAAGAAGCCTGATGGGAAATATAAAGATTTTGGAAAAAACGTACTTCGATTTGAGTGCTGGAAAGGACAACAATACTTGTTTGAATTCGTCTGGGTGGGAAGGACCTACTGCATTTAATCTATCAAGTGCATAATCATGTAGTTTACGTGCAGATATTGGTAGCACTCGATAATATGTAACTGGATTATCACACAAAAATGTACCCAACAGTTGAACTATAAGATTTACAATTGCCAATTCTGAAAATTGAAAGATGTTTAAAAGGTAGTTTGAAATTAACAATATATAGTTTTATAGAAAATAATTTTTCCTGGAAAATGCATATGAATAGTTCAAATAAAATAAAATAAAAAATTAAAATAATTTGATACGCACAGGTCGTGCATATCAAATTAAGATGCACAGGCCTGAACAATATCCTGCATTTTACTTTCGAATATTTTTGTTCAATGTCTTTCTTTACTTCATGTGTCCAATAAATATAGAAGACAACAATTGAAACCAACGTTTCTTTTGGTTAGCGACCGAAAGGGCAATCTCTAAAATGCGCACTGCTTCTTGAAGAATGACCACGTCTTCTGCCTGTGGAATTTCTGGAATCCCTTCCGCATTACTTGTCACAAAAGGTCGAATTCTTTTCAGTATTTTAGGAACAAGTTCTGCGATAAATGGATAACATATTTCACGTCGACCAAAAATGGAAGCCAGACTTTGCATGCATTTAACCACTACCTTTAATTCATAGTTTCGAAGATTCTGATTTATTCCAGTTTAAAATTTAACTAAATTGTTGCCACAACATCATTTTCTTCTAAGATTTAAATATAAATAAAATTTAAAGTACACGTAGAATAAAACGTTCCTGTGAAAAACATGAGTTCTACAAAAAAATGCAACGAAAAAAAACATTCCATTCACCTGCTTATGCTCACTTTCCAAATATGTTTGGAATAATTTGCATATTCTTTTCAAAAGACCAGTGTTGCCCATAACTAACTGAGGAGGTGATGAAGTGATGAATACTGCAACTGCTAACATTATCACTGCACCGTCAATTTTTGAATCTGCAAAAAAAGATTGTGTGTTTGCACAAATATTTGAATTTCATATAAGAATGAAATAAATCCTTCCGAGTAAAGCAAATACTGAAGGACAAAAAATATTTGAAATTTAATTACAGCACCCAAACTTTACGAGTCTCTGAAATGGGATGTGTGCATTAAAGATGATAAAGAAAATGGTACAATAAAACATTTCGATGGTGTAATTTTCTTAAAAACATACCTTCAGTCATATTAAGCAGTGAAATTAAAGTACTTTTCATTACTGATAACCATTTGGGAAATGTTGAATCATTTGGAGTAGTACTCAGCAACGTTTTCAATACCTAAACAAGCGTACTCCAAAAAAATTCTGATAATCATGAATAGCAACAGCTATAAGAATTTTGTAGAAAGGAAACGAAAAGAAATCGAAAATACTAAGGAACACAATCTCTTTTATCAAATTGAAATCAGTCACTTTCAATAATAATGAAGAATATAACCTGCATGGCTGTAGCAGCAGCAATAGAGACATGCCCAAATGGAGCGTCAGGAACTAACTGCTCCTACAATAGTTAAAGTATACAGCAGTTCACTACAAATAAATAAAGACAGCAAAAATGAAAACCGGCAATTACTATTGTAAATTTATTGCATAGAATTAAACAATAATTCAAGAAGGAATTAGATTTCTTCAAAGAAACCCTGTCAATGAGAGAAGATTCATGCAAAACTCCTAAAATCAGGTACAGAATGCTTGGAAGAACCACAACGACACCATCGGATGAACATAGCACTGGAATACGAGTGAGAATATTGAGACCAATCTGCAAAATAATAATTTCGTGATTATGACATAACTAAAATACACCAAAATTATCCATAATGAAACAGAGTTTTAGTCAAAAAGAAGAAATGAATGTTAAAAACAGAAGTTCTGGAATCCAAAAAAAAGTGAGAAAATAAAGAAAATAATCTATAAGATTCACTGAAAACGAAGATTGTGAATTTTAAGTGATGTCGTTAAAAATTAAAGTCATACATAGAGCAGTCTGTTTATAATTTACGAAAATCATATAAAAAACCAAATCCAAATAAATGTTCATATAAAAAACTTACTTTTATAAGATTGTTCGATTCAATGGGAAGGCGGGAATATCTCCGATAATGAAGTGGCGCTGCTGATTTACTTTTCATTAATGCTGAATTGATTTGGGGAATCTGCAACTGATTGAATAATTTTAAAAAATGTACTGGAATTACTAGATCGACGATATAAAAAAAATTAACTGGAAAACATGAAGAATTTTGGAAGTGGTTCAAGAACCCACCTGTCTAACCAAAAGGCAAAGAGCAACTTCCAAAACAGCAAATGCCAAAGAACCGACAGGTCGTAGACCATCAGACGTCCCTTCCGCTCCTTTGTAACCATCCTTAACAGTACTTTTCTGTTGACCTGAAATGCCATTTTTAGTATCTGAAATCAATCAGAAAATTATCAGCAAATTTGGATAAAACTCCAAGAAAATCTTAAACCTTTATCATTATCAAGTGTTATTGAATATTGAGCAGCATCAAGAACTATCATAACTACGTCCGCACAAAGCTGCTGAGTTCGTAAATTTTCTCGAGTTAAAATAAGTCTGGAAATAATAGTTTCACTATCAAAAAACCAGAAATAAGTAGTGAATTAACAAAACAACGTTAGCAAAACTTCTAGTCCTTTCACCATTGCGAGGATATATCGATTTATAATTTTTGGAGAATTTTTAACGGGGTAAGATGTGAAAAATATACTGCAAACTAGTAACTACCTGTAAAGTACATTTATTACTTCTATTGGTAATTGAGCATTCCTCATCAAAACTCTTTGCGACCAATTGCAGGCCAAAAGATTCCTCAATGATCGCAGACAAAGCTAAAAAAGTCAAAAGGCAAAACATATTTTGTTTTGAATGTAAAATTTTTGATAACATTGAGTAAACTACAAACAAAAAAAATGAGAAATGGCGTTCTCATAACTGAATCAACTTGCCTGAATAGTTAAATCTCCCACAGAATATGTACGATTTGAACAAAGAGTTTCAATGCATATTCCGAGCATTATGTGAAAATGAGTTTCCCTTGTCTTATCTATCGTGAAATCCTGCAAATTTTAAGAAAAAGAAGAATATAAAAATACAAGTGATATAAAAAATATCAACCTGTTTATTTGCTGAAAATGAACCTCTGAATCATCGGACTTTTGTTGAAGTTCGAAATCGTTCTGCTTCAACCATATGCAGGCAGCCAGCAGTATCGGAGGCCAACTGACTCGATAATATTCCTTGCAAAACTGCAAAATTTCATATTCAAAAAGTGGAAAAAGCGAAAAACGCTTTAAAATAGTGATGTGTATCGCCAGTGACGAATAGTAGAATAGTATCTTAAATTTATTGGCGATCGAACTCACGTCAGCACATTCAGCAGTATAATAAGCTCCACCTTCAAGCGGTAACTGATTTTTGAATTCAGGTGGAAGTGAAAGAAGAGCAGAGTCACGTAGGGCTGCTAACCAACAGTTAATCAACGAATTGAGCTCGGGAGAAACCAAGCTCAATAAACTTTCTTGTAAAGAGCTGCATTTCTCCTCATCTGTAAGAATAATTTCTTAACATAAATTAAAATATTTTTTGACTATTTCCAAGCCTCTGTTGTTCAAACATTAATAAATGAAAACAAACATTTTATAAAAAAGTTAGAAAACTAGTATCCAGTAAATTTGTGGTTAAGCTTGAACACATACCAGCAATCTTTTCTAAAAAAATTTGTCAATCATGCGGAAGATCACATCCGGTTATAATAATTTTGAATTCCCTTGTATACATTAAAAAAAAAAAAAAAAAAAAAGACTATTTATGGAAAATGAACGGAAGCGTACTTTTCACCGCAACAGCGTTCACAACTTTTTTCTGCTTTTTCTGATCTACAGCAACAATGTAAACTTCTGCCCAAGCCTTAAGAATTGCTAATTTTTCCAAAGTTGCAGCACTTTCGCTATAAAGTTGCGTATTAATTGATCCATGGGTCAGTTTGCCAAGAGATGAAACTAGAAGCTACAAAGAAAATAAATTTCAGGACGGTGTTACATCTGCCAACTATCAAAAACGGCTTTTAGCGCTATAACACAAACATAGCAAATGATTTCCGCTTGATTATTTGCTTTTAATGAAGCTTATGAGAGAAAGAGTTGCTCGGAATTTATGAAATATACAAAAATGACAAGTGATTGCAATTCTGACACAATTTCTAAGTTATGCTGAGAAAAAAAAAAATTTAATTATTAGAAATATGTTTTTCATGAAGAAAAACAAATAAAAGTTGATTTATAGTTTTTATGTAAAAAAAGTCGGATTATAAATAATAAATGTGACCTGATGAACTCGTCGCAGATCGTTTAAATCTTGGGCAACACCACTCCCGATCCAAGTACTGCATACTTGACAGGCAGCAGCAGTAACATCACTAGGGGTATCGGCTGTAAATGCCGGTCGCAAAGCTGCACCTACCTAAATAATGGTTGGCCTGTGCAGTGCTTTTCGGATAAAAATTGGAAATTTATGAAAAATAATCTTTTGAAGAAAGGAAATAGGCCTGTATTTTGAAGGAAAATGGAACTTTTGATTCGTAATTTTTACACGGAAAATTGGCTCAGAAATAAGATATTCAAGAATTTCTTATAGCCTAATTTATATAAAAATCTGATCTTAACAAAAGAATCTTCACAAAAGCCAGATGACTAAAATTAGAGTTTCATCCCATCAAAAATGACTGAATTAAAGAATTAAAAAAGAAATGCAAAAAATGAATGCTAAAATATTCAGACCTGTGCTTGAAATTGTTCCAGGATAACATGACCAGGAAATTCAGGTTCTGGTATCGATGAGAACCGATTGATCACATCCTGCAAGCAAGCCAGTCCGGCAAGACGCAAACTTGTATTATCACTGGTTGCTCCCATAAATGACATCCTTACTAAGTCGGATAAGTGAAGGACCAAGTAATCAGCTCGACCACCAGAAGAAATCTAAAAATGTTTTATATAGGACAATTTGTGCATTTCCCCACATTCCTTCAAGGAAAAAACACTAAAATTACAATAAAACTAAAACTAAATATTTGAAAGATCTATATATGATTCCTTATCTGCCTCATCTGAACATTTGTTCATCTCATTTGTTCCATAAAAAACTCAACGAAAAAAGTTTTTGGTAATATTTTTATACCAACAATACATGTTAGTTAGAAAGAACAAATCATACATAACTGAGAGTTATCATCTTATATTTATTTGAATTTCTCAATTCAAACATAATTTTCATAACTATATTGTTTATTAAACCTACTTGTAATTCTTTAGCAAGAGCAAGATCAAAATGCGCCCGTTCGGTCTCGCAGACAGACATCACTCTTTGTACAAGTTCTGTAACAAATACTCGACTTGGCCAGCGGGGAATCACTTTCATTTTCTCCTCCCGACTTACAATACTTGCTGATTGCAGCGTTACATCGTCATCCATATTCTGAAGACATGCAAAGATAATACTTGTCCTCAACTGCTCTGCTTTTAGCACAGTATCTCAAAAATAAACAAATCTGTTCCAAACCAAAAACCCAGAATAGAATATATAAAATAATAAACTCTTATAAATTTCCCGAACTTTTAACAAAAGTTAATAAACTTCACTTCATGCTCATCCTCCTCATCTTTGACGTTACTGGAGCCTTTTTCTTCAGCCTGTATGGCACTTCGCACATCTGCACCCATAGATGATGCTAAGATATCTTTACATAAAGATAACCAATAGCTTAAAAAATCTGTGCTTACTGCTTGCACAAGCGAAATCAAAGTTTCCTGCAAACTATGATTTCATTAATAAAACCTTAACATTTGCGATTTACCCTAGAATGATAAAAAACAGCGAAATAGTACGCTGCTATGTCAAAAATTTCATGACCACTATAAGATTGGAAGATAATGTAAATTAAACCAAGCTAGAATATGAATTAAAACTTTTCTAAAATTACTCAAAAAGACTGAAGTCTTAATTTTTTTCACCGGCCCTTAGCTTCACCGATTTTCCCATTTCTTTATAATCTTCATGCACTTCATTAAAGTTGTAGTTTATTCTTTTAGTTCCATTTTAATCCACTTAGCCCTTCTCTTCCCTACTTTTCTTCCAATATTTTAATAAATAACTTTAATTCCAGAAGTTTCAAAAAACATCAATTGATCTGAAACAACAATAGCATGAACATATGTACTCAACATAACTGACGAACATTAAGCAGAAATACTTGAACACATAATATACTTACAGTAGGTAAACGACAAAGAATGAATTCGGAAAAATAATTAGAAGGCATACTAAATGATCAAACTAATTTGCTGCGCACAGTATCTATCCTACCAACTTATTTCATGTGCAGAATGCTCATCTTGTTTGGAAATATCTTAAATTTAAAAGTTGAAGATTTGGTGCATGAATAAAGTTTTACAGCGATGTTTTATATACCAAAGAGTATAATCTCATAATACAGATGAGCTACTTGTTTGTTAATCTAATCAACTATAAAAAATTTCCCTAATGAATACTGTACTCTGGCTATCTTTTATTTTCCAAATATAATTTATTCATGATTCCCTGAGAAAAATACAAGAGTTAGGATTGCTCACGATTTCTTCCGCTTCTCGTTACGCAAAATTGTATGGATGTATATATATTTAGGTCTCAGACATGAAATCCATTCATATGTTTATGGTTTTGCATAAATTTTTTTTTTATATTCTTATCAAATAATGGTAATGTCCCACATAGGAATGCACTGAATACGAAATAAATTAATATTATATATACAACGCTGTTATGCAAAATTAGCGCTACATTTAATGAGCATATTGCTCATAATTCATCATTTAATGAACCCATTTTATAATAATCAATTAACACAAAAAATCCCATTTTAATAATCAATTAACACAACCTTACTTTAATATCCTGCTTGAGTTTAATATCGGTTTCAACATCGAGCATAGCCAGAAGGGCCCCTTCTAAACCAGTTTCTGGTAACCCTGATTCCACATTTCGTCCCATATTATTCATGATTCCCTGTGGTACGAGAGTCTGAGAGTGCTCACGCACTTCTTTCGCTTCTCGTTGAACAAGCTGTCTTAGGCAACAAACAGATACTTTTCGCAAAATTAAATGTGGGCTTGACAGTAATTTCTGCAATAATTCTGTAAAGTGATTTTATGCTTTTCAATATCAAAATATTAACTGTCCGTGTATTGTGGTTATTCAGTCATGGAAATCACTTTACTACAGAAGTTGTAAAAATAAAACGTGATGTCGATGAATCACAGATGAAAGAGACTTGACAACAGTTTCTACAATATTTCCATCAACTATCATGCTTATGATAGTTGTTTTAAAAAATTTAATCTAAAAATAATAATTTATACTTAGTATAGATAACTAACACAAAGTCGAACAACAAGCCGATCAAGATGTACGTGTCTGGGCGTAAAAAGATGAAGCTGTTGTAAACAGGATATTGCTTCTGCTTGGACCAGAGAATCACTGCTATTCAACATCATAACACTTCCTATAAAAAACAAATAATATAGAAAGAAAAACAAGAAACGAACAGCAAAAACAAAAAAAACAGACCTATCAAGAATGATGTTCGCGTTCCTTCCACAGCACCAACAAGCTGTAACTCCGGTCCCATCGTGCTGATCAGTGCAGACACCTACAATAGTTTGTTTAGCTCGAATTGTTATCGCTCCGTAATTGAAGTTTGTTAGACATAACACTCAGATACACTGTTACAAGATGAAACTCATAATCAGAAGCCTTGTGCTTGTGCTAGTATTGTGTTTAAAATTCTACAACAAATCATCAGCATGAATAACATAAAAAATCCACGAAAAATGAGCTTGACTCATTATACTTATATTTAACCTCAATCATAATCAGTTAAAACTCTAAACAACAAATATGAGGCACCATAATGCTGTTTTTCGTTTATTCTTAAACAAAATAAAAGTATTCCTTTTTTTTTTTCACAATCCATCTACGCTTAACCAAGAAAAATAAAGAATTAGCAAATTAAAACAGAACTACAACAGAACTAAAACTTGAAACTTACGAATTTCCCAGTACACCGTATTACATCAACATTTGAAGGTGGTGTATCCAGTAACAACTTCAAGCAGAGGCTTAAACTTGGCTCAACATAACCACGAAACATTCCACCACCGGTATCAGCGATCAAACCCAATGCAACCAGCGACCATGACTTGAAAAAGTGTACATGAGAAATATGATAAAATAAAAAAATCTGAGAAGGATGAACAAACAAAAAATATTGAGTCTTTTTTTTATGAAAAGAAAACCAAGATTCCGGTTATCATTAAAAACTGTTGTAACTTGAAGTGTGTTAACAACAAGGCCAAGATACAGCAACAGTCGTTCAGAGGAACCATGTAACGATACAGTGATACAGAAGTAAGATGTATCTTCCCTATATAACATAAAATATGTACCTGTACTAGAGACGAAGTAGTATCTTGTGCCAAGGCCAATAAGATCGAAACACTAGTATTTAAGTGTTGACCACTGCCCAGAGACCCGACGTAACGATGCAGTGATCCAAGAGTTAGAGCATAACCTGTCCTGTTATTAGCATCGCGACAACTTTTTAATTTATCGAAACTATATTGTGCCATGCTCGCCACAAACTGCACCTCAGAGAGTGAGTTATTTTGATTGTCATTTCGTTTCAATTGTCATTTTTTTTAATTATTTTTGAACTTAATTATTTAATTGCTTTTTGACATTTCGTTATTTGTTACTTTTGTTTAAAAAATAGCACACTCGACGATAGGGGAATCTACATTTCACAATCAAAATTTGTTCTTCATTCGATTTGAATTAACGTGTAGTTATTTTAACTAATAACATTTGAACTCAGATCTAAAATAACATCACTAATTTCCCAACAAATAAAATTAAAAATAACGACCTGGGCATCACCAACAACCTGTGCTAAACGACCCAATGCTTCCGCTGCTGCACACCTGAAAAAGGAAAATAAAGTAGCTGAACTGAAAAAAACAACATTTGTAAGTCAGTGGTATAATACAAAAGAAATAAAAACCTTATTAGGGGGACTGCATGTGAGAGACACGGAATTATTAAATTGATGTAGGCTTTTTGTAAAGCTTGACCCTCCAAATGTAAACCTTTTTGTTCCGAAACAGTTTTGAATGATGCAAGCAAGGAGCCAAAAACATTCTTTTGTATCTGAAATCAATAAATTGAAGATAAATTGAAGGTGGATCCCAATTTTTAAATAATTTCTAATAAAATCTATGCTGAAAAAATTCAGGTCCTCAGATTCCCAATTTTTACAGAGCATAAGCATTTAACGAATTCGAAATTTTTATCCTTTGCAACAATCACATTTCTAATTTTCTGATGTTCCAACACATCATTTACTGCAAAAATGCAATAGTAATAATAAAGATTTGAATTTCACTTAGTATTCCAATAATTTTGCACGCTTTTTATTTGTGAAATATAAAAATTCAAAAGAATATTTTGAGAGCTTCATTCCTGTCTGAATCGTTTTTTCATGAAGTAGTAAAAAGTGCTGGAAATCAACCCTAAATATTGGAAATATTACTGATTGCTGTCGAATTATATTCTTGGTTCCTTTGATACACTTAGCAAAGTGTTCAGTCATTTGTAGTTGATGTTTCGATGGTACAAATGGATATATTCGACCATACACACTTATCGCTTCATTTATCACTGTTACGGTATGACACAATGGTTCAGGCCACCATAGAGCGTCATCAATAGTAACTCTAAATGTTATAATCATGATCAAGTAAAGGAACCAATTGAATGATGTAAATGATATATGTCAATAATTCGTTTCAATAAATATTTGATGGACCTAAACGGAGAAAATATATAATGAATTAAATTAAGCCATTATTCCCTCATATTTATGTGAACAAAGCCTTACTTTACAATACAAAGAGGATCATTATCGATGGTACCACAAATAATGTTCTGTGAGGGATGCATCTAAAAGAAGAAAAATAGTGTAAAATAAACATTTTTAGTGTTATATAATACAGCACTCTTCAAATTTTATCTGCTTACAGAAATGAGAATAAACAAAATCTAGCGCAATCTGTAACTCATATAGAAAAACGTAACAACCTTGTATATATCAACTAAAAACTTTCATTCTGCAATTATGAATATAGTTATTTATATCTAAAAGATCTCTCTCTCTCTCTCTAAAAAATAAAGAGAGCTCAGTATTCAACTGAGTGTAGCTTTTAATTGGATGCCATTTCACAGCAGTAAATGTTTACCAGAAACCAGAATTTATATCTACCAAACACCAAGATTTGTTAGACATTCCAAAACCAAGCATTTCAAGCCTTCAACCTCAGCCTCAGCCACCTTCAAAAGTTATGGAGAAAGATGAAAATGATACATGAACGTATCCAAAAACAAAAAAATAGATCAAATCTGCTACAGATGTGACTGTCGTAATCTTTATTGCTTCATTAAACTGAATGCAAACCTCAAGTTCAATAAAGACTTGATCTGTGTCATTAAGCCATGCACCGAGTAATGACTTATCTACACCCGGACAAAGTGATGACAACAAGGATGTAGTAGCAGTTGACTGTCCATTATCCGAAAGAGTCAAGTCTGCAACTAATTCACGCAACAACAAAGCATAGGTATCTGCAAAAACAGTTTAATGAATAGTTCACAGTTGAGAAAAAAATAATGCTGGTACAAATTAAGAATATATAAAACTAAATAAAAAAAACCTACGTTCGTAATATTTTGGAGATATATGGCTGAGCAACTGATATATTCGAATACGCACAAATGTCATCAAAGAACGTAACTTCGTCCCAAAAGTTCTGATAAGGGCAGATATACTACAATGCAAATATGTTATATTTTGAATAATGTAAGAATTGGAAGTAGCAGAATTGCGAATAATTACTGTGAAATTGTGATCAGCGAACATTCCACAGCTTGAATAATCGTTCTGATAGTGTGATCGGTCATTAGGTTTGGACTGTATTCTACGAACATAGTCATTGATGTTAAAGCACCATTACGAGCTTCAAGAGTACAGAACCATGTAAAGGCATCTCCACGATTTTTCTCAGCTTCTGCTTCCTTTACTGATCGTGGAAATGAACTTTTCCACAACGGTAAAATACGTCCTATATAATCATGTACAGTAGTTCCACCTGGAAAATAGAATGTTAAAAAGATAATTCAATACGATATAATCCAAAACGAGAAACATGTTCAAATAGTATTTAGGGAAGCAAATTACCAAGTCTGAGGACAGCAGAAACAAGAATCCAACCAGCCTGCGATTTAACTTGAGCCAAACTACTTGCTTGTGATGCTGTTTTTATCATATCTTCAGCGATTGTAAAAACCTGCCTGAAATTCATAGAAGTATACAGAAGAGTAAAGTGAATTTATTACAATACTTCGGGAAACTAAGCAAATATGCTGTAGCAAAAAAACAAATGAAAATACAACCTAGACTTTGCATGCGGGATGCCGAGCTTACATTCCACCGAACTTACAAGAAGAGCACTCAGTGCAAACGAATAGCCGCTAATTGCATCACCACAGCTCTTCATATGTTCCAATCTACAAAAAGAAGCCGACAATACTTTAAAATTTTTCAAAAAACCATTTCTACTTTAAAAGTATGATGATATAAGAAGTACCTGCTGATACATCGATCAATTAGGGGAGTAAGCTGTGATGGAACGCTAACAGTAATACACCGCAAACACCATGAAGCAGCTATTCGAGCAGTTTGCACTGGATGCAGAAGGCAAGCAAATACAGGTTCCATTATACCTATAATAATATTTATAATCATAAAGTTCCTATCATACCTACAAATGAAAATTTTAACTATAGAACCCTTGGATTCGATCTTTCGATCAAGTAAAATTAGTTGTAATCAACTTTTAAAATTACTGATGCATTAAATACAAATTTAAAATGAAAATTTACAAGTTGTTCTTTTTTGATCTTAAATATTGAGTTAAATAATAGTTCAAATACCTGATGCCTCGGTAAAAAGAGGTGTCACCGCAGTACCAATTTGACGAACTAGACACGAAATCTCCGATAAAACGATGATCGCTGTTTGCGCATTAGCATATGATTCAGGTCCAAGCATTCTTTCCGTTCCAGAATCCAGATTGTAATCAGCTGATAATTTGAATTAAAAATTTGGCTTATGGAATTAACTTCCTCACAAAATTTAATAACATAATCGGACCAAGCAGTTAGACAGGACGAAACTTAATATCTTATGACTATGTGGTGTCTTGAACACACAGCTTCTGCAAAAGTGGTCATGGTTTATAATATAGTAATGATAATAAACTTAATAGAGTAAACTAAAAGCGTAGTTCAATTTTATTACTATTAGCAGCTACAATTTCCTTACTAAAAGCACCTACTTTATATTTTGCAATTTATCTGCTCTACGAAACATGTGATGATGAAATTCACATGACATTAAGCCTTTCTTAACACAGTTACTAAAAGACTGTAAATTTGTCTGAGATTAAAGCTAAAGCAACTACTTACTAAAAGAACTAATACAATCGGCTAAAACAGCGCCCAGCTGTCGGCAAACCGCAATCTGTGCTTGCTCACCCAACACTATGCCAACAGTACTCCGTAATATGTAACTAATACATCGTCGCATATAAATCACTTCAGCAGTTTGGGTAGGGTTGCTGAAAGTAAAAAGAAATGAAGTTATATTTAAAGTCCTCCCATCATTTTTTCAAATCCTTAGGTAAAAGATTTACACATAAATAAAATACTTGAAGGGAAATACATAATTATTTTGATGATCAAATAATCAATAAAAACTCACTTAGTATAGGCTAATGGCCCACATTTTGCAATGACATCCATCAAATGTTTGATAACAAATACAAGATTTTTTTCCAACCATAGTGGGCCAAGTTCTCTCAGTAACGCAACATAAGCCTAAAATCTCTGTTAAAAAATTTGAAAAAGTAAAGTCCAATCCAAACTTGAAATTTCAGACTGTTCTTCCTAGAAAAATTATATTAACATACAAGTGCAACTCCAATGCGTATTTCTTTCTGTCCACCGGTAACTGCGACGGCACCAGTTTTTAAAAAGCCACCAATCCCACCTTTTAAAAAACCATGTGACAGCATACCGAAACAATCCTCAATTGCTAACACCTTCAGGGAAGAAGCATTGTGCTGATTTTTACTGCCTGGAACTGCAAATAATTTCTACAACACCTAATACTGAACAAACAAATTTCAACAAGATTTAAAGAAGTGACACATAATTTTCATCCTCAATTTCAAATATAAACGACTCACCAGATATATACCGCCTTGGAGGATTCATAGCATTACATAATAAAGCAGCGAATAATTGTGCCACTGCGTGACGTACTTCATAATTACTTGATTCAAGAGCTTTGAAACATAATGAACAAACATTTTCCACTTCATTCGTGTATAAAAATGGATACTCCAGGATTAATACAATAAGACACTAAAATTACGAAAATATCTCGATGGAAATGCCTGGATTGCAAAAAAAAAAAAAATATTAAATATATTTTCTGCGATATCTGCATCGAAATGCAATCCAAAACTGGTATGTCCATATTTGGAGATAAATTAAATCACAATAAAAAACGGCACCAAATATTTTGTTCTCTTTTGATGAAAAATATAAGACAATTTGAGACTAATCAATATATTTGAACAGTCATAATAGTTAAGCTAATCAGAAAGTAACTAATATAAAAATATAAAGCTAACATTAACTGCAGCCGTTCTCACTATCATGACTCGATCTGATATTTGAGTTTTCAGAATTTTATACAAATCTTTGTGAATGGAAGAAGCAGCAATCCCCAGGCCTCTCACCATTTTAGCAAATGTATATAATAGTTCAGCGCGTCCTTGTGACTAAAATTAGATTCTTTTTCTCATCATATCGTTCTTGAAAAACTCAAACAGCACATTTTACTCAAGCCACTAATTCATAATTATAGTATAACGTTATTTCCCTTATACTAGAGCGTTCACATAACATTTATATGATGATGAATATTTGACGTACATAACCTCAGAATACATTTAGGTTTCCTCAAGTGTCTTTCGGAAGACCGTCGTGTTTTTCCTCACAGGTTATGAACAGAAACTACAATGAAAGACTCGATTCTGTATGGATGTCGAACTCTTTACTAATAATCGGACGCAAACCAATCCAATTGGCCACGCCTGACCCTTCGTCGTGTTGTTTTAGTGGTATAACCATAAATAAACTTTAACCTCTGCATTTTTCAGCCACTTCGCCATATGATGGAAAGATTCTTCATAACTCCGACCTACCAATCTACCCAGTGTTTCATACATTGCTCCTAAGCAATGCAAAGCAGCCCTAAAAACATTTATTTTCACATTATTTATAATAAAACGACACTACCTCTTCTACTGCAGAACTCAGAAAACATTTGCTTTTCTCAGATGTGTTTGAAATTTTTGAACCTGATACTATGTAACTACGAAAAACCACTGCATAAACAACCCGAAACAATTGTTTTACGTTCGTAACATTATAACTCAAAAAATAACAATTTGACTGGGAGATGTGTTGGCGAATCATCTCGTCCTTTTAGGATATCGTTGCAGGTGTTTATTGTTTCAAAAAGACTATATGTATCTCCAACTGAGTATACCTGAAAAAAGAATCTTTATGTAACTTTCCCAAAAAATAAATCTATATAAATTATATAAACTTAAAGTACACACTCTAAACAGATATTTTTGAGTAAGAGATGTAAAATGAATACCTGTGCGATACATTTTGCCAGCAATTCTCTGATAAGCGGCCCCGGTGCAGCTAAAATTCGTGTCGTCAACTGCTCAATCAGCTTCTTCTGTACAGATTTTATATCAGCCTGAAATCACATTAATATCTAAACAGAGAATCATTGCCAAAATATTAGAAACTTAATATTTAATATAAAAAGATATTTGATGACAAATTCATCTCTTAACAGAAATATGTATATAAGTGACGCAAAAACCTTTTGTGTAGCGGGTAGTATGCGATCAAGATATCGTAACCATTCATACACAAAAACAGGTTTTTTGGAATCTGTACAAGAACTCAGCGCCTCTTCATTTAAAAGCAATGAATTTGAATGTTCCATCATCTCGACCAAAAGCCCAAAGTTTCATATAATACATACAATAATAATTCCTATATATTAGGTCGTGTGCTTCTGCAAAGTAAACTAAAGTGCTGCTTGTCACAATAATACCATGGAAGCAGAAATACAGCACTGTCTGCATTAGTAAATTCAGAAAATAAAAGGACCCAAATGGCTTGTAATGTTAATAATTCTTATACAGAATACGATTTCAACACACTTTCTCAGTTTGATATCAAAACCGTCCCTAAGATAAAGAAACTACAACATCACATGTTTAAGAGATAAGCAGCAAACTAGATAAAACAGCAAACGAAATGTTCCAGAAAAGTCAAAATATTTTATTTGAAAAGTAAATGAAAAAGTAACCACAGGCTTGGAACTTATGCATGACAAAGGGGAAAAGGTCAACAAAAAAATACATTGATATATAATCTCTTACTCTTACATTGTTAAAATATATATAATCAAAGCAAAACAGTCTTTAAATCGCCACGCTTCTTTTCGGTAAAGCAGTAAATATAACAAACCCTAAACTATAACAATCAGCCACTGCATTCCGGATATGTATTTAACATGTTTCACTGCTTTTAACTCATTTAAATAAACAGAATTTTTTCCAAACAAACATTCATTCTACCTGAACATTTGGTAATGTTCTTTCGAAAAAATCTTATATCAACTTGGATAAAAATACTGAATTCGTACATAATAGAAAGACAGAATCAATCAGAGTAGTAATAAAGAATAAAAATGTGAGTAGAACAAGACCATGTACATATTCTTATATAACTTCAGTAAGTATAATCAAAAAAGAAAAAAGTGATAATGGAAAATTATAAGCTGACGCATTAAAAAGTTTGATACGGATAAATACCCCAATCAGTGTAGCTAAGATCTCAAGATTATATTAATCTCTCCTGAAATTCCAACTCTGTTTAAAAGAAACTATACACGCAATATTTTCCTCTTCAACAAATCTCTTTCAAAATGTTCAGCTGTCAGTGTACCAGGCAGTCGTTCGCAGTGAGGATTAAATATAGAATAGGCGCTCAATTCTCCCGATTTTCGTTTTCCTAAGTTGATAAATAAGAAAACAAACAGCGAAAAAAGAAAAAACACAAGACCAAATTCAATGTAAGTGAAACACCACTGCGCTAAAAGCCATGACAGAACTGTAAAAACTATGCATGAATGTGGGTAATGATAATAGAAGCACGACCACAGCCGGACTGGTTTTAGCAGAATATTTATAAAATTATTGATAGCAGTGAACTGAATGGATACGTTCTCACTACTCCTAAACTGCTTTTCATGAATCGCATCGCGATTTGGAACCTGAAATTCAGTGAAATTAAAGTTCCCATAATTTCTCCCAAAATAACGAAAACTGTACGGACACTTCTTACCATAAAATGTATTCAGATTGATATTTAAATGAATTGTACTGCTCTGAAAATCTATAATTACCTCTTTTCAAAGAAACTACGTGATTTTTGCTGCTACATATCAAAATAGTTCTAATTGCATCAACTAACAAAAATTAATAAATAACACAGTTAATTTTATTTGACTTTTCTTATTACAGACTAACAACTTAACCAAATTAAGTCTTAATTCTTTAAAACAATTACAAGAAATTACAAGAACTTTGTTGTTGATAATAAAAACCTAATAACCTTACTGTTACCATCTCCTTTTCTTCGGTATTCAGCCAGTCTTCCCTCCACACATTTCATCCTTACTGTTCTAGCAAAAAATCGCTGTAACCAACACTGCTGAAATCATTCTACTCCTGCAAGCAGCACAGTTAAACACTTGCAATTAGTAAAATAGCTCAACGTTCACTCACGAGTAAACTGAACGTAACTAATAGAAACGCGGTGACAACATGAAAATTTCCCATTCTCTTCACCGACTTTTCTCTAAGTCGGAGTTAGCCACTAATGAGGAGAGTGAAAGGTCAGTTGAGCGAATTCTTTGTCTGCAAATCACCTGTAAACACAAAGATGTGAAGATCAGGTGAACAATAGTAAGATGATAAATACACAAAAGTCGGTTATGACGTATAGATTATGCAAGCTGAGAATTGTTTTTAACAGTAAAAGTTTAACGGCGATGTTTATTTCTGACGTTATGATTCGTAGCAGACGGCTACATTTGGTGAGACTTGTGTTATAACACTGGTTGATGTCAATCGGACGGTTTAAATTCTAAATTTACTCACTATTGGCTTTATTAGCTGTATTTATTATGGTTTTCAAATTTACCAATATTACTCCGTTAAATCATCAATCTATATATCAGAACTAAAAAATGCAAAATGTACGAGGTCGGGCTCGGATGCTGGGACGACGTCATGCTCGAGTGCATTTCAATCTGGGTGGTAGACTTAGACCATCGACATCACATGAAACTTTCCCGGAAGATACAACCCGTGACTGTATTTTAAAGCAAATTTTAGGTAGATGCTTGGAAATCTCGAGTCAAATACTTTATAGATTGAACTATAAGTTCTCCGAACTAGAAGGTATTTGGAAGAAATAAGACAGATAATTGAAATTGAAACGAAAAACTGACGTTAATAAATATTCCCAATACACTGATCAGACGAAAATTTAAAACTGCTCATTGCAGCTCGTATTAAAAAGTCGGAAGGAGAATTATCCAGTTGTAGAATTCGAACAAACGAACTATTAAATGTAACAATTTATCACAAAAAATAAAATCCCTTCAATTTTCGATGCTTCAAAGTTGCTGATCATTGTTGTTTTGCAGTGTAGTTTAAGACTCGAAACTCATCTTTACTCGAATAACTTTTGATAAACTCTTTCCAAGCATGCTGTGGTTGATTTCGTTTCTTCGCTATCCGACCTTTTTATTACTGCTGTAAATCTCAGACTGGTTGATTTAATGTGATTAGATGGTTGATTATTGCTTGTCAATTATTTATTGGTTGGTAGATGGAAAAATATGAAATGTCTAAGTTATTTAAATAATTTCTATCAAAATGAGATTTGAAATATCCGCAGATCCCAGAGGACTCATTGACTGCTGCTCGAATTAATCACGAGCAATATCTGCTCGATGATCTTATTGATTATATTGAATCTTTGGCTAGCAATGAAATGAACTTCCAAATTATCACAGATAAAGTACTGTTATTTATTGTTTTGATAATAGAATATAAAAGCAAATTTTTTTTTTTTTTAATGCATTGTATCGATAAAAAGAATATACTCATGTAGTCATTCTTTAGCGGAATATGCAATTTATTTATAAAATTAACATGCGGACCAATTTTTGAAATTCAGGATAATCAACGATGGTATGCAAAACGATTAAAACGTAGTTTGTTAAACTGGATTGCACGCAATGAAACAGAACTTCAAGAGGTACTGGTTATTGGACTTTATTATTCATATTTATAGATTAACAGCAATTATTTAGCGAATGAAAGTTCCTTTTGATCTTTCTTTTTTACTGTAAATTTCTGAAAATTGTTTGAAGCTTACACAAAGATAAAATTAATTTATAATTGAAGATCGATGCATTGGAAAATCGAATAATGAAGCGTTATTCGCAAATAAGCTATGAAAACAAATTTCTGCAGCGCATGTTCAAAGATATGAAATGTTTCACAAACAAAATTAGTGATAGTTTTAAAAGTATGGAAATATCGTCCGAAGTGACATCTATTGACACAAGCAAAACACAAAGCTCATCATGAAAGTGAAGAAAAAGGGTTTTAAAAGTGATAAGTTGTTTTGATGAAAATTATAATATTAGTAGTAAGAAATGTGCAGAGTGGCAATGACAAGTGATATATATATATATGGCTAACCGTTATTTCCATTTTAAACTGTGAGGAATGCGGTAATTTATAAAGATAAATTAAATGGTAGCATTTTATTGAAGACAACCTGATAACTGGTATTTGCTAGCAAGGAATTTCTCTTTTTCTTATCGACTTTTTCAGTCTATAATAGAAGTCTGAAATGAAAAGACTATTGTGTAGGCAAAGAAAGTTGTGATTCTTTGCCTTCGAATACCAAATAATGACAAATAATAGACAGTTTATCATTTCGGACCTGTCAGTGCAATTTAAAGAATTTGGGGTGTTTGCCCGTGTTAGGATTAAATTGTATTTAGAGAATTAACATGGAACATTTTCTCATACAAAACACGGAAAATGATATAAGAATGAATATAAATAAAACAATCTATCTACTTGAAATACCGATCGAGAAGGATTGGTGAAAAACTTTAAATGCCGTAAAATAAGAGCTGACAATTGAACGTTAACCTGTTGTTGTGAATTTTTGTTCATTTTTTCTAAAGATCATTATTTGTGCATATCTGAGTGAATTAGAAAATGCTGCTAAGGATGAAAGTGTGGCCATATTTTGTTACTCAAATATACATGATTGCAGAATATTTTGTGATCAGTACTGCAGTCGATCATAGCTCACAATATTTTTAAAATTGATGACGAAGAGGAAAGATAATTCATTTCATGCAGAGAAAAATGACTGATATGTGATATACATTTTCGTTTTGTTAGCAATAATTTTTGGTCTGAAACACTCATTTTACTTTAATACTGACTGAAATTTAAAAATTGCAAAACTAATAACACTTAATTGCTTGTAAATAGCGTCAACTTGGCTACGACGATTCCACGTTATGATTGCAGACGCATCAATTAAGTGCATTAATGTTGCTGCATAAATATAATATTTCGTTGGAACATTTATACAAGTTTTTTTTTTTTTTTTTTTCATTTTCTCATTTTGCAATTTTAAAAATATCCTCTTTATTTTCAATATTCTCACCATGTTTTGTACCATTTCGGATTTTCTTTTGGCATTCTTTATTGAGCACGAAATAGAAGCTAAAATGGGATGACGGATCTTAACTTTCTCGATTGAGTCAGTGTTGGTTTCTGCTGTTTTCCGTTCTTGCAAAGTGAAGAGACAGAAATAAGAAGTCTTTTCTTCAACTATTCTGCTTTAATAATAGATGAGCATAGATCTCTAAATTTAATTAAGCTCTCATTAACACTAGCAAATTAATTCCTTTGTCCATTTCAATCACAATACGACTTTACTTATTTCTGGTTCTCTTCTCCTTCTTGATTCATTTGATGACTTATTCAATTTTGCTAACAGTACTCATTGATAAGTTTATTCATCGCTTTCTATTCTTGTTCATTTTTTTAAATTTCTGCAAGGACCATGAATTTCACTCGCACTGATTGATACATTAACATGGAATTGAGATTTTTAGCTAAAAATTCTATAATCATTCTAAATACCTTTTACAGTATCATTTTGGGAGAAGAAATGAAAAGGTATTATATGATATAACATTGCATTCATTTTACTGCAACAGATTAGAACCAATCGCAGTACTACAACAACAAACTTCACTAATTTACGCATGCATCCGAATTAATTTCATCGGAAACATTTTGGAATTTTGTTTTTTCCTCCATATATTTAGTGTTTGACTTACCAAAATTTATATCAGCATTGATAAATTAGAAATTTTTAAACTATATTTTATGAAAATTTGGATAGTAATGCACGCCTCATTGTTTGCATATGAGATTTGGAAGTGTTTTGCATATTCTCTGCAAATTTTTTGGATTGATTTCTGAAATATAAGTATCGAAAGAGTTCCAAAATTTTGCATTTGTTATTTAATGAAAGTGTGGTGTGCTTAGATGTACTGCAGAAGGGTTGGATGTTTCGTTGCATTTTTTGAATGAAATGACAGTACCTATTAGAATGTAAATATACATGTTGCTGATATGGAAATTTTGCAATTTCAAGCTCAGCTGCAAATATTTATGTTATTCAGATTACAAAATAACAATAATTATTGTGTAAATTCCAGGAAAAACTAAACTTTGAATGTTTATTTGTTGTAATAATGTTGCACTTACTTATTGTTATTCAAGCAAGGGATTGCAATATTAGAAATTATCTCGATGTTAATTATTTCCATGCAAGCAATGATAGCTCCAGCATTGTGGGAGTCACGAGTGCTTGCACAGTATTCATAGTGCCCGATTCTCTAGTGAGATTTGAAATGATTGACAGTTCTGTTAGTAGGTTATGATGTTGGCATCACAAATAAAGTAATATTCTAAATCTCATAATACATACAAGTTTTCTGTACTTCTTTCTTGTCTGATGATCTTTTTCGCTATTTTGCAGATACCAAATTCAAATTTTCTGGAGGAATTAAAACTGATTGATTCAGATAGAAGAAAAGTTTGCTATGATGTCAATGTCCATATTTTGCAAAGTAGACAGCTAATTGTGCTCTTTTTGCGTCAAGCGCACTTCGCAGTTGCTGTTAGTTGCGATTGGAAATTTAGTGGTTTGTAGCTGACTGAAAATGTTCTAAATCGTTGAAAGATTTTAGTACGTCTGTTGCTAACGCTGCAACATTTTCAGAGAAATAATTTTTTCTAATTTATGGGTGCAAAAGTATCTACAATTATATATTATTAAGCCGCCATAGTTATTAATAACTGGTTCCATAAACATGAATCTCTGCCACTATTCATTAAATCATTTGCAAATCAGTTATCGCATTTCAAATGTTTTATGTATCCAAGCATATCGTTTCTGATTTCATTAATACTACTACAACTACATTGACGCATTAATATCATCGTCACTTTATTAATGGATACATCCATTCTTAATTATGATAGAAGAATATGAAAATTAATGTGGCATTTTGTAGGCAAACTATTCTACTGTAATCCAGATGATGTCAGCAAACTTTTATTCATTTACGAACATCAAAAAACATGCACCAATTTGATACTATTCGACAAAGGCATCAGCTTTTTCTGTGCCTTATCGGATAACATGCTTGAAAAAATCACATACTTCAACAGTGAGTCTCATATAAAGTTTATCAGGTTAATTTCTTAAAATATCTGACTTACAACCTTTGCCTAGTTTCCTTCATTGTTAGTAATCAGATAGCAATATTTAAAAGTTAGTTAAATCTACTGTAGTTGATCGTCAAATACGCTTAACATTTGTAAAAATTTTTACGCCATAACATTTAAAACAGTCTCGATCTTGCGTTTAGTAGTTATGGATTTTATTGACGAACCAAAATAGGCTAAGGTCCTGATAAATTCGAAAGACTTAGTGTCTTGTCACCAGGTGAGTTATTAGAAAATTATTTCAGAGATTAGGAAATGAATCTAGAAATTGACAATCTAGAGTTTTTATCTGAAGCATCTCTACAACTTATGTTTATTCAGATATATTAGTTCAAAATTAATTGCAACAAAAAAATTTGCTAGAACGTTGCAGAACACATTTTTCATTGGTAGCGCAAAATTTTATTGCATTAATTACAATTAAAAATTTCAGGACAAGAAGTACATCGTTATTCTTGAAAGAGAATAGTAATATTGTTCTTGTTACCAATGATACATCCAGTCGTGCCGGCTTTTATGAGATGAATATTTTCGACAATGTTTATGTAGAGCAACTTGCCAATGACGGTTTGCTTAAGGAATCTTAATCTAATCTCTCTCTCTCTCTCTCCCTCTTAGCAGCATTTCAGCTTCTTCTATTACAAGAGGACTATTAGACGTTGGACGAGTAAAATCTTAAGCAGCGAAATAAAGAATCTATCAGCTAGCCAGTGGGTAACGGCATGGTCACTTGGTCAGGGTATGAGATGGAAAACCAAGTAAAGACAAAAAGTTTAAGTGTCTTTAGTGGTAGAATCACTTATTATCAACAATTTCATTTCCGGCTTCATACATAAAGTCTTCTTCTTGTATTTAAGAAACGAAAGAAATAAAAATATCAGTTTGAATTAAACTTGAATTAGAGAAAACAGATCTCTTCTCTCTTTTGCAAGAATTAGCTTTTTAGTCGCTTTAACGCTTTAACGAACCAATCTGGGGAAAATAAACACAAAATTTAATAAACATTTGTTGCAGTTAATTTTTCAGGTTTTAGTTATTTTAATATTTTTTGTAGTTACTGGTTTTTCGTGATCAAATTGGAATATGCACGAATAATATGCATAAGATACTGAGAACATCGCTCGATCTTTTCCAAAATCGTTAGCGATAGACTGGTTCAATAGTCAGATATCTCTTTACAGATATCTACAATAGCAAAGCTCAACTCACTATTGGATTGCTTGAATCCAAGAAATACGCAGTGACTTTTACGGAAATCCATAAAAAAAATTCCGAAAATATCTCTTTACAGCGAGACTTGGCTAATTATATTACTATGTATCAAACAAAGATAGTCAATCAAACGAAATGGTACTGTATCGCGCGATTTGATGAAAGGTAAGTGAAATCTTCAGCTGCATCAACTCTGGATCATTTTTAGCTCTCTGTTGACATCAGCAGAATCTTCAAACACTTAGCAATCGATACAATGATTGTGATATATTATTTATTATTATTATATAAATATTATTAGTAATAATAATTCATGTAATACTGTTACGTACAAAATATATTATGCCAAAAATTCTCATATGTACATTATGAGAATTTTTTTTTTTTCGAGCTGTTTTTCAAATAATTTTCTGTCTGTGCCATCAAAAACATCACCAAAGAAGTCTTTCAAGGTTTAAATTTTATCATGGAACTTTTTTATTGTCAAATTTCATTCAGTTAGTCGAAACTTTATTGTGGTGAGAAAGACAATTAGAAAAGGATAAAGGTTTGAATCTGAAACGATACCAAGTTTTTATCATCTGGCAAACTATGACTTTCTTTTTAAATTGCAGTGGTTATATGGATGCTAAGAGACATAAAAACCCAAATTTCAAAAAATTTGTGCTAACGTTGTATGAAAATATTGTTGAATCAAAGAAAGGAATGAATATTTTTAAGGTATTAGATTGCAATTCCAAAGCTTATTCGATTTCTGTAATTAATGTTGTGATACATAAATCCAATTTAGTTTCATTGAAATTTTTGCCAAATAATTAAATCTCAAATGTTAATTATAATTCAAGAGATTTAGAAAACAACACAAAGTTTGATAACAACGGTCTGGCCGGGGAATTTTAATTTAAATGTTTTGTCATGATGATCAAAGAGATGACATCAGTCGATATTTCCCTTACAAATAGCTTATTCAAGTGAAATGTAAAGTCCAGAAGAAAAAACAAAGAAACTTTTGCAGGAGTCTGTGGTCAGGTATGAAACAATTGATGAAGTGCACTTTAATTATGCTATCAGAGCAGTGATACTTATGATACCGATTTTAAGTGTACTTTTAGCTGCTATCATTTTAATCGGTTCGTACAGATGACACTTTTTCGGCTATTTCACGGATAGTAAACTAGTGTCCCTCTTACTTTTCGAATCATTTACTTCAGGAAGCTAGCACTACTTTAGTACAAATAAGTGCAGAACAAAATTTCTTTTAGTAAAACTCCTGAAATATCATAAGATTGTTTAATTCCTAAACAGAACAAACTGGGTGCACAGTTACGTTAAGATCATTTAAGATGTTGGTTTCTTTTGTGAAGTAAATTTTAGATAAAAATTTCAAACTTACTGTTATCTGTGTAGGCCGAAGATTTTTTATCGAATTTTCCCCTCATGTGAGGGCGAGATTATGATTTTCATTTCGACTTCAATAGTTGCATAAACTTCATCGTTGTTATTCAACGATACGGAATAGATTTTAACAATCCACGCACGAACCTGCGGTTCGAGCTGCGTCACTATGATTTAATCGTTGTAAAACTTCCTATCCTACCCGAGATGTGAATAAATTTCCCGCAGGACTAGGATTTGGGGACTCTTATAAAATTTCCTGAATTTTGGTAGTTAACATTGATAACTGTTCGAAAAGATTTGTAAAAAAAATCGAGATGCAATAATGCGTATTTTGACCTCGATGTAAGCATCGTTAAGCTTTAAATATCGGCAAAGGAAAAAGACCAGGAAAAAAGAAATAAAAATCACTTTCTTTTTAAACTATATGCTAAAAAAAGAAAATTCTAAAAATCAAATAATTTCGAAACATTGCAACAAATATTCTTCGTGAATTAGTTCAAAAAAAATAAGTGTAAATTATGACTTTGCTCATTACCATTTGATGTCAGATGGCATTGTTACTTTTAAATGATATGGACAAGATGATAGTAAGAGAAAAGGAAGAAGATAAGTAAAAAGAGGATGATGAAGTTTTACTTATCATTATTTTCTTTCTTGAGATCACTAACTGAGACGATATACTGCCTTAAGGATATGCTTTAAGCAATTGAAGATTGCCAAAAATTGCTGCGTGTAGATTTAATCTTAGCGCTTAATGTTAGCTCATTGTCATTTGAGGGAAAAATGTGGAAAAAAATTGAAATAAATTTATGATATATCGAAGTAATTCTGTGTTAAATCTTTAAGATAGAAATTTGTAGACTAAGGATAATATTTATTAGAATAGCCCTTAGCATTTTAGATCTCAAGTAAGAAATCATTTATCTAATACTCATCTTAATTTACGCATTGTCTAAAATGTTAGAACCTGTAAACTGCTCTGACAGTCAAACTTATATTTGATGGTTAAAAGGTTATCAGCTCTTTGTCTTAAAAGGTTATCAGCTCTTTGTCCAATTAATTTTCTTTGTGATTTTTGTTGCAATGTTGGAATATTGCAGAGGTGTTCCAGCCTGACAGTCACCTCTAGAAGTTAACCTCTAGAAGTAATGTTATAGATCAAATTTCACTATAAAAAGAGTAAATGTTATCACCGAATGACAACACTTTACTCACTCTAATGCGCTTCGTTGCAAGTCACCATATAAGGAGCTAAACTTACTAGCTGAGCCCAGCCTTGATACATAGTGCAAAATGTGAGTAGTTTCTTTCTGTAGATCAAACAGAAATATAGTAATGAAAATTTGCTGAAAATTTCAGCGGAATATTAGCTTATTGATAATATTGCAAATAACTAAATATAGAGTAATAGCTTAGAAATATATGACAGAATAAAAGTACAGTAAAAGATAGCGCAGCAAAATCTGAAAGATTTTTGTTAATGCTCAAAACACTTAACTAGGATATTTATGTATTGCAGACAAGAGACAATTGGGCTATAAAAAAAATACAATTTTGGAATATGTGTAAATATCTAAAATAATGAATAGGACTGGTAGAAAAGATAAAAATTTCTTTTCATATCGGATATGCATTTGGGTTTACATGATTAGCACACCAAATGTATGTAACTACGTCATACGATTTACATTAGATAATATATTCATCGATGGATATTGGAAACATTGTAGTTTATTCTTATTTAATGTGAATAATTCTTTATCTTAAGAAATAGTTTGTACAAAAATCTTTACTGCAACAACATATTATGAATTTCTTCGGTTTTCCGACAATCTCTGAATGTACTTAAGCCTTCTCATTGATATTACCAAGTATATTAATTCGATCACAATACTATTTCTATTTCACACATTTCAGGTTTCTGGCTTATTTAGGTAGCTTGTTTATAGCCAATGTAATTCTGTCAATATGACTTACTTTGTACAGGGGTAAACTGCCCAGCGTAATTTGGATCGTTAACTTATTTCATTTTTAAATAAGCATACAATGAGTAAAAAAATAAAGCGTTGCTGTTACTTTTTGAACTTTATGTTTGTATTGAATGTCAAGTTTTGATTGCTAAGCCATTCATTTATTGATATTTGATTGGCTATTAGATTTTTTTGCTTTCAATTGAATTTCTTTTTAAAAGATTTTTTCATCAATTCATCTGAAATTGTAAAGATTTCAAAAAATAGGCCTTGAATGAAAATTAGTTTTAATCTTTAAAATGGTTTTTCTTGCTTGTAAATAGCCAATCCAATAGAATGGAATGTCTTAACAAAGCCAGGAATCTGATAAAGTAATTCTTAGATAATTTACTATTGATATTTCTCTTTACCTAACAACTTGCCATTTTAAAATTATGCCTGCATCAGCGAAAGTTGAGTGATGAAGAGATATCATTTATGATAAATAAGCTAATCAGTAAAATGACGCTTACGTTAGCAACAGCACTTATGTTAATTAGAAAATATACATTCAGATTAACTAATCATCATCATCTTAGCAATAACGATAGCTGAAGCAGTGAGGAGAAAAATTTTTTTTTATTTACAAATATGTTCAGAATTTTCGGAAAAACTTTACCAGTACGTTTTTTGAAACATTTGTAACTTATTATCTTTCCTTTAAATCATTCGATTTTTTAAAACCAACAATTCAAGATTTTTTTAAAAGACCATCATAAATTTCCTGAAGTTCATGAAGTTCTTTTGATTCATGAAGAACTTAAAAACCATATTTCTTTTATAAACCATACAGTCTAGACAGTCCTCACTGATAAGTGGTAGCCTAATTAAATTTCGAAACCATAAAAACAAAAAAAAAAATCATGAACACATCACTAAATCCATTCATCGTTTTAGTATGCTATTATTTGTCAACCAACAAAATATAGACAAACTGGTTGTTTTACCAGAAATGAAAAAAAAAAGAAACAATTTTAGAAATTGTTTTCTTCTTAAACTAACGATTTTATTATCAGTCTCAGAATCCAATTTAGTACATTTAATTTTTTTAATTCATATAATGAAAGTTGATTATAATTCTTACCGTTTGAAAAACTTCTACTTGATTATTTTTAAATACGATCATTACTGCTTACTTTTTTATTTATTGCAATTATTTAGAACTTTCCACTTCCTTTTAACTTTTAAATACTCAGTTTGAAATTGAATTTTTGAGAAAGGTAAACTTTGTTCAGTTAAACAAATTATGAACAAATTTTAGACTAAGATTTATGTTTATATGCAGACACGTTTTTAGCTTCTTTGACGCAAAATTTTAATATTTGAAAGTTAAAAAAAATAAACTACTACTATTAGCTTCTTCATTTTTCTAGAAATCTCAAAGGCAATCAAATCTTCAACTTTAATTTTATATATAATACAAATTTTTTTTTTAACTTAACAGTATTTTATTCAAACTGTGATAAAAGAAATCAGGTTAATTCATGAAGCAGTAAGAATTTAATAATTTAAAAAAAAATTGAAACATCAAAGTTGTTAAATTGAACAAGCAAATGCAATCGTCTTAAGTTGCAGATATGGAAGATCATTTTGAGAACTTTTAAAGAACAAAAATAAATTTCACATATTCTATGACGCGCTTGCATAATAACAAAAGTTTATCAGCGCTTTTATTTCATTCCGTTTGTTTTCTACTGATTCTACTCGTTATTTTCTGCGCCGCCGTGTCATATATTTATGGAATTGATCACATGTTAAATGCAAATAAACAACTGTTGGTTGACAAATATTCGCTTAATTTTCCAGTCAGAATAGTCGATAAGGTGAACAAAGGACGAAGGTAATTGTTGAATCGATAAGTAAGAAGTGAACCTAATTAAGTCAAACAACACACATCATCTATACAGTATTCCATGTCGAAGGCCAAAATGTGCTAACTCAGAGCTTATTTAAAATACCAATTTCGGAAAAACTAGAATTTCTGGAGACTTTGTTGATTTAGAAAGATTCTAATTGGGGATTGTATTCAGACTTCAGAATTTGTTTTTTTCCAGTGAAAAAAATTAATTTTCTTCAAAAATTTTTCTCCATCTTTTGAATTGTACTGGTTCAAAAATTATTTCATCCCTTTCTTTTCTAAAGTTATCTGAAATTTCAAATTCAGGTTGCTTAAATCGAAGAATATAAGTACTAATTGGTATCAACTTCTTACTCCTTTAAAAAGTAATCGTGAATTATTGGTTGCAAAGAATTCGGCGTTTTTTCGAATGTTCAAATTTCGTCGACTACTCAACGTAGAGACCACCGATCGTTGTTTTCGTTCACCGATTAGTTCAAGTGGTTAATTTTTGCTGTTATATTAAGTAATTAAAAATTATACTTTTATGACCAACCCTAGAAAATTAAACTTCAGTTTCTAGGGTCAAATTCCAGTTTTTTTCCGAAAGATTATTTTACATTAGAGCAACGTCGTCGTGGAGCACTTTTTCTGCACTTTTTTGGTCTCATTTATATGTTTATTGCAATATCCGTCGTTTCCGATGAATTTTTCGTTCCCTCACTTAATGTTATTACAGGAAAGGTATGATAATTTGCCTATAAGTTTCCAAATTGCGATAAGTATAGGAATATTTTTTAAAAAATCTGCTGTTTCTAAGCTATTTAGATATTTTATTTTTCCAAAAAAAAAAAAACCCTAATATCTGGATAGTATTCGATCAACCAGAATCTTCTATTTTGCCAAAAATATGAATTTCTCATAAATCAAGGTACGAAAAAAAAAGAAGAGTGAAAATAACTTATCAGGAATAGAAAACAGAAAAAAAAATTCAAAGATTCTGTTGTAAATCATAATCTTTTTACTAATTTCAGCTAATTTTCTATCCATATCTGTGCTAATTAACTAGATCATTATTACTACGATAAATTATTACAGTTGTCAATACGGAATGATGTTGCTGGAGCCACGTTTATGGCTGCCGGCGGTTCCGCACCTGAATTTTTTGCCAGTTTATTTGGGGTTTTCATTACTCAAAATAATGTCGGCATTGGGACTATTGTTGGTGAGATAACTTTCATTTTTCAATACATTCCGTCCTTTTCCGAGCTAATTGCTGCATCATGTTATCATAGCCAGCATTCATTAGTCAAAATTTTGAGGAACATAAGAGCTGGTTTCTTTGCTTTGGTTCCTCTGTCAGACTCCAGGCATAAGCTCATTTCATTGAATATTATTTTAAATAAATTTGAAATTCACCAAATGAAAAGTGAACAAATGATTTAAGGTAGTGCTACATTCAATATTTTATGTGTGTTGGCATTTTGTACATTCTTTTCACTAGAAACGCTGAAAATTACTTGGTGGCCCATGCTCAGGTATATTCATATTTATCTAAATGTTCACTCATTCCGAATTTGTCAGTTTTTTAAAGAAACAATTATTTACTTGATCTTAAACAGTAACTACAAATAATTACATTCGTATAGAACTTATTGGATTTCCTTAATCAGTTATTTCAGAGACATTTTTTTCTACATGTTAGCATTGTTTTTGTTGGTATTGTTTTTCCTAGACGAAGAGATTCAGTGGCACGAAGCAATTTCACTCTTCATTATTTATATTATTTATGGTATTGCTATGAGTTATAACGAACAGCTTGAAAAAAATTTCAAAATCATTCTCTATGAAATCACTCAGGTTGTGATATTTTTTTGAGTTAACTTATGGATTAAACTTTGATTTCAAGTTAGTTTGCCGCATCATTATTAACAGTATGTTTTCTAAATCTAAATCTTATTTTTTTCCTTTATTTCTAGCATTTATGCTCTTCAATTTTGAATGATACATCAATGCAAGGAAGGATAACGCCACCATCTATCACTACTGTAAAACAGATGAAATCAGTTTCGACGCAAAATAAGTCTCCAATTTGTCACTCAGCAGAAGGTATTAGTTCATGAATTTCATTATGAATTTATTTCACAATCAGAGGCTGTAGAAGCATAGTCGATGATTGACTGTATTTAATTAAAATTTAATTCATTGTAGTCAAAACCTCATTTATCTTATTTGTTGTGTCATCGACAAATAAGAAAAATGTGGCATAACAAAAAATGCTATAAACCTGACGATAGCTATTTCAATCTTCCCAATGTTATAAATTCAAATCATCGACTTGTGAAAAATTACTTTTAAGGTTCAAATGAATTCACTAAAACGACAACAGCGAAATTACATGATATGATTCAAAGAAATTGTCAAAATAATATTTCAAATGTTATGCCTGAGATTGAGGCAAGCTGGAGAATATTGTTTGCCTTTTGCAATTAAAATTTCTTCAATTAGCTTGTCAAATCATCTGAATTTTTAGAAATTCTGAATTTATCAACAATGTGGCAGACTGGCGCAGTGACTTCTCAAAATTTAAGAAAAGAATAATATTCCCTAAATAGAAAAACAATTGACAATTACAACAACGCAAAACTGTTACACGAATTTCAGCTCCCCGGATCGATAACGAAGCTGATGAATGAAATGGATTGTGAAATTGCTCGACGAAACCCTACAGGATCTAAAAAAGTTGTAGTACATGAGGTGAAATGCATTTGTCTCATCTCCATTTTCATCCCAAGTCCATTCAATTTTAATCTAAGACACAATAATGGAATTATGGGGTATATTTTATTTTTTAACTTTTTTATCAAAATTTTCAAAAGAGATTAAAGTTTTTAAAAGCTGGAAGATAGAAGAAAAATGGGAAACTCTGTACAATAAAAGTAAAAATTCAGCATACGAAGAAGCAAGGATGGGTAAAATGCCCTTTTATTGGTGAATTTCAACAAACATATCAATTTATTATAATTCAGCCAAAAATTTCTGATTGTTTCTTTTGTTAGAAGTGTGCTGTGTTAAAAGAAAAAGTTAGTGAGTCGGAAGTACCAATCAACATCTCGTGGCCATCTTCAACTAAAGCACAATTATCTTATCTGTTTTTGGCTCCAATTATGCTTCCTCTTTATTACACACTTCCAGATTCGAAGAATTCAGTAAGTTAATTCGGTGAAAAGAACTGGCAGGCAGGAAAATTCTTGCAAGCGCATAGGAGAATGAAAAGAAATTTCGAGATCTTTTAGAATAGACCAGGCACTATTATTACATAATTAAAAAAGCATAACTTATCGTTTCTTGCTCGAAAAGTCTCTCGAGAAGATATTGAACAGTTCTCGGGAGACATGATATGCATATTTTATTATATTTAGAGAGATATTATTTGATATCTTTATCTTCGATTCCAATATTTTCAGTCATCCAAGAAGTATTTTGTAATAACTTTCATGGGATCAATTTTATGGATTGGTTTTTTCTCATATCTGATGATTTGGTGGGCAAAGGTAATCGGTGAAACAGTAGGTATGCCGGATGAGGTAAATGCACTTTTTAAAACATAAAATTATGATAGTTCCTTATCACATTTCATTACTCTATGGTCGACAGTGTGAGTGAGTTGCATACACATGCAAATATAAGTGATTAATTTCTTTTTCAGCTTCGAAGGATGTCGTCTACACTAACAGTAATTAGTTAAATTGTGCGGTAGCACGATATTTACTTTTTTATCTTCGTAATACCCATCATTAAATCATAGCTTCGTTATAATTTTATAACAAGGAACTCTCTAATTTTCGCTTTCTTATCATTCTATTAAATGGCGGACAGAGTGATTACATTTCATATATTCCATAAACTGAATAAAGGATTAAAAGCAAATGAATACTCTATGAGGATCTTTTTTCACTATTACATGTTGAAGATCAAACATTCAAAAAAGATGTTTGCTAAATGTTAGAACTCTCAATAAATCCTCCTTGTTCCCCTTGTCCAAAAATATTTTCAATGGTGCGCTAATACTTATTGCATCACTACTGTATTTTTGTCCTTGTCAATTATTTCAGGAAAATTGCTGAAATCAACTTTTTATATTGTTTTTTGAATTCAAGAAATCAGCAGTCAATCACAAACTTATACTTTTAGATAATGGGTTTAACAGTGTTAGCTGCTGGGACAAGCGTACCTGATCTTATTTCCAGGTTAGTTGTTACTTTGCTTTACTCATGATATAAATTTCTGAAAAATACTTAATAAATCAGAAAATTAATATTAACAGTTATCATTTGTTGTTATTATCATTTATATACTCATTATTCTTTTTTATGAGTAAAAGAACGACTTTTTCAAGTTGAATATGTTCTTGACGTACATTGATCAGCGAAAAATATTTGTTTTAAAATTTCTTCAAAGCTTCATCGTCTTGAAAGTATTTATACATGTTACCTTATACAGTGAGTGCATAGATGCAAAACTTATTAAGGCAAAATTAATCTAATATTATTCTAACCATTCATCTAAGTAAACATAAATCATTTTAGTGTGATCGTTGCCCGCAAAGGACTTGGTGACATGGCTGTGTCAAGCTCCATTGGAAGCAACCTTTTCGATATTTGTGTCGGGTACTTTGATATAATATTTTCGTTACAAATATGATTGTTGAAATAGTATGGATTATATTTCAGATTACCAATTCCTTGGCTGCTGCAATTTGCAATTCGCTGGCTGACTAATTCATTCTCAGCTGCTCGTTTGGACACTATACCAGTTATATCAAAAGGTCTCGTCTGCTCTGTCGGTCTTCTATTTCTAATGCTGATTGTCTTAATAGTTGCTGTGAAAATTTGTCGATGGGAAATGAATAAAATATTCGGAATAATGATGATCATTGCCTATTTAGCATTTTGTGTGCTTAGTGTTTTAATAGAATTAGGTTACATTATTTGCCCACTTATTGTTGCATGTAACTAATAATATTAGAAAAACTTACAGCTTTAACTAACTGTGATAATTATTTGCGCACAAGATGGATCTTTATTAAGGGTCAATCACACTGATAAAAAGTTAAGTGTCGCAAAGAGTAGGGATTAGATTTTGGTTCGTTTTTGCTTATTTTCCTTTTTTGTACTAATGTGGTTGAAAGAAGAAATATTTTTCTCTTCTCGAAGCAGTTGTTTTTATTTACATTCATTAATTATCGCATTCGACTCTAGTAATCACTTTTATTTAAAATTGTTAATAATAAGCGATTATGCATATTCAGAAGTTTTATTTCAAAACAATGATATTTTCCTCACTCGCAAACTGGAATAATTATTTCAAAGATAAGTTTTAAAATAATCGCTTCTTAAACAGTCTACTAAGAAGTTTGTCTATTATTTCGAAAGAGAAATTATTGAACAGGGACTTTCTTATGAATGGAATTTGAATAATTGTCTCAATTAACCATAAATCTTCGAAATTAAAAACAAATATTCCTTCTTCCTTGTTTGCAGTTAAAGTGTTTTTGACATTTCGCAACACAACCTCCATCTCTTTTTATTAACATTTTATCCTTTGATGGTTATTTGCTTTATGCACTTTTAATCTAACAGCTGTATATTTATAGAACTATCTGCATACTTAATATTTATTCATATTTATATTTAATTTGATTGAATGAATAATCTTTGGTTGCTGATTAGAGTGAAGCATTGTAATAAAATTATCTTTACAACACTCATCTCTTTAGCCCTTAGTCAAACAGCATCTGCGGTTCCTTATCACCCAGTCCATTTCAGGACATCATTCATTGTTTTCTAAATTTCTACCCATCAGTTACTTAAAGATAATATCACTTTAAGGTTTAAGATTAAAGATTAACATTGACATAAAACAAATAAAGTGGTAAAAGCAAAAAAGGATTCTTACTAAAAACTACTAACTAAAGAAAGGAATAGGTAAAGAGAAATAAAAAAAAGAAGTTGGAATGCAAGCTGCATAAGGAGTTTGATGGATGAGAAAAAACTGGGTGAACTGCATCCTTCTCAAATATTTACAATAACGAAATATCTCTTAACACAACTCTCAAAAAGTCCAGTAAAAAGAAGCAAATCACAGCATAATAGAATGAACGAACAACTGGAAGTTTTAGTACCTGCATGTCGCAATATCTAGCAGTATTGCGACATGCCAGCTGTGAGTTAATAATAATGTCAAGTGGCTGAAGTATTGATAAAATGAAGCACTTGTCGTACCTGGGCGCAGTAATGGGTTATAAATGAAGCACCAGTTATTATCAGCGGAACAGTAGCAATAATTCCAGTTGAGCCAGAAATTTAAAGCTTCAAGAACACATTACCTACATCAGGAATAATCTTACAAGTTTAATCAAACATTTCTTTTCAAATCTTCCATTCCAGGTTGATTTCATGCACATACAGCACACGCTCTAAAGACCGATAGTACAAAAAAATTCACAAAACAAGTTCAAAATAAACTCAGAAAAAACAATTTTTTTCCAATTTAAAAATGTGGAAAGTAAAAAAGAAACTACTTTCACTAACTTTTAAAAATATGTTTATGGTTGGTTGCATGCTGTTCAATATTCTCGTTACTTATTTCCATCATGCAAAATCTAACAGTGCATTACATCAACAAAGAATTTTTATGCACATACAATGTGTCCATATACCTTTGCATTTGTTACTTATAGCTTATTTATACATTATACATTACTAAGATTGTTCTTCCAGACAGGATTGTCAGTTAAGTGTTTTTTTAAGCAGTAATCCATAAAAAAGATCCGAAACCAATTCAATTTTAAAGAAAAAATCAAACAGTCATTTTGAAGGATTGGTTAATATCGAAATTTTATTTCACTGTAAACACAGTCCAGTAAGTAAATTAGTTGATCAGTTTTATCCCCATAAAAAATGACCGAATATACTACATCTCCAAATATTAAGATTAGAGAAACATGGTTGAATAACACAAATAATTAAGATGTGGATCGAATAACGCAGCTACCGGAAATGAACTTTATGTACAGTAAAAATTTGAACAGTTGGTACAGAGAAAAAAAAGGCATAAAGTTGCATGAATTTCTATAAAATCCTTGTCGAAAATATAATCACTGCTCAAGAACTGACATTTTGGTCATTACACTAATTTTACAAGTATATGCGACTGCATGATATCATTAATATTTATCATTAATATAACGGAATACTGTAGGTGTTAAGTGTGCTAATTATCGTTTTCTGCCACTTTGCATGCCCATCATTATTGTTGCCAATCGAATAAAAATGTTCAAGACATCTGCATAAATGGAGAGCTGTCTGAAATGCATTGTATAGTGACTCAGAAAATGAGCAAATCAATTTTTATTATACCTTCAGCTTACAATAACTTAAGTTTGATATAGAGAAAAGGAAAACATGTATTTATATAGTATGTACTTAATTATTACTCTCCGATCTTACTCATATAACAATATGCACAAGAATCTAGAACAAACTTACGCGTTAATAGGATCAAATCGACGCATCTTTGGTGTAGCAACATCATAATATCCAGTGCCAATACTACCATAATATCCCGTCTTGTAGATTTGCTCTTCACTTGTGCCCGAAATCGGATACATATGCGCCCGTTTGATAACAAATTGTGTATCGAACAACAAAAACAGTGAAAAGAGAATGAGACCACCATAAATGGAAATCGACATTAGACCTAAAAACATTACTTTCTTTCAGTTTAAAATAGCATCAATAATATTTCGGTTTTGGAAGCTAACTTCAAAAATAAAATCCACAAAACACACTTGCACCCAACGCGGATGTCGGAGGAAGAAAGAAAGTTCCAATGGAAGATGCAAAAACAACACCAAGTGCCATAGCTAAAGCGCCTCCCATCATCAAGAATTTTTCAGAAGGTGCTGTGAAAGCAATTGTTGATAGACCTGAAAATCTCGATTTAATATTTTCTTCATATGTGATGAAAACACCAAATTTATTCTATGATTAGTAGATTTAAAATTTACTCGCAACTTCTTACCACTCATATCATAGTAACAGTAGTAATTGTTTGTTAGAATTAACATAATGTTGTAAAATAAAGAACGTGGTGACAATATTTTTTCATGCTGATCGTGTAACTGTATGAAATAGAAGCAGTGAAAGCAAGCAATTACTAACATCATTAATGGAGTGTATTTTATGCTTCTTTAAAGCTAAAATCTGTAAATTTTTAGAAAAAGTGAACTTTAAGAAAAATACCTGCGACGATAGCAGCAGTATACCAAGCGGCTCGCATAGCTAACGGGCCACCCATCAAACAGATTGGCCCTATAAAGGTACCCATTAAGCCTGCATGCAGAATCCAAGCTGCATGTTTCAGCAATGTATTGTCGTAATCGATTAATGATACTGCGATACTGCTTGCCATGACAGCTGCCATTGAGATGAATGGCGACTAAATTTAAAAAAATTGATGAGCAATAAATCTGATTTTCTATTTTCAGTTGTATTTTTTATATTTATGTAACTATCCTCTTTGTATTCCATGCATTCGTACTGTTTGATAAAATTGAATATATACTTAAGTGCCTACCCGATTCACAAAAGTGCTTAATAAAATCTCGTATTCAAAATAACCCAGGCTCCAACAATTGGAAAGATTTTTCAAATACTTACTTTATCCTAAAATTATAGCTTAAAATTTATTATGCAAACCACAAAACCCGATTTGGTCTGATAGTCATGTCAGATGAAACTTCTCGAGAATACGTATATAAACATGGTAACGAGTAGACTTTAGCGGTGCTTGCCACTAGTGGTTATAAACCTTTCAAGAGGATCAGTGTATCTAATCTACGGTTGAGCAACATTGGCATTACTGATTTAAATAATCGGCCCCATAATATATGGAATAAACTCTTAATCATAGGATATCACTTGCTTATGACAGTATTCTATCCCACGATAAAGTCATGGAGGTTGTTTTAATTAAGAAAATTAAATAGCTGCAAAAAAAAAAAAAAAAAAAAATCAACAAATAAAAAAGGAAGAACGTACCCCCATTATCAAACGCGAAATATGATACGATCTCGATGCTACCACAGCTGAAGCTGCTGTTATCCCAAGTGATGTAAACAAATATCCGTATGTCGCCTTTATTCGATCACGTACATATGTTGGCCATGTTCTAAACAAACGCAACCTTAGACTACAAAAAAACTGCCTGCCTCAACTTTTAATTACTTTCATCAGTTATTTATAGTTTATACAGTCCTTCTTCGATAACGACATTCACCTACAAATAACCTGGAAATAAAAAATGGAAAATAAAATGTATCTGAAATAAGTTTGTCAAGTACTTTCTTAGTAAAGGCTCCTAATAGAAATTTGGTCTAACAAACATATTATTCAAGCAATAACCGCTAAAATTTTTGAAGAATATACATACTCCGTAGTAACAATGTGTAGGCATTAGCGGCCTAAGCCACCAGTAGCTATAAATTATTCATGAGGGAAACACTCAGTGTATCTGACTTGCAATTGAGTAACATTAGGACTAGTGAACTAAACAAACAGCCTCCACAATATTTCAATATTTAGAATAAACTCTTCTCAACCATATATCACTTGCTTATGACAGTATTCTAAAAATCAAAGACCAAGACCATGGTACGACTATATACAGCACTCCATTTTTTCAAAAAATTCTAAAGAATGTAAACATTGTGGATTGCTTGGCAATTTTTCTCTAAGGGAAAATTATGGCACACATAAAAAAATACGACTGAATAAACTGATCGAGAGTTAAAAAGGCACAAATAAGCGCTACGTTTATATTTAGTAGATAAAATGCAAAAAAAAAAAAAAAAAGGAAACATTCGCGCATAAAAAGATAACTAACCCAGACTGTACTAAAATACTCTGACCTTCTTTCGATAGGCCCAGTCCGTAATAACACAACGCACCAATTCCAAGTAATGACGCCCCAGCTACGGCTGCACTTCCATACGTATATGCTAAAATGAAAAGAAATTAACTCTCAAATATGAAACAAAATTAAATCTGAAAGTACGAAGTGGTATTAGGAATGACAAGACTGAATTTCAACAAACGTTTTCCGGTGGTAGGCCCCATTAAACGTTCTTTAAGAGATGTTCGTGTAGCGCTTCCAAAACCATAGTTCTGAAGAAATTAGTAACGTTAACTTTCAAAGAATGTTACGGGAGTGGACGGAATGCAAATTTCAGTGACTGCAAAATAATATTATAAAGGCAGAATAAATTCAATGAAATATCAACAATAGCGAGGATTCTGCCTACAAATAAAGTTACAACAGACAAGCATTCGACTACACTATAACGCATGAAATTTAGCCACAACAAATTATTTATGCTGAGGTACTCCTCATTAACTTCCAATTTTCAACAATGAATCAATTTTCAATTCAGTGACTAACTCCTTCAGCAACTCGACGTCCAGCATATCGTGCAGTATTGTAAGTCGTTTTCGAAAAGCAACGAAAAGCCACAGCAACACTGTTGGGAAGTTGCAGTGATGATGATCCGCAGGATAGTCTTGACAACATTGCTATGACGTGAATCTACAAACAGTTGAGCTGGAGTCAAGGAATCACAATTAAGTAAAGCTCTTCAGTTACTAGTGATCTAGCAAGAACGATACGACATTCTATGAAATAAAAGTAGGCCATCCAGGAACTGTAAAAAAAAGAATAATTGGTAAACAACTTGTGTAATTGAAAATGAAGACAAAATATCGGAGATTAAATTGATGTTTCAAATTACCCTCAGAGATTTGAAGTCCTACGTTATGTTATTTCCAAAGCCTCATAACAAAACATTCCCATCTTACGATACTCCCATTGCACCTGCCTCCATAAATAACTCGATTATTCTCGAAACCTCAATAGAGAACGGTATGATCTGATGCCATCCCATATTGTTATCTTGTCCTAACGGGTAAACTACCCACGTGATTACATGATAAAAAGATGTAGTGTTCGATAGGTCATCCGATTCATTCATTGTTAACAATGCGACAGATTATTTAGTAACAAGTAACAATCACTATGGTAAATCTTCAAAGGTATTTCTCCATATTGTATATGTTAACAATAATGAAAATTGGAGATAATACTGAAAGGCATTAGTCTGTATTATTCACACTTTCACAGCAACACGAATAGAGCATACTCTCTAGTCTAATATCATAAGTCAAAACAATATGTTTTTTATTCTCACAGAATTTGTATCAAGTAATATGATATAAAGTTAATCTTTATCTAGAAAGACTAACAACGACGGAGGTTTCAACAAATACATTTAGTTGAAGTCAAGGATTCAACCATTCCACCAAACATTAGCTTTCAACTTTCCAATTTGATATACTAGAAGTATTGTACTTTCAAAAAATTTTACTTCATATAGCTTGTCATTGGTATTAGTACTAATTCGATGATGATCGTTTTCTGCATAATGCTTCAATTCGAAAATAACACGTATGTGAACAACGGGAATAAATAGTGGAAACATCAAAATGCACGGCTGATCCTTTCATTTCAACTTGTATATATAATCAATGAATATTCCTTTGAAGTATAGTACTAATCTAATATCATAAATCAAAACTACTCTATATTTTTTATCCTCACAGAATTTGTACGAAGCAATTAATAATACGTAGAATTAATCATTACTTAAAGAGACCAACAACGACGAAGACTTCAACCAATATATAGTTGAAGTCATGGATTCAATCATTTCACCAAAAGTAGTTTTGGACTTTCCAGTTTGATATATTGGATGTATTGTACTATTCGGAAAAACGTTCTGTATGAATATGGGCGCATTTGGGTTGAGCCGTCGGTGCATCACCACGAAATTGTGATGTAGCGTACGCGTCGATACGGAGAGCATGCACTTGTCCTGCCAGTTCTTCCCGCAAACAGCTGTTGACGAGACGATGTATCTGCAGTACACAAAAGCAGTTAAATCCGAAGAGCATAAAAACTGATGTAGCACGGACTCTCTAATGAGTTGATAAACAGTAAATATATATACCTGCAACGTTAACTACGTCTAGATGGAGAGTAGATGAACTTGAAACACTGATCTTTATCACAAATCCCCATGAAATGAAAACTTTTAAAATACATATATGGGAATTAAAACTTGTTAGATTTTTTGTATAACCGTATGGTTTTTAGTAGCACGCCTGGGCATTCAATCATCACTTAGGTAGCTGATAGAAACAAAAAAAATTACTTGGCAAACATTTAAAAAACATTTAGTTAAAAGAATACAAGCTTATATGATCCAATAAATTATATAATCTCTCAATTTCAATTTTTTTACAGTAATTAGGGCAAATTTTCCAGAAGTTAATTATGGCACTTAGTAACTTGTCATTCACATATCCTCACCTGTATGGTTTGCAATCCTTCAAAACTGTTGGATGCAATCTGCACATAGAAATGCCTTTCATCGTCACTCCGATCTGCATGGTTCTGACTTTCACACTCTACTTCCAAATGAGTAGGCTAAAGTAATTTGTGCTAGAAAATTTCAGATTATATTCAGTGCGAAATTAAATCAATTAATTAGTAGTAGCAAGTCATCGAACTGTACTAGAATAAATTTTTTGCCATTATTATGACCAATACATTTCATGTTATTTATTTCAAATCATGAATTTTTTATATCTGATCTCCAATAATCATATAAACGAAATTAATTCGTCAAACTACATTAATTTTCTCATCTGTACATAAGATGCAAATTTTAAATTTGTTTTGCAAGCGATAAACTACAGTTCAAAACTATATTTTATTTCGGTAAACAGCGTGGAACACTATGTTTGTAACGGAAAAAATTTCGACTTAATACCGCTAGAGCTCAATTCTATGCTCTTTTTTTTTCACTGTCACAAAATAAACCTTAAATTCCATTTGAAGCCTTTGTATGATTCTATCTTTCACAGGTCCATACCGTGCTACACATATATGAATTGCTCTTCTTCCCAGCAACATTGTTTAATTATGATCCAGTTTTTTGACTGCGATTGAAAAACTACCACCATGCACCTGAAACATACCTATGCTTGTAAAATAAACTCGTAACCTGAAAAAAACTAGAAAAAAAGTAACATGGAACTTAAACCGTGAAATACCCGCTCAACGAGCAACTCACTGTTTGGATTGAGAAAACCTGTCTTGATTGTAGAAGTTAATCCTTTGATTTGACTACTGTTTGAATTTGGTTTGTGGTTGAAGTTGGGAGGTTAGCGAGTGATTAGATGGAGTCTAAAAGTCGGATTCGGAATGCACTGTCACTTTTACGGCCGCCAAGGTGACATCTTCTAACAAGACAGGTCATGTAATTCAGTAGTTGTGTTCTAAAAGAGTTTGTGCGTGGAAGTACGAGAATCTGACACGTTAATTGTAGCTTAACAGGATGGGTGAAACAATTGTCTTTATTTTACGATATCCTTTTCATTTGCTCATAACGTTATTAGAATTGTTTGAAGCATGTAATATTGATCGATGTAATGTTATAATATTTCAGATCCTTTGAATGGTCATAAGAAATAGCAAAATTTGGGGAAGAAGATTACAAATTTGCGCATGGGGTAAGTATCAATGCTCAGTTATCTTTATTTTATGCAATTTAAAAAAATATAATGTTATAATATTTCAGGACTGATATTTCTGATATCATACGAGTTGGAATTGTATTTGTTCAGTGTGCATAAGCAAAGCAATTCTAGTTGAAATTATTTTTGCTGAACTGCTACTACCGATCTCTTGAATTATGATATCCGAATTTCCAGACATTTGTTGCAGTGTGTCTTGCATTAGTATTATACTTGAACCAAAAATAAGGAAAACTGAGGTGATTTTCAGATGCTGAGAGTTGGTGGTTTTGTTGACTGTTATCCGGGTAAGCGATTTCTTCGCTCATTATTCATTACACAATTTCGCAAACCTAGCATTTCGCTGAAGTTTACACTTATCCGTTCGCCTTCTAAGAAATGTCGTTTCAAAGCTTCATCTTTAATACTCTTGCCATCATATCAACTGAGACCATCCTTTTTGATGCGTTTCTTCAGTTCATCTTCTGGTTAGTCGTATTTTCTGATTACTCTGCATTTTTTTCCATAACACTCCATTTTTCAATTATTTATTGTAGCTTGGACGGTCACTATCATTTAGAAATGATTCTAATTTGTACCAATTTTTTATTAAAAGAAGTCGATGCTAGTTATGCTGAAAACCAAGCCCATCAGTGGCAAAAAATATCCAGTTTTATTATGTTGGAATTTTCATACTGATTTTTTCTGGATAATGTCGCATTTAAGTTATTCTATAGCATGATTGTTTTGCTCCTTAATTACTGACATTAATTTTATTCCGACGTGTCTCTCGTGTTTGGCTATATCTGCTACATTTGATCTCTTCGAGTCGTTACAAATTGCAAATCGGGGTTCCACGTGTAAGATAGTATCAGAATTAGGAAGAAAGAATTTTTCAGCTTTGCATGCAGTGGGCGATAAAAATGATGGTCGAGGTAAAAAAGAATCATCGAAGGAATCTGACAATAAAAGATTAAGTAAATTTTTAATCCATTAATGATGTCAAATATAAAATGTTTGATGACAAATAATGTGATGTGAAATGTAGTGATTCTTATATATTTCATCTCTCTCAGTCCTGCCTTTTAACGCAGTTACTACATAAAATCCGTGAAAACATATTTCTGTGATTCTCTCTAAAATTTTAGCTGTAAAGAATTCTAATTTTGTCGTAAAACTAAAATATTGTTCGTTGAGCATTGTTCTTTTTAAATATTCTTCTTATTAATCTTTTATTTGAAACTCTAGGAAAATTTTTCACGGGTTTATTAATCGGAAGTGTAATAGCAACAGTGATAACATCGGCTTTAACAGGCGTGTGGCAGACAAGGTATACAAATCAGTTGACAGTGCATGACTTTCTTACCTACATAGTACCATTGGGACAGGTAAGGGTTATTTCGTAATAACTAGATATTACGAGTTTAAATTATTAGATGAAGTGTTTAGCAGCCATAAATGTTAATCAGCACATAGTGTGGCGAATAATATAATTTGAGGTGGCAGTGTATATAATTTTTTGTAGAAACTACGTTTTTTTTTTTTTTAATTTTAGGTTACGTTTGCATTCCTGAGTAGTGAACTCTTAATCACTTTTTTATGTCCACTAAAATGAGTACAACATTCATTACAGTATTCACTATTAAACAACGAGCAAACGATGTAAATCAATAAATTTGTACAAATTTTTCATTTAAATCACTTGCGTTTTTATGGAAATGTATTTTTAGATTGAACAAATTGTAATAACTGGAAATAATGTTGCTCGTATCATCATGAAGCCGGGTCCAGTGCAAAACTTGCCATTCAGTGAGTGTGGATACAATGTAAAATTTTTTCTTTAGTGCTCAAATTTTCAGATTTCTTTTTTGCTTCTGGATTGCTGGGAATATGTGTAGCATTTTAAACTAATTTGTTAGCAGTCGCTACAGAAATAGTTGTTCTGAGAAGATAGATTCACAGCGAGAAGATAGATTCACAGCAATTAAAGATACAAAGAAGGATTGAACTTCGATATTTTTCTTTTTTGTTTTGCAAAAATTATGACATATGTTTGCAGATGTTCAGGCCAGGTATAGGTTGGCAAAAAGTGTATGTGGTAACAACTATGGATACTAAAAGACTGGAAGCTGATATACGCGAGATAGAAACTACCTTGGGAAAACCACCAGAAGAGTGGACACCTGTTGCTATTATCGACACTTCAGCACAAGGATTTATGTATGTTTCCTATGTTGTGTCTGTATGTATATGTGTTATATATATGTGTATACCTCTAATTCTTTATTCCTTACTTATTAAGTGATGTTCTTTGCAGAGATCTCCTGTTGTTGCTTTTGTTGGCGTTAATGCTATTCGGAGCCTCAAAGTCTCTTCCTTCAGTGAAAGTTAGTGTCAGCTTATTCACTTTCCAAAAAATTCTAATGAACCTTTCTAGCTGTTTAGCTAAAATGTATTATCTCCTTAACAGTGAATTAAAAAGTTGTATTTTAGAGTTCATTTCAAGATGTGCTTGGACTAAAAATGAAGCTCAATGTTATTAAACCGAATGACGCTAACGCTCAAAAAATAAAGTTCAAAGATGTTGCGGGTTTGCATGAAGCTAAAGTTGAAATTAAAGAATTTATAGATTACCTCAGACGTCCTGAAAAATATATGGTAGGTTATTATAAACGTTATAACATCTTTTTGCTTTTTAGTGTTTTCATTCTAGTAACGAGTTGCTGAATTGTTTTAAAATCTGTGCCAAGCGCATGTACGTTTTACGAAACGAAGGAGAAATATTTCTAAATTTTCAGAAATTGGGAGCTCGGCTGCCGAAAGGTGCATTACTTACCGGTCCACCCGGATGTGGAAAGACGTTTTTGGCAAAAGCTCTTGCTGCTGAATCTTCAGTACCATTTATTTCGATGAATGGCACTGAATTTGTTGAAATGATTGGGGGTATTCATTATTACCTTAGAGACTACAATTAATTTTATGAGTCGGTGATTACTCCTAGAGCGAAGAGTACAATCGTTTAACAGTCATTTTAAATGTCATTCAGGTTTGGGAGCATCTAGGATCAGGAATTTGTTCAAAACAGCAAAGAAAATGGCACCTTGCATCATCTATATCGATGAGATAGATGCGATAGGACGCAAAAGAAGTCAAAGGTAACTTTAATTAAATGTCATTTAATATTTCTGCCTTGACAACAATTTCAGCGAAGCGGGTGGTGGAAATCGAGAAGAGGAGCAGACCTTAAATCAGTTGCTGGTAGAGATGGATGGTATTGATAGTGGTCGCGGTATTGTTTTACTTGGTTCAACAAATCGTGGCGATATATTGGATAAGGTTTAGTTTTCGATGCTCATTGTAAAAATATCTATATATTTGGTAAAAGTTGGTGTAAACAAGTACTCAAAGTGGTTTTTCTAAATCCAATTTAATTGCACAGTATCTGATTTGTGCTGAAAAGAGTTTATAAAATAGATTCGATTATTGTAATTCCGCTTAATTTATAATGAAATGTATTTTGTAGGCTCTTCTACGCCCTGGTCGGTTTGATCGACACATCGTTATCGATCTTCCAACCGCTTTGGAAAGGCAGGAAATATTCGAATTATATTTAAGCAGAATTAAATTGGATCGTGAACCACAATATTATTCCAAGAGGCTTGCTCAAAGAACATCACGATTTTCGGGTCAAAAAAGTTTATGGACTCTTAATTTAATGAAAATTGCGTACCTGTTTTATGTTTTTTGTAGTTTTGTTTTATTTTCAGTGCTTGAACATTTTCAGTGCCTTCTAACTTGCCAGTTTATCCGGTCTAGTAGTAAAGTGAGACGTTAATATAAGATTTCTTCCATGTTGAGAACTGATGCCGTAACTTCCCACTTGAAACAAGTTTTTCTAATGTTCTGAAGCATACTGCACATTTACTCGTAAAATAAAGTAACGATTTTTATTGAAAGCAACGTTCCGTTATATATGAACTTTTAATAGTATGGTTAGTAGCTATATTTTAGGAGCAGATATCGCAAATGTGATAAATGAAGCAGCTATTCGGGCGGCGTCATCAAAGAAAAGTCTAGTGACAATAGATGATTTAGATGAATCATTGCAGAGAATTCTTGCAGGTTTTCCATTTGAGATAAATCTAAGGGAATATGCAAGTTCAAGGTTCACGGAAATTCCGAAATTTGTAAATATTCGAGATAACATTTTGTTGTGATTAATGGTTGTTTCAGTGCTTAACTAATAATAGGTGTTAACTAATAGGTGGTTTTATTCTAGGCGCAGAAAAAAGGAGTCGATCAATGGTAGAAGAAGAACGTGAAATCGTAGCATATCATGAATCTGGTCATGCTCTGATTGGATGGTTGCTGGAACACACTGATGCTTTACTAAGGGTTTTTATTTTTTAATTTAGCTACAGATCCTAGGCTTGAATGATTCGTTCTTATGCATTGTTAATTACTGTAACCATTTCGCGTTGTATGGCTGTATTTGGATTGTATATTCACCTAGTGGTTGGTAGTATCTGCATATGCTGCGGTGATGTTAAATTTGATTATAGCGAGTTTTTCTTTTTTGGATTTTAGACCAATTGTAATTCTCTATCTACTTTCATTTGTTTTCATTTCAGGTTAGCATTATCCCACGAACAAGTGTTAAGCTTGGTTTTGCTCAGTTCAGTCCTCGAGAGCGGAAAATATTAACTAAGGATGAGGTATTTTATTATTTCGTACTTGTCTATCCATGTCTATATATAGTTAATAACAAACTTCGACAAGAGCTCATTAATTCGATTGCAGTGTCAGGAAGAACATTGACTTTCACCGACTATGTATTTTTATTGCAGATGTTTGATCGTATGTGTATGTTGCTTGGAGGCCGGGCGGCAGAAAACATCATTTTTGGACGTGTTACTACGGGTGCTGAAGATGACTTGAAAAAGGTGATTGTTAAAAATTAAAATCGCATTAAATTTACAGTTAAAAACGTTTTACTTTGCTTAAAAAAAAACTGATTTTCGAGTAATAAGTTTCCAAAAGATGAATTTGGTGTGTAATGTGTGGTGAAATTCATGTATGCTGTTTCTGGCGAGGTTTCCACTTGGAAGTTATTAATCATAACACGTTTATTTGTTTGTTTATTTTAGTTTTTCCAGGTGACAAAGTCAGCATATGCACAAGTACAACTCTATGGAATGAGTGAATCCGTAGGCCCCTTAAGTTTCCCGATAATGGATGATAGCAAACGAAACGAATTTGGAATTTACAAAAAACCTTTCAGCATAAAATTGCAACATTTGATTGACCAGGTACGTTTATTTACTAAGTACATTTATATGTATTTCTGTTTAAAATGTGTTTAGTTAATTTATAATAAATTTAAATCCATGTACTGATTGTTCTTAGGAGGCGTCTAAATTGGTTTCAAAAGCATATTTCACTGCGGAAAACATCCTGAAGACGAATGAAGAAAAACTGAGAAAGGTATAGGGCTTTTTATATTGTATTTTAATAGGTTATTTTAATCTTATCAGATTTTATTTGATTATTTTAAGAATATTTCGATATTATCCTTATCTCTTATCGAAGAGATTATGGTGGTCGGTTAACAACTACATCTTCGAAATTTTTCTTTATCAACTGCATTTGTGTGCATGCTCATGTCGTGTAACTACTGCTTGAATTGGAACATCTTTAGAATTTTATTTAAATATTTTTAATTAAATCTATTTTTATTTACAAAATAATGTAAAAATTGTTATTGCTGTTCATTTCTTATTGACGTTTTATAGATTTACGTAAATTCCACCACACTTTTAAAGAATAATTGATTGCAGCTGGCATCCTCACTGCTGGAGAATGAAATGCTTAGTTATGAAGACGTTATACGGTTAATTGGGCCCCCGAAATTTCCGAAACAGATAGTGGAATTAGCTGATCACGTCTTACCAAATGTAGGGGAGTCGTAGTGAACTAAATGTAATTTTAATTTTAAGGAGAAATATATATTCTCTTTTTATTTTGTGATTGTTTTCGTGTTTTTTCTAATAATGTCGAAGTCAAGCTTTGTATTTTTAATGTATGAGTTCCGAATTCCTATAATGTTGGCTTTGATCAAGTTGTTTGTCGGGATCTCCTGCACTTTTCAAAATTAATTTTAAAGCAGAAATTTTGAATTTTTTGTATTTGATTTTAAAAGCTTCGTAATCTGAATAACAATGACTCAAGAATATGCCTGAAAAGTATATGTAATTGAATATAAAATCAGTTTTAATCAGAGTGTTTGCCAAAAAAAAAAATCACTCGAGGAATTTTGCTTTGTTTGATTTTAATAAGCTATTTTTAGGTTGTATTTCACCTTGTTTCATAAGTCTGAAATGAAGTAGAAATTTATATAGTTTTTCCTAATGCTACTGGCGTATTGTCTGCAACCATATTTCAAATATCTTTCTGAACACTGCTTTTTCTAGCTTCTAGAGCAGTAGCATTAAAAAATTTTAGTAAAGCAGCTGTATTGTGTTAGGTAGTTTTTCCTAAGGTACAAACTTCGGTTAGTCAATATGCGACACAAAACTGTTTCAGCGAAATATAAATTAAGACACGGAGATTATCCATTGAGCGTAGTTGTTAAGATTCATAACGGAAAATGTGGATTCTTTTTTCAAATTTTAAATTTTTTTTGAAAAATATTTTCTTAAAATGTATTGTCGGCTGCATCGGTATACTCGTATTTGATCTTTGTAAAAACTGCTTACTGTAAGAGAATGTTTTTGTCGAAAACTGTATAGATATTTCTTTGGGAAAGAACTTACATTTTATGTAGTTGTCCAATGGTGAGCCAAGTAAATGGATTCGATGGTTGCATTCAAAATTTCAATCAAGTCAAACAGTATGAAAGTTTGGGATTTCGCTGGAACCCTTCATTGGAAGGTTTGTGATTCTCTTCGGTTTGAACAGACTAGCAGTCCTCTATAATCGTTTTTCTTTCTTCTGTACTCATGTTGGTTCTTCATTTTGTTTGGTGAGACTCGAGGAAGTGGTTTTGAACTTTTCTTGATGCTTGCGAAAGCTTTTAGAAAGACATGGGAAAGCTAATTGAGGAAGAGCTAATTTACATTGGAAAAGAGCTAATTTCACATCTATTTATTCCACTCTGTCCTAATAACATTTTTCCGAAGAACACTGAACTCACTAATTTTTATGGCTTTTCATCATCAGTACAACATTCCTTAGTAACAACATAAACTCTTCTAACAGTAATAGTTAATAAAAGGGTCCAAGCTTTGCTGTGAAGGTGTGTTAAAAACTATGGAAATTTATGCTGAAGTCTTGGGGATATGAATTTAAATGCTTATATCAATTTCTCAGTTCTCAAAATAGTTTCAGTCTTGCTTGTGAGAAAGTCTTAACAAAGGCATCATTTATGAAATCGAAGAACCGAAAAAGAAAATTACCAGATTTTAGGGTTCCGAACTTGTCAGTATGCATATAAATTTTGATAAGTTGGAAATTTGTTGAAAGAATTCTGTAGTGATGAACAAGTGGTTCTACACATTGGCAATTCCAAAACCATTTTGAGCATCTGATTTGAATTGCTGAGTAATCAGTCTTCTAGTGGGGGAATTCTTTGTATATTTATATTTTCACATCGGCGAATTGCTTGTGTCTAAGCACTGGAAACCTAGGTGTTTTAACGCTGGCGATATAATGATATCTGAGATTTTTATTTATTTGTCACAGTTTGTTCTCATATTTCCGCAAGACTTTGGAAAGACGTAGTGTCCCCTTGCCATGTAAGGGGACACTACGTCTTTCCTACATAAAAAACAGTCAAATGAAGTTACCTGTAAATACATCGAAGCAGATGTTTTTTAATTGCTGACAACTGTATGATATTTATTACAAGGAAGGGAAGTTGGAATATCAAATATTTATTGTTGGATTCAAAAGTTACAGAAATTGATTAGATAGAGTCATAAAAACATTTGAAGAGTGTGAGAATGAGGTTATTGAAAGTAAGTGTAAGAAAGAAGCTTAGAATAGAAAGCAGTGGTATTCTTAGTATTTATAATATGAAAATTTCATGTATGAAATAAATCTCCTATATATCAATAACTGGAAAGCTGAGATATAGTGCAAAAAAGCAACAAGTAGTTAGGAAATAACTTTGGTCAAAAAATAAATTTAATTCTTTGATTATGAATAAATTGTATATATAAATAGATGAGATAGATTAGGTAGATAGAAATAGGTATAATATTATGTGGCCACCTGATAAAGGTATTGAAACCAGACCAAAGATGTCAAAAGACCAATTGTTGACAGTCGGATATGGTTGGTGTCGATTGTGATTCCAGCAGCAGTGTCATTGAGACTGATCGCTGCCAAACTGTTTTTTGTGGGGATTGTTTCATTTGTTGTGTTGTTGACATCTGTCATGTTGTCTTCATTATCACTATCATGCAGCATTTGCTGATCTGATCCTAAACTTTTTGATTACTCTTGCCATGCATGAGGTCATGTCATCCATTGGATATGTGTGTCACCACCACGTTACATAGAAGACGAACAACCAGGTCATGAAAATTGTATGACTTAGATACATAACCAAATCAACGCAGTACGAAGAGTGTATATCAATACGAGTACTTTTCAAAAACGTTGATAGGAAGCTTATCTTGTAGACAATTTCATTATTAAAAGTTTATCAGTGAGTTATTGAAAAGTCCAAAATATTCATTCACTTGCTGAAGGTAACAGTAGAATTGTTGGACTAAAGTTGAAACTCTTTATAAGCATTTATGCAACTTACCGTTTCTAATTCCACTGGTTAATTCATGATTTTGTTTCTTAATTTCCTTCATTTTCAGCTCTTTATCTTTCAGTTCTTTAAGCTGTTTAATCCATTCAACTTTATCAATGGATATTAATTCCACTTTTTCATCACATCTGATTGGTTTCGTTTTGTTAATAACTAAATTTATTTAAATCAGATAATTACTAATTTTATGTTCAATTCTTTTCAAGTGAAAAAAAGCCTACGTTCCCTTCTTCATGAGATGTCACTTATCAGTTACTTTTCTTTCCTGGCAAAAATCGAATATGCCGAAAAAGTTCTGATTATTAAGAAAACTCACACAGAAATCGACCACTCAAAAGCAAATCTAAGTGGACAATCACAAAAATTGTTAAATAACTATTTGTTGTCTTATTCAAGCATGGATTCACATTCACATCACATGCTCCTGCAATACATGAATTGTATTGCAGAAGCACAAATTGCATTACGGAGAAGTGTGTCAGCAATATTGAACACTTCAGACATTACCTTTTAAATTAAAAAATAACAAACTTGATTCATTGTGACATTCATGTGTTAATATATCTTTTCTAACTTTAGCAATACATGTTGTGCCATTCTTACATACACTCATCGAACATGGATCTGATTCTGGAAGTCTTTCTTCAAGTTTACATTTATCTTTCTTAATAGGAAAAGGATTAAACGACAAAAGTGAATTTTGTGCTTCATTCTGAAATTCAGAAAAGAGAAAGTCGTCAGTCAGCTTCAAAACGGTCGAAATTTTAAGGTTCAATAATATCATCTGAAATACCGTTATAATTCTGCATTGCTTTATTGATTTTCTTGATGCAGTCCTTCTGTCCATCTTTACATTTACAAGAATATTTTTGTATCGTTTTGTTGAAATAACACGTGGCGTTAGATTGACATTGATTAGCCATACAGCAAATATCCTCATTGATAACATTATCAGTAGTACCACTGCTATTCAGTTTCACACTTAATGCTTCTGTCAGCTGATGACTTTTCTGTTTCACTTCGACAGGAGATTCCAGTCCTAAGAAGTAAAAAGTTTTTAAACAGAAGCATCAAAATTCAACAATAAATTAGAATGTTTTTCATTCGTAAGAAACGCGTTTCTCATGCGCTTGTATGAAGAATGAGGTAGTAATCACATTGATGATAACCCACTAAAAGTTCACTTTTCTTATGATCACAAAAACTTTGTAATGCTTGTGACAGTGATTCATCCGCAGTTCGCTCAGGGAGTAGGAATAATTTGGAAGGTTACTTGTCTACATATTGTCACACTACCCGTGGCTTAGTTTTTATGCATAGTATTTCTGAGTATTACTACTTGTAGTGCTTTCCTATTCCTTTCCCTGTTATCGAAATTTTTCTTTAGCTCATCCAACATTCTCAAATTTTGATTTAAATTTTCACAAAATTCGTTCCTATCTACGCATGTATGCTTACTAATTGTTTGCAATTTCTCTTGCATGTATGCTTGATAGACTTCAAAACATTTATGATTTGGCTTAACCAGGCATGTAGAGTCGCAAATGTTCACAAATTCCTTGACAAAAGCGTAAATCTTTGAACATGTTGAGGGAGTACGAGCTGCATCCACCGTACCAAAACATTTCGCATTTTTTCTTATATTTATTAAAATAGAAGCGCTGTTCCCAGGTTCCTTGAAATAGTCATATTCAGTTGCTTTAAACTGATTCCAGTTTAAATCTCTGATCCTGATGATTTGCGGTTAATTTGATAGACACTAATCAATTATGTTTTTTTGATTTAACATCCTAGTCTTATTCCATATTTTATTGTGTTTTAAATTCTGCTCTGAATGAGAATTATTTGTTAGATGGTTGCAGTGAACCACACAAGAAAATGGCAGACTTTAAAAGTTGAATTCAACAGGTAAATCTAATAACTAATATGTGTAGTCAAATTACATAATTTTTACATAAATAAACCAGTCCAGATTTAATAAATTTAAATTCAGTTTAATCTGAAGCTTTTTGTAATGCTTAAAAACGGTAGATGGAAGAAAACCTAAATTGAAATCTCCGGAAATCATTGATTCATCTTAAAACTAGAGAGCAACTTTTTTTGAGTAATCAATTATTATACATCGCTTCTTTAAACTTTCCGAACTTGAGTATTTTGCTTCGTTTTTTCCTTTCTTTTTTTTTGGTTGGGGAATGTTGAAGCACTCAACTTTCAAGATTAAAATAGTTTCAAAGAAATGTTAATCAATAAGAACTGGAATTCATTGTCCAGGCTAGCTGAGTTAACTATATGATTTTCTATCACTAAAATCGAAATCAGATTTTGTTGATCAATGAATTACGGATGAATTTAGACTGAAATACATACCATTTCGGCAACGGTTGAGATGGTCAGTGTCGAGAACATCCCAACAAATCCCTGAATTATGTATTAAAACTACCCGAACGATGGTAATACAACAACGACTAAATAAAAGAAGTATAAATTCGTATAACCTTCCGACTTGGAAAGCACCAAATACTAACTGTTCCGATAACTCAATTTATCGTTTTTACTCAACACAAATTTTATGTTCCCTACTATATCACCTGCTCTTTCTTCAGGCAACATTTAAGATCAAAATGGGAAAAGTGCTATCATTAGACCTTAAAATTACAGAATCATTTAGTTTATAAGCTCTTTTTCAATTTATCGTTTTATCGTAGGACTTTCCAAATAATGAATTATAGAAAAAAAAATCAGAATACAATCTAAAACCTTTTTTTTTTTAGATGTAGATAAATTTGGGATAATTTCTGTCATTTCAGTGAAGTTCTAAACTCTTATAAAGGTGAGATATTTTGATTTGAAGTGTCTATGAAATATAAAATGTGTTTTATCATCGTATAACTTGCAAATATCAGTCTGTGAAGCTCTAATCCATCGCACCTATAGCACTTTTCTGAATATTAGTCGATAGTTAAAGATGGGTTGAAACAAATTTTAATTCATATTGCTAATCATCTTAAAGAACAGACTTTTTTGGAAACTATTCATTGTGTTTACTTTATGAAATAATATTGCAAAGTTAAATCGTTCTATTTGGTAATACCAGATATAATTAAAAAAGGCAGAGGAAACATGAAAGAAAAAATGAATTACCATGAATTTTACGACCTATGAATAGATTAAATTCATAAGTCATCCATCGATTCATAGTTATATCCACCTTTCATCTCTTTTACATCTTATTCAACATGCATAAAATCTGTTCTTTACTACATTCATATAAGGTCAAAGCAGAAAATAAAGAAGTCCTATAAATTAGGTGAAGTTCATCTGAAACAATAACTGACCTCGTCTGTTAAATTCATTGCTTAAATTTTCATCTGTTAAATTTTCACACAACACTTGGCAAGTGTTCGCATCCGAGAATATATTCATAGATTTCCCCGGACACCCATCATACCAAAATGATCTGCAGCGATTCTTTTCATAATCGTAGTAGTAATGAGGACGCCAATTCCCTATGCCGCATTGATTACTGTACTGAGGGTCGAATGAATTCGTGCATGCTGCTACAATTTTTTGCTGAATTTATCAATAACTGCTTATTGACAGATAAAATGATAAAATATGAAAAATGATGGAAAATATGAAGAAAGGAAATAAACCTACAAGGAGCAGAAGTGCAGTTGTAGCCATTACCTGCATAACCAGATCGACACTCGCATTGATATGATCCTTTGATATTATGACACTTGGCATGATAGTGACATGCCCTAGGCCATGATAAACACTCATCAATATCTGCAGAAGTAGATGATGATAATGCTTATCACTGGTAAAAATAGTGTCGAGATATCTTCTTCATCGTCTAATGATAGTGATTTTCTATTTTTCGATTTAAACGAGTGCTGGTTCAGCGTATGCTATATATGGCTTGTAAAACATAAATACTACTAATCATTTACAATTGCTTCACTTCTATACCACAGTAGTTTTTATGAAACCTCAAGTAAATTTGTCTTTCTTAAACTTTATACTTTCAAATGGAGTTTTAAGTAAAAACCTGTGCAGTTTAGTCCATCGCCTTTGAAACCAATATTGCAGGTGCAAACACCCTGCGAGCAGATTGCATTTGGACTGCACTTTGCACAGTTTGTTGTTGTCCGACCTAATATTATTTTCTATCAGGAGATAATTGTGATATGAAATATTTTTACATGCTAATTAAATTTCTAGAAATAAATTAATTTCTTAAAAAAATTGTGCAACGAGCAATTATCTTAATTCGTTATTAAATTCGACTTTATAACAAAATATAATTCCTCTGGAACATTTTTTCTATCAGATTTTTATTACCAAATGAAATGTACTATGGTGATTGCTGTTGGGAAATAAAAAATCAAACTTTCTCATATTACTGTGCATACCAATGCCAACGTAAGTGCATTTTTTCCCATCACCGTTATAGCCAATGTTACATTTGCATGTATACGAGCCAACCATATTCACGCACTGTGCATTCCGATCGCAAACTGAATTTCTGTTACGGCATTCGTCTAAATCTGTAAGAAGAATTCGTAGCTTTGTTTGACTCAATGCTATAGCTTAGGATGTTATAAGTTGCAATCGTGATAGCGGTGCCTTACATATATCTCTCAATCTCACAACAGGAATAAATCATGGAAAAATGACACAGAAATTGCATTCAAAACATTTGTGTGAACTCATTCATATAAGGGAATGATATCGGTTCACACTTATATGAAACAGTATGAAATTTTGGACGTAAATATCTTAAAGTAGAGCACATTTCTCTGGCATTTCTAGGTTTTATTAATTGCTAGAGAGAACTAACCAACACATTCACCGCCAACATTTTTGACAAATCCTTCCCGACATTCACATACGTAATTGTATTTCGAATGAATAATACATATCGATGTACGAACATCACAGCGATCGCATACTACAAAGTTATGATCAAAACAGAAGCAACCTTCTCGACATTCACACGTGTAGTGGCCAGAAGGACCAGTGGTTACAAGGAATGTCCCATCTGAACTGGACCATAAGTTGTATTAACATTATTTAGTGCGATAAAATTGAAGCATAAGATTAGCTTCACTTCAAAAGCTTTGACATTTAAAAATTAATTGAAATTTACCAGTATCAAGCGCTAAACGTTCGCCACACATTTTTTCACAGTGATAGTGACTATAAAAGCGATTATCATTACCACCGCATCCATAGTAAAAGAATCTCTGACAATCACCATCAGTTGCATTGAAGTAGTACCACCAGTGGCCTTTCCGATCGTCATTGCAGTATCCCGGATGAACATCTAACAAGCATACCTCTAAGAATGATGCAAAATTAATCTCTCCCAAAGGCGAAATAAAAATGGGATAGTAATTGGCTCCAAAAGCTTATAAAAATTTATGATTATTTAGAATGTTTGTATTGCTCACTCAAAATATGACCTTGTTACTGAAAGATATAACAAAAAATTGAAAGTGTGCTCCTGAAATCTCTCACAATTTAAGTATTTGAACTTGCTTGGTATAAAGACTTGTCTATGGGTTTCATATGCACAACGATTCATACACTGTTGCTTGCTATCGAAGCGATTTCGATTGCCCAAACATCCACCGTAGTGAAACTCTTTGCATTCTTGATTGGTCTCATTCCAATGCCATTTCACCTGAAATCCCAAAATTCAAGTGTCAAATGCATTTGGAAGATATTTTAGTGATGACATATATATATATATATTGATTAAACACGAGGTCATCGTACAGGGGGCTCTATATGAATATTTAAACTTAATTGCAACTCTCCCGAATTTACTTCTAATTAGATCAAATAAATTTTGAGTATTTTGTTTTCCAAGAGTATAAGATTGTGGGCAAAATTTCTCTCAGTTTGAAAATCATTATGGAATTTGATTTGCCTCTAGTCATTTAAATTCTAAAAAAACAAATGAAAATCAGTATACAATTTGTAAAAAAAAGTTATTTGTACTCTTCATTTTCTTATTAAAAAAAATTCTTAACAATTCTAGATGCATCTAATATTTTTGTAGAATACAATTGAAAATATTTAGTTATAAATTCGTACTTATTAAAAGCTTCGACAATTTCAATGTGAAAGGTAAATAGAATAACTTAGGTACGGTAATCGCATATTGTTTGAAATAGTTTTAGAGATTCATCATACAAATAAAATACCTGAAAATAGTGGCAAGGTCCGGCGTCTGATCTTTTTTTGCATCTGTCGTCATCTAAAAAATGGTTGCTAAGGTATAAGGCAATGATTTACTTAGGAAAATAAGATTTTTCGATTTGATAAATTCTCTTTTTTTATTTTGATCATAAGACTGAGTTTTATTGTTATCTCAGGTTTAAATTAAAGGCCTAATGATTATTAATAATTAAGTACAATATTATTGCACAAATCCAACTGCTACTGCAAACAGTATTTTAGACTACATGATAGCTTTATTGCTAGTGGTTAAATTGTTTGTTATAATATTGCTCTAATTTAACAACATTTTGGCACTGAATAAGATTAAAATGTGTCCTAATGCTAAGTTACTTGAGCTAAACAATCAGTTTTATGAGGCTCTGATTATAACGATATCCAAAAGGCTATACTGAGTCATTTATGATAATCAATTGGGAAAAATAAAATGAACTAACATCGATCAGCAAAGGTTAATAAGATTAGGAAGAAAGAGTAGTAAAGGCCTAATAGTGACATTAGCAATAGAAAGGATATCAGCAATGTCTTAGGTTGATTGCAGATGCATCAACACTGTTGCATGCCGTGCTGAACAAAAACAGCATGCATGAATGATGAGAAGAAGAGCATGTTATAAATACTTTTCATCCCTTAAATCAATTATTTAATATTTCATGCATTTAAATAAAAATACCGACAAGCCAAATAATCGGATATTATCATTAGAAGCCCGACTTTCAGACTTATCCTCCTTCTATTACTTCATCGAATTCATCTAATGCTTAGCCAACTCATACCATTTTCTCGTCATAAAAGAACTTACTGAGAATATGTCTAAAGTTCTCTAAAAGAAAGGCTCTCCTTCTTGAGAGGAATTATTACAATAATCGACCACATGAAATAGAAAGGATGGCATATCTTAATTAAGTGCACGCTATCTTAATTTGAAACAGAATTAATTACTTTAAAGAGGAAAATTAATAATTTAATTATAAACTAGTTTAATGCTCTAAACAATTCATCTGGCAGAAAGTTTTGTTAGGAAGTTGCTAACTTTTTTCTCCAGTTTTAATTAAGATATTAATCTTCAATTCTAATTAAAATATAAATAGAAACGAAGACTGAAGAAAAAAATGTTTGTTAGGAGTCGAAAAAAAATTAATTTGTGTGAAATATATTTGAGAAATTGGAATCAGCAGAGGATTTCAAATTATTCATTTGCGAGACAGTTTTTTATGAAAACAGATATGACATTATAATTCATATTATCTATTTATGTAATAATTTGTTTAGAATGATTGAAAAGGATTGATTAGTATAGTTTCAGAAGAAAAGTAATAACATCAAACAGTGAACAAATTCTTCAAGAAAAATTATTACTGAAACTATACGAGCTGTGAATCTTAAAGTTGACATTATTCCCTTTAGGGATAAAAAAATCTGATGGTCAATTAAAATCTGTAATTAGTTAATAACTCGTTTAAGAAAATTCGAAAAAGTTATTTGTCAACAAAAATGAATAGTGGTGTGTCTTACTGTTGTGATTATAGTTTCTATTGAAATATCAAGACTAGTAAAGTATTAAATTTCACTTTTTCATATCAGTCGTTTTGCAGTTTCAATCTTCCTTTATCTGTTTGTTGCTTCTCTTGGTTCTACCTGTTCTGAACTATAATGTTGCTTATTCATTTAAGGCAACAGATCTTCAGGTGCATTTCTATAATTCTTAATTCAACTAGTGGCATAATTTTGACTTTTAAATTCTCTTGCTCTCTCCTCAACATTTCATTTATCATTTTAATAAAGAAATAGTTTGATGGATCATACATTGATAAAGATCAAATAACTATTCAGGCATACTTTCAGCATCGATTACTCTAAGTAATAATCCATAGATATTTATCATATTATGAAGGAAAAATTAACATCGTTTTATTTTAATAAAATAAAACATCGTTTTATTTATTTTAATAAAGTTTAGAGTCTTTTTTACTTTTCTATACTTTTAGTTATTATATTCCGATCTCTCCATGCTTGGTAATGTACAATCAAAGTTAGAGAAATATGCCTTATCCTCTTGTTAAATTACTCATCATCAAGCATGTTAACGAATTATACCGAATTGAATCGTTACATTGTCTCGTGGCGTAAAAGGGAGAAAGAGCTCAGCTTAATATATTAATCCAACATTTAACAACATTTTGAAATAATCGATGAAAATAGCATATATATAGTGGAAACGATAAGTTAAATAACCACTGTTCCATTATTTCAATTTTAATGTTAAATGTGACGCTAATTGGAATTTTAAGAATGCTTCTATTGTGCATTTCATATATTGGTGTTAACAACGAAGACTAAATCATTTGATGTTCAGAGTGAGATGTCAACTTGGAACAAAGTTTAAATTTTGCTTTTCCCTCCATTTGATTTGCATAGCCTGAAATCACTTAATGCATAATGCGTTTTTAGAGAATTCTTGTGTTTGACTGCAAAATGACTGCCTTCCTGAATGTTTATAGAGAAATATACCACCACACAAACAGATCTCATATTCTTTATTCAAATATCAATAAGTACTCCAATTCATGAATTTTAATGTGACTTTTGATAGCATTTTTTGTTTTCTCAAATTTTTTCATATATAAATGTCTTTGAGACATATTGAAATTCTATTGAAATCCAACAGCAAGTGCAGCATATCTATTCAAGGCTTGTTTACTCAAGGCATTAGCTATTACTTTCTCTCTCTCTCTCAAAGCTAATAGTAACAGTTGTTTTGGAAGTTTTAAATAAGTTCATTGCCACTATATCCTTCTACAACTAAGTAATTGTGGTCGTCAACACTACTTCATGATTTTTCCATCTCACAAATACTGGTCCTTCTCTTCTTTTATGAAACAATACTCTCCAATTGTACTCAAAACTTTTTGCTTTTTTCAAGGCTGTTTAATATGCCATTACTCTTCCTATAATCACACATTTGCACTCATACATACACACACACACATATACACACATACACATACACACACACATATATACACACATACACATACATACACACACACACACACACACATATACACGGGGAAAGAATGCCAAACAACGAAACGAAATTTGTTGAACGAAATCGATCTGCAGGAGCGCTTGGCTGGTAGGTACATCGCGAGACGCTAGCTCAAACAATCCTTCATTGCATTTTTAAATTAGACGGCACTTCAGGAATTCCGAACTATTAGCTTCAGGTGAGGATGTTCCGTACCATAGATCTCATAAGAATCGCTGGTGCTCTCACAATGCCAGGTCAATCTATTCAGCCAAGGATTATACATGTGATATCAGATGACAATAACATCTTTGGAAACGCAATGTCCCCTCATGAAATAAACAATGAGCAGTATATTATATTCTCGTCACCTTTCACCTTTGTTCACTTTTCATCAGTATAATTTGAGATACTGGACTATATTTTATATCTTGACGTCCACAAACTTTTTCCTTTCATTAGCCGATGTTGCGAATACAGCAGATATAAAGTTAAAGCATTAACTGTCGTTTTTCTTATGTTATGAATCGGATGATGTTGAATTTCCCAATAATACACTATGCATTCTCGTGTTCAGTATCAGTTCATTCAGCTATTATTATTGTTTACAATTCTTCATCCAAAATCTCATAATCAGTTTGCTAGCACTTCAGACCAGCGAATCCCTCGCCATTTTAACTGATGTAGGGAAAGGATTAGAAGTTTTGTTTAAAGCTAAATATAGAATCTCTATTCATAAAGCCAGGCGCTATTTTAAGGCACTAATAATTTTCGGCATAGTGGTGCACATGGGTCTTATAAGCCAATATAGCTAAGCTTATATTAATTCATTTCTGTCTATATTAGTATCAATTTTAGACTTTCAAAAATAGACAAAAGTGTGCGACACCACAGCGCTAATGTTTATTATTGTCAGTCATCTTTCTTAATCTCGTTAAATAAACTGATGAAATATTTCTCCCATTACTCACTCAATAGTTATTACTTTTCTTCTGCTAACACTTAAGTGATTGCTAATTAAAGGTGTGATAAAATAAGCAATTACCAATAAGTTTCAAAAAAAATATTTAAGGAAGTGAAATCAACATTTTTCTGGAAATAAAATTCGAACTAAAATCGGCAAAGTTTTTTTCTCTCGAAAACTTCCTATAATTTTGACCGATTTGAAGAAAGAAACGAGAAAATTATTTGTTTTGAAAAGTAACAATGTGAAGGCAACTCTACACTTTGGTCTTTATTGTTTAAATGAAAAAAAAGATGAAAAATTGCTGTCAGATTAAGGCCAGAGTGGTTGATGCAATCCACTCTATTCTCTCTTTACTCTATTTAGCCGCTCATTCTACTTTACACATTTCTAGCCCAGCTGTTATCGAATGAGACCCATAAATTTCCTCCTTTTCATAATCTATTTCCTTAAGCTATCCACAACTAAACTCTTTTGTTTAGTGATGCATCAAATGTAGCAATATTTTTTGAATGCCATTCCCAACTTCTTTCATCACCAAAATTACTTTTTGAAGCAACTTTTTATATTTTTTTTAATTTCTAATTTCATGTCTTGTGTTTCATTCAGTTAGATATAATTATGGCTCCAATTAGATTTTGGAATGAACTGATTTTAAATCCTAATCTTTCTAATGAACTCTCCTGATTTAAACTATTTGCCAACGAATATTTTTGAAAATTTGCTGTTTTTAGCAACAGTTATGGGAGTAGAATTTATTAACATCAAAGAGAATGTTTATTCCAACATTATTTGCTATTAATTGTCTTTTTTATTATCTGAAGATGAGAATTATGTTCCTTTGACTGTGCCTCACTGTTTTTGTCCTTGATGAAGATTTAAAATTATTTCTTTCTTAATCGTCAGTTTTGAGGAGACGAGTGGACAAGAAGGAAAAATGGAGTGGTACTGACAGTTTTCAGATCCCTGAAAAAATTAAACTTAATTCAGCCAGTTAAGAATTTATTTCATTTCCTCTTTCTTATCCCAAATTTGTTTAAGCTAGAGATATGCGTTTCATCGAGAACATTTCATAATATCCTTCAGCATTTCATAATCCATCATGAAATAAATTTTCTTTTCACATTTCACTCTATTTCTTATCAGTGCTACTTTTTGTTAATATATTCAAATAAAGTTAATCTTAACATATGCCACTGTGAAATTAATTTGGACATCTCAACACTGATTTGCATTGGTCAAATAATGCTGAAATGTGAGCACTGCATTCTTCTCGAAACTCGAAAAGGCCTGCCTAATATTTTCTGTGCATTAACTGATCTTAGAGTAGTGATAGTCCAATTACTAGCTGAATGAAGTGGTTTTGTTCTGATGTGACAGCTGAGCTTTTTTCATGAATTCTTCAAATATGGCACTTTATCTTTTAGCTTGGATATGAGGCGTAGTAGTGGTTAATTGAGATTCAGAAATTTTCTGTTCTTCATCTAGAATTGTTTGTTATACTCGTAAACATCTTTCTCGCGAAAATGACCCCTTGGGTTTATTTTCACTATCTGTGCATGTCACTTATCAATCTTATCTTGAAGTATGGAAGTCTTATGTCAAATGGTCACTGATTATATTTGCTCTCTCCATGCATAAATCATAAGAAATGGAATGCAGACTACGAGGGCGGTGACACGAGAATAGTTATTTCTTTTTTTTGAAATCACATCATGCGTACATGTCCATCTGCTTTATTTTTGAAAATGATATATTGTGTAGATATTTTTATTTTTATTTGCTGACGTAATAATTCTTTGGAACCATTATGCATTGCGACTGTTTGCTAGTCTTCAGGAAGTGTCTCAAATAAAAATATTATTATAAATAAGAGTGGTTGGCTGCAATCTCTTTAGTGTAGACGGAAAATCTATGCATTGGTCAATTACTGATATTAGATATCAAAATCATTCCGACATCAAAATAAATTGTAATCAGACTGTCTTATCAAGATATTTTTTTTCATTTTTCTTTTAGAGCCACTTATCATAAAATAGTTTGAACAGCCCTAGTATATCTATCTCTAAGATATTTAACTTTTTTTTTTTTTTTTTTGGAAATTTTTTTACAAAGAAATTTTAATGAGAAAAGGTAAAGTTTCTGGTTGAACTCTTATAAACAGTTTCTCTTAAGTTTTTAATTTCAAAGCAAATTGAAAAGATCATTGCATGAAGCTGAAAGGTTGTTATATTTTTTTCTTCAGGAATTTCAAAATATTGAAACAATTATTGAATAAAAATTTTAGCTTTTCCAACAATCTTTTGGATATTCTCTTGACTATTTCTTATTTTGTAATTTGGAAATTTTTTTTATCCAATAAACTGCCCAATTTTTCATTTATGTGAAGTGAGAAGTTTTTCACTTCTGTTTTCAAGTCCCCGTAATTTTAGCATTGAATAGTCATATAATAGATATACAACAACTTCATCTTCTGTTCATTCCCTAAGCGAAAGTGCTTTGTGCATCCTTGTTTTGGTAGCCGTAACTCCTTTGCTCCCCTCTCTTTTAATTAAAATTTCGGATTAGAATGTTCATGGCTAGATAAGTCACTGGAATCAAGAGAATAATGCAGTTAATCATCCATGCAAGTAAACATCACGCATAAATTTTTTTTTTTTTTTGCAATTTTTTGCTCTGTGACATCCTCATTTTTCGACTTTTTTGAAGCATATGTTCGTCATTTAATATGCATTTGTCCGCTAGTTTTAAAAGCAGTTCAAGTTCTTTGCATACTATTCTATGGGACATATTTGGTGTAAAATTAATTTTAAATAATTGATGGTACATCTAAAGCATTTTATGTAGTTATTTGAGCGTTCAAAATATTTCGTATTTCAGCTGTGATGAAAAAATTTTTTGGTAGAAAAAAATTGAAAAAATCAAAATCGGATCAACATGAAAAGGTAGATGAAAATTGTATTAACGGAACAACTACTCTAGCAGCAAGTGGTACATTTTGTCGCACAACCAGTGACTTCAAGTAAAATTGTTTTTCAAGAGACTTTTTTTTTTACATACTTTTAAATCCACCTGCTTTCCATGATTAAAATTCTATCAATAATAGAAAAATTTTATGAAGGATTAAAAATTTCAGAGAATCAACAACTACAGATGAATGTAACAGTTGTTACGATGCTACATCATCATCGATGGGAGAAGAACGCCATTTTGATGAAGAATTAGATAAACACATGATGCAAACCATTGCTGATGTCAAATATGTCAAAAACAGGCCTAAATTTGTTGCGGTTGGTAAGTTTGCATTAAAGGTTAACCATTTTATTAAACAAAATATACTTTATAAGGTTTAACATGCGAAGCAATTATGTATTAGAGTTAGGAATAAGGATTTTGTAATCAATAGGATTTCATTAATTTATTAGTTGTTATGCTGCGAGAAATTGAAAAAACAGTCGAACAAATATGTTCAAAAATATCTAAATAAAGAAGTGAAAAAAAGTTCTGAAGAATATTGTTTTGAAATTATTGTAATCAAGATGAAGTGTCAATTGTATTGCTGAGTTTAAAAACAAATAACCAGACAATTAATTAGAATTTTCTACAGGTGAAGTGAATTTTCAACGTGAATGTTTGGATGCTCATAATGCGGTAAGGGCACGATATGGATGCCAACCATTGATATGGTCTCAGGAATTATGTGATCTGGCCCATTCCTGGGCAATTAAACTGGCTGAAAGAGGACGGATATTATTTCCAGAATTACAGGGTAGTAATATTTGTCATTTAAAAAGCATTTCTAGAAATTCGGAATGATTAGCTGTGTCACAGTTGCAGTACTTTCATTATCCAACGCTTTTTATTTCTCGAAAAAAAGGACTAAAGTTTATATTATTCAAATTAAATTTTTGTTGTAGGTGAAATTCTTTAGAGAAAGTTTTTTGGTGCTATATATCAATGAAGCAGCAATTTTATAATTTTGAGACAAAAATTAATTAAATGCTTGTCAGGAATAGGTGAAAATATACGGTTAACAATAATAGATGAACAAACTCATTTACCTTCTGGTGCCGAAATTACCGAAATTTGGGCCAGCGAAGCAGAGCACTTCGATTTCGAAAGGCCGCGATGGAATCCCAGTAAGTTTATTGTTGCTCTAAGTCCTCTAAAGCGGTAAATTTGCGAGAGGATATTTCGGCCAGTTTTTCATAGTTCTGAATTTAAGATCTCTGTGGAGTATAGCTCAAAATAATTATTTTATCAATGCGCTAACAAAATATAGTGAATGGTCAGCTTGGCAATTGTAGTAAACAATTATCAAAAAAATTATCTGTTTGCTATTGTGTGGAATGCGACAATGTTTGCAACGCCATCAGAGAGTCTTCTGAAGTTGGCTAATGCTTTTGTGCAGCATAATGTTCAATTCCTTTGCCTTCAAGTGTTTTGTGAAGGATTTTTGTGCAGCCTTCCTACAAAGAAGCAAATGATTGTTGCGGGCACTCTCTTTCCGGTGTACCAGAGGTACTTCGAATCTGTAGTTTACTGGAAGAGTCGAGTTCTGCGCACTTCTGCGCAAAATAAACAGTTGGACTAAAAGACTGGACAACTCTACCGAATAACGACTAATTTCCTGTTGTTGATTTATTGCTTCAAATAAGAATATTTATCGTTGAAAAAATTTTTTGATGAACTATTTTACAGAATAGTTAAAAGATTATTACTTGCTAATTTTACATTGAAAACGAGAATAATGGAATAAACTTGAGCAGTTTTCTGAAAGGCGAGAATAGAAAACCCTACTTCTCAAAATTTTCCTGATTTAAAGCCGTTATCTTCAAAATTTTAGCTTTCCAGTTTTGTAGATTAAGTTGGAAATTTTTGTGAATAAATGAATAATTGAGTAAATAATTAAGTCATCCAGTCAGATTATGGCAATTTTATTTCTATCGAATTTACAGCTTCACAAAATTACCAAGCAGCTGCTTGGGGAATTTTTCAGAGACGCAGCATTTCACGCAAATAGTTTGGAAGGAAACCTCTGAAATGGGCATTGCTCGACAGTGGAATACTAGCACTAACTGTGTCGCTACAGTCGCAATGTATCGTCCTTCCGGTAACTCTAACGCCCCAGGCAAGTTCACTTCTTCCTTTTCGCACCATTTATGGATCTCAGCCAACTAAAGTAGGGAACAATTAAGTAATACAAAATTGTGGCATAAATAATGGATGTAAATAAGTTACTTTTGTATATTATTATCATCATTTATCTCCATTTTAAGTATATATTTAATGAAAAAAAAAATCAATTTAACAAGCACATTTCACTCTTAAAAGTTATTTATGCTTCTTTTAGATTCAAGAAAATTTTTGAATTGCAGGTGAGTTTCAACTAAATATACCACCAAAAGTATATTTTGATGAAATTCCACTATTACCCAACACAGTAATGCAAGGCACTACATGCGTGCTCCGACAGTCCACAACCGCTCAGGAATCTTTGTTCAAAAATTTGCCCTCTTCTAGTAATGGATAAATATTTCAGATTTGTGAAATAATGTGAACTATCGTCGGTGAATATTTTGATGAAACTTTTTTTTTGTTACAAATTCCAAAACAGCTAAAATATTGAAATTTCAGAAATGTTAGAATTGATGCTTGGACTAAAAATAATTTATTTTTAATCCCGTAAAAAATATAATCACGCATTAATGAACTTTTTTTTAGCAAAACATTTCTCTGGCCACAATAATTTGGCACTGGGTATAGAATATTTTTATGATTGATAACAAATGAAAAATTTGCTAAATTCATCATTAGTTTGCAGAGCGATAATTTCATTTTTCTAAATTTTTTCTAAGTAAATTCTTAATATCAAACAACAGTAATAACTTCTATATATTTAGAATTTTGTTTTTGTTTTTACAATTTTATAACATTTACTTCGAATTCGTTTACTATTAACTGCCATATTTCATTACTGCAAGTGCTGTTCTTGTGACTGATAGTATGTATTTCCTATATGAGAATTTGATTAATTTTTCGCGCAGTATTTTTCAAAACTTTTTGTTACGTTCGCTTACACAAATTAAATGAAATTAAATTTTAGATTAAGTAAAAACACATCGTATCGTATTTTATTTTAAATAACTTTCACATTAGCGTAGTATACAAAATCACATCTTAGTAAAAGTATTTCTATTCAAAAAAAAAAAAACAATTCCTAATTTCCATTGCCATTAAATTAATTGCAACATTTTAATAATTACCATAGATACCTTCGTATAAAATATATGATCATTGTATACTACAAATGGCGTAGAACATAAAATTACGTCGTTAGTTTTGATATATTAAGATTTTTGTCTTGAGAACGACTTCATTTTAACGTGCAAAATTTTTTTTATTTCAGAGGGCAATTTCTATTGGTAGCGAAACTTATGCAAATGAGAAAAGAAATTTAATTTCCGATTTACTATTGTTTACTTTCCGCAATATTTTTTTTCCTTAATAAATTATTTTCGGGAAAAGTTCGATTTAAAAAAAAACAGTGCTGAAATGTTAATAATCAATCCAATTTACTTCAAAAAAATATCTCATATATCTGTTTAATTCTTATTTGACTTTTAAATATTCAGCTTGCAATACAAATGCAATTATGCTGGTACAGTTGTGATTTAAGCACGATTGACTATTTCAATCCATGATGATTTATTTATTCAGGTTTGCAGTTGAAAAGCAAGTGATGAAAATCTGATCTGGGCGAACTTTAACAGCACTTTTTGAATCAGAAGATTTAAATAGTGGTTAATTGTTCGCACTTTTTGCTAGAAGTAGAAAAAGACACTAGAAAAAAAAAAAAATCAGCCATACCGTTATCGATGAAATATGTATTAAGGTAAAATTACCGTAGAAACAAACGAAGATGACTTCTTCTTAGGGAGGAGCGGGTATCGGAAGAATTTGTCTTCCCTTTACTGTCGTTGTGGACAAAAGAGGTCGCACTTATTAAGAATTATTCGTCCTCTTATTATTTCACCATGAATAAATGACACTGAAAGACTTAAAATTATTTCAGCTATCAATGTTACTTGCTCTGTTCCCATGATATGTGTACCTGTCGTAAATTTCCTTGAAACTTTAGCAAATTCAGAACAAAAATTGTGCTTCTGATCAATTCAAGGACGCTTACAAAAAGTTTATTTTATTTTTTGTCCCACAGAAGAATGATTCATCATTTATGTATATCTTGGGATCCAATGAAAGAATCACTGATAATTCATCCAGACTTACCTTCTTGCAGTTTACCTCATTTAACCCGGAACTCAAACTTGAAAGAATTAAAAATTAAAAAGCGATTAAAAATCATGATAGTTTGGAAATAAAAAGGTACAACAATTAGAGTTCTTACAAAAAGCGGTTGCACTTATCGGGACAATTAAAAAAACCGAAAAATGTTTAACTTTATCCGTCCGGAATACTCGTTATAAGTGTAATCCATACAAGATTTAATCTGACTATTTCAGTCACATTGCAGCAGCAGTAAGCGCTGTTTTATTTGCTGCGGCAAACGCAGTGAGCATGTTTAGTTCATAAATGATATTATAATGATCAATAAATAAATAATTTTTACTCATTGAGCTGAATTTGTCGCTGAAAATAATGTTAAAGTCATTTGCAAACTTTTCTAATTTCTCTTTTTTTTTTTCATGAAGCAAAGTTCAAAAGAAATTTCTAGACTGTAAGAAAATCTTCATCCTTTCTTCATTTGCATGCAAATGATGCCCTGATTCACTAAAGCATACCTTATTAGCTTTTGCGCTTTTTTTCGCGTGCTTTTTTTGGGAAGTAAAAAGTGCATGGGAAGTTCTCTGGTATGAAATATTTTCCAGAAAAGTTTTGCGATTTGTCTTGCAGGCCTGTTTTTTGAATAAGTAATAGTGCCACAACAAGCCACTTTTTTAAAAGATTAAAAACGCTAATGGATCAGACTCTCCTCTGCTGAAATATTCATAATATATTTTGGTGGTAATAACGGCGCCTTTCTTTTCTTTCACCACCTTAAAATATATTTTAGTGTTCATTCCTTCACATTTTTTTTTTAATGACCTAAATAGTTCCGAGAAAGTTTGAAGGAAAACATTTGAGCTTTGTGTTTTTTTAATCCTCACGATGAAGTACTTTCACAAAAGATTACTTACCTGAAATAGTGAAAGGAAGTTGAAATTTTGCATGTCATAATATTTTACCATAAACTTTCTCCAACTTCTTAATTCACCCAAAATTAATTTGAAACTAAATTAATTTAGCCTTATTATAAAAAATAAGAATGTTGTTAACACCCAAAAATTTGAGAACGAATCATTCCAAGTCTTTTCTTCCTATTTTCATTTCCTTCTCACACTTTTCTTACCTGTCATTTCATGCTGTGCACGATAAAAAAAAAAATGTCCTTTTTTGTATGACTAATTAAATGCAGCATGAGATGCATGTCTAGAATATGTGTTTGCAAAAATAGACAATATGTATACATATGCATGCATGCGTGTTTATTTATACCCTAAAACCATTCCTAGTCAATATCGTTCGTTGTTTTCTGAATGCTTCCGAACGGAAAATGTGCATATTGCTTGTTATATGGAAGGGTTGTCAGATTGCAAATGCCAGATAGACTGACTTTATGGCATATTGATGAAGTTATCATTATCCTAACATTATTCTGTATTATGCACCTCGTCTATACATCTTAATTGATTGCTATCAACAAAAACTGAAAATACGTCCAGGAATAACAATTAAAATTTCTAATGGGTCACTTATACCGGAAGCAATCACTTAAATTTATTATTCTGAATCAAATATACCGTAAATGTTTATGCTCGAAAAAAAAAAAAAGAACTCTTTCAACAGACACATGGAAGTATTCAAGTCGTACGGTGCTTGAATAAATGAAATCAAATATGTTTCAAACACTCGAATTCGCCAATTGTTTCTTAATATATGGACATAAATCACCAATTCCACTCGGAAAGGTTTTCTAGGTAGGCTGAAAAAATTCCTATAGTTAAATTCGTATAAACAAATCAACCATACTTAACTTTTAAGAAAGGTTTACTTTTTGCTTACTTAATAATTTGTTCTTTTTTTTATTATGCGAGTCTTATTTTTCTGATTAATTTGACTGTCAGCTTTTTATTATTTGATTTTTTTTATTACCAAATTTCATATTTTGCTTAAGTGAAAAACTTCGAATTTTTGTTAGCAGCATTGCTCATTTCTCTCACATAGCTGACAAATACTGGAGAGAGAAGTGAATTAAATTATTTGAGTAAATTCGAAATGTTTTGCGTTCTATTTGCTACCAGAACCACTTATAATAAAGAGGTACCATGTGCAGCAATTTCCATCCAAGAATGGTTATGTATGCAAATGTGTGGTACATTTTCAGCATTTTCCATGGAAAACAAATGGTTCCTTTTTTGCAGTTATTCAAAAATAACAAAGCATTCATTTCATATTTTGAAAGCCACTTCACTGCAACACTGTTGTTATGCAAATCTGGCAAGAATGAAAATTAATATCTGAAATACACAGCTGTGCTTTATTATAATATTTTCATCCGTATTCTCAGCGAATAACAAAAGTAACTTGAACAAATTTCCTCTAATGTAACAAAAAATTTGAGCTTACTAAAACTGATGGAATTGCAAATAAGATAGTAAAAAAAGCAAGGATGAGTTCTGCGAAATAAGATTGAATAACTGCAAATTTTACAAAAAGTTCTAAAAAAGACTTTCAGCTAAATTCTTTTAAATTACGCATGATTTTGCATTTCTCAGTCACAATTGTTTTTTTGAAATTTAAGATCCAAAAAAAATTTTTAGCCAAAATATTATAGAAAAATTTTAAATTCATTTGTACCAATGTTTGAGTTCGAGTAAGAAAAAAAATACTTTAAGATTGAAATAATTTACTTACTTGACGTTTGATGAAATAATTGCTTTTTGTTAAACTCTATTCTCGAGATAAGCTTCCCTTCTATCTTTGAAAATTAAAATTCGTAGTGAAGTCTAAGAATTTGAAACTTTTATAACAGTGATAAAATGAGTCACAATGCATTTACTTGATTTCATTTGCCTCAGATTTCTCGAGGCATTAAAACTCTTTAGTGAATAACTCAGCAATTCATCAATGAATCAGACCTGCACTCACTTCAGGCGGCTTACTACAAAATAGAATGCACTGATTTAATGTAGTCATTATAACAGGCAAAATTTATTACCCACAATTTGAAGTATTAAGGTTTCGTTGATTAAACAAATCCTTCAGTTCCTTCTTTCTCTCTTATTGCTAATTCACCGACTTTTCAACAATTTCGAAATCTCTCTCTTCACAAATGAAAATAGAGCTGAAATTTACAAAATTAATGATCAACTACGAAAGTACGGCCTTTAGATGGGAAAGGCAACAGTCTCAGAAAAGTTCACACTGACGTAATCTTTGTTCGATATTGTTTTTGAATAGCACATGATTGATGGATTCTTGTTTCTCTCTATCCAAATGTTGCAAGAAGTTTTCCTTTTATAGACTCCTTTTCAAAAAATTCATCTTCATTTGAATGATTCATTAAATTCAAATAAAAAGATATACAGTTCGGATTTTTGAATATGGAAATTTTCAACAAAGCATGTTTGGAATCATACTACAATGTTTGCAGCATATGAATAATCTGCCTCATAGTTCAGGAAGCTCCGTAATGTCCCACTGATAACATCTTTTCCCGAATGAATCAATGCTATGCTGATCTTGATGAGAACTTCAAAAGGTATATTATTTAAATTTTAAATTAATTTTTCCTGCTGAAACACACCAACAGATGCAAACCAGTCATCAACTCTCGTTAAAAACTGAATTTTTAATCAAAAGAAAATAAAGACATGAAAATGAATAGCACTAACATTGTCCACCAAATTCCGAAAAGGATAGTTCGGATCGGTTATATATTTCGTTAGCGTATACGCGTAGAAATGATCGTTTTCCCAAGCCGCCGTCCACAAAACACCGATATTTTTTGTCTCTTTCTACCATTCGATCATAACTCTCTGCTAGCAACCGATCCATATCTACCTACTTCTTCTCCCTTTTCTCCTCTCCTTCTTTCCTTTTTTGCACTGACAAATTTGCAATGAAAATACCATGTTTATTACCTGCGATTCCGATTATCTCAAAAAAAGAGGAAATGGAATTAGGTTGTCTTAAATATACCTCACTGCTTATCATTTGATCCTTATGTTTTTCTAATTTTAAGAAATCTTGTGTGAGTTTTAGGAAAGCAGTGATTACATTCCATGATATGCTAAAATTATGGCAGAATTTCATTCAAAGTTGAAAGACGTTTAGCTGAGTGTTTGATTTATACGCTTGTTTACGTGATTATTTCTAAAACATTTTACATAGATATGTTTGAGATACAAATCCTGGTTATCTCACAAACATATAAAATGTGTAATTTCAATCTACATCTCCAGTTTTCACTTGCCTTACTGGAAACGATCGATAAATTTTTCTCCCTTTAGATTTTGCAATAAATTCCAAGAACAATTTTCAAAGAGAATTTATCCCTAAATATTTCTATATCATCAGGAATATAGTTTTACTCTACAAAAGCTCCTTTTCAAATTTATATTTTTCAATTTAATATATGAAAATGATGAGAAAAAGTGAAATAAAAGTTGGAAAGACGCAAAAAAAGTTGGTTAGTGAAGTTAATTGCGAGAATTTATTCATGCAAAAATGAAGTTAAAGTATTAAGGATTGACAAATGTCGGTTGTTCGATTGGGATGAAGAAAGAGGACGCGTGACGGTCCTCATAAAATAAATAGCAGTATTTATAATCAATTTAAAATGAATTATACAAGTTAGAAAGAATTATAATAGCGATGAATGGTGCAGAGCACACTTCTTTCTCGAATTTCCCTTCAAAAAAGGAGAGATGTTTTTTTTATGGAGGACAAAGTGCTTTAGGAATCGGAGTGCTTTTTTTGATCACGGAAGTGAAAGGAAGATGGTTGTTATCAAGTATCGAAGGACGTAATCAGCTATCTACTTCACTTCTTTTCCCCTCTCTTATTCTTTTGAATAAAACTCCACTGTAATACAATTTTGTAAATAACTTTATATTCTGTAATCATTCAATTTGTCTCTTTATAGCAAGAATCATTGCTGTTATTTATTATTATCATTGCAGTCAGAATTTAATTTCAATTGCCTGCCATTACAACTTTACTATCAGCATTCTGTTAATACATAATCATTATCTTCATTACCATAGTTATCAGTTAAATAATTACCAGCTGATAAATTCATCCTTAGACATCTAATTTCATCTCTTTTTGTAAAAAAAAGAATGAGAATGACCATTGACGAAAATATAATCTGGCGCAATTTCCACTGACATATGTCTTCCGCTCTTCACTTCATTCAACCTCATTTCAGGCATAATTACTTTTTTTTCATTCGCCCTCGATCATTATTACCTTCGAGAAGAACATATCTCCAAGGCATTCTCCTGTCATTTCTTGTGACGATAGATCGCTTTCCTATTGTCTCGAAAATTTTCAGACTTAAATCTTTAAGATTCACTTTTCACCATTTTAAATGCTATGAACTTAATTTAATACTTGGATTCAACACTTTAAAATAAAATGAAAAAATCTTTTAGAACTTTCAACTTTCGAAAAAAAGCGCAGCTCAATTCCTTAACCAAGTGTCAGATATTGATAATATGAAAGTTAACATTGAACAACAGACTTTTGAGTAATATTTGTGTCTTATCACAAATATTTCAGGTTGTCCTACATTAAAAGAGATTAATTTTGAAAGTTTTCATTTTCAGAGGGACATAAAATAAATGGTTTCAATAAAGAACCAATGGTTATTTCCCTCGTCTCATTATCAAGTTTTTTGTTACAGAAAAAGATGCTATTAACCGAAGTTGTTGGATTATTTATTTGTTTATTTGTCAAATTGTGTTCGATTGCTTTCATAAATATCAGTGTTTAACTGCATATCATTTCAAGAATTACTTTAAATAAGATCAATAGACTTTCATAGCTAAGCTTGATTCACTTATCTTTTTTGACTTATACATTCTTATTTTCGATCATGAAACTCAAAACTTCCAAGTAAAACAAATCGTAGCCAAAATAGAATACACTAAATATTAAATTCTAACGAGAAAAATTCAATGTCCATTGTTTATTGTTTCCTGTCATGTTAGTCCATTAATTTTTCTCATTAAATTTTGTTCAGTTGTTGTTAAAAGAAGAAAAAAAAATTGAGAAATTGTTAAGTGATAAATTGAGGATTTGTTGTAAATGCAATAGAGGAAATAATTATGTGATTTCAAGTTCTTCAAAAAATATTCCGGGAACCAATCGAATCATTGCTTGGTTGTTGTGTTGAAAAGTAGGCAAAGAAGATTTTAATTGTTCTAGGTTGAAAGTAGCTTTTAAGTAGCCAGCAAATTGAATTTTGAAATTGGAGTCCATAAATCTAGCACTTCAAAGGACGTGTCTATACCTCCCACATAGTTTCTCACTCCAAACCATTCCATCGGCCGATGTTGCATCATTTAGTCCAATTTACGCATCCGATTTACCTTTCCAGCAAATCCTATAATATTTATTCGAATATTTTTTGTTCTTTTTTCATCCCAAATTAACCGCTTTGTCAGTTTTAGTATCAATCCTTAATTACATTCTAAACTATTCTTAATACTCAAATATGTGCTGATGCAATTCTACCTTCTCTCTTTAAGAATAGAAAGAAAAAAAAAAATTCTTTTTGAAACATTCTTTCATAAATGCAAGTCTATTTTTAATTTGTGGAAATTTCATTTACAAATGAAATAATATTTATTTCAATGATACTGCGAAAACTTTGCCTTCGAAATCAGTGAATCGTTTTCACGTACTTTAATGAATTTTCGCATGACATCTTATGTCATCTTTATAAAACAGTACAACTTTTTAAAATATCCTAGCATTAAAAGCTATAATTCGTCAAAATGAAAGAAAAAAAATAGTGATGGTTATTGGGAAATTTTTATAAACATAGCATTAAGTTATCGAACTTGGCCTATGAAAAAATGGAAGGCATACAGAACAGATAAATTAGCATTAATAACAGACAAATTGTCCTACGGTCAATTTATTGACTAATATTTTCACGGCACTTTATGCTAATCCGACAAACTCGAAAAATTTTTTGGAATTAATTATTCCAATGTTAATATGTAGGTACTTGTCACAGATTATCACGGATATATAGATAGCTTTTTTCTGTTCTTTGAGATCATCGCATTTATCAGGTCTTTAGGCTCTTTTGTTCGGATCTTGTATTTGCCTGGAAATCTTTCCTCATAAAAGCTTTCACTTCAGATGATTTGATCTCAAGTCTCAGTTAAATCTTAATCGTATATTGAAATGTTAAAATTTTTCCTCATTTATTGAAGTTTTATAACGAATGCAATCTCAGGAGATTAATAATGATTTATTGCTATTAGCTTTGTATATTGATCAAATTGATCAAGCTTAATAGTCCGATTTATGCAACTTTCTTTAGTTTTTGAAGTTCCTATTTGCATTTTGCTGTTGAATTAAATCAATTTCTGATGTGAATTTTTCAAACAGCCACTTCTCATTTCATATTTTCCGACAAATCCAAAAAAAGCATTCAGATGAATCAGATGATTGTAGTGGACTGTAGTAAAAGCTTCTATCAACACCGTATCACGATTTTCTCACATGCGCTACGGCTAAAATTTCTGAAACACTCACCAACAGCAACCCTGAGAAAGTAGTATTTCCTCATAAGGATCCGCTAACTCTTTATTATTTACCGACATTTATTTTATTATTAACAGCTTCCATTCTCATCAATTTTGTTATCATTTTGTAAATTCCATAATATTTACTATTTTTTTATTAGCATAGCAATGGAATTATGAATGTTGAAGTTATTCTGATTTCTGCTCGTTAGATTTAAAACTGAAGAGCTTCTCCTCCAATCAAAAAAGTTGAATTTATTCATCAGAGAGAAATTATCTTTGATTATTTAAGAAAAGACTTAGCGAAAAAACAACTCTGTGAAATGAACTGTTGCAAAGGCTTGAAATGTCACATAAACTTTCATAACCTCTTTAGTTACTCCAAAACTCAATTCGTTATTAAGTCTCTTCTAGCTAAAATAAATTCTGACATTTGCATTTGAATCATGCAATAGGAATTCTTTTTTTAACTTTAAAGTTAAATAATAATTCCATATTTATAATATTTTCGTAAACAGCGAGTTATTCTGTTTCACACTACATTAAATCAAAATTTCAAATCGATTGAATTTTGAAGTTAACGATGCATCAAAAATTTAGGAATCTTCATGTAAATATTAAAAATAGATTTCAAGTCAGTAATTTTTTCACTAAGTAGTAAACATTCAAGCTTTATTGTTCCTTGCTAGCAAACTTTTCGCCCACCTAAAATTTTTTTGAGGAAATTAAAATCTCATTCTTTCCTCTTTCAATTTGCTATCCAATTTTCGGAAGGAGATTATTGAAGAGTAGTGATGTCAAAGAGATTACTCGGACATGCAAATCGATAAAAACAGTGTCGTTGATGAGATAATTGAGGATTTAGTTGTCATGCCGTATCGCTGAAGTTCTTCTACTGTCGTAGATATATTTTCAATATGTTTCACGTGACTACAAATCAAAATATTAAAATTAACTCATTTTTATTCCAAATGTTTCATTATCCATCCGTTTTTCTAATTTTTTGTATGAATCGCTAAAAAATGAAAATTATCCAATGATTAATTTCGTCCCACAAAGCCATCATTAATTTCATTCAACTGTGCACTTTGCACTTGGGCCATTGTAATTAACTCAATCGTATAAGCATGATGATGTGTTTGTCTGCTCGATGTGGTGCTCTCGGTTATATCAGTTGTGTGTATGGCTATGCTGGAATTTTAGCTTCTGTCTCAATTTAGTTTAAATAATCGAGAAGCAATGCTCATAACATACCATATATGTATATATTAGCTACAAATATTGGCAGGATCAATATTCAGTATTTTGATTAATCAAACATTCTCGATCTCTTATATCAAAAAAATCTGCAGAGTTGGTCTTGGTTCCATTGTTTTACCATAGTTTATGCCACAGATAACTTTCAAAAGCATTTGACTACTTTATACCCTGAATAGTCTTTTAGGAATGTTAAAAACAATAACCATTAGGCAAATGAAAGACAGCACAAGATGGAATGGTTTCAAATTTTCCACATGGGTCACGGTCAAACTCCACAACGATACTTGATTCTGTCAACTTAATTACAATTAATCTTGAATATTGCTGTGCAATTCAAAACTGCGATTAACGTATAACGAGTATGCTAATCTGGTGAACAGATACTGCATGCGGCTTTTCTTTTGAAGTTACATAATTCTGCCAGTGCGCCAAAATGTCGCGTAAGGAAGCAAATCCTTTTTTAATTAGAGGAATTTGAATATTGGAGCAACATTCTTTTGCATGATACAATTTCAAAACCCATATATCTCTTTCAAATTTGTTTTGAATTTTTCTGAAACTTTAAAAAACAGCATTTCCTTTAAGTTCCAATCAGAGTTCGACTATGATGCTAGGCTAACCTTTCATATTTTGGTCTTACATGCATTTGAAATGACATAATATAAAAACAATCCTTTTAATTGGTTAGTAGGCGGCTAGCAATTAAGTTCGCTAATATCAAATAAATGAATCAACAAACAATTAGAGAAAAAAGAGGACTGATTCAGAAGAAATTTATGAACCACCACGACCTCAGTCCTCATTTCACTGCATCTGATGAAATGAGTCAGCCATCAATACATCGGTACCGTGTAAATGAGGAAGAATCTGGTGGAAAAGTTGAATGATGAGAAAATAAGATAGGAGTGTGATGAAGTATCAGTCACTGATCTGTTTCAATTTGACACAGACGAAAGTGAAATACCGATATCATTGATTAAGTCATCTTAATCAAATTGAATGCTTGTCTTTGATCTTCCCGTTTTTGTTATTGTTCATTTGTAAGTATGACCTTTTCTGTAATATATTCCTAAACTAAAAAGCTGAGCTGTCGAATTTCAGCAACGCGACCTTTGTTTTATATAGACAGGTCTTTTGAATCACATACTGAATTCCGAGGGATGTATAGTTCTGGAATTTTCCTTCACTTAGATTTCTGTTAAAAGTATGCATGAGACTTACAAGTACTCAAATTCTATCAGATCTACTTTCAATATCGAGCTAGTTTGATCGTTGGTTTTTGATCGGTATTCTTCTTAATGCATGATCTGTTGCCAGTACACCAGAAAATTCTAATTTTAGGAATGACAGCAAAATGTATCTTCGATCTTCCCGGTGTATCATTTAATATTTCTGATGATAACGGATAACGGTTGTTGATTACATTTTTTGCACAATGTATTTAATATGTTTGTTCCTTTTTCAAATTAAACTGCGCAACAAAATTTTGAATTTCTTAGCACAGTTTAAGGAATAATTTGAAAGTTTTGCGTCATTTGGGTGATTTTTTATAAGGAACTTAATGATATGATTGGTCGATCATCATGATAACAGGGAAAGAATTTGATCATTAGCGATATGTACAGAGAGAGAGAGAGAGAGAGAGAGAGAGAGTGGAGAGGACGATAAAGTTGAAGAGATATATCCATTTTTTGTAGTCCTCATTCCAGTATCAGTATGACCTGAAAGCGTTTCTTCCCACTCCGTTGCAGCGGTAAGGTCACGAGTGGATTTCAGGTTCAGTAAGGGAAGGAAGAAGAAAAATGGTTCCCAACGGCCATCTGTCGTTTTGCCCTGAGTGCAAACACAGTATGAACGCCTCTTTTCACTCCTCTCCCTCCACGGCCCTCTCCATACGTTTACATTTCCTGCCACAGAGGCGGGCGGTATTTTCCCGAAGGCGTGGCGTGCATGTATTATTGGTGAACAGTCCTGGAGATGGGCAAATACGGACGCGTGGGGCACTATGCCACACTATCCTGTATCTCTCTCCTGATAAGGTGGTGTATTTACTTATAATCAAATTATCCCTTTACTACTTTCTAAATCACTCGATATTTCATTTAGTTCATTTTTGAGTGCTTAATTGGTTTCCACTTTCATCATGAAATGTCTCACTTATCAAGTCATTATATCTTTCATTTAAGGTGATGTCGGGGCAGGATAATATCCACAAGATTCAGATTCATCTTATTTCTCATTTACTAATCCCTCCTTCTTCTCAATTGTCACTTCAATTTCTCTTGCCAATTTAGAAGTTCGCCATAGAAGTCCGTACTCTTTCCCGCTCATTCCCGAAATTTTTTCTAGACAGAATGAAAACGTTCATGTATACATAGAAAATATCCCTCCTGTTATCGTGAAATTTTGCTGCGTTTTTTTTTTTTTTGAGATATAGCACGTAGAGAATATCCGATCTTCCGAAAGACGGAGAAACGAGTTGATGAATTGATAATTTAGTAAGGTTATTATTCCATGATAAACAGAAATGATATTAAAACTTTATTTTCATTTCTTTTTGTGCACTTTGTCATAAAAACTTTTATCGACTTTCAAAGGAATTGCTGAAATTTCAACGTTTACTTAATTAAATTTCATGGAATTTCTATAATTTCTGCAGAATTTGATATGCGTTTCGAATTTTTTTAAAAAAAAGAAGAAAAAAAAATTTTTTTTCCTTATGTCATGAATGTCTTGCTCCTATTTTGCATAAATCTTGAATTTTATATATTTTGTATCTCAACTAATTTGTAATATTCAATTTTTATCTTACCCAGTTCAGTTCTAGTAAGATGAACTTTAACATGAAATTTGAGTAGCTGACCATCCGTTTTGATTATTTATCAAATATAACTTTGCTGTGTTTTTAATTTGGCATTTCTCAGTAACATTGCCATAGTTGTGTCCTTTCAGCGTTTTGGCTAAGCTTATTCTTTATGCCAACTGTTTTATTCTTTCAATCTCTGATAAAGGAAAAACGAATCTTTTTACTTCATTAAGTTGAATTCTCTCTCAGTGTTAACATAAGGAATAGGAGTTGTTCTTTTTATTATAATTTTATGAGACCTCTACACTAAATTTGTAGCATGAAGAATTGAAAACCATATTTAGTTTTTTTTTTTTTTCTTTTCCTTCCATCTTATTCAAATGTGAGATGTTTTACATCTTTTTTGTTCAACAAAGAAATATGTCCAGCGAAATTATAATTAGTATTAATTAGTATATAGAGAAAACACAGTTGACCAATACATCAAAAAATTTAGGAAAAAGTTTCAAAAACTTTCAACGAAAATTTCATGTCTCTAATATCAACAACAAAAGTGCATTAAAATTTATGATGGAATTTTTCCTTCTTTAGAATTTTTTTCTTCTTTTGCTTAATTTAATTTCTCAATTTCATTTATCCAATTTAAACCTCTAAATTTTCCTGAATTAGAAAAAAGATCTTGGTGGAAGAATAGATTTATCACAGAGTTATTGCATTGGTATAGATTTTTCCATTGCGATATTCAATTCCTCAATTCCATAGATATTTACAATAAAGTTAGCTCATCAATGGCTTTAAGTAGAAATGAAGTAACAGTAAAAGCGGTCTTATAGTTCAGCTCTGAAACCATCATATGTTTCAGAGAAATACTTTTTTGTACTTTAAACTTTAGAAATTTTTTTTTCATTTTCGAATTTTTCCCAAGCGATCTACCACTGTTCGTTCAATGTTTGCCTTGGAATGTGCGAAATTTCCTTCATATCTTCCATGAGTTGACTAAATTTCAGAGTTACACACTGGAATGCAATGGGACACTGTCACTAACTATTACGCATTGGACATTCAGACTTCAGAATAGAGTAGACTTAAGAAAATTATATATAAATATAATTATAAATAGACGACTAGAAGTGCTTCAATTCACCGACACTTTGTTGGGTTCGCAACATATTTTCTTTTTGGAATATATTTGAGTAGTTCTTGCATTTTTGACTGGGTTGAACCTGAAGGTTAAAAAGCAGCAACAAAAAAAGACGCACTGCGAGTTCGTTCGCAGCACCAGAATGCTCCATTATCGCGTATCGCCAATCTATATTATGATTATGGGATACAATATTCTTCGTTTGGTAAGGTGCTTTTGAATTTAAGATTTAAATTTAATTATTCCCTTGGTTAGCTTAATAATCATTTAAATTTGCTATTTCTCAAGGATTTTCGTCGATATTACTTGACATCTTTTGTAATGCATTGAATCTAGCACGTTTTTATTGTTTACTGCTACATTCATTGTTTAACAAATTTTTTTATTTGTTGAACTGTCCATTAAGCATTTAATTGTACGTGCTAACGTTCACGTGTTACACGTTATTGTATAAGTTCTATTGCACGAAGAATTCTCTGCAAAATAACATACAGAAGGATTGCTTAAAGTATTACTTATGCCATTGCGGCATCGGAAACAAAACATTGAGCCATTGATTAGGCGAAAAGATGTAAAAGAGGGGATGTTTAATCATAATCACTGATAATATAAGTATTTTCTTGATCAGAAAGCGATTGCTTTATTCAGTTGTGTGGAAAACGACTAAAAATTTGTGTCTGTTTTTCCCAAAGATTTTTAAATCAGGAAATTTCCTAAATCTTTTCAAATCAACCAATTATTGGGTTTTTTTTTTGCAGTGTTCTTGTGCAGGATCGTTCGAAATACGATTGGTTTCGTTGACAGTTGGCTCGAAAGAGGAGTTTCGTCCTGAATTAAGGATTTGTCTGAAGCATTTTGAAAAACGCATTAGCTATAATGGCGAATGTACATTTGGTGAAGTGACACTTGATGCGGAACGGTTACGTAACGGAACAAAGATTGAATTCCAGTTTGGTTGGCCAGTATGTGCTTATTTACTTTTTTCCTTTTTAGTGCCGACTGAAAGTAAACCTTTTGCCTGAGTGGTATTGGGAAAAAGTTTTTAAGAGCGTATGAAAGAATACATCCATCATTTAGTTTTGAGATGATATTCCATCGATTACTCCAACATGAATTATGGGAAGGAAGAGGTAAATCACATAAAGTTGAAGTGGAAGGTGTCGTTTGATGATGGTGACTTTTTTTATTGTGAAAATTCAAAAAGGATATCTCATTTACTCCTGCATGAATATAATGTGCACTTACCATACTTTTAATCTGTGAGTGTCATGGAGCTCATAAGCAACAGTTTCTATATATCAAAAATTTTAAAATACTGCAAATGAGTTAATGACAGTGTAAAAAATGAGATAGTTTATGATAACCATTAGAAGATCATTAGTTGTCGAGGAAATTGACTGGAATAGATGACAGTTGTGAACTGTTTCAATACACCGGATATGCAGTAAATTTCCACCGTATTTTCGCTGCAATTTGTTTCACCGCACGAGGTACTTTCAATGAGACACCAATATAATTAGAGTTAAGAAATACTCCAATTTCTTCCTATGAGAAAGTATGGATTGTTGACATTACCGCGTGAAACAACAATATCTTCCCAACAACCATTACTGTTTCAACACGTTCGCTGTTAGGTGTTATGCATGTATTATGTTCTTTTCGTGCTTCCCTTTTTTTTATGAGATTTTCGAGGGGTGAGGGTGACAGCAAAACTGTTGCTCTTTCATGCTTCATCTATATCCTTTCAACATCACTCTATCACACTAACGTCTTCCAAGGTTCTTTCTCACGGGTTTCTAGTAAATGCATTTGTATAGTGCAAAGTTTTGGCAGAAATAGTATGACGGGCAAAAACAAAACTGAGAGGTGCAGACATTTGATGTGCTTTGCATGAATCTCATGAAGGGGAAACATTCTACATATATTGTGAGAGTGTCTAATGTATTTATATGTGTGAAAGTATGCTCAATCCTATGAACCGCAGAAGTGTTGGCCTTATTTTGTTAAATTGATTGGTCAATAAATACAAGTTTTAAGATTTATGTGGAACTATTCGGTTAAATTAGTTTATTTTCTTTTGAGCCAGAATGGATGAATGGTCGAGGAACATGTTTATTCATAATGTTGAATCTTTAATTTTAGGAATCGTTTACGTTAATAACGGAAGCATGGAGAACCACTGGAAGTACGTTTACTTTTCTGTAATTTTTTTTCAAATGTTTTTTATCAAATCTTTCTATTTATCCCTTTAGCTACTCTTTTATCTCTGCATTTTACATATAGAAAATCAGCAACAAGGTGTGAAATTATTTAGCTGTGGAAGTGAGCAGTGCAACTGTTTATTCCGGATTAATTTACTAAGTCTCTACTTTTCCACCTCTTTATCAATTACGGCATCTTTTTGATGACCTTAGCTCAGTTAGTTATATCAGCAGTGAATCTTTGCGGTTCATTACTTTTTTTTCTGTTGTCAAATCTTAATAATCTATCTCTCTCCTACGCTCCATTTTCATTTCCTTTCCCTTTACCTTATGTACTTTGTAAGAGATTAATGCGTACAGAGATAAACATATAGTTATTCATGATATTAGCTCTCAATAACACTTAGAAATTAATGTCGCACTGAGGCATCTGAATGACTTGAGTGAACAATAAAATTTGTGACGCCATTCAGACTAGAATCAGTCCTTGATATTTTGTGGACAAATTCCTGAAATTTCATCCTTCTAATTCCAGATTTGAAAAAGTTAATGTCTCATAATGGCTTTCAACGTGAAAGTATACCTTCGGGCAAAACTTGGATTGAAGAAACGCTTGTTGGTACAAATGGTTTTCGAATGAGGATCGCTTACAGGATAACATGTGCTAATGATTATTATGGACCACGATGTCTTACATTTTGTCAGCCGATGTCTAGTACTGTTGGTCATTTCCAGTGTACATCGAATGGGTCATTAGCGTGTTCACCTGGCTGGGAAGGATCAAGCTGTGACATTGGTTCGTTCCACAATTACCCTTGCGAAATTATGAATTCAATAGAACATAACATAACAAGTTCATTTATTATTCTACTAATGCAAATTACTACAAATTGCACTACTGCAAATCTGTGAAGATAAAATTGTTGGTAATTTGGAAGGAACGATTTTGAATCAAAAAACCGTTTATGTGGGTCCTGAGACAAACCATCTTGTATAATTGCTTCTCATACCATATTCTTAACTAACCAAAACAATATGGCATAAGATTGCGCTTCACATCTCAAAATGTAGTATCCTTATTTTATGTTAACAATGATTCCTTTTCGTTTTAACTTTTTTTATAATAAGCAAACTTTAGTTTCTTTTTTCAAGCTTGAGCTTCACAGTGAACTTAGTTTTATTCTAGTTTTTGGCAAACAGTACCCGAGATATTGATTGGTAAACAGTACCCAAATTAGAATCAAAAGCAAATTGCATTGAATGCTATTGCTATTATTTACTCGCTTTCGTAGGAATGTAGATCATTGTTGATATGCATAATATAATTAAACGCACTTCTTTTTGGCTCTTCTGAATATGAAGCACCTCTCAAGGGTACCTTACCCACCATTATATTCTTCGTTTACCTCTCATAATTCTTTTTGTTTATTAACTGTACTAATGCGCAAATAACGAGGATCGTATTAACATTGATGTTACTTTCTTTCATGCAAAAGTATTAGTTCTTAGAATTTTACTAAAGTTTTTCAGTGTCATGTACTAAACTAATTACCGTTTTTTTCATCTGAAATTTGAGGTACTTTTTCTGATTGGCAGATCCTCGCTGTCATTAATGCGATCGTATTTTCTTGCCTTTTTCGAAGTAATTTGCCATAGCCTATTAATAGCTAGTAATTTATCTCAAATGTTAGAAGATATTAAAATTTATTCAAATAGGTGGAATTTAGCTAAGAGAAATAGCTGTTCTTCAATAAATTCTTAGTTAGTAAATGCCATTTTAATATAGAGAAAACAAGCTAAGGTTTAAAGGTGCATGTGTTACATAATTTTGACGCAAGTAGTGTGAATAGTTAGCAATTAGTATTGCTTCGAAGGCCATCTTCCATTGTATTTGTTTCTTTCTTTCCTTTGATTTTTCATTCTAGCTTTTCTGACCATCTGCTCATCTATCAGGAAAACGAGTCATTAATATCATATAAATGAATAAAAAAGACTGGTCACTACTGCCAGGTACAGAATCGTCTGAGAGAGAGAGAGAGGCGCATAAAAAAACCTTTCTTCATATGGTTTCCGACTTGCAAACTTTTGTGTTTTTTCTTCTTCCATTCCGATTTATGAAATATTTTAGCCAACCTGAATTACAGCGTTTATTTTTCGTTACTTTTCTAACCTAGTATAATTAATACAGCAAGAATAATGCAATCTTTAACTTGGAACATCAAAAAATGCTTTTACTTCAAATCTAATAATTCCAAAAATCTATGGATTTAAGCTATACAACTTTCTTGGATCCGTTTATCTTCGAATTATTCCTTCATTCTTCAACTTTCTCAGTAAAGTTTTTTTGCCGTTTTAATAGACGAATTATGACTGAATCAAAATATATCATCAGTTTTCACTTGTTTCGCACTCGCGTGATAGCCAAATTAAGGGTTGAAAGTTTTGATTAATGAAGAGATTGGTAGTTGTTTGACTGAAAATTATTTTCAAATGCAGTAAACAATACGTTCAAGCTTCAGCACGTTGCGATAATTGCATCAATGGTGCTTGCGATCGACCTGATTCATGTCGCTGTAAAACTGGATGGACAGGACCAAATTGCGATCAAGTGTGTTTTTTAGGTTTTCGCAGAAATCTCAGAAAAAGAAGAAATAATATAATTCAAAGACACAAGTGATTTTTTCTAAATTCAAGAAATATTCAATGTTGAATGCTTATGCTTGCAGTGTGTGCGATATCCGGGTTGCAAGCACGGCACCTGCAAAACGCCCAATCAGTGTATTTGCGATGAAGGCTGGGGAGGACATTTTTGCAACGAAGGTATTTCAAGGTTTACTGTAGTTCAAATCGGAACTTATAATTTTCAAACACACCAAACATTTTAGAATTTGATTATTTTTTAGATTATTAATGATTGAATATTTAGCAAATACATTCATGAAGTGTTGGAAATAGTGTTCAATTTAAGAATTTTCTAAACATCATATACTAATATACCCATGCTCAGTACTTGCTATTAGTACTCTTTTAATAAAGTTCAAAATAACAACTGATTTTGTGGTTTTAGAGAAGAAGTATTTTATAGATTTGAATTACTGCACACGACATCATCCGTGCAGAAATAATGCGACATGTAGGAATACAGGTCACGGACAGTATACATGCGAATGTCCAGATGGATATACAGGAACGGACTGTGAAATACGTGTACAGAACTGCTCATTACAGCCATGCTTAAATGGGGCTACTTGTTCTGTATGTATACTTTTATCTATAAATTTCAGGAATCGATTGTTTGAAGAACAGCAGAAATTAATTTTGATTATGTGTTGCCTGCTTGTGAGGATTTCAATGTTATTTGTTAAATACTGTTTTGATTTTGTGCCTTAAGGATATGCCTGGGAACACCTATATTTGTACCTGTTCAAAGGGCTTTACCGGTCGCTACTGTCAAGTTGCTGCTACCTCGTGTTCAGATTCACCCTGTCAAAATGGTGCTACTTGTGCGGAAATTGGTGGAGTCTTCCTGTGTACTTGTTTGCAAGGATGGACTGGTACTACCTGCGATATCGAGATCAACCCTTGTGATAAAGTCCATTGTTTTAATGGTCAATTTATTCCTATAGTTTCTGAAATTTTTTTTCTGAAAAAAAAAATCTTAACGGGTAAATATAAAAGCCATTCCAGTGGTTAGGTTTGATACTGCTTACCATGAACGAAATGCAACAAATTGACATAAAATTGCTGTCTTTCAAAACACTGTGATACGCGATACAGTTCAGGTTGCAGGTTATGTGTAGTATTTGTCGGTTAGTATTTATAGTCACAGCAGGGTGGAGCGCTTGCTAGTGCTAGTTGGATTGCACAAAGGTTTTCCGACGTGTTCGCCTGCTGAGTGTAGGAAGAGTGTATTGTTGTAAATGTTCATGCTTTTAACATTAAAAAAGCAATTAGTAACAAAATAAGTTTGTTGCTGGACCTGTTATTTGTGGAATTTTCCTAAAATTCTAATTTAAAAAAATCGTGCTCTATGTTGTTTAGTTGATGAGAATTTAACAGAGTGCTTCATTACATGGACCTCCCATACTACTCAACCTACTGTTTTGTTTTCATTTTTGAACTGAAAAAAAATCATGCTGAGCTGCCATATTGACCAAATTAACCTTGGTTTGATGGGGATATCGTATCGAAGTATTACCTTTATTTTCCTCATCGTGCTTTCTTTCCTTTTTTAAAGTAATTTTCAACTTTTTTCTGTCATCTTTGAATTGGAATTATGGGGGACATTATAGAATTTCCTTTCTTTCAAGGCCACTTATTCAATTCATTGTTGCGCTTTTTGGTAAAGTTGATTTAGCCAACCACTCCAAAAAAATGATTTAAGTAACCGGTGTGGACATTTACTAATAATGACTAATTTTTACGTATGATACGTACTTCAGGAGGGAAATGTGTTAAAAAAAACGTTGCCGGAGACTACGACTGTCTTTGTCCACTTGGTTTCACCGGAAGACACTGTGAGGAAAACTCCAATGAGTGTGCACAGGTAAGTTTGACTACTTGATTGCTAATTTCAAAGAATTGTTTTAATACTCGTTTTTTCTTTTTACCTCGTCCTTTGTTATGTACTTCGTTTTCTTCTTTTCCTTTTTCTATTACTATTACCGCTTTAGAGGATTATTTAAAATCTAAATGAAACTAACACTCAAGGGTTTGCGAGCGTTTTATGGTTATTTTAAATTTCGCTCAAATTCGAAATGGATTTTTAAAATGGAGTATTTGTAGCTCAATCCATGTATGAATGGCGGCCGTTGCATTGATGAAGTGAATAATTACAAATGCCAATGTCCAGATGGATATAGCGGTACATTATGTCAAGATTCTGTCAGTGCTTGTTTAAATGAGCCCTGTATGAACGGTGGCCAATGTATTGACATAGAAGGTGGAGGATACTATTGTAAATGTCGCATCGGATTTAGGGGAAGCAATTGTAAAATTGCTGAAATTGGATGTCATCGCAGTTCGTGCAGGTACATTCATGTTATAAGAAAAAAGCTCTTGTATTGTCTGGATTTTTCTTTAACGCTTTTTTTATGATCAAAAGAAGATTTAAATTCAAGATATTAACTACTTGGTCACTAAATACCATTTATAAGTAAAGCGCTAAAATTCGTTTTCAATTCAGATTTATTTTATCTTACTAGTATCAGTCATTCTCGCATTTGTAGCAACGGAGGTACCTGCGTCGACTCATTTCAAGGCTTTCGTTGCCTATGTCCACCGTGTTTCTATGGCGAAAGTTGTTTACATCTTCAATCAGAATGTCAACCACTTCAACACTATAATCGTACCAGAACTTTTGTCGTAAAAATCGAAAACGAACAACAGGTTATCATTTATGTTGAAAAAGTGCAGATAGCCATAACTGTGCAGTGAAGTTACAGACTTAACAGTAGTTTTCAAAATTTTTAAACACGGTTAAATCTACATAGAAGCTGTCAATTATTCACACAGTTTCATTCGTATTATATAAGTATAACTACACTGCTTTACTCCTAAATTTTATGTCACCAATATTTCAGACTTCAAATGGAGGATTGAACTTCAGAGACATGTTACTCATATTACTTTCTTCGTGTTGTATTCTGGCACTAATGTCTATCGTTATTATTTTTTATCGACAGAAATTAGCAAAGAGAACTTCTTCACTAGATCCAACCTTCCAGAATGACCGGAATTCAAGAATACTTTCGAAATATTCCGAACAAAAGCCATGTTTGTCCATATGCACAAACTTAGATGCCGAAATCAATTATTTTGAACGAGACGTGACAAACAAAATTCAGACAGTGAGTTTGTTTTTGAAACTTCGTGCAATATTTGAGTTTCTGATTCAATCAGTTCTTGTATTTTAATAAATTATTCATATAAAAGTGGAAGGAATTTGTTGAACAAAAATTAATAAAACTATAAAATAGAATTGTAGGAGGATTACATTAATGAAAATAAAGACGTATGTAATTGCATTTTTTATCATTAGAAAGCCATAGTAAAGTCTCACTCATTGTCACTGTACGTTCAGATAAAAGAAACGACAATTTGAATAGATTTTTTCATGTTTTAAATCTTTATATTCATTTTCATTTTTCCCATTTCAACAATTTTGATTCTTACAAGGATTTGTCTAAAGAATGTTTAAATTCAGGCGTTAAATATTGTGTGGTAATGCTAATGATAAAAATAAAAAAAGAAAAGCAACATGAAAATTACACCAATTTAGTTTCCATGGAACTTTGCTTGAACAGTAGCAATAATGCAAAAATTTTTGATGTAATTTAAATTGAAAATGTTTTGTTTCTTTATTTACAGATATCTGGTAAAAAAAAGTTAGCAGCTCATCCAGGTTGTGAACATCTCGATTATAATGAACGCTATGCGATCGAACCTACTGTCAACATGATGCTACCATCATTAAAAAATGTGGGATGCTGTAATAAGGTGGTTTTTTTATTCTTCAATTTGGAGAAAACATTGAAATTTCTCCTTGTTTGCATTAAAACACAGAACTAATGAAGAAATTCGCTAAATTACTTTTTTTTTTTTTTGTATATTTTCTACTGAGCTCCATATTAGGTGGATATACGTCATTCAAAACGTTTCGAACATTCACCTTTACCAACACAGTTATGTGAAGACGGTGGTAGTTACTATGAAGAAATTGATGGTGAATTATCAATACCGGAAGTGATATCGCAACAAACAAATAACGAGTCACAATCAAATATCGTCAACCGTCGGGTAACTCCGGATAATAATTCCAGACAGGTGCAAGATATCATTCATAAGGTAACCGATATACAAACTAATTTATAAGTTCCCTTTCTCAATCTCTTGCACAAATAATATGTTCATCTTTTATCTTTCAGTTCTTGAGGCTTAAATTAGTGAGGAAAATACAGAACTGTGAGTTGCTCTAAAGACAACTGATTATTCAATAAGTAAGACTTACAATGTTGGAAAGAATTACACATTAGATAATTTCTATTAGCCAAGTAATTGCTTACTTACAATCGAATATACTATTTGTTTAAATGTTGTTTAATTTTTTTAATTATTTATATGGAGGTCAATGATGTTGTGACTTTTTATGCTGCCACATGAAATTATAGTTGTATGTTGTTATTTCATTACTATTCACGTTAGTGTTGCATATTTGATGTTACTTTGACCTAATTGCTTGTGTTCATTTTATTTGTATGGATCTCGTTCGTTTTCCAGCCAGTGTGCCTCAACTTAAATTGGTTGCGTGCAAAATTTTCAAATGGTACTTATGCGGATTTCTTTTTAAATCTTAGTTTAGTCCATAATAAAACTGGTGATGATTTCATAGTCTTTTGGAGATTAAATTTAAGTTCTGTAAAGAAGGTTTCGGACTTATAAATTTAAAGTAAATTGGTTTTCGTAGAATATCGTTTTGAAATAGATCTCTTGAAACTGTGATGGTTGTTAATTGGGTGGCTTTTACTGTGCATGTTAGCACTATTACTGTCCTTTTATTTCATTTTTTTTCCCTTTTCCTTACAGTGCCTATCATATGTTTTTTTTTTTTTTTTTTTCTTCATATAAAAATTGCTTCCTTTTTTTTATTGATTTCTTTCATTATGATTTGTTTTATTTCTGCATTGTTAAATTTTCCATTTTCTGAAACAGACCTATCTTTCATTGTAATGATCCATGTTTGTAAACTAATTCTCCGGAAATCATCTCAGAATTTTTAATTTTCCATGATTATATTTTATAGAAAAAATTCGAGAGTCTTACAGGTCCAAGACATCACACTAAAAATTTGAGAGTGTTATAGGTCCAAGAGAACACAGTAAACTATGGGGTCGGGTGGTTAAAGAAAAATTCATTCAGTTCCGTAAACTATGTGGAAGTGAATAGTATGAGCTCTTCATTTTTATATTAATTGATTTCCAAAAAACGATTTAATATTTATAAATCAACTTTTAGCCATTAATAATGTAAATAATGAATTTAATTGTGCATATATTTTTAATTTGTATTAATTTTAAGCAATCCTTTTTAAACGCCTTTTTTCACTATTGATACTTTGTGTCTTCTCAGTTACAAAATGCCTTTGAATGGAAGGGAATTGAATGCTGTAGGTTGACTATTTTAGCTATATTATTGATAAATGATATAATGATGGAATAGAGTAATTAAAGATATTGAAACTTTCGCATAATATTGCTTTGAAGTATATCAAACATAAAGTTCTTGTTGTGGCATTCAATTTTTCTTTTTGTTTCCAATACTTTTAGCTATCTTTATTGGCCACATTTCTAAGAATTGCTTTACTTGTAAATATCTTTTTCACTGTTGTCTATTGGCAGCATGTGGTTATTTTTTTTTCTTTACATTTCACTTGTTACTTTTATATAATTATTTCAAATAATACGTATTTTTTCTTCTTCTGACGCCCTAAATAATCATTGTGGAGGTTTGATGAAAAGTTTGAAGCCTCTACGGTTCGTATTTTTCCTCTACTCTTTCAGTAATGATTTGAATTCAGTTTTTAAATCACTAATAATTGTGTCGCATGAATTCCCATAGTATAAACACTCTAAGATCATTCGTTCATATGTTACACCTTTCTTTTAAATGGCTAACCTGCGGTTAACAATTTTGTGTTTAGTTAATTTTGGTAGCAGGGGATACATTGTATATCAGTAATTGCTGGAAGAAGTGTTTATGCACCGTGATAGCTTCCGTTTTTGAATTAATTATATAAGTATTTCTGGGTACTGAAATGTAATTAAGCTTCGGGCCTCACGCGCTTCATTTCCAATACAAGTTGACTGTGAAATTGCAGTAGTTTAGCGGGTTAAAAAGTTTCGTTTCAATTAATGTAATGTTGCGGTAGAGACGAGTTTGTTGCCAAGTGCAGAATAATTGTTAGTAGAACGGAAGTTTCTTTTTTGAATGCTTGATGGGATGGCTTTGACGTTGCCGTTTTGATTGTTAACAGTGAAAGAAGTCTACCATTAATGTTTAGTGTAATACATGTGAAGGAACGATTCTCACACTTTTTCAATTAAATTACATCATTTAATGGTTGATAGTAGAATTGAAAGTGATAAGGAGAAAATGTGATCTCAAGTTGGATTAAGAGTAAAAGGAGGGACGAAGTTGTTAGCTCTATGCAAATTTGCTGTGGTACTTCTTACTTAATTTGTCTTATTTAACTTATCATGAGCAAAATGATCCTTCCTATAAATTGGAAGTAATTTTCGAATTAATAAGTGCATTTTTATAAAGTCTATGACATTTTTGGGATTTACAATCAAAAATTTCTGGAGTTGAAATGTATGTGTTCGTGCGATTGCTTTAATTTTAAATAATATTTAATGGGAATTTAAAAGTTTGTTTGATATGAGGAAATTACTGGGATCATTAGATTTGTCGAGGACAATTTATTCATTTAGCAAAGAGTTGAAGTTTTATGGAAATATTAAAAAGAGGAAACGCTGTCGGTAGTTGATGGCCGAGTGGTAGTATAGTAATACTATGCCATCAGGCTATGGTTCGCTGTTTACCTCGGTCGGTGATGAATAAGTGTTACCGCCCCAGACTGAATGTTGGTGTGGAATGGTATAGTTCTGTAGACCAGAGACCGAAGGGAGAATTCTCACGGTAGCATTTTGTTGAAGCTTAGGTGATAAAGTTTATGGTGATGGTACTATCACTATCCTTAAGGAATGGTTGGGACTGCAGAAGCTATGGGCTGGAAGTAAATATCGGGAACTACTTTACTAAAATTTTCATTATTAAAAAATGATTGATGAGGAAAGAGAGTTCACTCAGCAATAACTTACAAACTACACGGATTTCACTGTAAAAATGAATTAACATCTGTATGGCAAGTAATGGTTGTTGCGCACATCTGTTCCTTATTTGCTCTCTAGTTGGATGAGGATGACCTTTCCTTAGCAAGTAATGTTCAAAGATTTAGCGACAACCAAAAAGCATTTTGCTTCCAAAGGATAAATCAATCAGATTAGCACTAATCTAATTAAAAGGGGTCAAAAAACGGACAAAGGTTTAGAACTTTTTTAATGGTGTGTTAATAGCAAGCAACACTCATGAAAATAAGCTTTGTATTGTTCATACCGCTCGCTATGTAAATATAAGTTATACCTTTGTACTGCCGTTAAATAAGCATAATATCCGGAAGAATGCATGCTTTGCTTTTAAATGCTTTTTGTGCCGGAAGAAAAGGATGCATATATGGGACTTAATTAAACATTACACGAAAGCTTAATGACCAGTTTAGTTTATTTTCATATTTCCTCATTTCATCACTTTTTACTAAGACGGAAGGAAGTCGTCGAGCTGTTGAAATAACAGGGCGGCAGCGAAAAAAACTGCTCAAACATCTGCAATCGCAAATGACTAAAATACATTAAGCATCATGAAAAAAAAAGTGTTTTCAAGATTAAAAGGCTTTTTTTGAAATTCGGGTGTGAGGATTGAAATTTTAAGTCGCAAAAAAGAAGACAGGAAACAAAAAGTGCTGAAAACAGTATCTCATTATCGAGTCCTCACAAGGACTCAATGTAATTCACACCTTCCGGTCAAAGCTAATTTTTCCATTCCCCATGATTTTTAGCAGGAATTTTTGATATATTAGGGACTGTGTTAATCAGTGAAACTGTCAGAAATGCTCATTATACTTTATAATGGATGTCCCGCTGCTTGTGGAGCGAAATTTTCATACTGGGAAATTCCTTATACCAAATGGTATAAGGAATTAATGAAGGAACACAAATCATCAGTACAGAAATCATCAATAATTTTTTTTTTTTTTTTCAAGAAATCATCAATAATTTTTTTTTTTTTTTCAAGGACAGAAATCATCAGTAATTTTTAAACTAATCAAGAAGAATTAAATTTGCATGGTATATAATATCAAATCTTCACAAAAAACAGCAGCATTAAAAAGTTCGTTCTTTTGACTCAAATAGAATTAAAAGAAAAATAGAGTGGACAACTGTTCTAATGAATGCAAAAAATCCATTTTATATATTTACGCGTGCATATTTGCATACTTTCGCATCTATTTTTCTACAGTTCATTGATAACAACTAATTAAGGGATGGTAGTAATTAAGGTAATGTAGTGGTTGAAAATAAAAGAATCGCGTCGCATTATTGATTTTGAACAGAAAAAAATATGGCTCTAAGCTGTGGATGGCATACCCCGCACCTTTAACAATACCTAAAATGAAGCCAGACATTCTACTAAACTCCAAATTAGGTTGACCTTAAGGTACTTCGGTAATGACCCTTTCCATCGGAGAGAAAACGGTTATGATCCGTGGGAGAAACAAAGAAAAGGGACCAGCTCATCTGCAGTTTATAGGAAATTATGGTAAACAAAATTATCAAACTTCTGACTGTAGCTAATTTCATAAAATTATAAGAAATCGGTTCTTCTATTAGACTGAATCAAAGCAAAATTTCAATTGCTAAAACTATGCTTAAAACTTCTTTGAATGAAATTGGTGATTGAATAGAAATTTATAAATTAAGCGCTAATTTTTTTTTTTTTTTGAATTCATCCAATGTGAACACCCAAAAGCTTAAAAACAGGTATGACAAGAATCGCTAATTTATGATTAATAATGCAGATTAAGACTAATAGCGGTTCTATGGTAAACGGGAGTGTTGTAAATGATGATCGTAAAAAGGTCGTAAACAGTGCAACTGCAGTCTTGCTTTGAATGTGCCAACCACTTGCTGATTTACATAAACATATCTTAATCCATGTAAACATAATCCTTTGCTCTGATCTTTTTAATGAGCATGGGTTATTGAGTGAAGAAATAAGAAATCTAGGGAGGTAATAGGAACATTTTGAATTATTTCCATACCATATCTCAAGGATGAGAAATTCTGTTGTATTGATTACAAAATGATAAACGGTAAGCTGCCGGATTACATATTATGCCATCGAAGTGATTGTTTGCTAATGAAAATTTCCTGAGTTATTCTGATATAATAAACTGTTTTGATGGTCCGGACATAAACAATATTAAAGTTAGATGCTATTTTGAATTAAGTATTAATTACTATCGATGTACTCACCAATATTTACGCAATGCCATCGATTCTCAACGAGTTCAATCGCCAGCTTTTATAAATCCGTTTAGTTCAATGGAAGATGGAAATAAACAATGGTATGTGCCATTTCGGACCATGAATTTAACGGAAGCAAAATATGTTGCAAAGTGAAATTACTTGTTAGGTTTTTTCTTTTTTGATTGCTGTTTTTCAACTAATTCATTTTTAGACCATACAATGTGGCATTTTTTGGGTAATTGACTTTGCTGAATTTTGCAATGATTGCATGAAGTTTGATGATGTTAATTACATTGTGTATTTTGATGATATTGTAGAGATTGTTGTTGTTGTAACTGAGACTGTTCTTTCGACTTGTTTGATTACACGAGAGGCCTTCATTTCTGATTGTTTGGTATTTGTTCTGTTTCCATCATATAATTCCCATCCAGTCACTGCATATGTTTTCCACAGTTGAATAGTCTGATCGTTGCTTTGTGATCCCTTGAGATATCTGCTGCTAAACGAACATCTTTCACCAGAAACCTATTCAAAATGTTAGTTGCAAACTGTTGAGTTTAAATTAACAATTAAAATTTGTATTTGAAGGTCGAATTGTGGCAAAATCAATTACTAATGACAGGAAAATAAAGGGAGTTGAGACAATAAAATAATTTTACACTACCAAACTCTGTCAGTTTGCTTATAGTACAACTGGAAATAAGACGAAAAACCTTTGTTTGATCATAAGGCATCTTCTTCGGTTTAATGATTAACTTATACCGGTAATATTGAAACGTTTCTTGATCAGCTACTTTGGCCCGGAAACGATATATTTGTAAGTGATTAATTAGCAACTCATCACATTTAGCAGATAGTGGATGTTACGAAATCACATCAAATAGCCTCGACATGACAAAAAATGACTCTAACATGAATAAGCTTGACAACTGTTCCATTCAATTTCCTTTATTAATAGGCTTTGGAATATTGATATCGTGATGATGCTCTAACAACCTTTCCTTCTTCGTTTGTCCCATTTCCGAATCAATTGAAGATAGCGTAGCTGATACACATTATGACATATTATGGTCATCATATTCTTTCATTAGTATCATAGCTCCTAGAACTGCTATTTTCTTATCTTTCTTTACTAACCATGTTTTTCCTAAATAATTTACCAATCATAATTGTCTGTAAGTTGGCACTTTTATCTGTAAAATCTTCTGTGCGTAACAAGTGGTATAATCATTTAGCGACTAACTGAAACGTTTTAAAACTTAAAAGTTAGAACCTTGAAATAAACATTTATACCAAAAGTGTCAATCATGCACAAGCATTCAAAGGTTTTGTGTTAGTTATAGTTTCGAATTGTTTATATTTCTCTGAGACCAGAATGTAATATTAATTGCATGGTTTGCTTTAAAAGCATAAAAGATTTATAGATAAATAATATTTTGGTTATTCTGGATAAAAAAAAAAATTTAGATTCTCGGACATGAAAAATCACGTAACAAAGTAGGCAACATTATCACGGATTTTAGCAAGAAATAAAAGCAGTAATATTGACAGCTCAACTGTGGTCACTAATTTAAAGCATCAATAATTGAAGGACAATGTCAAATCATAAATTTTGCAGCCTTTTCCGTTGGACTGTTGAATGCAGAAGGTGAATGAGATGAAAGAACCGGACGTTGAATCACAGGATTTTCGTTGTTTACCAGCTTTTTCGGAGAACTATTTGTGATAATTTGTGTAGCAGCAGTTGACTCTAAACCTTTGGAACATTATGTTAATGGCAAGAAGAGATAAACATAAAGTCGGTTTATTAAATTTTAAGAAACAATATAAATAAGAAGAAACAAGAAGATAGATCGAAAGCGTTTTCCAAAGTTCAATGATTTATTTCATACACGCATAAACCTTCCTATAAATGGCTTAGTTAGAATAATCCAGATAAAGCAATTTAAATTATTGTTCTTTCTCGAAGTTATTAAACCATTGTTTACCTAACCCAACTTCAAAAACTGCAAAAACAGCTAGAATAAAATAACGAAAGTGGAAGAGAATAAGTGAAGAAAAATTACGCCGACAATATCTTAACTTCTTTCAACCCTTTTAATAGTGTAACATTACTTACTTTGTGTCAGTAATAGTGGATTTCTTTCACTGTCCGTAGCATCTAACACTGTCTCCATAGCATTTCGATTATTTTTCTTTTCAATAGTTTTTTTTTGGAGCAATTTTAGGTTGGAATCGTTGTCGAACTGAGTAAGGTCTAAATCACCAAGCTGCTTATCTGAAAATCTCAATTTTCCAGTTTGAATCAATACTTAAGTTGGAAAAAGGAAATCATTTTGTATGAAAAAAAAAAGGATAAACAGCATAAATTCATTGCATAAGTGCTGTTATGAAATCAAAGTATGAAGAATCAAAGTGCAGTTTCTTGGTGCTAACGCTGACATTATATTTATTTTCTGATTTTTTTTTTTTTTTTTTTTGCAGCACTGAGAATTCTATTCTTCATGTCTATAAAGACGTGAAATATTAATTAAAGTGAAAACAGTTAACATTAGCAACAACATTAATCAAGGTAAGTTCAAAGTGATGCCTGTAGGTGGTGACCATATCGTGGCACTTGCTGGGAAAGAGCTGCAACGCCGTATTTGCGGCTCAATACCAAAATACGATTTCCATAACGCAAATATCAGCTCATTACCAAAAATAACACCAGAATGGAGTGTTATCATCCGTACCACAAACATCCCATCATTCTTTAAATACATATTTATGAATCGCTTCACATCTTCCTCGCTTTCTACAAATTAATAATACCGATCAAAATCAATACTAGATGAAATTATTTCTGGAAAGTGACTTCATTCCATTTGAGCATGAGAAGCTGTTATACACTGAAATGTCCAATCGACTTATGCGCATATAAAGAAATGATGATTAAGCATCGGCCTTTTAATCACTAGGTTAAATCAAAAAATACAGAATTTGTTTCTGAAAATTCGTCTTCTTGAGTAATTAAAATTTCATTTAACTTAATAATATCGAAAGAAAACATCTGCTTCTCCATGAAATTTTGAAACCTAATCTGTACTAAATGCAACCCACCATTATATTCTTATTAATTAAGCAAATATTAACTGGACTAGTACTTGGTGCTGAAACCAATAAACATTTAAAAGAAATTGAAACTAATTCTCAACTTTGCACACTCACCTTGAGCATCAAAAGGTAAATCACTCATTTCCAAATGACGAATAACAAAATTTCGATTAGGATAGGGCACTAAACATACAGCAATCCAGAATATCAGACTACCAGCAGTAAAAATTATTAAAGCCAAGTACCTGTAGTTTTGAAAAAAAAAAATAAGGATCTCATAATGTAAATATTCTGATTGTGTCAATTTTATCTATAGAATTAACAAACATATAAAGATGATAGTGATGGAAATAATTACTATACTGTAAGCAACATTCTTCTGAAAAACCGAAAGCAAATCAGCCCTTATAGTAAATTAATAAAATAAAGAATATGTAACAGTATAATTTTAACAACATACCAAAACCATAAAAATATAAAAATTTTTTCATTGAAAATATTAATAACAAGGACGCACTGTATGGTGTGCTCTTGAATATTTCCCATCACACGAACCTAAAAATAGTTATATGAAAAAGCTTTCAACTGCTGTAGATAGGATCATGAATTTCAAAAATCCTTACATCAAAATCACATAGTGATACTCGTGGAAACATTCCCGACTGCTCCCATGTTGTACCATTTAACAGATCAAGTGCTGCTCCTAAACCATACCAGTTGTAACGATCTGTTTCAAGAAACCTGAAAAATTATCACGCAATAGAAGTTTAAATTTACTCTCTCTCTAATCTTATGATGTTTTTTTATCCAAAATTTTTGTTCGACATATTTTTACCAAAATAAAGGAAATGCAAATTTGCATTTCTTTTGACTAACAGAAATAACAAGAGAATTAACTTTAATTCGTTTAAATTCTCAGTAATCACTAAGTTCACAAAGATGAAGTCATATACAAAACCAAATCTCAGTTTAGAAAATTGTTATACGGAAAACCATCTAACCAACTTGTTCATGATTAGTAGTTGAACACAAGCGTTGGATAGGTAAAGCAGTTTAGTAAGTACATATGTATAAGTGACAAATGAAGCTGTATATGGTATGTTAAACACTCTTAAATACCGGTGAGGATGAATTTGCTTCTTTCGCAGTCTTCGATGAAACCTTAAAGCCCCCTAAACATGTGAAATCTTAAGCATCATAGCCATGAAAAGTTTTATTTGTTCTGTTACATCACTACAAAATGATTAATTTTAACAAAGGTTATCAATTAAGAAAAAAATCTGTTTAAAACTTTGAGAGACTATTAAAGCACTTACATGTAAGTGCAGAGTAAGTGATTTAATATTGGCTTTCTTTATTTCTGGTTTGATGTTATTCGGATCAGAAGATAACTTTACAATTTCATGTAATTTAATACCTTAAATAAGTAAGAATTGCAGTATAAGTCAAAACCATAGAGTAGTGCTTTCGTTAAACTAATAATTATTACTTCGTAGTTAAAATTTCGTAGGAAACTTTAACGCTGAAAACTTTCAACTGTTGAAAACCTCATACATACTTCATATCAAAAAAATGCTTGTCAATTATCCTAAGTTAATACTCCTATCTATATTCCCTTTAGTTCAAAATATGATAGGCTCCAGCGTTAAAAAATCATTGTTGATAGTTTTATTTGTGATACCAAATAATTCGTTTCTCCAATATCCAGATATGTTTATAATTAACAAGAACATACCAGAATGTCCAGCCATATATTTCCACACTAGACTAGGCAATCGAAAGCAGGCTGCTTCAACTAATAGGAAAAATGGCACCCACTGGTAGTAGGATATACGCCGTTGTTTTTTCTCCGTGGTTGGTACACCGGCAACTACTTCACGTATTGGTATATAATACGTATTTTGGGCCCAACAATAGTTCTCTGCATACTACAAAAAATCATTGTTTTATTTCAATTGAAAATTAAACCTACCCAAATTTCAGATTTCGTAATTCATCAATTAATTCGATAAGTCGGACATGAATCACGACAATGTAAGTATCATTTAATGGTAGAAAACAGAAGAGGTGACAAAGTTCTTTTCTGAATTCTCTGGATAGAGAAGAAGTTCCATAACTTCAATGTCTTCCATGAGAATAAGTTTACAGACTATTTAACAAAAAGGATAGCAACTACTCGCGTATAAAAACAAATCTCTTTGGAGTATTTGTAAAATTTAGTAATGTTGCTAAGAACTGCATAGAATATAAATAATGATGTTACATATTGGGAATCATCATTTTCTAAAAATTAGAGGAGAAGGTCACAAAGAGAAGGACGCAGCAAGACGCACTGTAATAAGCTGTAATATGAATGTGTATATATATGTATAACGATATGTATAATAAAATCTAAATGAAACTTCGTTGGCTTTCCGTTATATCGTTAAAGAAGCTGCAAAATTTTATTAAAAGTAAAATGATAATATAAGAATGTTGAATACTAAAGAAATTTCTAGTTTTAAATAATTATCTGCAGCGTACATATGAGACTGGAATATTAAATTTAGATTTTCCAAGTAGCACATCAAAATTATACAGCTTACCGGTTCACTACACTAGATCAACATTTCATCGAAATAATGCAAGCCTCATGCTATAAGGACAAAGAAGATATTAAAAATACTTCCATGATGGAAAAGATGTGTTGAACATGGCAATATACTGCAAGCGTTAAAAAAGAGATCATGTTATCGTGTGCATAACTAGCTAAATGAGAATAATGCAAAATTCGTATCTGAGAAAAACTAAATTGGGCAAAATTATGAAATCCAATAAGCGAAAATTTAATTATTGCAGATAAAAAAGAAAGAGGAGTGAACATAAAAAGATTTTAAATTGTAAGGGTTTCGTATCTTTTCTCTATTCTGAAAAATTTGCAAATCGGAACAATACTTACCTGTTCCCATGATCCACTAAAGATATCAGGTACCAAACATTCCACCGGTTTTCCACTAAACTGCTGAAATAAGTCGAACCTGACAAAAAGTAATGTGAAGAGAAAAGCTGAACTCCAGCACAGACATTAAGTTCAAGAACTAATATCTGAAGATTTGAAAAGCCTAACAATAAACATTTTCTAAATTCTTCTGCCACAATATAACACTCTTAAAGTCTATTATGTAACATAAATAAAAACATTATAGTTAGAAAAAAAACTTTGATAATAATAAAACGTAAAATTACATTGGAATGAAAAAACTTCCCATCATATGCAACAATATATGGATTAATATTTCAGAAGGAAGAGAAGTAAATAGGATAGTAAGCAGTACAAAAAAAGTTTTCTTTTTTAGTACCTAATGAATAAATTTTGTCGCATTTAAATTGAATCTTATTTAAAAAGTACAATGATAATTAAATTGTTAGTTCAATTATAGTACAAAAAAAAAAAGATTTACTTTGAAGCTAACGAGGATAGAGAATGCGATAAGAATGTTTGTAGTGAAATAGCTATGTAATCGATCGACAAAATCCCAATCATCTATGTCGCCAATATAGCGAATCATCGATAGTACAGCTGTTAATACCATCTTTCTTGGCTTTCTTCGTTGGTCGAAAGTAACAATCAAAAACAAGTCGACATTCTACAGCGTATGACGATATTTTATGTAAACCAATATCTGTTGCATATCTAAAATTGATACAATGGTTTGGTATTGCTTTTTGGTACAACGATGGTTGAATAAAATGAGATAGAACTAAAAAGGCCAAATTGCAAGTAAATTGCGCAAATTTTGGGGAAAAACCAAGCAAAGCCAACAAATATTGAGATATTATTATATTAAGAAAAGAGGAGCATATATTCATATGACTGAAATACCACTTGTTTAGAAATTAATTAAACCTAATCAGTTCCTCTAAATCCAAAACATCTAACCAAACCAATCAAAATTAATTATAACAAAATTAAAATAAGTCGCTAACGACCAACAACAATGACAACAAATTTCAAGCATACGTCGGACTTTTGGATGACTGGGTTGAGTGTGGTGTTTGAGAAAGTGATGTGTGTTGGCCCATTTTGAACAACTACTACTTGCTAGACTAGAACCTCAGTTTCATCCTTCCTAGATTTAAATCTTACAAATACTCAGAAGTTGTCATATTTAGCAAGACTATTTCTAAATCACTCATATCAAATATTTTAGCAGAAACATAAAGGGGAAGATTTCAACTTATTGTTTTACCTTGGGATAAACTAATATTTGCTTTAATGCAGAAACAACTGACACAATAATACATATAATCAGTGATGATAACTATAGACACAGGCAATCCAGTCTGTGAAGTGTAATTTCATTCTAATTTTCAGGAATGGTCAACAAAAATAATTTTTCTAATAATTTTACTACTAAATACTTTTCATCCCATAGTTACGATGAAAGTATGCTTCCGAAAGACACAACGTAATCCATTAACACTTTTTTCAAAACACATTCAAAACAGTAATTTAGTTGAAATTATGTTTCTCCTAAACAATATCGTACCCTACAGTGCTAATACTTTCATTCCACCCTATTTGAGATCGAAGAAATGTTTAACTGTACGACGACTCAGTGCATGACTGATAGATACACTGCTGATACAATGTGTCATTCTCTACGGGATTACTAAAGTATTGGTTCAAGTAACTAGATCAGAAATCCGAATCTAAAAATATTAAACAGGTGCAAGTATTACTGAGCAAGCTTGATTACAGGAAGGTTTGTAGGTGATAGAGTGCGCCTGAATAGTTCCTAAGCGAAATAACAGCTGAAAGCAAAGAAGATCCATTTCGAACACAGCAAAGTGAATCATTCCACTTTTTATGATGGCACGAAAAGTGTACTCAATGTCAATTCGATGGAACGCAGCAGACAACAGCTTTAAAGCTCTGAATTAATAAAAAATTAAAATCATGTAGGAAATACTTTTATTTTTAATTCAATAGAATTTACACGAAGTTTAAATCCAAAAACAGCACACTAGAATAATGAAACTATTGTTCACTTCTCATCGTGCGAAAAGTTCAGTTTCATTTAAAATCCAATTTGTCCGAATTTGCCCTTTTTATTTTCTGCACTTCTAGTAACTCATTACACCATCCAGAATCCAAAGGTTGTTCAAAGGAAAGCAGCAGTTAGCTTTTGCTGTTATGATAAGATCTCTGAGCTATGTTCGAATCAGTAAGATCTTTTACTGCATTCATTTGGAAATATTTGAAAATATATCATATTACGACAGGTAATTTCATTAGTATTGTGTTTGACCTATCAGTGCTTATACATAATAGATATATAGTGAAGAATAAAAATTACTCATCAATGTATCATCGATTATTTATTCTTTATATAAGTCGACAAATAATATCGATAAAAGTCAGTTGTCATAATAATGATTACGATAGCGTACTTTACGGAACTTCTCTTTTTAGTTTTTTCGCAAATTTTTGTAATGCTGGTAGAATGATTTTTTCCTCCACAATATTTATACCTTCAGTTTGTGGCAAATATAAATAAATGCAGTAGATGCACTGTAAAACATAACTGCATTGTCATCAAAGAAATACCCATCATATTTAAATTCGTGCTCACAGTCGAAACAAGTAACTGACTGGCCTCTCTAAATATTATGCAACTTTTTGACGAATTCAGTTTTTTAAATATGCTTGGGATGGATTATTAAGCCATACTACCTTAATGATCCAATAGAAAGGAACAAATTCCATTATCCGTTCGGCGTAAAAATCACTGAATGTGAATGCCTTATCCGTCAGTTTCTTTTCCATAACCGAAAATGGAAACAGTGTTTTTTCCTTCAATAACTTATCATTCTTTTTTAAAATAAAATAAGGATAGAATACTGGAGATATGCAACTTCTATAATTCGATCAGATCGATACAAATTGTTACATGATTCATATATATAAAAGGACTACGATCCTAAATGTAGAAATATACCTGAATGCTAACTATTGCTGGATAAGTAAAACAGATGATATTGCACAGGAGACCAGCTTCACTGCCAATAATCATATAAATAGCCAAAAAAGCTAACAAGCCATAAACAAACTGAATGTGATTAATTAATAAATACAGTTATGCGTAAAATCTAACGAAAATGACAAGTTTCTATTATTTCTATTGCAAAAGTGACTGGCTTCTATTATTATCTCCTATCCTATGATGTGGGAAGATGATACATTTTTAAAATTTCGAGTTTAAAAAATCGCACTAAATTTTGAAATTTGAAGCAAAAAACCTAAAATTCCAATATATTTCCAAAATGTACTGAAACCAAGGCAAATTTTCAGCAATTATACATGTTCTCTTTTGACACCACTTTTTTCCTCTGCATTTTTCACTTGAACGTCAAAATCCGGTGGCAAATTATACAATACTTTGAGCAGTTCCGGATGAATATCATTCATCGAATTTATTGCTGGATTTCTTTCTCGATTTTCCCTAAAAGTAATAGGCTATGGTCTGAGAAGTTCAGGACAAATGTACGAGCCAAACAGCATAACAGTCATGAGAAGACCTTGCTTACATTACACATAATCCAAAAAGAAGACAATATTTAGAATAAGGAATGCATTTTATAGCCTTAGAACTCAGTATATGCAGATTTTAGTACTGGTTTTCAGGTTATAATAAAAGACTCAAATTTTGTAAGAGAACTTTTTTTCCTAAGGCAAATGGCACAGTTGGAAGAGTTGAAGATCTGAAAATATCATAGGTTAATTAGAATTCACAGAAGAACAGAACAGTGACAAATAAAAAGAAATGTTCACGGGATGAAAGTGAAGATGGTATTGCCAAAAATAAAATGAGATCCAAGTGAAGTCACCATTGATCAATTATAGCTTCGTTGGTTCGCCCATATCTTCACTAAGTTTGCCTTCATGACTGCTAGATGAATGCAATAGTCTCAGAGACCGTCAAAAATTTAAAATCTTCCTTCTATTTTTTAAATAAAAGCCTTAGAGAACAAGAAATAAGAGAAATCTCATAATTTGCATTCATTTTCGGGAGGGATTGTTCCACTCGTTCTGGTAGCATGCAAGATTTCGAAGTGAGCCAAGAAAAGCAGCCGAACTGTATTATGCTTTTCCAAGCGCTAATGTCCACAGATGCACATAGTAATCAAACTGTAATTTTTTTTGCAGTACTAACAAACATGCGATGCTATGTGTTGTTAATATCAACATCAGCTATCACCAGATCTTCAAAAGCTATAAAATACTTCCTAACAGCGAGAGATACGACAGGGAGAAGAAGGGATGGCATGTAGTGTTAAGCTAGAAGTGTTGCCTGTCGCGAATATCGATGATACCTCCTCTCTGGCGGGTAACAGAAGGGTGAGAGTTGTTTTGCCAAGTTCGACATTGTTATTTCTAACTCCGAGTAATGGCATGGTCAGTTTTTTAGTAGAGATGGAAGAAGAAGGACAGGACGCTTACCGTATGACTACTCGTGGCATCACAAGGCACTACGTGGATTCACCAGTTTCGGGACACGTGGACAGTACCCATAGCTCAATGAGTTTGTCACACATCTCCTCGTACGTTATTTTTATGATTTTTCTTTGCTGTGTTATGTCATTTTATAATTTAAAGGTATTGTTACATGCATCGTGTCATCATTATTAAAAAGCACTGTTTTCTAAGTTTTCATACAGTGGTTTTGTTCCATGATTGGCCTATGTCAAGGAGAATGCGCCCAGCATTATAAGGAATTAATCTGACTTTAAAATGCCAAACTAACAGTTAGCTTAGTATCTTGATTAAAGATTTATTTGTGTTGTCTACTTCTTCCTTTAATATGAATAAAAACATGACAATGTTCTTTTTCATTATATTTAATGTTTCATGATGACTTGTATCCTACTTCAGTTAAAGATGTATTACTTGATGAAGTCTCTTTACCGACTCCGTGTTTTAGGGAAGATGAGCAACAGCATTCCGAATTTCATCTGGAATCATCAACAGACTCCCTGTTTCGAACACCATCGCTGACCACACGTGGTCGAAAACGTCGGTCATATGAGGAAGGTGTCGCTGTATCGATTGAATCACCAACCATTGTTAAGATTTTTTTTTTTTATGTCTTGTATTTCGTATTACTAAAGTTGTTTTCATAGAATGCTTATGTCTGGACAATTACGAGTCCTTATCCGTTCAGAGCAGAAGAGGACGTCCTCGAGGCAGTACGCGACCTCGAGGTGTTGGTCGTCGGGCGAGCGGGACATATTCTCAGGAAGATGCTGATGAAAGCAGTTTGTTCAGTATGGTTAAAAGTGGCAAAAATTTGCATGTAATAAATGTTTTTCATTAACGGTAGAATATCCAAAAAGAGGTTTTTTGCTACCTAATATAGAAAGCTTTTGGATGTACGAGTAATAAAATAATGTAATTTTCGTCATAACTAAGGTTTTAACTCACCAGTAACAAAAAATGTCTTTGATATGGTTATGTAAACAAATTTCAGACTGTAATTGATAATTGGATCGAGGAGTATGAAAGGCATCCGGACAATGCTCTTGTACAATTACAACAGTTTTTCATCTCGTGCTGTGGATGCAAGGGAATTATTTCGTCCGTTATGCTACAAACTATGGAGTATAGGTGATTTTGGCATATTTTCTTTTTATGATTTAAATGAATAATAAATTTGGATGAATTACAATCATTTCTTAGTTTGTATTTGGTATGCATCATAATTTATATCTTTTAATAAGAACGTAACATAAACATTGATGTACGTCATCACTTTTCTAAACTATTCGTATTTCTTTAATTTTGAAATTTTAGTTTTAAAAAATTTTTGAAGTGGGATGAGATAAGAGTGAAGTTTGTGGAAAGAAAAATTGTCCAGTTTTTAATTGCAGTGAAATAATTCGTCAAATGACCGATCAGTTTGATGAAGATACTGGTGACTATCCTTTAGTGATGCCAGGGCCTTTGTGGAAAAGATTCAAACAAACGCTTGCTGATTTTATTTTAGTAACTTTTTCTCTTAATCGTCCTTGAAGCGAAAAGAAAACAACTTTTATTTAAAACTTTCTTGGTTTTGGAGATCTAGAAAAAGTAATTCTGTTCAGCTGTTTATAGATTTAAGTGATGATCAGCGCATTTCGAAATAAATTCATAAGTTTGCATTGGAATAGTTTTTTTTTTTTTTTTTCAGAAAGTAAAGTTAAACTTATTTAACGAGAAAATAATTTCTCATTAAGGAGATGAAACACTGTCCGGAAATTTGTTAATTTGAATTTATAGCTTTTGGTCAATAAATGCAAATCAAGTTATGTGTTCGACCAACGTCTGATGGATAGTGTTATCCAACTACTTACTGGTCTGGCTGACAGTCAAGTGCGAGCATTTCGACATACATCTACATTCATAGGTTTACATCAGATTAGTTTCTTTGAAGAAATATCGAATTTAAGCTTTTGCCTTAGAAAATGCTTTGTTTCTGACTAAAGGAAATAAAACATCGCTTGCAGATTTGTTAATGCTTTTTTCTTATCATAACTTGGACATATCTGAATGGTCGTAGTCGTACTTTTCGAAATTTTAAGCGATTTGGTAATAATGAATTAACTGGGTATATGTTTCAGCCATGAAATTATCATCTGCACTTGTAGATGTTGCTTTGGAGTTGGTGGATCTGAAAGCAAAGAATATAAGACAGGTGCATTGCTTTATAATCAGTTTTCAAATCTTTTTTACTTTTACTTTTTTTATTAATTTTATTTTACAGGTTGAAACCGAAAAGGCAAAATTAAAAGCTGAAGGACCGAATAGCCGTCTTGATGTATTAATCAATAAAAAGGCTGAGGTTGGTTTTTTATTAATTTTCAAAACCTTTCTTGGATGTATAGTGCTTTTACTCAGTTCTAGATTCTATCTGTTTTGAATACTTCAAAAGTAATTTTTGAGCTATTCTATTCATTCATTTAGCGTAGCGTTTATCTCGTTATATTGCTGTCTCTTATTATCGATAGTGTGAGAATCAATTTTTCCTTTTTTTAGATTGATGATAAAACTGAAGATATCAGACAAATGCTAACCTACATTTTCAAAAGTGTCTTTGTGCATCGCTATCGGTACTTGGAATTTGCTTCTTGAGTTTTATTAAATTTTGACTCATAATTCTTTTGATAATATTTTTTTTTTTTTAAAAAAAGGCCTTGAAAACTTTTTGCTTACGAGAGTAATTTGGGTTTTAAAAGATGATTTTTGTATTTGCTAAAATTTTGGAATTTTTCTACAAATTAGCGAGCATGTTTTAGTGATGTTGTACCTGATATCCGAAGTATCTGCATAAATGAACTTGGCCAGTGGATGTCGGTCTACCCAGACCATTTTCTTGAAGATTCATATCTCAAATATATTGGCTGGTCTTTATATGATAAGGTAAGAATACCAAAATGATGTATTATGAAACATCATTGCTACCTGTTGTGACCTTCCTCTTCAGATGAGCGATGTACGTTTAAAATGCATTTTGGCACTTCTTCCACTGTATAGCCAACCGCATATGGCGCAGAAGTTGGAACTATTTACAAATAAGTTCAAAGATCGTCTTGTTACCATGGTCATGGATAAGGATAGTGATGTTGCAGTACGTGCATGTCAGCTACTGACAGAAATTTATCGTATCTATCCTGCGGCTTTAACATTAAAAGACTGTGTACCCATTTATGAGATGGTGTACTGCAATCATCGTGGTCTTGCTCAGGCTGCTGGGGAGTTTCTAAATACAAAAGTAAGTTTAAAAATTTCTGTATCCTTTCTTTTTTTGTAGCTTTCATAAATTAAAAATTAAAGACCAAATTTTTTGTTCAATAGTTTAGGATCATAAGATTTTACTTAGTGCAGTGCACTCTATTTATGTTTGTCTAACAAGTAATATGTCTTGGTAACTTCCAGGTATTTCAAAATTTGCAAGTGCTTGCACCAGAAAAAAATCGTGCCAGCGACAGCGCAAAGCAGTTGATTATTGATCTGGTCCAGTTCTTTGTGGAAGGCGATGTTAGCATGTTAATGCTTACAATTTGTTTTTTTTTTTAGTTTGTTAAATGTCTAGAATTTATTCTTACTTGCATTGTAGTGCCATGACCATGCAGCCTATCTTGTTGATGCTCTTATTGACACTAATCCAATGATCAAAGACTGGAAAACAATGTCAGACTTGTTATTATCTGGTGAAGGTTGGTAGCATTTCTTTTTTCGACCATAAAAAAGTGATATATTTAAAAAAGGGGAAAAAAGGAGAGTTGAAATATAAATGTTGATAAAGTGAGAAACTTATGATTAGCGTTTTATGCTGCGTCTCCTAACTTCTGAGCCAAGTTCATATATTTTTGGAAAATAAAGACTATAATTTTTTGCTGTAGTATTACATCACTTTAGCTGAAGGTTTCGAAAGTGAACTAATTGAAGTATTGGTTTGTTCTGTAAAACAAGCTGCTTCTGGTGAAAGTCCAATTGGACGAGCGCATTTGTCGAGGAAAGGATTGGTTGTTAATAAAGATGTTCGCTTGTTGCAAGAGGATAGAGCTCGACTTTCAGAAGTGCTTATTCCTCAATTGCCACAACTTCTTCAGCGTGTAAGTGTTTACAACATTAATCGATATATTTGTAGGCGTCTTCTCTTAATTTACTGCGGCTCATGGCTGTGTCTGAATCTGCAATAACATGTTTTGTAAAATATCGGTATTAGTTATTTGATTCTTCCTGCATTATCAGGCATCTTTTTCAGTTTATAGCTGATCGAGACAAAGTGGCAAATCTAATCACTGTACCACTCCATTTTCAACTTGATATGTACATGGCTAGTAGACTGGAAAAAGTAAACACTACGTTTTATTATTTTTTTAAAATTTTTCATGGTGCAGAATTCTTTTGTTTGAGAAGCAAACCTGCTACATCATTTTCTTGTTTTCCTTTTAGCATTTGGATGAGTTAATGAGTATTTTGGAAAGCATCGTTGAAAAACATGCAGATGATGAAATTCTTCAGTGCGTTGCAGAAATAATGTCTTACTTCACAACCAATGTTGCTGTAAGTCTTTTTATGCAAACACTTTTTGGCTCAGCTTTGGCATAACTTTCGACATGGGTTGAATTGAGACAGTATCTGAATATTTTATTATCGCCGCTGCAATTGTCTTGGTCTTTGGTACACTACAATTACGAACCACAGCGTGTTGATTTCTGTCCGTTTTTATCATATTTTGAAATTTGAAGTTATTTTTAGTTAGAAGTGTTTTTCATCCTTCTATATTCTTTTAACATTGGATTTCATTAGAGTTAGTTTGAGCTGGAATAACAATCTACTAAATTTTATCGGTGTTGCAGGTAGCACAGCATACAGAAACACACCATTTAAAAATGCTGGATGGTTTGGCTTTACAGTTGCGACATTCTATACAGCATTTTCATAGAGAGCAAACAGTGGATGAAGAAGACGATGCAGCTATGCTTGCAGCTTTTCGTAAAATTACGGCTTTTGCAATGCATGTTTTCTATATTTGATCTTTGCAAACTTTTACTTGTGCTAAGAGGAGAGGAGACGAAAGAATTTTTTTTTTTAGGTTTGAAGATTTGAAAAAGTGGCAGTTGTGGGATGTCGCACTTAGTGTGCTGACAAATGCAGACGATAAACAAGTATCACGGGATGTTGGCGAGAAAGCCGTTATTCTGCTGTTTGCCACTTTAAGCTGGGATATAAATCGTTTGGTTACTGAACAGGAACCAAATAAAGCGGTTAATTGTTGTTTCAGATTATTTTTATTCTTCAACATGTGGTTTTGTTCCAGGTATGATTGAGAATATAACTAAAGTATGGTACTAAAGAAGCATTACGTGCAATCTAGCTTGTTTGTATCTAAAAAGTAACTAGCTGAGGAAGGTTGTTTTCGATGTTTAAAACATTTTATTTTCAGGAAGCAATAAAGAAATTGCGGAAGCATAGGGATCAGTTCACTGCATTGGTTACATCAATAATGATGAGTGGTGCATCGGGTGTTGAAAATGTCAGTGATTTTATTTCTTTTGTTTATGTATTCAATTAATAACGGTGTTATCGGTTTGACCACTCACAAATTGAAGGCATTCTTGTGTTTTGTGGATGCTTTAATGATGTTCAATGGACTACCTGATAAAAGTTTGTCAATCGAATTGAATAGAGATATTACGCGAGCACTTTCAATGTTTGTAGAAGATAACGTTTTTGTGGAGGAGAATGATGCAGGTAAAACATTTGGTCATTCTTAGCAATCACTTATATAGTTTTAAAGGAACAAATTTAACTTTCGCTTAAGCGTTTGTATTGAAAAATTGAAGATATAGGGATAAAACATGGTTGTAAAATCTGTTAATGTGTATCCTTGAAGTGTCCACTATGATTTAAAATAGAATCATTTTGATTCTTTTTGGTTTATATTTGTTGATGACAATAGTGATTTAGAACGATCTCTGGATCAACAGACGCAAGTGGAGCTAATGCATAAGCGGCGCAAAATATTAGTTCAATTTTGTAAGCTGATATTGCATGGTATCCTTCCAATTTATGAAGCCTGCATAGTATTACAATTCTATACAAAGGTATTTGATTATTGGTGCTTTTTATCTTAACTGTTTATTTTGATTTCAAGCTCATATTCGCACATTCTTATGTATAATTACAGTTTTATACCGACTTTGGTGATATTTTAAAAACTTTACTTACAAAATGTCGTGATATGGACCGTTTGAGTTGTGCAAGAGCAGTAGCAACGGCGCTTTGTCATTATTATGAGGAAATCAAGGTATGACGCTCTAAATTTGGATGGTTTTACTTGGTTTCTTCATTTCACTGTTTGCATTTTTAAATCATTATTTATGAAGATTTTTTGTGAAATATTCCTTTTTTTTTAACTTTCAGGTAATGATTATGTCTTATTCTAACCTTTCCGTTTTAGCGTGCTTCCGAAGGGAATTGTATCGACCCAAATTCAGATGATTTTGCTTCCATTCGTGATCTGGCAAAGCGTTTTTCCAATCTGTTTGGTTCCGATCCAGTTAAAAGTCGTGAAGCTTTAGCTATTATTCATAAGTAAGATATCTAGACGATATTTAACTGTTACGTCTGCTAGCAATACCAAATCGTTAATTAAGTCCAAAAAGTTTAGCGACTGAATTTTCAGGGATGGTATCGTGTTTGCTCTAAGAAACGATGAAAGCATAAATCGAGATATGCCGCATACAAATCTAAGCTTTCTCGAAATTTTGTGCGAATTCAGCAGCAGATTACTCCGACAGGACAAAATTTCTGTGTAAATCTTTGTAGTACAAGAAAAAAAAAAAAAAGTGCTGAAGAAATGGATTCAAGAACTAAATAGCATTTGAAATGTTGCGATATGTATTCCAGTACACTGGGGAGTGTTTTGATCTATAACCATCAGTGATGGTAGATGAGTCAATAGAGTCGTTCTTAGATTAATTAAAGGAACAAGCTTTTGTTTCTGAGTTTCTATCTTAACTTTTGTCTGTTTTCAGTCTTCGATATTTGGAAAGACATGGTGAAATGTATGCTAAAGAAGAACCATATATAATTTATAAAGCCTCTTTACAAGTAAAATTTTAATATTCTGCATTCTTTATATTTTATCATAATGTCTAAAGGCATGGAGATATAGTCAGAAATTGTTCCTATTGGTTCCTAAATTTGATAGTGTGTATATTAAAATATTCAGCTGTATAATGACAGAGTAAGCGAGCAACTTGTAAAATAAAACTCATGTGTTCATTTTGCTTTACCACAGAATTAATAGTAGCATCATCTTGACTTTGTATATAGATAAAAATTTACCAAGAAAAGTTGGATAATGTTTTGCCAAAAAAAATTAGCTTTTAGGAGCGTAGTGACGATGTTTCGACTGTTCGTAATTTAGCTCTAAGGGGGCGGAGTCGAGGTCGTGGACGAGGGAAGGGTACGCCAACGTATACACCAGCAGCATCTGTGTATGGAGGCGATGACTAATTTCGAAATCAAAGAAATTAACGAAAAGGCCATTTGCTTTTTTTTAGTGAGTTTTTTAAATTGATGTCACGGTACATTTTTGTATGGAGAAAAATATGACTCTGTTTACTTCTGTCAATAGTTTTGTTCGTTTTAAGTGAGCTCCAAAAGTGGAAGTGATGTTCATGTTTAATTCAGACATGAGCAGTCCTAACTGTTATCTAAATCTTAGTAAACATATGCATTCATAAGTTATCAATTCCATTATCTACCCAGTAATTCACTTATCTATTCTCTCAAGCAGTGTAGCAGTTTTTTTAGCAAAAAAAAAAAAATCCAAATCTAACTCCTCATGGTCTATGTAAATCGCTATTTTGCATAAAGCTATTGCAAATATTATTATTGTGAAAATCGTGTTTCCAGTGCAAAAGAAAATATCTTGTTTCCTCTTTGTTTTTATTTTTATTTAAATGTCAGCAATCAGTACACTTAGTTTAGATGTATATTTTGTTAAGTTTGATTCACTTAATTGGGTTCTTATGAAAGTAATTGTCGGTTTTATCTATGTTATTTAAAAAATGTCAGCAAACTTTTGCCCTAGTTGGAATGAATGATGATTAATGATGCGTTTATATTATCTGTTGATTGTACGGTAGAATGTGTTACTTGAGAATTATTGTCTAACACATATTATTTTGATGTCATCAGGCGATGTTATGTGACTCCTCATCATTTGCCTCTAAGAATTGTACTTTCATGTGTGTTTTACTGTACCTGAAGATTTGAAATCTCGAATATTGGAAAAAGGGACTTTCAATTCCATTAAAAATAGATTTTAAAGCCATTTATATTTTTATAGCTTTTTGCAATTCCGGTTTTTATGAAGCAGAATTCCGTATTATTAATAGAGATAATCTATGATATGGTATTGCTTTATTTCATTATTCCACTATAGTTTGTCTTGAAAGTTTTAGCTTTTTGTGACAGAATATACTTTCCGTGTATGTTTAAATTTATATGTTAATGGGGATAGGGTGCGTACAGTATTATGTAGCATGCCATATCAGAGAATAATAAGCGATAGGTGGTTACAAGACGGCATACATTCTTGCACTTCTAGATGGTTTGTATGTCCATTTATTTACATCATGTCATGTATCTCCAGTCTTTCTGTCATTTACTGCATGTTGCAAATGCCTTAGCGATATGAGAAATGGATGTCAGACTAGGAGGACCCCATCATTTGTCCTTGCTACGCTAATTTTCTGATTATTTGCCAAGATGATTTGTTTGGTTTCTACAATGGAACGTTGATCACTGCAAATGCACTGTAGATATGCTGTAATAGCATTAAGATAACATGTGGTGACTGGTTTATCAAAGTATCTCTGCTCGAAATTTGCTGTAATATGCTTTGCTTGTGTCTTAATTAGCTATTTAACAAATACTGGTGGAAGAGCAAAATTTTCGGGACTGCGAAACGAATTGAAAAGCGGAGAAGGTGCAAATAATGTGAGGTAATAATATGATGACGTCGATACTGTTACTGCACTGATAAGGGACAGAGGAACACTACCGCATCTGTCATGTGCGAACGGACTCTTGCGGTAAATCTGTGTCCGGATGGCTCCATGCCAGTGTTTGTCTGGCCCTCAGTCGTTGCAGATTATTCTTCCTGCCAGCATGCCTCTGAAATTTGTCTCAAATCTGACCAACAGAAAGATAACTTCTCGATGTCTTTCAAATTATTGTTGGTAGAATGGATAATTCAATTTTGGTCACAAATTTTATGTACTTTGGCTAAATTGTTCTGCCAATTTCTTTTATACCTGATGGAAAAAAGGTGGTGAAGGATTGATTTGATGGGTCATAAATGTTCGTAATCTTTTTCTTTATTTAAGTATATCTGAGTGCATTAAAGTCATACTTTTTCTAGCCATCAATACTTTCTTAGAAGGGAGTGGATAGGAAGGCTTTCTGTTTACTTAAAGTAGTTTTTCGATTTCGTAATTTTAAAACATACAGTTTCAGTGCTAGAGAAAATATAACGAAGAGTATATGGAAATCTCATTTGATATTGCTATTCAGGGAAATGTCCCAAAATATGCGGCTGGGATGGAACAGACATCCATTCTTCAGTATTTTTTCTTTTTCATTTCAACTTCCCATTCTTATTAACTGTTGCTTGCTGCAGACTGATGTACTAATTATTACTCTTCCAAGGATGCTGTTGTTTTCTTCCATTATTATGGTTGCCACTTATGTACTGATTCTACGTCTATAGTTTAAAATAAGAAAATTTTTAAAGTTTGAAAATTTCAGAAAATTATGGATTTATTGATTTTTGAACGTAAGCGTGGAACTGTAAGGAATTGTAAAAGACCTGTATCTGTTCCGATTGGTAAATATTACGGGACATTGAAAGGTGAACAAGTTATAGTGTCAGATTTGAAATCAGCAGATGATTTAAATGCATTTGGATGTTATGGTGAATTTTTGCAACGACGTGAGCCACGTGTATCAATGGAATGTTTTGAAAGTAATGCTCATCAACAACACCAGCAAGAAAGGTGCATTTAAAAACCTTACCTCACTGATTGTTTTAGTCACAATAATCTCAGTTAGCAGTACGTTATCAGATTTACTTTTAACGAAACCTTGATTATTTGTTGATGTGAAGCATACTGCTACTAAAAGACAAGAGAAATTTGTAACCTTAAATTTCTAGTTTTTTTTTAGTTTCCTTGTACCATGAAAACTTCTCAAAACTTTAACTCCTGATATTTGAGAAAATCGTGATTTTCTCGTTAATTTAAGGCATCTGTAAATAATTTTTCTACTTGTTCCAACTTTTTTGTTGATTATTTTTATAATGCTACAACCAATTATTTCGATTCCTGTCTCCGTTTCTTTATACTTAAAATTTTTGTTCTTCTAGTTGAAATATCTTTCAGTTTTGTTTTGAATTGTGCTTTCTAGTGTCTTAAATTGATGCTGGCTATTTTATTACTATTTTCATTACTATTTTATTTCGACATGGACAGACGAAAATTTTTACTCATGCTTCCTTACTTGGTGAAGTCAAATTGGCTGATAGCATACGCAGCACTGAGATAAATTAGACGATCATCAAGTAGTTTCAAATTTGAATAAAATTTCTTCTCTAATATGTCAGATTTTCTTGTTTTTAATCTTACTGCTCAAATTATGTTCCATTTTCCATAAAGCCACTTCTTTCAAACATTGTCGGACTTATTTATCATACTTATTTAATTGAACATTTTCGCTCTTTAACAGTAGGAATGTGTCGACTACTCTATCCATGAAGCAGTTTTTCTTCTTTCTGATGTCTTAAATGATATTCCATGCCATTCATTTCCGTGATTATATTACGTAATCCGAGATAATGTGAGAAATAATTGGTATTGCTGAAATTATTACAACAGTTAAACGATTAAGTTGACTTACTACATTGGAATTTATATTTGGAGTACTTTTTCAACCAGTAGATGATATAAGACTGATGGAAAGATACTTCTGCAACTTTCTAATCACTTTCATCCTATACATCTTATCTATTTTATTTAATATAAAGATAACAGACAATTAGTGTACACAACAGTTGAAAAAAAAAATCTATCACTGATTTTCTTTGTTTTGAAAATCTCTTCTAAGGTCGTGGTTACAATAACTGATAACATAGTCTTTGCATTAATCATTAAATATCAATTTGTTTTCTACTCGTTATTAACACTCTTCCAAAGTCGTTTTATTTTGTATTATTAACAGTTTCTCTTTAAAATGTTAACAGTTTCTCTTTAAAATGTTCTTAAATTTTAAAGGCTCGTCAAATCGAGAAATAGCAGATAGGACGCATCGACCCAGGCAAATAGTCTTTTTAGACAATTGTCACAACCATTATTTTGTTAAAGTAATTTTTTTTTTTTATTTTGTTAAAACACAATCATTATTTGTAAAACATATTTTTCTTGTGGCTTACTGTTTTCCTGTTACCTTTTTCTTTTCCATTTAGTTTTGTCCCATTATGCCAATATCAAGCCAATTAACTGCTTTTAAATGGAAAATTGCTTCCCAGTCCATGCATATTTAGTCCCATTTCAATCATGCTATCTATTCATAGCTGTGAAATTATGCCATAATAGCTGCCATCCTAACTTTTGTTTTGTGTTTTTCTTTTTTGTATTTTTTAATTTTCAGTGCATTAATATAACCGTCATCAATTAGATTCCAGGCTTTTTCTTTTCTTTCTCTCTCTCTCTCTCTCTCTCTCTCCCTGTCTCTTCCTTTCTATGAATTCATTAATAATGAAAAGATGAAATTAGATACGAACATATATTTTATATTATGCTTTTGTAGTTGATTTGGTCTTCGGTCGATGAAGAACTTAATTGATAGGAATGATTTTATTGCAATTTCTTACCACGGATGCAATTTAATGTAGAAAGGAAAGTAGATTTTCATGAGAGATTCGAATCCACAACTTTTTTAAATACAAATTACTGTGTTTATACGATATTCAATATGTGTAAATTTGATAATAAGCTAAGTTTACAGGAGCGGAGTAGGTACTGTAATGTAGAGGATCGAGTATGGACTATCTAGTATCCATTTATCAACTTCTTGTCTTATCATAAGCGTCGCTTATCACTTATCAACCTTTTCGTCTGATATAATCGTCAGCACAATTACATTTGTCTGCTTACTTCTTCCCATTTCTTTCTTGCTTTTTTTCCTATGCGTATTTACTGAGTCGATGCTTTTCGAAAATGAAAAGCTTGAGACACTGTATTGAAGTATTAATTTTTTTTGTTTACTTTCGGTAATTTAGATAATTCTTGTTTACTTTCTGCTTTGATGGTGATCTCTAACCGAAGTAGAATGACTGTTGTGATACTTGGTAGCCGTTTATCAGAAATCAAAACTTGTTTGACAAGAAATGACTTCTAATTGTTATTTAGCATTCATATTGTTGAATTGTTAATACCATTATCCGGATATCATCTAAAATTTATTGAGTTTTGCCAATGAAAGTGTAGCAAGTCGTGGTAATGTCAATCATCTGTTTTTATGATACGTTAGATCCATGATCGGTCATTTTCTGAAATCAGTATTCATGTTTTCTGAACTTTGACACAAAATGGAAATGGTAAGTGTGCTTTCAGTTCGTTTTTGCGTAGACTAAAAAAAAATCGTTAAATCATATAAAAGTATTTTTAATAGATAGTAACCAAAACGACACCTTCTTGATTTGAGCATGGCTTTTGGTAAAACAGAGTTGCCAATACCATTGTCCAACAATTGAAAGAATAGTTATCCAATATTTGGTCTTTCAATTTTTTACAGAGTTATCTTCTATTCATTCCTTCTGTTAATGCAGATGTAGAAACAGCAATGCTGCACTCGCTACATCTCGGGAATATGTAGATGTTCTCTTCTCTACTATGATTATTAATCTTAAAAAAAAAAAAAAAGAAAATGATTGTTCCATGTAATTATCATGAAAGGATTTGGCGCAACTGCCTTTTGCAATGTTTAGTTTGTTCTAAGTGCTTTTTCTTTGATTGTTCCTAATTTTTTTTTAAAACCCACTTTGGTCTGACATTTAAGGCCTTTTTAAGCACTTCCCTATTTTGACTGGAATGATTCGTACAGAATCTTTCCCACCTTCCTTATTTTTCCTCTATTTTCTTCCTACAGTTGATGATGCTAATGTTAACAACAGTCTCTCCATATTATTTGAAATACGTTACTGTATAAAGCGACTTTTTATAAAGTTTTCGTGATTGGAAAAATTTTTTTACTAATTTGTTTGTTGCTCAGAAAATACGTTAGGGTATTTTAGATCAGCTAAAATTTGGAAAAGATTATGGCCAACTGATAACTCTCTTCGTTTGAGTATGGAGGAAGCAATGTATCTCAGTGCGGAAATCGGAGTCTTGCAAATATCTGCTGATAACGGACAAGGATGTATGCCGGATGAAGTATGGAAGACATTCTTTGGTTGTTATGGAATTCGCTTTGTGAGACGCTATGCAACTTACCGGTATTTTAGACATCAGGGTTGGGTCGTGCGATCTGGCATTCATTGTGGGGTGGATTTCATGCTCTATCGTGATGGACCCGAATATTATCATAGCAGCGCGGCGGTTCGAATTGTTTCTAAAGGAAGTAAACGTGATGCATCAGCCTTTATCGCACTTAACAGGGAGTTGAATAGTATAAAGAAGACATTGATAGAAGTATTAGTGGTTGTTCCTGAAGACTGTAATATTGAGAGCATCGATTCCATCCGCTGTATTTCTGTTATACACTCCAGTGCCCTCACATGGAAGACGTCTGATGATCGATGATTTTTTTCTTCTCGAAAAATTAACTCCAAATTTTCCAAATATCACACTTATGAATAAATAAATGAACCATTTGAAAGTTATGAAAAAAGTATCATAATAAAATACATTTACTAATTTCTTAATATTTTCTTGGATAGTATGCTTGATGACTGCTGGATGATTTAAAGATATCCTCATCCAGTGTTTAGAGGCTGTCTTAACTCTTTTAAAACTAGCCATCAAAAATAACCGAATCTATATCAAAAATTCTTTCTTTTTAGTAGTTGTCGCTTAAGTTCTTGCAATGAAGATTAATTTAATTTCATTTGTGAGACTTAACAGTGTTCCTCAGACGATGATTACTTCTAATTTTTCAACTACTATTTTTGTACCGTTATTTCTATCAATGTTGCCATCTGTTTTAGTGTATATTAAATGAAAAGGTAGCAGAAGTGTGTGTGTGTGTGTGTCATGGTGTTAAAGCCATTTTGCATCTTGCTTGCTTCTTGTCTTTTAAGTCAACCTTGCTTTGATGAATATGACTATGTACTATACCATATTCATTCATTTGTGTTATTTTAAAAAGTATTGTGATTTTCTGTTGTATAATTTTCGTTGATCATAAAATCATTTGCTAATTTTTCTCGTTGATTTTCGTTTGGCACTACAATTTCCTGAATTCGCTTTTTAATTTCAATTGTTATCCAATCTAATTATATCTTCAGTTTCTTCAGATTTAAGCTTCATTTGTTATATTATCTTTGGGGGTAGGGTTTAGACTGTTATTTTATTTTATTTTTTTTTTTAAGAAATAATTTTAATATTCGAGCCATATATGTAGTTGTTTGGGTAGATTAAATAAAAATTCGAGAAAACAGTTCCCTTTTCAGTGCAATGAATGTGCAAGTTTACGCCTGACATGATCGGAAAAGAAGAGGCGTTGGCTTTGGATATTCTATTTTTCATTTAGCATTGTTAAATTTCTGTCTAGTTTTGAAAGTAGACGAAGAGTTATTTATCCCGTTCAGTGACCGGAAAAGAGAAATCATCATTGGGCCGCGTTAAATTGGTCATAGTTTTTTATACCTGGGCATTGTTCGTGTACATACAGCATTTTCGTTTGTAACATTTCTCTGGGGTGTTGTCAAGGTGGATGGAACGGAAGACGGAAGGATTGAGTTTTTTCTGTTAAGTGGGAATTTCTTATTCTCCGAGCGGAGCTGTCATACTCTTGAGCTCTTTTGTATTCAGTGATATGCCAAAAATGCATCTATCGCCATTTAATATGCAGTACAATTTGCTGTCATAAACTTGTTTTGAATTAAGAAGGTTCTATCGTAGATGATTTAAAGATTTATGTTGTGTGATAAAATTAAATTCTGTAGTAACGGAATATGCTTTAAATAATTCTAGTGTTTTTGATAATTTTATTCTGTATTTCCTCATTCTTTCCCACTTTACCATCTTTCCTGTTCAAAATCTATTACGTCTCCAAGCGTCCCTCCAATTTCTTCTGCAAATTAAGAAATATTAGTTGATTTTTTTTACAGATTAAGGAAGGATAATTTTACAAAATGCCTTTGATTGATATGGCAGAAGCTGTAAGCCGTGGAGACATTATTGTCGACGAAGTAGATGCCTTGAATGCTGTAAATTCTGGGAAATTGAGTGAAATTGAAACTGCTCGGTTTAGTCCATTGGTTATTGAGCATTCACGACGACGAAGTAGCGGAAATGGCTCTACAATTAATCATGCAGGTTGCTTTTTTTGAACCCATGAAGTAAATTTTTATTTGCTATTTTGTTATTTCCATCACTTTACCACATATGTTTATGCGAAGCAGCTGGAAATCAATATTTATAGTTCGTTCAAGAGAACTGTAAATATTAAACATTGATTTTAGCTCTAAGCTTTCTAGAATAACTAAAGAAGCGTTAAGGCAAATGTTGCAGATATTCATCACTTGCATTTCGTATGCAGTGTTATTTGTTTACTGCTAACAGTTATGTTAATAAGTTTCAATTATCTTTTTCAGATCCATTACCATATTTAGATGGTACTGAGCCAGGAGATACAAATGGGGCTGCAGGAAGTGATGATGAACATACATGGAACAATGTATTGGTGGATGAAGTTGATTTCGTTCATGCTGTTGAACGGGGTCGTATTAATGGGAATGATTTACATATTATGGGCTGCCGAAGCAGTGGTTAGTTTAGAAAAAGAAGTTATCGCAGCATGATGGTTTTGTCAAGATTGATAATTTAGAATTTCATATTTTATTCCAAAATTCGTCTGAATTTTCATACCAATAATTCCAGTACAGTACGGATGACTGATATTCGAGCAAACTGCATTCAGGATACTCTTTCTTTACACTAAGTTCATTTGAAAAGTGAATTGAGTTTAGAACCGTAAATTATATTTTATTTTGATATTGTCAGATGATACATGGATCCCTCAGCGTGTGGTAGATGATGTGGAAGAATTTGGTGATATTTCACATGATGAAAATGGTTGGAATAGAGTTTTGGTTGATGAAGTTGACATTCTTCATGCTGTCGAACAAGGATCCAGGATTGTTAACCGTAGTGAATGTCGTCTCAGTTATATACATCAGGGTATGTTTTAGATTTATCAATTGAGAGTGAAGATGCTTTTTTAGGCTTTTAACTATACTTGGGCTTCGGACATAGATTTAAATTGCGGAGTCTGCCTGACTAGATTTCTAAAGTCTTCTTTATAAAATTTCGGAAATATAGATATGACGCTATCACTTATCTGAGTCATTCGCACATTACGTTTGTTAGTTTAATTTGTCTTTGAAATATTATTTAATTAGTTGTTGATAGGTGTTTATTTAATTTTTAACAGAAAATGGAACTGAGAGATCTGAAAGGAACAGTAATATAATTCAAAGAGAGGAATCAACAACAGTGAATGGGGAATCATCATTTGAAATTGATAGGACGATTGGTATTGGCCGTCCAGATAGAGGCAAACAGTAATTTTATCAAGTGCCTTATTTGATAACTTTTTCTCTTATTAGGTTTGTTGTTCGCTTATTCTGTTGTTATTCTTATTTTTTTGTGGACATCAGCCATGTTTAAGAATTTTCATAATGTCTGACTTGTTCAAGCTTTGTTAGTTTTTGTTTTAAGTATGATATCATATGATGAGGCTAACATTCTACTTTACTCATTTAAAGCACAACATGTATTTGTCCGATCGCTGCTGTTTCATTTCACTCATGAAGTTTATCAATGTTTTATAAGCAACCTTTTCTTTCACATCTTATTCGTCTACCTGTTGTTGTTGGAATGTTATGTTAATAGCTGCTAGATAATATTTGGTTGGTGGAGAGTTCTTCTTTCGCGCTAATTACCTTTAACTGTGTGGTAATTTCCGGTAATGAATACTAGCTAGTTGAGTTGAAAATAAAGGTGGAGAAATAGCGTGAGCTGATCATTAGGGGAGTGACTGATTATTGGATGTTGTGTTCGAAATCATGTTGACATACATGATTCATTGCTGTGGAAACTTCATGTAACTGTGGGTATTGTTTTCACTTCTCATGCATCTTTTATACATCACCATATATTGTTTCTAATTTTACAAATTACGCAAATGAAATAGTAATTAAATCAGTGGGCACAAAATGCTAGACAGCTTAAGGATGAAGCAACATCCATTTTGTCTGTATAAATGATTAGTTTTTTAGCATTATTGTAAGTTGGCACAGCTCAAAATATCTGTTTGTTTATTCGTTATCTAATGTGGTATTTGTTTTTGTAACCATCAGAAAATGTCTTTCACCTGAACTGCTGCGTAATTCAGGTTGGTTGCCTGAAATCTTCTCAACTTTCATAATTTGCTATCTTTCACTCGTTTTATAATTGTTACTGTTTTCGATAATTTTTCTCTAGATCAAATTTTTAAGTAGACATCATAGCAGAAAAATGCCTTCTCTGCATTGGCATATACCACAGTATTTCTATAACTTACTGAAAGGAATTTTCTAACAAGCTTTATTTAGAAAGATTATAAGACTTGTTGTACTTATTTGCTTTGAAAAAAATTGACTGAAGCGAATTTCTGTTTTTGACAGACATTGAAACACTCCTTTCAATGTTGAATGGAGTTCTTCCTATTTTTTATTAGATTATTGTCGTGAAGTTTTCATATTGATAGTTTATCAATGATATTAAAGTGGCTGCGCATGTTATGGTATTACGCGATATGCTTATTTATATTCCATGTTGGAATTTTGCATAATTTTGCCTAGATGAGTATTCATTATCCTTATTCTTTATCTTTATTTTGCTTACAGCAAAGTTTTGGTCGTGGCGCGAATTCGTTTATTCTTCAGTCTGTTCTGTTTTATAAAAACAGTCATTTGATCATATATGTGTTGAGAGCATCTGCTGTGCTATGAACCAGTCAGTAAATTTTTCTTGGACCGTATTAGCATTTGTTATGGCAGTCTATGATCTTCTTCATTGTTTATTATTGCATAGTCATTTTATATCTTTTGAATCATGGTGATTAATTTTAAGGAACACCAATTAATGGAAAACGACCATACTCCAAATAATCAGTAGTGGTGTTTTGGCTATCTCCAGATTCTTAATTTTAAAGTTATTTGACCTGATAGGAATTTCCAAAATAAATTGAATTTGATTAAAATGTAGCACATATTTGGATTCAGAGAACTAATTTTGTTGCTCCCTAAATTAAGAGATTGAAATCTGAAAATAAATTATTATTCGCATTTTCTTAATTTGTTATTAAGGAAAAATGAATATTTGAAAATATCCCATTTCCTAACGAAAGTAAAGATTAGTGACATGTAGAGGTTGTGTTAGCAGGATCTCTTTAAACATTGGCAATACTGTACAAGAGGCTCTTGGTTCGAAATGTGCTTGGGTTGGTTTGATTCAGCGGTTGCAATTGTCTAACAAAATTGTGATATCAGTTGCAATTGATATCACAATTTGCATTTTGCTGATTAAATAAGGATATCAATAGATGATGATGCATCGGACATTTTCTCGTCATCGGTTAGGATCTCGTCATGGAAACTTATTTTTGCTTCTTCAGTATCGCCCGTTGAATCTTTAAGGACTTCTGTAAGCGTTTCTTTCTAATATTTGAATTAGAATGGTATATTACCGTTTGTTTATGTTTTAATCAATTGTGGAGGAGAAGTCTGATTAATCATTTAAATCTTAGAAGGATTTACGAAACGAAAAACTTTGCTTTATTCGCCGTTAGTCGAAATTAAAAAGCTCTGCTACATTATGCAGCAATTACTTACCTTTATTAATAGATGCTATGTGACTGTCATCCTTGCTAACTCGTCCAATTTTAAGTGCATCAATGAAATCTACTTCATCCACTAATACTTTATCCCATCTCGTTGTTTCAAGTGTGTTTTGTGCTGATTCCAATTTTCCGCATGGGTCCGAAAGTTCTATTTTTGAAGTTTGGGTTTAGTTTTCTCAGGTATTTGAATTTGAAAATTTTCTAGTTTGTTTCGCACACCGAGAAATATTCTTGAAGGCCAAGAAATGAAAATCCGTAAGTTGTCTTATTGCAGGCTGCCATTCTATCGATTTCAGTTGAAGAATGGTATGACTTGAGAATTGAGTTTTATTTTACTGTGTTAATGTTCAGCAGAGATACTTGTTGATTTTTAGTTATTTGTAATATTTAATTGATAACTTAGCTAGCAGGCAGATTAAAATTGGTCGACAGTCCGACAAGCAGATCTCCTTCAAAAAGCTATCAAGAAATGCAATTCTTATATTCTAATGTATAATGATGAAATGATGCTGTACTAATTAAATAACAAGCACAAAAAGAAATAATAAATGACATTATAGAGGATTAACATTAAGTAAATCTTGAAACTGAGTACTTCAGCAAGTTAGTTTAGAATAAAAAGTTGCGAGTTCATACTTTTGTGTGACTTAGAATACTCCTCCAAAATGGCACTAAATCGAGCACCATCACTTGCGCTAAGTCGCCCTTTCTCGACTGCTTCAATAACATCAATCTCATCTACCAATATGTCACCCCGAACCACCGCTTCTGCTAAGTCTGCCATCGATATCTAAGTTGGTTTAATAAATATCCATAGCATACCAAAAACGAAAGCAATATATTTTGAAATGATTTGCAATACAAAACTGACCCACCGATTCTGACAAATTTAGAGCAAGAAATGAGAGATAAATGCTTTTCTTCTTTTTTTATGAAAATCTGACAATAAATAAAGCGAGCTTCTTGAGTTGGAAGGTATATTTATTTATACACCTTCTACAAATGGTTTAAGTTTTTTGAGATTATTTTGAGATTGATTGAATTAGAAAAGTGCATGGAGTTCAATTTCCATCATATATTCACGAATTACAGTGTCAAGTATTTTATAACTTATTGAAGTTTTCAGTTACCCCAGCTGTGGGATACTCAAACATTGATTTTTTAAAACTCAGTGGTCACAGTTTAGATTGGTGAAATTAAGAATTCTCTTATTTTCACTTTTTTCTTGCTGTTAAATCATCATCAAGAAGTTAATTTATAAATATAAATGCAGTAGAATTTATTTCACACAGATTTTACTTTTTGTATAAATATTTCGAAGTGATTAAGTTTTGATTCGAATTTATAATTCAATTTAACTCATTCTTGCTGGAATTGTTGCAACATATTTTTTTCTTTAATTATCTATTTGAAACCTAGACTAGATATTGCAAAAATCTGGTTGATAATACCTATTTCTTGCGGTTTTTCCAATTACATTTTCGTTCTTTTTACTGATATTGTAATTTTATTACTGCTTGAAGTGGCACTTGTAAATCTGACTGAACAGATTTCCCAAACAGATTTTTAAAATTTATGCCGAATTATTTCTTTACAAATGTAAGAAAATACAAAAATTTTACTTACTTTAGGGATTTCCTTTACAAGCGAATCATGTCGTTTTCTGAATGAAATCCGATGTTAACCCTTACTTGTAAAACATTTTCCTGATACAACGTCATCAGTTGCTTGCATTTTCTCATATCCATGGTAACGAAATAAATAATCAGCAAAATGTTACACGTCCATTGTTCTTAGCTTTGTTTTGTTTTTTTCTTTTCAGAAAAATGTTATGAATTCGTTTGCAACATTTATAGTATTGTAGCATATGATTGTGGTTGCTTTCAAGATATATATAATTTCTCTTTATGAATAACAAAGCAGGTCCTCGAATAGACTCCACGACACCCACATCATTCTACTGCAGCCCTAAAAGTAAGTTACAAAATAAGTTTCATATTTGTGCTTTTTTAAAAGTCATTAGCTGAAAGCTGCTTACGAGTTCTGCAGTTGAAATTTCATGGCATAGAACTCAGTATATGTACTCTTATAATATAATATTAACTTGAGAAGCACACGCAAAGAGTTCATCCGTAAATAACCTTCTCGACGCTCTTCATTTTTGAAAAAAAGTTTCGAAAAATTCCAGTAACTTTGATCTAATAAATTGAAGTATTAACATTTTAGGAACTTAGGTGATTTTTATGGCTTCTATTATGTAAAATGAAGTACTAAATTAAGAATATACATTCCTCAGGTTATCATTATATACCATTCGCCCAAAGGAGATTTCAGTTGCAGTCAGCGAAATTTAAAAGACAAACTGGCAATAAGGTGATTTTATAAGATACTTCTAAAATTTTTTCCTGATTGTATTCCCAACATTTTTATTCCTCAAAATGAAGCTAAAATTAAGTGTAAGAAAATTTGAATCATTAAATACGAATTGGTCTATCAAATAAAAAATGCAATTGTAAAAGTTGGAGAACTTTAGGGCAAATTTTTAAATTGATGTGATGAAACAGCTTAATCCCTACTCAATAAGTGAACATCAAGAGTTGTGAGCCGTCCTTATTTGTTTACAAGGCAGGACGCAAGCAGTAAGGATTCACCAGTATTGTCAGCAAGTTCCAAAGCAGCATTTGCAAACACAAATCAATCAAATCGACCAGTAAATTTACAATTCAGAAATAATCAATCACAACTACCCAATCAACAGCTAAGTAAGGCAAGCATTTTAACATTGTATCAGCGAACTTGATTGTGTTTCTTTTCTATTTTGAAAATTTTGATGAAAAAATACCCATAAGAATCTTCCAGGAAATGAGAAAAGTAAGTATGATTATCAACGTGACTATAATATCTTCATTTTCACTCTCATAGTATCATTGGAGTAGGGCCGTTCCTATTTAAAAGAAGTTAAAATTCATCTTTTCATTATATTTTATCAAGAAATCAAAAAAATTTAAAGTTTCACTACTCTAGTCGCACCTTTGAAAGTCTAGTTTTATAAACAATTTACATATAAAGAACTGATGATTTAGTTTGTTAGACAACAAGTAATGATAAAGCATAGCTGTAGATTGAATTTATATAACAACACTACTTACAGAAATTAATTAATTTACCTGAGTCAAAGATCCGACCTCAAACATTAAAATTGGTTTATAACAATGACGGCAAAAAAATGCAAGAAATATTGGATCAGTTCAAAAGTGAAATCCTTGATGATATCATCCAGTGTGGTGTTTACACGGATAGGTATAACTATTATTCTCTTATTAATGAATCTATTTCTATTAATAATAAATAAAAATGTTGATGACAATGGCTAGCACTAGATTTGCCTAATCCTATAACAAAAAAGATGCCTGAGTTATGACCTATTTCAGTGTTATCCAGGATTGTATTTCAAGGAACGTAATGGAAAATTCAACTCTTCCAATGGTTTATTTGACATTACTCTTCTTAGAAATTATATCTTCCAATTTTAGTACTATAAAATTGGCATAATATTTTCTTGGATATCCATTACGATAAAAAGGGATATTAATAGCTTCAAAGATTGTGTTACATAAACTCTTGGCTCCACCTATATTTGAATAGATCAATTAATTGATAAGTGAAAACTTGCAGGCGAATTTACTGGAAGCAGTTACTGGATTACTCAGAGATATTGGTATATTCAGCATCGAAATGAATGAGATGACTTGGATGGCGAGTTCAGAAGTTGTTATAAATGATTAAATTCTTCATGAATAACTGCGATGATAAGATCGTCTGATTTTCCGACTGTCATTAATTTCTGTCTATTTTATATAAATTAATTGCCTGTACGAATTGGAAGTAGTTACACCAGCTTCTGAATGAATTTTCTAATTTATAAGAAATCATTAAATAATAATGTTCACTACATTTCAGCCTACAGGTGATGGACTGCTTGATTATGAGGACGAAGAGTTTGAGAGTGATGAAGGTGAATCTTTATCTATGATTCGATCTGTAGAAAGTGATTCAGATAAATTGACAAGAGAAGATAAGTCTCTAATATCGAATTTCGGATCAGTATCGGTCAGGACCACTGATTCATTGATTATATCAAGCATTTCTTCCATAACTGATACATCTCATTAAACGCACATGCAATGCAAGGGAATTTATCTGCTCTCCGATAATATTCTTTATCAAACTGTATGCTGAATTTGCTGAATTCACAGTTTCTAATTCTAATTCAGTAACACTTATTTTTGTTATGCATACAGCACATGTGATAACTCATGAGCTTTTTGTGAATTGAGAAATGCATATTGTTGAGTAATTATCATAAGGTGAATAAATATTCGTTAATCACCTGAAATTGAAATTTCCAACAAAGAAGCTTCAAAGAAAGAAAATTAACTGAATCTAATGGTAATCTCTATCTTGTTCGATCAAACATAGACAATTTCCTTTTTTATCTATTATTATCAGATTCATTGGATGATGCTAAACCTGTAAATGATAAGTTATCAATCAGTACACATCACATTGACATAAATCAAATACGCACAATAATGGCGGTCTTTTATTCGCGAGGTAGAATATATATTTTTTCATTGAAGAATGGAAAATGTCTTCTAATGAGTCGCAAATGAAAGTATGATAGAGACATAGGAATGTGAAATTATTATGTTCTGCTGTATCAATCATTCTTACAAAACAATATATTTCCTTTTCCACAGATGCTTATTATAATCAGTGAGTTTTTTGCTTATTATCAGACAGTAATCATCATTGTTACTCTACACCCAATTTAAATCATCAGAAGACAAATGATACTTTCTTGAAAAAATAGCTTGTAAAACAGAATTTGGTGTTCAAATCAATATTTGGAAGATAAAGTGAAATGTGTTTGGTATGGACGAGTAATACACGAATTTTTGACAACGAATTTGAAAGTGCCTTAAATGAGTCTCCTAAGTGCTTTAAAGGAACAATTCTTTCCTTAAATCAATACATGAAGATTAGTCTCTTTTGTTTTGGTTTATTCTCTATCTTTTCATTTTCCTTCTCCCTCTTCTTTCTCGACTTTCCTCCCAGAACTGATGTCAAGCATAATTTCAGCACTGACTTTCGTCATTTGCATAGGTTTGTTGTTCGATATTTGAATTAATCATTGAGATTAATGATTAAGTCTCTAAACTGAATCATCGGAATTTATCGTAAGTTACAGTAACAATTCATTCATATGCTGACTACCAGACATTTTTTTATTTGATTTATATAAGCATCAAAGATAGGAAGGAAAAGTATCATTGGTGACAATGTGACAAGAGCTATTTATAAACTAGCTTGAAATGAATTCCAGTCTTTTTATTTGTTACTCATTAAATAATGGATCAAAATAAGTTTGAATTATTCATTTTTTTTTTTTTTTTTTTTTTTTGCGTAAGTAGCTTTTATTGTCAGTGAATAAGCTGTAATTGAAGTTTTTTGATACTTCTAGATCTTGTTATTATCGCTTACTGTTACTTACCTTTGAAAAATACTGAAAGTGGTGAATTTGGTCTCAAAGACAAATATGGCATGCCGTGCTTATTGCTTAAATTCTCAGCTCAGTTATATAATTTCAACTTAAATGGTACAAATATTGCTGCTAAGGTAATGTGTGTTTCAAATGCTCGAAAGACAGGTAGAGAAAAAAATATTATAATCGGAATGAGAACTGAGAATCTGGAAAAATGACGAATAAATTTTTCTTTCTTTTTGAGATTATTTTTTGATAAATGTCGCAGAGCATCGAACTTACTTTTTTTTTATAAAAATTTGCATCTCTTCTTGATTGGTCTAATAAGTGCTTCAAATTAAAATGTCTGTTCAGGTACCCGAATTAACATCACCGGAAGTGAAATTGAGTGGATATTGTGGTGGTAGTGATGACACAAACAACAGTAAAGTTGAATTTAAGGCAAGTTGGAAAAAAGAGGGACGGAGGAAGCAACTTATCTTATCCTTCGGAACGGTAAACTTAATGTCTCCTCAAATGAATTTGCATACAAAATATAAATCTTTTTTTAACTCACCCAATAAATGGCCACAAAAATAAGTGAGCACAAAAAAAAAATCTTTCTTTCAAGGCTTATGTGGAAGATCCAGTAAATCATCTAAAAATGCTTCGGTGGCAATTGAAAATGGTTACCTATTCTGAATCATATTCCAGTAAGCTAAATCCTTATAAAATCAGTTTTTGCTTTGTTTTTTTTTTGTAAATAGGTCTTTTTTTTGTTTTCAAGTTTCTTAAAGAAATCGCACAAATTTTTGAAGGGCAATCAGTCGAATTTTCATCGAAAGAAGTGATGATGAGCGCTCCGCTGAAGCAGAAATTTATTTGTCACGACAAACTAAATCTAACACTTACTAATAGACATTTCAAGGACTATATCCTCGAGCTGAATCCAGAAATTAGTGCGCAACCGTACCAAGTCACTGGCAAACATCCAAACCGTACGCTATATTTTAGTACTTGTTCCATCATTACTAGCTTTCCTTAGCTCACACATTGAAAAATTTCTTATTTCAGTATTCATCTGTGGCAGCACACGGCGACGAACGCTGGCGAAAAGTTTTGAGAGTCGGATGACAATTTTTTCTGGAATAGTCCTTTGCATAACATCGATTTCGCTGATAGTTGGATACAGTTTCCGACGACAGTCACATCCTACTAGAAAGAAACTTTATGAATCACTCACTTAATTTTCTCTCTTATCCTTTTTTATAAACATAGTTACGGGATTTAATTTAAACTTTATGGCTGTGAAAGAATGAAATTCAACTGCAAAATAATTTAAATGATGCTTTTGTCTTTTATAAAATATTATTATCACAAGTATGTGCATAAAATGACGCTTATTTTGTTGATAGTTCATCATAGCAATGTTTAATCTAATTTGCAATCTTTCCTTGCAGCGACTTGATAACTTTTATTACAATTTACACTTTATTCACTGAGAACTTCCTAAAGCAAAGCCTTATCGCATTTGTTGACATATCTTTCAACAAATGAAGTATTAAATTTCATCAAAAATATTTGAAAATTTATGACAGTGAAAGCATCAATATAATTGCGGCATTCGAGAAAGATAACGTAGCAACAAAAAAAAAAAATCAAGTCAGCAATGTAATCGAGTATCAATCACACATTAAAAAAGTAGAAGCAATTTTAGCCTACTGACATACGTGGATTTTCAATTGAAAAACTTTCGTTTCGATTTACTTCCTCCCCTTTCACCTTCTTCTCCTGCGTTACCTATAATATAAATGTGTTTATTTCTCGTAAAAAATAAGTTTATTTGATTTTTATTTAACTTAACAATACTAGCTCTAAAAAAAGACAAAATAATACAATATGGGGCATTCCGTTTCTTCTTGGATTCTAATGAACTCAAAAAATATTTTTAAATATCCATTTTGTAAAGAATGAATAGAAAAAGTCAACAGAGGAGAAGGAAGTGGAAACCAGAAGCATATTACAAGAAAAAAGTATTAAAATTAATATTTTGAAATAAGTCTAAATATTCGGGTGAAGAATTTTCCTTAATTGAGCCGATTTGTTTGTGCAATAAATTATGGCATTTTCGAGGATTTTTAAGCTTAAGAATTAATGACTTAGTTAGTTTTGGATATAATAAAAATTCTGAATCCGAATTTTTTTGATTTGATAATTATTCAAAAGAATTTAAAACTTCGATGGTGAGTCCGAAAAAAATGAAAAATACCTTTGTCACGTGGAAATAACTGCCCGGTTCAGAACCAGTAGGTCGTATCACGAGATCGGCTGTACTACGAGCTTCGCCGGCAATATTTTCGGCAAGACAAGTGAATTGTCCACTATCAGCCATTTCAACTCTAACAATAATCATGGAATGTATGCCATTACCCTCCTAAATAAAATCTTGTTGTTCACTAACAGAATCTAAAAGATCTAAGACTTAGTCACACACAAAACAGCAACTGTTCTGTAGTGTGCCTTCTCAACTTCGTCTTATAATCATTTCTAAGTTTTGTAAATCATTAATCTAATCACAGTACTACTGCTACAGTAAAATAGAAAAAGAAACAGCGACTGACATCGATGAGGCGAACTTCATCACAATGTGGAATAACCAGACCATTCCTCATCCAGGTTATTGCCGGTACTGGATCACCAGTTACCTGAACGGTCCATTTCAATTTATCACCTTCTGCGACTTCTTCGCTAATTAATCGCTGTACAAAGTCAGGTGCCACAGTTTGTGCTAAAACGCATAGTGGAAATTTTTTAAAAAATATGAAAGCAGCTCCAAATATAAAAACAATTCAAGCGGCTCAGTACAGGACAGGTAGACAAAGCGCACTCAATTTATCTTTAAGATTGAGCTAAGTAAATGAATTTAACAAAAGAAAGATTCATTCTTTATAAGCGAGCTCCTAGCTATTTTGTTACCATTGGGATTGACGTTTAACACTAGAATTACAACAGGAAATATAAATTTATCAAATTAAAAATTAGGAAAATAAAGAAAGTGCTACAACATACGCCTGACAACAAGTTGGGCACTTGATGTGGCGACACCGGATGAGTTCTTGGCGGTACACATATATTTGCCGGAATGTTCAAGCTGTGAAGTAGGAAAGGTCAATGATACATGACCACCTATGTTGGAGAAAGTTAATTCAGGATTGGTGGTTTTAGATATTGGAACACCGTCTTTCTTCCAAGTAACTTCAGGACTAGGCCATCCTTAAAATATTGCATAGACTACTAATGTATTAAAATTAAGACTAAAGACCAAGAATTTAAATCTGATGCTATGAACAGAAAGAACCAATATATATATAGTGATAAAAAACGAATAATTTTTGCTCTTTGAATTTCGGAAGCGAAAATAATCATGGTCTTTCAGCTTCATATATGTTTTGAGACTGATGGTAGGAAGTAGAGAAATAATTCTACTCATTTTGAAAAGTAAAAAAAAAAGTGAAAAGATGTGGTATAGAATTGCCTTCTGTGACATTCCACGAAGTAGCCACGTTGCCCAATTAAGAATGAATTGAAATCTTAACATTTTAAGAGTATGCACAAACAATTTTTGCTTTTTCTGCAATTTCTGCTTGTAAATTATTAAAAATATCCATTGTATTCCTCTATTATTGCACCCCATATATTATCGTTATTATAAATCTTCTCTCCCCGATATAAAAGCAAGTCTGTCCAGACAAGGTTTTATCCTCGATAAGCTCAAATTCCTATGTATTTGCATAAACTGCTAAACTTTATTATTAACAAAGAGGTGCATTGTCATTCTAAATTCACATGTAGCTTCATAAATACATCTTTCCTTTATGCATTTACATACTGGTACTGAAAGCTATTTTATCTTCTGAATATTTTAAGTTGAAGTAATCAAATGAGCATAAATTTGCAGAAAAAAATCTAGAAATTTTTTTACCGATGACAATGCCTTGGAACTTAGCTTCATCACCGCAAGCAGCTACTGCAGACACCAAAGTCTGCGTGAAATGCGGCGGTCGACCAAGTTCTCGGTTCTCTTCAATATCAAAACGATCCGACAAATTGTGCTAAAAGTGAAACAGTGTGCATCACTAATAAAAGACATATAACGTATAAGCTAATAGTCCTCTCGTGAATTTGATTTGCTACAGGAAATTATTTATCATTCATAAATACAAATACTATTTAATCTAATCGAAGTCAATAATGAATGGAATAATGAAGGATGATAAATTCTCAAACATGATGAAATAGGTTCAGTAATTAATTTTCTTTGAAAGTGTGGCCTGAAATGATTAAGAAAGGACAGTCGAAAGTAACACGAAATGTATTCAGTAAGAAACTGAATATCCAATAAGTTTTATGGACGGATGACTCCATCAGAAAATCTTAAATAAAATGAAGCGAACCGGAAAAATTCAAAAGTAGGAGTGAGATCCCCTCAAGACTGATCTGAGATGGAAAAACATTTAAAAATAATAGCAGAAACAGCCGTCAATATCAATTTTGCCTAAAAATATGTTAGCAAGTAAAAAAAGTTTAACCTATTGGACGTCCAAAAGCTTAAACTGAATATGATTACCAATTTAACAAATTAACGAAATAAATGTCCTTACACTTATTCCAAATTAATTCATCTCACAATTTATTCATTCATTTCTATCCTTTTATTTTGATAGCAGTTATGTGAATAAATCGAAAAATAATATTCCTAGACAAATGCCACCAACTTTGTTCAGAATTTGCTGATGGAATTAATTTAAAAAATATAAATCCACCTCAGAACTCTTTCATATCAGTTCCACAAAAACTTCCACATCAATTTCAAGAAATACCAATATTAAAATAAAGTTAAAACTGACAACTTCAAGTTAGTCAAGAAAATTTAAATAAGTTGAAAGAGTTGGTAAGGGTGATAAATGCATCTGAGCAAGTGATCATGAAATTTAGGGATGAAAAAACAGTAAGCAGTAACTTGATTATTTAAGTTTGAAAAAAAATCAAACAATATATTGGCGAAATCATCCACGAAAGTTAATAAAAGATACTTTCCATCGATCTATACTTACTGATGATTTTTTTCAATTAAACTTCTTAATATATTTCGAAGTCAAATCTTACTTGCTGGGAACATGTTGTTTGTAATTGTTGTTTCTTAGCTGGGGGAGGAGAAAGAAATCGTGTGGAATGTTGTTTGGCTACTAGGCGACGTTGCTCCTCTTCACGCATCCTCAAATTACCATTCACATACTCCAACTGCAGAAAAAAAAAACACTTGAAGTTTTAAATTTTCAATCACATCAATAATTCTAATCCAAAGGCCAAATTAGGATTAGTTTGATAAGACAATTCAATTATTTGGTAATGTATATTAAATTTCGAATTTGGTTTGTTAATATATGCTCTAATTAATTCAAATTCAGCAAAAAAAGCGCTGTGGTGGAACGTGGTTTATTCTTCATAGATTTGCAATGTCGCACTGAAGTCACTATGACCACTCGTTATTCCGTGTAGCAGTAAATTTCCAGTTACAGCTTGCTAGAAGAACCATACAATTTTTGAGCCATCTGGCTTTCATCTATCAGCATAGCACATCATTCCCAAGCAGAATATTTTTAATTGTTACTTCCAGAAAACGAAGCACTAAGATCAGCCAAAGGAATCTATATGAGAAATCTTAAATGTAATACTCTATGAGAAATTTCAAATAATTGTAGAAAGTAAGCAGAACTCTTGTTTAAATTCTTTCTGATAAGGTCATAATAGCAAACGCTGTTCATCGGTTTCTTAACCGGCCAAAAAAAGGTTAGTGATTGAGAATAACTTTTCATTGGATGTGACTTAACTGAATAAATATGTCTTGTCATTCTCAACTCAGAAATCAAATCAAAATAGCGTTAAAATAAAATTTCAAGGATAAGATTTCATCTATAGCATATAAAATTTGTAAATAATAGCAAAAGTTCCTTTTACTGGAAAAAATTTTCCAATAAAAATAGAATATTGGAAAAATGAAAATAAATTTTCTAATAGTTCCCTTTCTCCTCTATAATAATACCATTACTTCAGACTTTTGCATTGCTTTATTCTCGAGAAAAACTTGGTCTTTTGAAAAAAAAAAAAGAGACCTGTTGTGAGAAATATTCATCGGGTACCCGTTGTTCGTACTCATAAGCACCATACTCTTCGGTTACATGAACATGCTACAGAAAACAACAGCCAATTATAACCAATAAAAACAACGTTAAAAAAATTAGGAACTTCGATCTTATTTGCTTCTCATTTCTAAATTACAAATGGTTTGTCCTTTCTATTTTGCCCAATTCAACAGAATTTTTAGTAAGACAAATAAATTGTACAGTGCAAATTCTGGCCTTGTTACTAACCTCAACTGTGGTAGGTTTGCGGGATCGCGGTAGCACACGCACCACAAATAGGGATTCTGTTTCGCCCCGTATGTTCTCTGCTGTCATCTTGTAAACACCAGCATGATCCAAGCGAGCCGGCTCCAATATTGCCGAATAAGTATCACCAATATTTGACAACTAAAATATTCCTCAAATGAATTGTGACCAAATGTTAGAGGTAGCCATGAACTGAAAGTTAATTGATTCGTAAAAACTGTAGAAAAGTTTTGAGTTATCACATCAACATTTTGTTCAATTCGAGAAACATGATTATTCTGAAGAAAAATTGAAGGCTCAAAAAACGAAATTTGACCTTTAATCATAAGAGTTGGAAAATATAGTTCAAAACAAGCACTTTTGAAAAAGATTTTAAAATTCTTAGAGTTAGGAGAGTAATACACATATAGCAGTCAACACTGAAATTTACAATAATACGGTGACACGTATAAATAATATGTGTATAATATAACAATTATTAAGCGTATACAGTAAACCAGCACAGCAATACATATACATAACTTCAGTGAAACGTTCACAGTATAAAGGTAAGCTAATAAATGTACAGTAACAGTCACGGTGACAAATGTATACAGTATAATCACAATAGTATAACAATCAGTACAATAATAAGCATAAAATATTTTTTTTCAGCATCATCAGAAGCTGAGAACAACATTCATATAAATTCATTATTTCTGATTCAAATCAAGGCTTAGGTAATTCCGTATTTTGTCTAAACAAATATCGTGATATATATATATATATATAATTTACCGTGCAGAACTTCGAATTAATATTGATGATCTGATTGTTGAAATACCAGCGCACTTTGGGGCGTGGATTACCAATCATCAGACAATCCATTTTAAATTTCTCGCCTTCTTTGACAATATATTCATTCTGGAATGGTCGAATGAATTCCGGAACAGTAGCGGTGGGACTGCACCCTGCAACATAAATTTTGATACATTTGATAAAATTTTGATATTTTTCAGAGAATTTTGCAAGATCATATTTGTAAAAGGATCCAAGAATTGAGAATGAAACAAGATGTTTTATCACTGCTTAACATCCTCCTCGCAAATTCTATTGGAAATGAGTTATGCCTAGGAAAAAATACTGCAGGAAGAGAGTCTCAACTTGATAGGGTAGTAATGAACTGAAACACTAATGCTTGAATTTCTAAATCAATATCTTTATTATAATAGAGATGCAAAATAAAAAAATCACCAATTTCGGTGACTAATTTTTCAGCGTATTCTTCAATTTCTGAATGATGATAACGATGTTTGGGTATGGGTGGTGGCGTCGGGGATGACATTATTGCGGAGTCACTCCAAAAGCCTTCCGTCTGGAAAATCTAATTGACTTCTTTATTATAGAAAAAGAAAAAATGAGACACATTTCTCCAGGTCCAATTTAAATCAAATAAAAATTTAAGAAGATTTAAAAGCATAATCGAGAAATTGCTCACCATAGTTTGAACAATATTTGTGTCCTTTTGTTCCAGCGATATCCGTCGAGATTCTACGTGAAGTGAGGCGCCTGATCTTGCTTCACCTACCTTATTCTAAAAATAATTACTTGTTTTCATGCCCAGTTTATTATACTTCCAATCTCTCTTTGTAATTTGACAGTGTCAATAAAAGAAGACAGTTCCACTACTCTCTGCAAAAAGGATATCTGCACCTTTGCAATAACAGTATACATCCCCGAATGTTTAGGAAGGGCATTTTCGATGACAACTCTATACCATCCATTGATATCGCTTTCCGTACGTGCATCCAGAGTGTGCAATGATCTGTCGTTATGTTTCCAATGAACCGTTGGTGGTGGTTCACCAAATACGCGTACCTAAGTAATACCAAGCATATAAAAATATTGAATTTTTCTCTATATACTCTCTTTAAAATTACAAAATTCGGAATCATAAGGAAAACTCACAAACCTCGAAAACAGTTCGTTCACCTTCCTGGACAACTTGATTGGTAAGTGGTGGTGCAAACGATGGTGTAATCAAGGGAAACTTTGGCTCTGAAGATGTTGAAGGTGGTATCATAATACTTCTTGGAGTCGATGGCGATTGCACTGTTAGACGGCAAAAGTTGGTAGCTTCACCTACAGTGTTCGTCGCTTTAATTGTATAAAGACCAGCATCGCTCATGTTTGTGTTCTTTACTTTCAATGAGCAGTGATCGCCTTCAAATCGAAGTTCGATATGTTCCGATTCCCTTATCGCATCCTCATCTTTATACCAAACCACCTGCAATGACTGATCAAATTTCTACTCCTAAACAATACTGTTTTCAATTCTAGAAAAAATAAAAGGTGCATTCGTAATTCCAAGCCTAACCCTTTAGAAACTTGAATATACTCAAACAAATCCATTAAACTCATGTCAAAATATTCCAAGCTTAGTTCAAATAAAACGAAAAAGTGAGTAATATTCACTCCAAAAGCTCGTTTAGCACTGATATATATGCAGTGATATAAATAGTGATGAATTACGTACAATGAGAAAGAATATATTACTGAATCATTGCAATATCACATTATGAATTACGCCTGCAATCATCTTCCACTCATCAGAAATGCAATTACTCGACAATTTGTCACTATCAGCAGGTAGTCTAGCAAATTAGGAGATTTGTAAAAAGCCTTTATTTTCAAAACTTAAAAAAATAGTACCTTTGGCTCAGGGACGGCTATAATAATGCAATCGAGAAAAGTTTCATCACCCTCGTTCACGGTAATATTGCGCAACTGTCGGATGAAACGCGGTTTAAATGATTCCTCCATTTCTCGTCCCATCTCGCTCCGAGCTATAAAACTTCTCAAAATATCCGACAAAACAGTCGCTTTTCATCACTTTTTTGACAGAATTATAGCCATCAAAGTACAAATTTTATAAGCATTTAAATCATTTATTTTAGCATATGTTCAAATCTTTCCACTTTTCAATCTTATTGAAATATTTATTCCAAAATTCAGAAAAATGGAAAAACTGCAAAGAATTTGAATTCATTTTTAAAGTTTTGAAGTTAATCTGCCATGCCTTTATCTCAAAATTTTCATCCAATGATTTGATCTACAGAATTTAGTTATAATTTAAAATGTTAAAAAGTAATTAGATATTTGAACATTATTTTTGTAAAGCAAGATAATCCAAAGAGATATGAGAATTAAACTATACTTTTTCCTAGTGAGAGTAGCAGTACTTATTTCATTATGCGCACTTTTCGAAATAACTTTGAAACTTACATTTGACAACGAGCTTTGCAGAAAATTCGGCCAAGCCCGCAACATTTTGAGCACGTACCGTGTAAACGGCTGTATCTTCTATAAACGTTTCATCGATAGTTAAGGTAGCAACCCCATTGACAAAAGTAGTGCGATAATCAATATTATCTTTCACATCTCGACCATCCTAAAATGATTAATAATGGAAAATCGTAAAAAATAATGCTGATTCCAAAATATCTCCATTTTAAACCATCTTACATAATACAAATGCAATATATAACAGAAATTCTACTAAAAGTTTTGTCTGGAATACCACCTACGATAAATCAGGTTGAGATGATTTTTACTTTACTGATCAATACAGAAATTTGTATTAAGAGAAAGAACATAACATACCTTAAACCATCGTATCTCAGGTATTGGTTCACCTTTGATATAAGCTGTAAATTCGAATCTATCACCTTCATCGATTTGTGTATCACGTAAATGACTTGTGATTTCTGGAGCTTTCGTCATTCCCCTACAGTAGACTTGAAGTAAAATAAGTGAGAAAATGATGTAGTTATCTGCTTTGTATACTATCTGGTTTGTTAAGTATTTCTGACGAATATGCATAGTTATTTCAATAATCAATAAGTAATCGCCAAACAGCCTTAGGTTCGACAAACTTCCATAAATTCACTTTTTTCCTATCTTTTGTCCTCATCCCAGGACCCATTTAAAAGTCTTGATCTAATAACAACAATAAATTTTTTGTCAGAAAGCTGTCGAAAGTTAAATTCTTGAAATTCAAAAAGCAATGAACTTTGTCGTTTCAATTCGTTTTTCCACATCTCGGATTCTCTCATTTAGTTGTATAAACCGCTCCTCAATTTGCTCCTGGCGCCTTTTCGATGCCATCAATTTCTCAAACGCTTCTTCACCTATAAAAATGTTTGATGTCAGAAAAAAATAATCCTTTGCAATTTTTTTTTAAATCATTTTTTTTTACCTCTTTTCAAATCTTTCCTTAGCAATTTCCTTTCATTTAAAACTAGGTCATATACTACGCAGTAACCTTACTTAAAAGCTATAATTTTACTCGCCAGAACTATTACCTTCAGTTTCTTTCAGAATTTGCTCAGCTTTTTCGATCATTCGTTTTTGTTCATGGAAACGTTCCTCAATTTCTTCAATTATTTTCGTCACTTCTTCACATTGTTCAATCACTGCTGCACTTTCTAATTTCTCCTCTATAGTACGAAATATCTCTATCGTTTCCTTTTGCCAAATTTCGACCTTGGAAGAAAAAGAAACTCCCATTTTGAAACTTCGTTATTTTGCTTTAAAAGAGTTAAATCAGATAGATTTTCTACAATAGTTCGTTCCATCTCATAAATTCACACCTCTTCAACAATTCGGATTATTTTCTGTTCTTCTACTCGCTTATCTTGCCATCGTTGCCAAGTTTCCTCGATCATTCTTTGCCGCTGTTCATGCTCATTCAGCACATTGCGCACTGAATTTATTGACTGCTCAACATCAAGTCTTGAATCCTTTACCTTTGCTGATTGAGCTGTATCAATAAACTGATTACCTGAAATATTTCGACAACACTCCTGAAGCCTTAAATTGATGAGTTTAATGAAAAATTTTTTCTAATTAAGAAAAAAAATGTACGAATTACATACATTATCAGTAGTCAATTCTCCATGAATAAAAAATTGAATGTAGAAAGTTGTAGTAATAATAGTTATTCCTTTTCCATACCCCTAATAATGAGTATTCTTTCATTAATAAAAAAAGCGGAAATCGTATAAGTTTCAAAAAATTATTATAAACCTTGATGTTTTTCTTGCCTAATTGTTTCTTCGATCATACGAAATACTTCTTTCATTTGTATGAGCAATTTTTCGTTCATATAGGTACGATTTGAACAAATCAAGGTATTCAAACTCTCAAATGAACTCTCGAGTTCCTTAGCAAATTTTTGCACCTGAAACACCAATTATTTTGTAGTATCATCTATTTTAGGAAAATATAAGCTCAGATGAGTGCTTCCTAGACTGAAGTTATGCAATGACATATAAATAGCTGAACCAAATAAGTACTTGTCCATTTGTCTTATCTTCTACGCTAAGTTTTTTTAATTATTTTCTTTCCATTTAATTAATTTCTTTCAAGCATGTCTCTCTAGCTTTTCTGTAATTTCTCATTAAAAAATTTCGCAACTTTTACTTCCTCGAACTTCGAATGAGTCTTATCCTGTTAATTGTATACTAAAATAGTTGTACAAATTTCCAACCTGCTGAAAAGCAGTGCCAAGGTTAACGCGTTCATCCACCGCTTCTTTTAATGATTCGTATCGTTGCTTAAATTCTTCCAGGCGCTGACGATCAACTGTGCCTAATTCATGGGTTTTGCTCCACAAACCATTCAGCTCAAATCCTTTGTTCTATATAAAAAAGACAGATCATCTGAATGGAAGTTAGTACGGAAGCCAAAATAATTCATTCTATGAAAAAGGCTTCTTCCATCAAATTTCACAATTCAAATTAAAAAAGGGTACAAATCTCACTCACGATAATATCAATGAACATATCCTTGTGAACTTTATGAAACTGAATGGCATCACTCAAACTGCAACCTAATCGGCCATTCACCGCAAATGATTGTTCTGTTTCTGTGAGCCATTTTTCGAAACGATATAACTGAAACGAACAATCAGATAAAAAATAAATGAATTTATTCACTTTCTATTCATCATTTTATTGATCAAATTTTACTTTTCATTAAATTTTATGAACAATCATTACTAGAATAACTAACAAACCTGATCCTTCATCAATTCTTTACTTTCATCGATCCGTTCGTAAGCCAAATTCTCAATTTGTTTTAGCTTACTTTGTATATCATTTATGAATCGATTGACACGTCCATCAATATTAAAAATTTGTCGCCCGTCGTCAATTACCTTTTCCGCTTTTTGTCTCGCCAAAGGCGCCAATTCTCCAGCCATGGCTGCATTAGCATTACGCATATCCGTTTCCATTGCACTCAACTGATTCAACATCTAAATATATATGTATTATCGATAACTATTTAAAAGAACTTTCTTTTCCTCATCTCCGTTCGAGCATTTAGTGAAGCGAAGTTCACTTGTTTAATCATGCTATATTTTATTATCAACAATATTCTAAGTACCATTAAGCAAATATTTTTTATAAATTAATTCTTCGAAGCATTAGATTTGTCACTATTAGTAGGTATTAATTAGTCAAAGTAATTACCCTTAGTAATTTACAATCGTGAATTGAGAATTTCAAATCTTAGAAAAAATTAATGAGAGCTTTAATATAACTATTTCTGTTAACTTACAGTATTTGCAGCTGCAATCCATGCAATGACTTTATCATTTTCATCTTTTCTTTGCTTCAGTTCATGCATAAATTTGTCCAAATCGGTTTGCAATACCATGACTCGTTCGTGAAGATTTGCGTTTGTACCACCTCGATCGATGGTCAGTATAATATCTTTTAATGCTTTAAGTTGTTTCTGAATATGATTATTATTCCTTAGGAAAATGTCTTCTAATAAACAAACAACATATTACCTATGTATTCCATTTGCTTGTTGCATTTTAGACTCAAAAATCTGATCAAGAAATTTTCCTCCAAAAAAGCACCCCTTTCAACTCCTTTTAACAATAATCTAGCAAAAAAGAGTAAATTTAAATTATGACTGTACTCACTAGCACTTGCTGTATCAATGCATTGATGTTTTGTCCATCACTGAATTGCATCCGTGCCTGTTTAAGCCATTTTTCAATTTCCTCAATATGAGACAAAACTGCTCCACTTTCATCAATTTGCATTTCTAGTTTGGGTCGTTCGTTCTTCCAGGACTCTTCAAGCAATTCCCATTCTGTCGCCATCTGTGATTCAACATTAGAAGTATGAATAGAAGGATGAAAATAAATGTAACTACCGCGCACAATAAATTACAAATTCCTACTTTTCAGCAATAAATTTCTATTTTACTTAATTTGGTGCGCTGCTATCATGACTTGTAAAATTTTTAAGTATTACTAACAGCAGTAGCCAGATTGAAGACAAATAAGTATGAATGGATTTGAATTAACTCCACAAATATGAGTTCCACCAACGCAACCACAAAAAAAAAAAATGACAATGAACATGGAAAGCCCCACTAGTAATAATTTATTTACAAAAATAACGACCAACAAAATGTAGAAGCCAATATTGGTTCGCAAAAATTTTTTGGTTGTACTCTCAAAAATAAATAAAGTCATTGAATGTCGTTTGATTCATTAATTTAATTTTTTAAACTAAATTTTTTCACTATAATTTTCTCGAAAATTATCTTCAAAAAATATGGAGGCCAAGCATACCTTTAACATAGTTTTTTCGATCAGTAAGCAAGCTTGGGCAGTTTCTTGGACATTTTCTACATTATCAGCCATAGAGCCCAGTACTCGAATTTGTGTTATCACATCCGCTCCACTATCTACAGCTAATGCGGTTATATCGATCAGTTCTAAATTTAGGAAAGGACATGACACGAGGTTAATCATTAAACTTTAACATTTTTTAAAAATTTAATCAGAATTTTTGAACTGACTAGATTAGTTTTAATTTCTATGAAAGCACTTTCCAATTTTGGCTTTTTGGTCTTTTAAAGAGCTATGACAGAAGTTGGTACAGTTTCCATTCAAACAATTAAAACATCTGAATCGTCAAATTACAGAAAAGCCAATTCCAAAAATAAAACAATAACCATCGATGAGTTGTTGAATTTGTAACAAGATATTGCTTAAATCGTTGATATCCGGTTGCTCAATCGTTATGCGAAGCATATTTCCCACTTTCAAACTAATCTGAAGAGAGTAACAGCAATAGGTCGTTTACAGATCAGAAGCAAATCCTTTAAAATTTGCGCATCACGTATCAAAAATTCAAATCATTGAAAAATAAATAAATACAAACTCCTTCATGGCGTTGTGCCAGTTCATAAAATCGCTTTGTCTCAGTAAGTAAAAATCCTCGCATGTGAAGTTGACGGTTCAACTCTTTCCAAGCTGTACCCAAACTTTCAGCCATCGCTTCATAAACATGGACATCGGGTTCCTTTTGCTGTATTACTAAATTATCTGCTCGAGCAAGCAATTCTTCCACCTGATCTTCTTTACTCTGAAAATTTAATTTAATTAATCAACTAATTCAGTTTTGCATTAGCACATAACTAGTATGGTTTGACTAATTATTCTTGTTGAGTCACTGCTTAATTCTGGATGTTCGTTAGTTAGCCATGTTTAAGTGACATCATTTCCTGAAATCTTTGTTGAAAATTATTCCATGTTAAAAATGATCAACCAGACATCGCAAAATTTTTTGTGTAAAATGTGCAATCACTTATCGTTTCTGCAACACATTTATAATAATGTTAAATAAAAGCACTGATTAGGGCATTAAATACTACAGGATTCATTAAGCAAAAAGAGATGAAAATAAAAGAGAATGATAACAATGAGTATCTTAAGTCGATGCATTAGATCTTCATGAGTTGCTAACAAAGCATCGGTTTCTTCCACATTTTCTCCAAGTTCAAGCATTCGCGGTTGCATTTCATCAATTCGAAGACATGCATATCCAACACTCTGTAAATTGTTTTTTTCATTTCATCTGATAAAAAACCACGATCATCAAAAACTCTCAAAAAAAATTGTAAAAAAAGGTAGCAAAATTAAATTATCATGTAAAAGTTTATTTCTCTCCTCTTCTCCCAAAAAATAAATAGGATGGAAATTCAATGATTTAAAGAAAATAGTTGAGACGTCGATTAATAATGATCTTTCCGCAGCTAGCAGAACTTTGGAAGACAGACCAACAATTCTTGAAACAGGATACTATTGCATGGATTTGAAAAGACATATTGAAAATAATTTAATCAATCTAATCGACAGAGATTCAAATAGACAGAGCGAAACTATATAAAGCTTAAGATAGACATAGCAAAACTATATAAATCTTGAAATAGACATAGCAAAAAAACTATATTACATTTCCGTTTCCTAGACTAATCGCACTACTTAAAAAGTGTGAATTGTCCCCAGTTGAAGGCGCAAATCTTTTCAGTTTGATTTACCTCCTTTTCTCTGTCCTTGGTGGTAGAAAAGTTAACGACTCCTTAACTATAACTTTTCTCAAATTATTTTGTGACGCTTCTGTTTAATTTATGATTATTTAGATAAATGTAAATTCTCTCTAATTCGCTTATACAAAAATATTTATTAGTCATACGAGGCATCTTTCAGCTCCTATTAATTTTATCGACATCATACTTATTTACGCAGTAGTCTCCGGTTAAAGGCGTTTTGCGTCTTTAGTTCAATGTATGAATATAAATTTCTCCATAAAAATTAAAGAATAAGTAGGATTGTAGTTAATAATGGAAAACAAGACAAGTTAACTTAAAGTAATAATTAACACTGAGAATAAAAACTATTAAATCTCACTTGCTAGCACTTTAGTAAAAACTCTGATCAATTGGAAATTGGAAAGCATTAGTTTATAGCGCGAAAGTTGTAGACTTCTATTTTTAAAATTATAACGAATTCGCAAAAAAAAAATGTATTAGTTTATTGAGTAGAGTGTGCTCGTTTATTGAATTTGTGCCACTATATTTTATTTTTATTACAGTAATATTTTGTTTTTTTTTTTTATATTATTCATTGAAACTTCGTACTCATTCATTTATATAAAAATAGAAAATGAAGAAAATACAATCGTAAGAACATTATTAATCCATTTTTAATGCTCCAAACATAAAACAAACGAGTTTTGGCCTTTTTCCTTAATGGGTTATTAACCATATAATTTATATAAAGTTAGTAAATGTATATTTTTGTAAAATTTGTAAAAAAAATATTGTAAAGTTTGTATATGTTTACCATCGAAAGTACGGTGTTTTTTTGATAAGACCGAAATGAATCAAATCTTAGAACCCGAGAAAGTGGAAAATGTAAGATATGTACGAGATGTTCTTTACTACGACACACTAAAATATCTAATTAATATATAATGATTTCAAATTCTAATGTTTCAAAGAATTATTTTAGTGTTAACGATAAGCTGATACTATAAAATAAGGAAGTGAAACGAAAAGAACCTTAAGCAATGCGACAACAATTGTTGCTTTTTTGCCAGCATTTATTGCAATCGTACTGATTGTCGTAGTAGTTGGCTGATTTGAATCATCCATCCCGTTGCGCATTTCAATTGCAATTATTGTGGACTTCTCAACACTACACACGTTTCAAGTCGAAAATAACAAGAATGAATGAAGCAGAAGTGCTATCCACGATGCTTCCTTTGTTTTACCACTCAAACTCTCGAGGAGATACGCTAGATCAAAAACACGACAACGTCGGATAACAAGAAGCACAGAGACTGGAACACAGACACATACACACACTTAGACAGACAGACACACTTCGGTGAGCCTCACAATTTCAGCCAAATGAGAAATATATCTCAGAATGATAGGATGCACTGATTTCACTTTTCAAAAGAGTGAAAAGCAGTCTTGCAGATGAGAGATAAGCTTTGGGACTACAAACAGACATTAACACATTATCACATAGTGATTCCTTTACTATATTTCCTGCCATTGTTATCCTCGTAGATTGAGCAGAAATAAGACAGAGCAATTTCAACTTATCATTAGCTTTCTCCCTCAACTATTTTCAAATGATCATCCGTAAACAACTGGCGATTGTACCAAAAGCGCCCCATACTACTACTATAACTATCCTACACATGTTATGTGTGTGTGTGTGTGTTCAAGAAATTTCATGCCAATATCATGATACTGTTTTCCCAAAGACCTTACTGGTAGTCTTGATCCACTTCGCTATCACTCTGAAATTATAAAAGCAATGAACTCAAAATAATATGTAGTGCATATCTAATCCTTCCTTACTATCAGTTCGCTGGACCACCTCAACATTCATGTTGAAATTATTATTAATGTTATAGCTGTGAAAAAAAAAAAAATCACCGACTGTTATACATAGAAATGATAAGCTTGACTACTATCTGCGAATTATGAACAATCTTTTCCTTTCGATTTTAAGCGCTTGATGAAATAATTCAATAATTCAAGTTGCCTACTCCAAACAATTGCTTTATAACTTCATCTTTACTCGTAAAATAAAAGAAATAGTCAAAGCAGAAATAGTCAAAGCAGATATCCAAGAACAGTAAGACAACCAAGAACAGAGCGTAAACCCACAAATCACACAGCATATAGCCGCCCAGAAGTGCCATTATTACAGCAGATATTAGACGGTAGGACTAACGCTGTTGTAAAGTGTTGGAGGATTGTACAATCTTCAGATTACAGCTTTTAAATATTTCGGAATCTAATATATTTACTTCAACTCTAAAATACAAATTGCAGATGCGACACTTGTAGAACTTTGTATACTCCAAATAAAGACAAAGTTATTTAAGATGAAGACCAGCAGAATGGGCTCATTTTATGCATACCTTATTATAATGACTTCCATCGCTTAATCGAATCTTCAACCCCAAACTTTATTAAAGTTACGTCGTTCAAACGCATAAAAGTCGTAACACAAAAGAATGTATCTTTATTGGAATAAACTTCATGAACACTCTATAACATTCTGTAATAATTCATTAGAAAATTAATGAAAGTTAGAAGTCCACTATCATCTAGATGGAGTGAAAAACACTACACGAAATAGAACTTTGTAACTACTTTTTAACACCAACTGGAGTTTTTTCTTTTAATGGGTCGTATTTCGCAAAGTACAACTCATCTTGAAGACGCTGTGCCTTCCCACGCCTTTTGTGCAAAGATATATGTTCTGGAATTTGATGTACCAACATGGCTTTCCAAATTTCTGCTGCAAATTAGGGAATTCAGCATTTCATAAAGAGAATGAAAGTGAAGATCTTATAAAAATTGAAATGTGTTAGTATCACTAAAGCATTTCAAAAAATAACTTGCTTATAAAAAATGGAAATCACGAATAATTTAATAACAGTGCACCAAAAAGAAATCATCTACAAATATATGGCAGAAATAACATACGTGGAAACTTAGCTATATATATTGGAATCAGTATTGACATCCATAGAACGATATTTCTATTAAACGGACACAATTTCCACCACCAACGAAATGGAAACGCTCGAAACTATAACAAATTTAAAGTATATAAAGTTAAATTAAATTTTTTGTTGATTGGCGGTATCAGTAACTATTTAATACAGAGTGATGTGAGGAGATCACTAGAGGGGACATTTTTGAAAAGTGCAACCGAATAAAAACATGATTCGATAGAAGGAAAAGCAACACATTTAGCTGTTTCTAAGAGACATTTTCCAGCAGTATAAAAGATGTTTATATATTTTAACTAGTACAAAAAGTTCATGCTTCTTCGCAATTTCAAGTGCAAGTACAGAGGTATTATTGCTTTTGAAGGAAAAGTATAATGAGCCTTGTATAATGTAATAGTTCTATCGTTTCTAATCTTTAATTTACAATTCCTTTTAGCCGGTTTCTTATTCCTATTTTCAATAAGTTATGTGTAGCGAAACTTACTCTTTCAGCAGGTGTACACGGGATAGCCGATTGACGTGGATGAATATCAGTAGCTGGAATAGGAGCATTAGGGCTAGCGATAACTTTGGCAAGACCAATAAATGTCTCACCCCACCATTTCGCTTCACGCACTAATTTATCCAGCATACCTGCAGTGTAATGAAATTAGCAAATTTTAATAGCGATATTTCGATATACCTTGATAAAACACTAATAAGAATAAGAGAGATGACATGAGTCGTCAACAAAGTAAGTGTACAGGCAAAAATAATATTAAGCGTGGCAAACATTACGCTTAAAACGAGCAATAAAATATTAAGTACTGAGCGAATAACAAATCCCGCCTTATGCTTCTTCTTAGAACTATTTCCAATCATTTTTGCAATGTCTCACGTTCTCATAAATGATCCCTCATAATTTCGTCCAGAAAATAACAAGGAGAGGACAAATCGATCTATGCCAAATGCTTTCTCAGCAAATGTCTCACGACCCTCCCCTCCGAATTGTCGTATGTTTGAACTTTACAACGGTTCAAGGAGGCAAACGCAGCAGGAACCTTCCAGAAGATTCGATGAGTAGCAGCTGGACAGTTGAGGTGCGGGTGTGCGCTGCGTGGAGAGTGTGGTTGGGCATCCGGCAGTAGTCCGGTTCCGGTTCGGTGGATAGCTGATATGATGGTAGTGCTGGTAATTTGGAATGTCATTTCTTTTCCAAGTTTTCTTCAAATTGTTTTCAGGTTAAGATCCAGAGCACATTATAATGGCTGCAGTTGATGGAACTGATATCACTCCTGAAAAGGTCACTCTTGATTTACTGAATTTTAAAAACTAACACTTCTTTTCACTCGTGGATGCTTCTATTATTAAACATTATTTATTTACTTGCTGAAAATTAATTCTGTTCTTTGAATTTGTTAATTTGATTTCCATGTGATTGGGAAGTGATTTTTCCAGCGTTATTAGATGTTATTTTTTTATTTTTCAGAATGGCGGTGTTTTGAAAAAAATATTAGTGGAAGGAAAAGGGGAACATCGTCCTTCAAAGGGTGATAGTGTGTATGTGCATTATGTAGGAATTCTTGAAAATGGCGAGCAGTTCGATTCGAGCCGTGATCGTAATGAACCATTCAACTTCACCTTGGGCAACGGGCAGGTAATATGTGCGCTTTCTCTAATATACACTATTTCTTCAATTAATTTTACAGGAGAAATTGGCACTTTATCATTTTAACTGGAAGTTCTTTGTTGCTAATCCAAATTTATTCATGGCGATGACGTATGTAATATAAGGAATCATGCATAGTACCTTGCAGGTTATCAAAGGATGGGATCTTGGTGTTGCGACAATGAAAAAGGGCGAGAAATGTGATCTCATTTGTCGGGCCGATTATGCCTATGGTGAAAATGGTAGCCCACCAAAAATTCCTGGCGGTGCTACACTTAAATTTGAAGTGAATTTTTAATTTATTTGCATTTCATAAAGCTGTATGAATGATGTGAATATGATTGTGGAAGGAAAGAATTTTTTTTTAGATTGAATTACTGAGCTGGCAAGGGGAAGATATTTCGCCAGATCGAGATGGTACAATCACCCGATCAATCATTGTAGAGGGTGAGAAATATTCAAGTCCTACTGAGGGTTCAACTGTTAAAGGTTAGTTTTGTCTCTTTTTATTTCCTGGTGGTTAAATTTGTTTACCTATATTTTCCAGATTATCTTTCTAAGTAATGCGTGTTTTCCTCGAAAGGGACTTTGTGTCCTATTCACAGTTTGAAGGATAGTTGCTGAGGGATCAGCGACAGTGGATGAAGTCGGCATTTGTTTCAGTATGTGCCGTTGGTTCATACAATGGTCAAGTGTTCTACGATAAGGAAGTCAGCTTCATTTTGGGAGAAGGTTCTGAGGTAGTGAATAACAAACTTTTTATTTCCAGTTAACTTATTCTTTTCATTAATTTATGCAAATGATGATAATAGGCCGAGGATAAGCACTAAACCAACATGCAATGATCACAACCCACGAGAGCGATATACTGATGCTTTCTGTTTGTGAGTGAAATACTAAGTCCTGTAAGCTCAATGTTATATGTGTTCAAAATAAGTATTTTCAGGTGGGTCTACCGGAAGGTGTTGACCGCGCTCTCCGCCGATTCAACAAAGGCGAAAAGTCCATAATTCATCTCAAAGGCAGCCGTTTCACTTTTGGTGCTACTCCACCTCCAGAATATGGTTTACCGCCTCATGCTGAAATTGATTTCACTTTGTTCCTCAAGGAATATGATAAGGTGTTTTCCGGTATTATATCTGGATAAAATTTTTTAATGTGACACTTTTTCAGATTAAATTCTGTGAATTTTAATAAATGCTAGAAGATGCAAATCTCGTTTTTAGGTAAAGGCGTCATGGGAATTGACTGGTGAAGAAAAGCTTGATGCTGCAGAAGCTGCGAAAGAAAGGGGTACTATGTTTTTCAAACAAGGCAAGATGCGCCTTGCAGCTGCAAAATATATGCGCGTTATTGAGTTGTTGGAATATGAAAAATCATTAGAAAATGAAGCCAAAAGCAGACGGGATGCGCTGTTGCTTGCTGGTTACCTTAACAGGTTCTTGTGTTCTGTTTTTTTTTTTTTTTTTTTTTTTGTGGAGTTGTTTTTTGAGGGTATCCAAGCTTTAAAAAGCTCGTATCCAATGTCTTCTGATTTGAAGTTTCTACTTAACTCTTGTTTTCTTTGATTTAGCGCCCTCGTATATGCGAAGCAAGATGAAACAGTGGAATGTATAAAGAATTGTGACAAAGCACTAGAAGTTGATCCGAAATGTGTGAAAGCATTATATCGAAAGGCTTTGGTAATTTTTTTAAATAAGATGCTACAGAAATCCAAGCTTTATTACTCGAATGCATTTGTTTCATCTACCACATTCAGAATAGATTAACTTAAATTGTTTTATTTCAGGCACTTCAAGAGCAAAACGATGCTGATGAAGCAATTATTGAGTACAAAAAAGTACTAGAATACGAACCTGACAACAAGGTTCTCTATCTGCAGTGGCACAGTGATCTCATTAGTTGTATGAAGTATCATTTGTTCAGTGATATCATCATAACTCATAATTTTTAGGCAGCGATAGCGCAAATAGCGGCATGTAAGAAAAAGTTGGCAGAGATTCGTGAGAAAGAGAAAAAGCGATATAAGGGAATGTTCGAAAGATTTGCTGCTAAAGAAAAGGTGGTGTTTAACTGCAACTTCGAAGTTTCTGGAAAGTTCAATCCGGAGTAGATTTATAGCGTAGTTCATTTCAGGTTGAAACGAATGAAGATTTGGAAACTGCAAGCCCAAAATCGGAAGTGGTGAATTGAGAAGTAATGGAGTTATTGATTTTTACTGTTCAATTGATCTATTTCACATGCGTTCCTTAAATTTTGAGCGTATTTGTTTCAAAATTATTGGTTACCACTGTTTATTTCACCACTAATAAGTGTTAAATGTTCTTGTTTTGAGCAGATAAAAGCAGTTTTGATTAGTTTACTCTACATAAGAGGAATTTTTAAAAAATCTAAAGAAAAGCTATGGATGGAGTGGATTACTTTGAAATGCTATAGGTTCATGCTCGCATAAAGTGCGTTCATGGTTGTTTTTTCTTTTTAAATTATAGGCCATCCCAATTATGCTGGGTGCATTCTTATTTGGCTTGCTAATGACGCAATAGTATAATTGTCTCCACGTTTTTGCAGTGGTAAGAGTCGAGAGTGGCTAATCATTTATAGCCACTACTTCTTTAATTCCCCTCACTTCTCACCATAACACTATGTTAAATCTTGAATCTTTTTTGAAGTTTAAATGATAGATTCTATGGGCCTTGTTAAACAGCAATTTTGGAACAAATGTTAAAACAAAATATGACAGGCGAAGGAATAACTGCTAAAATGATTAGTTGGATTAAAAAACTTACCAGTGTTTTATAGATTCCATCTCATCCTTTAGAAAGTTTCAGCTAACTGACGAAGTTTTAATCACTTATCAAATAAATTAGTTGTGCTTTTGCTAAGATGCCGATCTGCCAACTATTGGGCTAGTACATTGTGTAGTGGAAGCAAAAATGTTTTTGGAAACAACCTTTATGATTTGGTTGAATTGTTATTCGGGGGAGAAGTTTGATGTCAGGGAGATGTGTTGGATGCCAGCTAAATATTTGGGCAACAATTGAATAAACTGATTCGGAGGATTGGATGATTTTAAAACTGATCTAATTGACAATAGTATGGTTATAAAATCTACATTGATGTTAGACAATGATCCAAACAAAGGAGAGGAGGTGCTTGCATGGGCACCAGTTGCTAATAAAGAGCTTATTAGATAACCGCATGATTATGATAGCTAACAAAGAACAATGTAGATATCCTCATGATTGTAAGGATTGCTAACAAAGAACGATGTAAATTGTTTCAATATGTAGAAGCATAAATTTGGAAACAAAGAGTCCGAAGTATAAGCATTATTTGCGGAAATTACGTAGATATCTTTACTACAATTTGCAACTCATATTTTTAGATCGCGATATTAAAATCCGCGACACATTGAACATCTTAATATGCCAAGAGGTTTGAATAGTAGTTCTCTGGGGACTGGACAGGAAATGGTGCATAACGGAATCACAATTTCAGAATGCAGAAATCAAATGCATGCAGCAGCAGCAGCGGTAATCAACAAAAGAACAAAAATTGAGTCCTGTATGAAGTTTGCATTAAATTCTATTGAATACCCTATTCATAAGGCATTAAGACGGAAGACTACTTAGAGAAAACTCATTGCTTGTTTTTCAGTTCACTCCATTTATGTGTACGTTCACGCAAGGTATTCGTGGAGATTGTGTATTTAAAAAAAAGGAAAATTATTTCAAAGTTTAACTTCAGTCACTTTTACAGGTCCACTCGTTTGAACTTCTTATTCAAAGTGCCATGTCCGTTAATTCCACGTTTTTATGTTAATCCCACGCGTTTTATTTCATATAATTGATGCAGTTACAATGAATAAAAGAATCTATTGGTATCAATTAATATAATTAAAGCAGTTAAGGTAAAATGCTTCATATATACCTGTTCACATGCATTACATTTCGATTTCGTACAGCAACATATCTGTCCCTTAATATGTCGCTGCTCACATCCTTCTATCCCATCTTTGCAAAATCCAAATTTTTTACTTCTGTCACAATCCATTACCTGCAGATCTTATCAAATTCATCAAGAAATTAAACAACTAAATGGAATAACTATAAAATCAACCAATCTTTTCTATTCCTTGATGATGGGCTGGCATCTATAATAACAGTCAATGTTCGATAAAGCAATAAATTGCTGAATCCGTAATGCAGTCGGTAAAGGTGATAAGTAGTCTTCCAGTAAGCTCGTAATGGAATGGCTGTCAGGATTTTCAACAAGAATTCCAAAAGTTCTGTGGAACTATTCAGAAACTAACAGTGATACCGTTTGGCATCACTTGTTTGTAACAGAATTCAGTATTCGAATCGCACAGAATCATTGTTACTTTGTTGTTGATACCCGAGTAGCACAATAAATTCTCACTTAAAGTTGACATGCACTGTTGCCATATAATTGCCAGTACCAAGAGTTTGGTACAAAAGCTGGAAGTTGGCCCAACTAAGGATTGAAAGGATAGAGATACTGTCACTGTAATTTTAACTGATGAATATTGTCATGGAATTGTCTGCAAATGAAGCAATTCATTAATTCAAGGCAGTTTTGATAAATGTTTTTGCTCGCAATTAAACTGGTGGATGATGATACCTGCCCATAATGAATATTCTTTGAATGAAGTGAATTTTATACCAATGGTAGATTGTAAGTCTGGAAAAAAGGCATTCATTCAGTAGAATGAACTGCAGAATCAAACGGTTTCACTCAATACATCTCAAACATTTTCGAGCTTTCAAGGCTATTTACTAATGACTGGTCTAGAACAGTCTGAGAAGTGTGAGGAATAAATGGACCTAACCGATCAATAACCGATGTATGCCAGCAAACCAGGTGTAAAAGAACACGAATGAACGATTGACAAGTGAAGACTGAAAATAAAATTTGTCTGTTTGTTCAACTCACTTATATATTTTGCATCCTTGTTCTGTACGAAATAGCTGTCACTGATAAATATGCAGATTTTATGATATGGATAAATTAGTTTCATACTTAACAGTTGTATAAATATGCAGGTTTAGCATCACAACCGGATTGCTAAACACAGTTGATGTCATGTTATTTTTCTTTTGTAAAATGATAGCAGTAGTTCAGCTGTAGATTATTATAGATTTGTACCTGGAAGATCGAGAGTTCATGATCAGATCTATTGGGACCTCCTGGATAGATACGTATAATTGTAATAGTAGGTATCATAGCTCTCCTTCTCATAGTGATATTACACGATTGTGATACCGCCAAGAGTTTTGTTAGTTTTAATGACTTTCTTATTTACACAACAAATAATCATGGCTTGGCTGTCAAAATCAAAAACAAAGATTTTTTACTCAAAAAAAAAAAAAAAAACAATGAATATTGGCAGTGCTTTTGACTTCCATCTTCGCATTGTGACTTTGTTGGAAATATTTTATTTCATGTCTGTTAAAATCTGTTAAAAAGTTAGGGGATCTTTCTTTAACTCTCATAATTTATGTAGATTCTCATGATTACCTGGAAAGGTTATGTAAAGTAGAAGGAACATAAAAGCGTTCTTTGCTGTTTCACGCGTTAATCGGAGAAAGAGTCAATCGTTGAAGTTGTTAATAGTCAATTTATTAAATTATCAGAATCAAATTACCAAGAATCGAAAATTATCAAATTATATGATTTAGCAGATATTATAAAGTTACATAAATTCGAAAAAAAAAAAGAAAAATAAGTTGGAAGAGCATAATTTCTAAATAGTTTCTAAAGATTTATTAATATTAAAATAGTATACTTAGTTGACAACGTTTAACTTCATATTTACATCACACTATTTCTACCATTTTTATCTTTCTTTTTTAAATCTGTTTCTAGTCTCAGTTCCGGATTATTTCTGAATGTTTCCTTTTTATGACTGGATATTGATGATATCTCTGTCTTGGTAAACGTTTCTGGTTTGCTGCTCTGATCAACTGAGTCCGCTGAATTAATCGTTGCCGATTTTATTGTTGAACTTGTTTCCCACAAAATTTTAGGAAAGTAAGGAGTTTTTCTTTTCGGCGATCTTTCCAGTGTTTCATTTGAAGTCAGTGGTAGCTTGAAATTATCAATTATTAAAAAATATTGTGGGTTAACTAAATGATCAATCAATAACCTAATGTATTTTTCTTGGAAATTAACAAAAGATAGTAAGGCATAGCATTAATAGTGTTGCTTTCTTTACTGAATTTATCACATTCCCATTACATCTTTTAATAGTTTGATTAATTTTGATTTTGTCTACATGATAAATTGCCTGTGAAAATCTAACGCAAACTAACGATGTCTTGTGTTTCCACAAGTTCCAATTCACTATCCGTTTGCGTTCTCTCTGATCCCTCTTCTGCTGTGCTGTAATAATTTTTTGAAAATTAATATAATATAATTCATATAACTTCGCTGTTATTATGGTACACTCTTCAAAGTTAAATCTTCAAATCGTCAACAACAGTAGTATTCATTATACAAAAAGGGAATTACGACTTAATTATTTACCATGCAAATTCTTCCCAATCAGTTATGTCAAATACTTTTTCATTAAATGTCACCTTGTTCCTGCAATGAATGTTTTCCTTTCCAGATGTTTACTAAAGTTGGTGTTTGCAAAAAAAAAGATGTTTACAAAAAAATTTATATGTTTTTAAATATATGTGCTTTGATATCCTCTATCCGACTATACATACTCTTCAGTTTTGTAGAAAGTAATTAAAGAAGATATAAAATTAAATATTTTTTGAGAGTAAGATTAAGATCCGTGAAAATGTGGCTTTTGGAGGAAAAAATGAAACGTGCGATGATTTCGGTTTGTTTCTTTTCTTGCGTTCTTTTTCATTTGGCATCGACAATGCATTGGCAAGGAATGTGTTTTTGCGTAATGTTTGACAGTTGAAACCTTCTCGTTTCTCGAGTTCTTCGAGAGGAGCATACGGATCGCACTCGGGTGTTTCGGTTGACTACAATTTCTAGATTCTTTAATAATTTGAGAAAAACAGGAGACAAATTTAATAAGTGAAAAAATTGGAATTGAATATTTTCCCAAACAAAAATAAAAATTGTGTAAACAATTTAAATTTTTAACTTCTTTTGGAAATTTCCTTCATCAATTATTAAAGTAAAAACCTTCATAAATGACTTCTGGCTAGATTCATTTATATCTTCCTGTAATGAGTAATGTTTTCACTAGTATTGGAAGTGAATTTATTGCCAGTACATATAAGAGACGAAAATTCTCTCCTGCATCTTTAAACAGGAACTATAACAAACGGAACATTTAGAAATTAGCCTTATCATTGCCATCTCAGGAAATAATAATTGATATTGCATACAGTGTTGACCGAATTCTCTCTCAATACTCAACTTTGGGACACTTCTTTGAGAATAATTTAAAGTAATATAAAGTTGTAATTTATAAAATATATGTGAAGACGACACTTTATTTAATTGCCGGATCATATCGTGACATACAAATAATATTTCCTGTTCATTGTACATATAATTCTCTGAATTTGGTTCTTCCAATTGCTATAACAATAACCATTAACTTTTTTATAGGATGAGAACACTGATAATATTTAGAAAATGTAATAATTAGATGATAATTAGATGAAAATCAATCAATAGGAAAACAGAAATGCATTTTTTATCACTATCAGTTTTAGATTTATATATTACCACTTCGTCATCCACTTCATCCTGATCAGCTTCGTTTTTAGACATGGATATGGGTTTTGGATAGAGTGTATCGTCGTCCGCATCCAATTCACATTTTTGAACTCTGACATTTTGTTTACTGTCGTACTTATTATTCCCGCTCGCTTTTGGCACTTTCTTCAATTCTTTCAGTGAGAAAATGAGATCACCTAGAAGTATAGAATAAACTTCAGAAATGCGTCACTTGTTGATGGATAAGAAACTTATCAAGAAATATCTGAAATGTTTCGTGAGAAAAAATCACAATTAATAAAATACCTTTCTTTATAGACAAGTCTTTCGCAGGCTCTTTGAATGAATGAATTCGATCTATAAGCGCTGAGTTGGGTTCGACGCCAAGCGCCTTAATGCATAGAAAATAGAATGAGTAGTAATATGTAAACTGTGAATTAATTATAGCACATCTCGTGCAGTGTTAGCTATCATTAATACCACAATTCTGGCAGAAGTTCGTGTTTCACTATTATGATTTTTTCAAGAGTAATAATGACAAGAAATAAATTACAACAACCTTTTGTATTTCTTCAAATTGACTCTTCAGTTCTTCTTTAGATAATGGAATTCTGTTTCGTTGTATTCCCTTCCTAATTGTTCGGTTTTGCGGCGAATTTTTTGTTTTTAACTATCAAATATTGCTTATTTTATACAAACAAATATTTGTGCCGAATTTTTTAGAATTAATGCAACGATTTGAAACTAAAAATATTAGTTGTAACTATCTGCGATGCGATGATAAATATAAATCATACCGATAACGGCGATATTCTAAAATAAAACTTTCCTTCAATTCATTAAAAAAAAAGAACGCTTGGCCTCATATTACACTAAAGCATATGTAATCTTCCTTTGATTTGTTCTTTAATTAAAATATTATTTCTGCTAGCTCTTCCGTGCTATTGCATTCCATTTTTTTTTATTACCAGTCTAGGACTGGTTGGAAGATCTGAACAATTCATTAATGAAATTTCCTGATACCAGTATAATTTTTTGCTGATTTCAATTTTTTTTTTTTTGATATGCTACGCTTAGTTTAGATAATGACTCACTGGCGATCTTTGTAGTATTGAGACTGGAGGTTGAGTCTCGAGCCTAACTTCTGACTTCTTTCTGCTGCATAAGCACATCGATCTTCAACAAGTCATTATATTTATTAAATGTTTTTCATCGACCACCTTTATTACTTATGCGTTACGTCGCAAAATAGTGCTTATATATAAGCTGGTTAATTTTGACATCAAAAGTTAGCCTTCCCTTTTTCTTAACTTTAAATTGAATTTCGGTACTTTTCATGACAGCAAAGTATGATGGTCTGATAGTAAATCTACTGCTTTTCCAAAGAAAGCTGAAAATTTATGATTATACTACAGTTTTTGAAGTTTAATTCGTAAAATCACAAGCGGTACTTTGAATGTGAAACTCGAGCTCTAGAAAGAAATCGAGAATACGACAGATTTAAACAGCAAATAGAAAAATGACAATGAAAATCAGAAAAACAAATGTCGTTTATTTGAATTGAATGTTTTATGCTAATTATAAAATTATATAAAGCAATAAACTTATAGCAATACAGATTACAGTGAAAAATATATGCTGATTTGAAATTTAATCCGATTTCGTCATTCAAACATTAAGCTTTCCTTCTTTTTCTAACTTTCTCTTTTATTATCTTATATTATTAGTTAGTTTGTTTATACATTTTCTTCTACTATCTGGGACTTATTACTATTTTCATTCCTCTGCATTGTATTATTTCGGGTCCATTAGAAATTAAACATTTTAATCGTAGGCAGCCATTTTGTAACAAATTTCAAATATAAAAGCGAAAGAATTACGAAACAGAAAATACAAAAGTTTTCATTAAATGCAAAAATTAAAGTTTTTAATCTGAGCGAAGAACAAATGGATTGCGTGTAGAATTCACAAAACGTAAAAATTTTAGTGAGAAAAGCTGGAAAGTAGTTAAAAATGTAAATTTTTATTCAAACATTTGCTTTCATCATTGTAAATTATATATGCAGGCAAGGTCAGTAATTAATCTTCTGTATTTTTAAAGTCATTTTCAATTCATATTAGATTTTCATCAACTAAGAGAAGTAAATTTAATCTAAATTTCTACCAATTAAATACAATGCATTTCAGTCCGGCCGAACAATTTCTCACATACGATGACTAGTTTTTGTTGATCATCAAAGAGAAACAAGAATGCATACAAAAACTATTTCCTAAATTGACGAACATTTATTTATGAATTATTTTATTATTCAAGGAATAGAAGGTTTATTTTTCTAAAATAAAATTAAAATTTTTATTTCCATTGATTATAACAAATAAAATAGTCAAGCTTTGGAGTGGTAGTAATATGTAAGCTTACTTAATTTTTCTGTGATTTTCAATAAAACAAATATTTAGCGAAGATTACCTATTATGCTAAAACACTGAAATAAATTATATCACAATATTATTTTAGATAATAAAAGGGCAAATACCGGCAGAGTAATTTTGGACATGAAAATAGAGTGAGCAGAATTACAGAGGTTACTAGAGCAGCAACATATGTAACCAAGATTAGGAATTGTTTCACACGTTTCAAATAAGCGATACGTTTGACAGATAGATGATCCACCAGTACCATCACAGTACCTTGCCTGAAGAAATCTTTACATTCTACTTTTCAACATTTTATAAATATGTGAATTAAAAAAGCGTTTTCTTCTTTTTTTTTACAAATTGAGCCACAAAAGCTTTCTTTTATCGTGATTGTCGAATCATTTGTTGTTGCTTACATAATGAAAAAAATAATTCAACAAATAATGAAATTCAGATGCAATGAGAAAGTATTTTGGCAAGTATATGTAATAATAGTGTTAATTTATGAAAACCATTGACTTGAGTAATGAAACACTTAAAAACTCTAAGAAATTAAACGAGTTAAATTAATACCGTATCAAAACCAAGTGAATGCTTGATACAATTTATACTCGGACATTCAGTAATCTGCAGCTGACTTCCTGAATAGCACTGAATTGCTCCAGTGGCGGGTAATGTCAACAAAACTAATAATAATATGTAGATTGTCATGCCTGAAATATCACTTTTAACTAACTTTTACTTTCCACTGATTACAAAAACATGATTGCGTTATTGATAATTTTGTAATTATTCAGGTAGATAAAAACTATGAACTTCATAACATAAGTAATAAATCGAAAAAGTAGAAGTAAATAATAATGAATGGTTTCGTGATGTCTAAATCTAAATAAAAATTCAAAAAACGAGACAGAAATCATCTCAAAAAGTTTAACTGTCAGAAGAGTAGAACAGTCATTCAGGAAACATTAAGTATCATTAATGTGAAAAAGGTGGGATACGTTCTCAGTTCATATTAAAATCTTCGAAGAACTATTACTGCCATCAATTCTTTCTCAACTGACTAAGATTCGCTAAAACGTTAAGAGAAAACTTATGGTGAACCTATATCACATATACCTCTATTTACCTGTTAGTCATCTATCTATACTTCTGTCCCTCATTAGTAATAATTGAAATGAGTACATTTAGGAGTAGCAAAGTAACTAACAGATAAGAAAATTCAGAGTGACATCTGTCAAAATATAGGAATAAAAGAAACTGTTTGAGGTTGAAATGTGATTTCATGATGAAATGTCAATCAACATAAATGTGAAGTTGATGAGCCGAATAACCGAAAATGGGCCCACCGCTAGTCATATAATTATATAATTTTAGCTTATTAGCATGTTCAAAATCTTAGCCACTCTAACGATTATTCTACTTCGATATTTCTGAGTTTAGTGAAAGAGAAGAAAAATAGAAGAAAATGCTTAAGGCATCAAAAAATAATATTTAAAGATCTGCATGCTGGCGATAAATAATATCATTAAAGAACCAAAGCAATTATAATTAGAAATTATCAATCTCAAAATTATTATTTTTTTTTTCCAGTAAAAATAATTTAAATACAATTATTTTCACTGGAATTGATCCTAGAAATAAATGCATGCAGTTGATCAGTACTGCCGAATATTCTTCCAATTTCCTTTCCATATTTCAACAAGCAATAAAGTTCGACTCACTACTGCAATATTCACCTTTCATATATATAAATGAAAGCTCTATGTGTATGCTAATAATCAGTCGTGCTAGTTTATACAAGCGTATCTAATCTCGAAATTTAGGAAACGGAAGAGGAATTCATCAAATCAGAGATGTGAGAAAGAGGTCTGATTACAAACAAAAATAATTTATGCAAACAGGAAATGATGATTGTAAAATGAATAAATTCAAGGTCAGCTGTTGTTGAGAACTGAGAAAGATCAAAATATTTAACATGAATTTTTTGAATCATCATTATGCACTTAATGCGATATAATGTCGTGAAATGCTTCTTGATTTGAAATAATATGAATTCATATTCTTCAAATTTCTGTCACTAAGCACACAATTCAGGACTGTTTTACTATATGATAATTTTCAGTTTAAATTTTCGTCAAAACAGTGGCCGTTTTTGTTAACAGTTGTAATGCAGGGAAAAAAGTTATTATTCTATGAGAACAAAAAAGGAATGAAAGATTAGTGTTGAAATTCAAGTTCGGTTTTTCATTATAAGTTTAGAAAACGCCGGAAATATAATTTAATTAACACGCAGTATTTATGGTATAAATGTAAATTCGATTTTTATGAATTATATATAAACATTACTTATGAAAAAAAGAAGATTAGATCACTTGAATTTTTTTTGTTAGGAACCAATTTATATTTCTTAATCTATTTTCGATTGCCTTTTTATAATGCGAAAATTTGACAGATCAGTTCTAATAATGTATTAAATCTCAGTAATCTTCACTAGTTTTTTTTTTTTTTGATTCAACGAAATCTATTAATTAAGAAATTGTCATCTTTATTTAAATGGCAAATGAAAATTTTTACTTTCACAGATATTTGTCTAAAAGTTTTGAAGATTTTGTTGGAATTTGTTTTTTTTTTTTTATTTCAATGTTTTACTATTATGCTAGTTTTTGAAATATTTGAACTAAGATATTTTTTTCATTTAAATTAAGATATATTGATCATTATTTATGCTTTTTCCAATGTTACCAATGCCTATAAAAGATAAGGAAAAACAAAGGACTTAAACAGATACGGGTTCTAATATTAATATCATTCGAACTGTAACATTCGATAAGTTACAAAGTAAATTCATCACTTCTGAAAAATAACTTAGCTTTTTGGAAAGCCATGATAAACCAGATGGTAAGGGAAAAGGAATTAAATCATCAATAGTTCGAATCAATGACTCGAAATAAGAGAACCTGTAAAGTATTTGTGGGATAAATAATTCAATTGATCGATGGCAAATGCAAGTTTGATTTCTGTTGAAAAATGCACTGGTGGCAATTCATGCCGAAATATCTTAGAAAAGTATAAGGTAAATAAATTGTTTGTTTTGTTTCTTGAAAACTGATTAACATTATCGACCTATTTGGAGTTATGAAGAAATCAATCTGCAGCAAAGAGTCCTTCCTTGTGTTCCTAATTTCACAACAAATATTGGAAATAATATGTGTTGTGAGAAACGAAGGATGAATTAACCAATTATCACATCTAATTTAATATTCTCAGCAAAAACGATCAAACTTAAAACGAAGAATGAATGAGAAAAAAAATGAGAATATGATGTAAAATGCAAATCTGAAGCAAAAATGAGAATCTGAATTGTATGCCAATCTAAACATTTTTTTTTTAACAAGAAGTGAAACCAGTCAATCTATGCACTAAAAGAAACAAACAAATTAAATGAGTTAAAAAGCTTCGGCAAACGATAATAATCAGTCATTAAGAAGCATAGAAATCATAATTTTATTCATCGATAGAAGAATTATTTCAATATTTTTGTATTTTTGATGATTAGTACTGTTAAAATAAGGTATTTCAGATAACTGAAGCGATTGAGTTATACTTGATCTGTCTAGTTTTTAGTTTACTATCTATTAAACAGATTTTGTAATATTTTTTTTTTCAATTTATTATCAGCAAATTGTAATCCATTCATAGATGATTTCGAATTTTTGAGCTCATAAATTTGCTTATTACTGGCTTATTTTAAAAATCTTAAAATCTAAATCTTTATTGTATAATTTGCCTGCGGAATAACTTTTATCTTCCCTACTGGTTTCTTTGAAAGAATTTCAAATTATTTCATTAACTAATGCACAACAGTGTACCTTCATCTTTCTTATAAACCTAAATCCTATCGAGTCTATTCAATCATAATTTAGGTTTTTTCTAGTTCAGTCATTATAACCATTCAGTTATAATTAGAGCGACTGAGAACTTTAAATCTGAGATCTGAAATCCAGAAGTTTATAAACAATAATTAATTTCGCAATAACAACATTTTGGAGTGAAATGAGATTTATTTAGAATTTCCATTAGTAACCGTTGAGTGGTCAAAGTGCCTATTTTGTATTAGATAATAAATTGGCATCCCCAGCAAAATATCCAGTTGCGGTCCGTTCTCAATTAAAAAGTCTTTTATCTACAAGATAAAATGCTCGATGTGTTTGCCAAACCGTTGACTTTCCAATGAAAGAGTAAAGAATGAATGAATTATTCAGCTCTCATTGCGAAAAGTTGCAGTAATTCGTAAGAATGCGATATTAATTAAGTAGGGTACGTAAAGCAGGTCCTCCTCACTTCAATGAATTCTCAATAACTGCTCAAGATGGATGACATAATCTTAGTTTTACATAGAATTATATTTCCACACTTCACTCTTCTCTTACTGTTTAATTTCCCTACCGAAATACCGTCCAGTCGACTGATTAAATGAAAACGATCTGGAAGCGGTGGACAAAACTGTAGATATGGATTTACAGTTTCACCAATTAAAGAATTTACCGGTTCCAGCGGTCATGATTAAGTTGTTCAGAAAGTGCAGATATTCCTTGTATTCTTGCGCGTTTTTAAGTTTCTGCTTACTTTAGGAAGTTTTCAATTGTTAGGAAATGTACAATTTCAGTTTGTTTCCCCTTTTATTCATTGACGAATTTCCTTCATTTTTAGATAATTCCAAAATGAATAATTAGTTTTCCTAAGATTAGCGAAAAGGATTTAAATTTTAACCATTAGACACTACCCTCCCCTTCCCCTCCCCTCCCCCCTTATTAGGAGACTCTTTTGAACTTAACAGACATTAATTATTCAGTTTCTCCATTAGTCGAAATTGTGAAATATAAACAGTTTCGAATACTACCGAAATATGAATATTCACGGAATCTTTCTCCACAGTGAAATTTCCTACCGAAATAGTTAAGTTAAATTTCGCAATAACAACACTTTCAAATGAAATGAATTCAGAGATCATAGGTCTGACAATCTATAATGGAGTATTATAAGCCTAGCAGTCCATATATTAAAGTAAATGAATCATTTTTCATTGGATCGGTATGTACTGCCACAGAGAACGGAGAGAGTAAAGGGACAGCAGAAGGAGAACTGAGCAGATTTCTTGATTGCATCTTTTTTTGAATACTAACAATAGCAAATGATAGGTGTTGTGTACACTACAATATATGAATGAAAGAATTGATGGAAGAGTGATGAGAGATTTCAAAAAAGTTTCACAAACAATAAATAAATTGAAATGAAATGAAATGAAGCATGAGAACTACATTGCTGATCATAAAAGGAGGCCACTTCTTTGCTGACTACCGTTAATTTATTCTTTCACTTTTCCCATTCTTTTCTTTGAACAATTACGACAAACATTTGTTGAAGATTTTTGGATGAATGCAATTTCTGTCAAATGCAATCATCTCTCTAGAAGAGTAAAACCGTCGTTAAACTGCAAAAAAAAAAAAAAAAAAAAAAAAAAAAAAAAAAAAAACAGTCTTTTACTGGTGAATACAATTTTATTTAATTTTAATTTTAACGATTTTTTGATCGAATTAAACTTTTGGATTACTATTAGTTCCAATGCAAAAACGATTTTTGATGAATTATTTATTCAATCTTAATTCTGATTAATTATACATTTAAAATTTTTTATTTTTTCATACAATTTAATTAACTGGAGTTAATTACCTAGGGTTAAATATCGCAGCAACATATCTTAAAAGAAATGACCTAACAACAGTTCGCCGTTAATCAATTTTATCCGTCCCAATCAGCGCATACGGGAAGGATGGAATAAATTGCCTTATTAAAGAGGGAAATGTTAGCAGTGTGATATAATTTGGAAGTTGAATGATGATGAGAGACTAATAAATAAAATCAAATACAAAAAAGTAATTGTCAACAAATGAACAACATCTGCCATAATGAAACATATATTATTGCATTGCATCCTATCAGCAAAAATTTTATGAAATATATAAATAGTGCGAAATAATTTAGTCACAGAATTACAGAGGAAATAAGCACTAATTTGCTGGGACAGATATGTGCCCTCTCTACAGTTGGATTATAATAATCCGAACACTTACAACATTCCCTGCCAGTACCAACCGTTTCATTTCTAGCAATTGATATCATCATATATAGAATATTTACTTATTTAATGCGTACAACAGAACTAAGCTAATTGCTCGTTTTCACCTCATAAATGAACTCAATTGGTAGCAAAGTTTTGAAAGAACTTTTCCGATAATTCAATTAGTAGAAATTATTGGTTAAAACTACTCTAATTAATAGAAAATATTGAAATCATCAATTAACAGAAATCGTTAATCAAAACTACTCTAATTTTACTGTATTACTTAACTTATCCGATTTATGCTTCTTTCTCTCCGTATGTACAACTATTCATATATTTCAATAATCCAATTCCAATTAAATTCCCTTTTTAGGATTTCAGGAATGTGAACAGTAAATCAGAAATGTTCTAACCAGGGAACCAGAGAATTGCTCTTTAATCAATAAGAGAACATGTCAATTCTTATCCTAGAAAATACGTATGATGATGATTAGAACGGATAAGAGGTATGAATTTAATTTTGCCCGATAACAAACCTAAAATGAAAATATGAGAACAACGGGTAAATGGAATGAATTATCGTTGGATGATTGCAAACATTACTTATGTTAAAAGAGCATAGAAATAAGGTGGAAACGGTTGTGTCCTTGGAATCAAGGTATACTCTTTTGTGTTCGCATAAAGGACCATAGTTACAATACATCAGATTTATAATTACGCTCATCCAAACATAAACACTCATGGAGCTCTCGAAACCAATCAGCTGAATACCATGAAAATCAATGCTATACTAGCTCAATAAATGGCTTCTATTAAATTATACTAATCGTAATTCACCGCTACCAATAGAAAACTCAAGTTTCTCGATTACTTCGATTACTTAGTATGTCAAAATTCTGTTCTGCGCTGTGTCTGTGGGTGTGTTTGTTAAGTGCGGTACCAAACAAATTGTTAGATGAAAAGATGAAAAGGAAATAAGGAAGTTGAAGAAGTGTAATTGCAACAAATATACTAAATAAATTTCATTAGGCTCTATACTGAAAGAGAAAAGAAAATGGGATAGGAAATACAAACTAAATCAAAATTTGTCAAGAAAAATATGCCAGAGGAGAACTATATAATCGGAAAAACTGTCGATAGAATTACAAGTACTGATTTATAACAGACACTGTAACAAAATGTCAGATAATAATTTATCAGAAAATTAACAGTGGAAAAATGAAAGCAAAATCAGTGCAATTAAGAATTTAACACTTCAACAAATCAAGATATTACCAATACAAAAATACTACTTCATAGATTCTATTGGCACCTATATTCAGTCCAGCAATAATATAATTATAATAAAAATTAATACTTTTATTGATAGACCATTTTTTACGATTTTTTTGCTCGTATTAGTACTCGAAGCTCGTACTCTGCATCTGTTATTCTGAATTTTTGATTTTATATAAAACTGCTAATTCATTAAAATATTTAAATGCTGCCACCATTACTTTCAAATGTTTATGACAAAAATGCCATCATGGTGCAATAAATACACCGTTAGTAATACAAATAAATTAGGATATCCAAATCCTAAATAGCTACGCTTTTTACCTAGATTCTTTTCGACTACATCTCCCATCTAAGTCACTACTGCAACTATAATTTTAATACGAAAAAGTACTGCAACTATAATTTAATACGAAAAAGAAAATATATTTCCAATATAAATAAATAATAACAGTAATAAAGAATAAAATGATGTCGATATCGCTTTCATACGGATAACTGAACCGTTCATCATCAATGCAAACGTTTCGCAGAAATCGTGAATCTTCTGAAAAAAAAGCTTTTGATTACAACCTTTTTAAAAAAATCAAAATTAAGTTCAATACAGTGATCACCACTATCTTGAAATTGGTTGCTTAATCTTTCTTATAAAAAAATCTACACTTCAGTGGTTGCTTCTTTATTGGATAACAGCAATTCATTTTCTAATTATAAATGAAAGAACTTTTCAAGAGCAAGGAGAAGCAGTGGTGTTCTTGGGTGCAAATCTTAACAAATTATGCATTCTTCAAACGGCAGTCAAAATTAATGCGTGTAAAAGTGTCGAAAATTTTTTAGTAGACTTTTTCTGAACAAATATCGAATATCACTCGTCATACATTTTTATTCTGAAACAATTGGCAACACTCAGTCTTCCAAACAGAAACATTTCAGATCTTTTTACTCAATTTGTCCCAATCCTCTAATTTAATTCATCTTAAAAGAAAGAAAGTACCACTCCTACGAAAAGGCCATATTCTGTCTTACAACTTCATTGAATTTTTCAATTCCCAAAAAAAAAAAAAAAAAAAAAAAAAAAACCACAGGATTCGAATTATTCGAATGCAAAGCATAGCATTCCAAGATTATAAGACTAAAAAGGACTAATATACAAATCTATACTTACACGAAATTATGTAAAAGCTATTAACAACGACTATTAAATTAGATTGGTAGCAGTTTTAATCAATTATAAAAGCAATGTCGGCAAGGATTCTGATGCGAAAAAACAATTGCGTAATGTCACTTGTGGTTACAGCAACCATTTTATTACCAATATCTTCTTCAGATTCTTTCACTTTTACATTCAAACTTATATTTTTCAAACCAAATAAGTTAAATTCTTCGAGGATTTATGTGTCGAGATAGCATTATAATGATTCAAGAAATTAAGTTAAAAGTAAAAACATAACAAACATATAGTTGAACCATATATGTTTCATCATTACTGATAATTCATTGATTGTAATACTAATGTTGGTGGAAAAGAGTAGCGATATATAAACTTAAGCGATTTTTCATAATATTTTAACACACGTAAAAAACGAAAATTTTTGTATAGATATAGCTCTTCACAATTAACTGTAAATACGACATAAAATTATTTCATTATTATTGATAATTTATTGGTAGTAATATTAATAATGATGGGAAACCTGCTCAGCTGCTGTAATACACTCGATAATACAACGTTTTAGATCGCCACAAAGAATACGAATTGTCAAATTTCAACAAATATACACCTCGTCCTGGATATACGTGACTACCAGCGTATACCTTAAAATACAGAATTATGAACTATAACTGAAATTTGATAGTGGGACTGGAAAAACCAAGTGTTAACATTAAGTCTACCAAGAAATTTGTGCTTCATCACCAAGTAATTATTAATCATTTATGAATAGAAAATTTACATTCCAATCATTTAAACAAATGAAAAATTTGATCAAGCAAGCGGATCCTCGTTATATATGTCAGAAAAAACTTTTCGCTGAAGATATCATTAAGAATCATGGAAGGAATGAATCTACGAAACCGTGGAAGGGATAGTGAATACATTATTAAGCCAGCATCTAAATTCCCATGATTTCGTTTTCTTTCGCTTCAAATCCTAATGAAAATAATGTGAACCTCTTCATGACAATCACGTCGATAAATGGGGACAATTTCATCGACATGTGGTTTGTTCTGATCCGTTTCCTTTTCCCTTACAGAACTACCGCTTTCTACGTCATTGGTCCTTAACTCTACTTGCAAAAACTCTTCGTCTGCCTCTTCATCGGACGATTCCGACACATGAACTGATACCTTAAATAGTATATAAAAGTAATTATGCGGTTCCAGAAATAAGGGTTCGATTTGGAGACCAGTAAAAAAGTAATCATTACCACTGCAAAAGATTTGTTTAGTAACAATGAACTGATTCAAAGAAATTTATCTTATTTTTCAGTACAGCTAGTAATGACATTTATATATTCTTGACTTCATTACACAGTAAAACTTGCATAACAGTGAATTATGTAATTTCCACGTAAAAACGATCGATGTTCAAATGGCCAAGTTACCTTCAAATATTTTGAATCATTCAGAACAAACAATCAGGCTTATATCATCAAACTTTAAAAATGCTTACACGATTTGTTTGAGAAATTGTCCATTCAAAAAAAACACCAAAACCAATATCGTAATGATCGGTTGCAAATTCCCAAAACAAACAACTGCCCTCCTCATGAGTTGGTACACGAACCTGCATCAGAGTGAGTTAAGAGTTATAAATAGAGATTTTGCTGAGTTCTTAATACCAATTTCATTTGGAAATTGAACACTGAGATATAAAAAAACATTAAAACTTATTTACCTAAATGCCTTATCGAAATTTATTTTCCATATTACCCATTTCACTTCTATTCAAGAAACTAATTTTCTGAACTTATGATAACATGAGCGGCTATTTTTTTTTTTTTTTTTTTCATATGCTGGCCAATATCTCCAAAAGTAAGTAAATAAGTTGAGCGGAAACGAATGAAAATTTTCAAAAATTCCCTCAAAATTTTAATGTATTAAACCTACCGTTACTGTTTCACCATGTCCAACTTTAATGATGCTTTCACTACCTTCTTTCCGGATAGCAGTCTTGAATTCCATAATATCTTGACGATTCCACATTGATGCTGGTGCTATTGCAGGATTTGCTGGAAAATTCAACAATTAATTATAACCATTAGACAATAAACTTTTACTATAGTAAACCATGCTGACTAATCTAGTAATTATAATAACTACAATTTTTTTCTATCGACACAAAAAAAAAAACAATGCAAACTTGAAACGAAAAGGTACATCATGAATTTAACGAAAGATCCGGACGGCACTGAAACATAATCTATAATTCGGTATATTCACGAGGTTCTAGTGAATACAATTCGTAATGGACGTTCAAAAAATTTTTAGACCTTTAATAAATGAACCAGGAAATCATGCCAAATTTCTTTATCATTTTAAATAATCTAGCAAGATAAAGAATAGACAAATAATGTGATACACATAAGCATATTTAAGCATTAAAGAGAATAAAGAAAAGTTGATGAAGAAATCCCACACCAAAACCACTACTCAAGCTATTTGAATACACTTTATCTATATTATTTTTCGTATGTTACAAAAGACGTTTGCTATTTACATTTTTATTATGTATTCTGTTTTCATCTTTATTTCCCTTCATTACTTCAATTGTCAATACAAGACGTATGGCGCCATGCATGTGAAACATAGCAAAACCCATTATGAACGAAAATCGATGATCAAAAAAGGAACGAATTGTTGACCTAAAAAACAAAAGAAGTCAAACATCATTAACACAACCGAATCTTACTTCCATTTGATGAATTATGAAAAATCAACCTTTCAACCTCTTTAGCAAGTGCCATTATCCCCATCTAAGCCTAAGCCTAAGCCACGGTATATTTTTGCGCTGTTACCGCGTCGGACCGCTTAGTTGGGTGACCAGCAATGCAGCGGGGTGTTCCCGCGTTATTCTGCCTTCAGATGCTCGTGACTTCCACGTTACGTCCCAAATGTACAAGTTATGATTAAAAGTGTATTTCATTTCAGTACAGTTAATAAATATTCTTGAATCAGCAACTACTGATGAAGAATGACAGTAAGTATATCGAAGCAGAAACAGAATCCGTTTCTTCAAGGTAACCTATGTTCTCATAAACAATGTCATTTCACCCTAACCTGTTCGTTTTTTTTTTTTTTTTTTCAATATTCTTGGAAACTTTTTATTGGCAGACATAACTCCAATGAAGAAAAGAAAGAAAGGAAGGAATTCCAAATTGGTTCATGCTCTGTGTATTACGGCCTTGATACACATCACTTACTGATAGTGTAAGCACGAAGCATGTCCGTTCCAAATAATGAAATGCATTAACACTGCCTTATTATGACCCACTTCTCCTTAGATATTCTTTCTAATGTGCTGCTCCAGCCAATTTAAGATTTTGAACTGTTTTATTTATTTTCTTAATCATTTCTATTTTTTAAAATTATTTCTTGAAGTCAGCGAAATGTGCACTAGTTCTGAATTTCCCTTTTTCTGATCAAAACAGTTAGCATCATTTTGTTGCTCGATCCTAAATAACTTGTCTTAAACTTCTTCGGGAAATGACATTATAACAAGATAACCTATCCTCCTTCACGAAATTTAATGTGCGATTCATCAATTTTTCCAAATAAAACGCTCATACTAACTCAATTTTTTCTCAATTGAAAAATAAAAGAAAAAAAAAAACAATACAGTAAGCAGCATGCTTTACCATTCAGGTTGTTTTGTTATTCTATCTTCCAGATAAATTTTTTTTTAAATCGTAAATACAGCAAAAACTATTCAGACTTTCGAAGAACAAAACTTAGAAATTAGGTAGGAGAAAAGTTTTTTAAAAAGTTGAATAACAAACAAGACAACCGGCATCGACAATAAATAAGAAAGCAGCTTACAGTAACAGAAGAAACCCATTTGATCATGAATTGAACATACTTCAATTTAAAAAGTGAAAATTGAAAAGTATAAGAAAAAGAAAATCATCCCTAAAAAGGAAGTTTCTCTAGCCTTACCTTCATTTATAATTACAGAAAGGGAAACAAAAACTAATCATTTTATTGCTCTTTCTTCCTTAAGATTTTACTACCTTTTTACCCAAATGTAATAAGTATATAACCAACTACATATTGTGCATATGCATAAATCCGTAAAAAAGTGTACTCGAAAAATTTCCAACGATCCAAATATTTCAAAATTTTAAAAATATAATAATTGGAAAAATAATATATAATTATATTAACATAATAGATATAATAGAGGACAATGTAGTGAATGTTATAAGAAAATTTCAAATCAGAAGTAACTGCTTAACAAAATACAAAATCTCGTAAGACCTTCTTCACTTAATAAAAAAACAAGTATTAAATTTTTTAAAAACGGATTTCTTAAAATGGATTTGTTTCTAAGATGTTTCTAAGGTAAATATTTTGGCACAGCTAATATATCTACTATGGATGTAACTTGATTCATTTTTGTTACCATTTTGAAATCTACAATAAGAAGGGAAAATGAACTAACAAGGTAAATCTTCACCGACTTCTTCATCAGAAATATCCGAATTCTGATTTCCATTTCCACTTTTTCCACTATAAACTTTACTCTGCGTGTTATTTTGCCCATCCACACTTTTTGTTGAAGTAAACTCGCTATCCGGAGATGCGCCAACTACCTTAGCTTGCTGTGCATATATTTGAGCCATGTATTGCTGATAGTGCTGTTCTTGCAGTTGTTTGATCAGTGCTTCTTGCTGCAAAAATAATTACCAATTATTAAAAATTTTTTTGGACTGGAATACTTTTTACACATTCGTTTTCTTTTTTCCTACAAAAGTTTAAGAGATATGATCACTTTAAACAATATTTAACAGTTAATTGCTTGGTAATTATATTGCCACTTCACTTTGTATACACTCTTTGGTCCCACTTTAAAATGTAAATATTTTTTAATTACAAGCTAAGAAGTTGTAAGTAATGCTTGAAAAAAATGCAGAAGCTGAAAAAATTACATCTACCACTGGATGAATCTAATCTGCTGAACCTCATTTAGCTTACTCTCAGAAAACTTTTCAAAATTCAAAATATACAACCATTCTCGGCATTCAATGTATTGTTTGACTTTTTCAACGTATCCATTATTCATCACTAATATCATTTTTAAATTATCGTGAACATCAACTTTTTATCCACTTTGTTTACAGTATTCTAGAATTTCTCAATTATTCAGGAATAAATGCGTACTTTCATTCGTTAAAAATCACTTAGCCTTACCTTATGAAGAAAAAGCTATTGGAAATGAAAAAAGAAGAGACTGGAAATTAAAAAAGCTGACTTTAACAAGAAAAATAATACTTGCGATAACTTCTTTTATATCCTGTGAAATAGAAGACAACTGAATTCTCCGCTCAGGTTATAAATAAATAACTAAGGTTTATTTCCAAATGAAATTTATTTATTCTTTTTTTGAGATGAAGGATGAACTAATCCCACTTGTACATATTTTTTTTTTATAACTACGACATTTGTTGTTCTCCAAAACATGCACTTTTAAGGCAGATAAACTTAAGGCTACATAACTGATGAATGACGTAATATCCAATTCTAATGGTCCTCAATATTTCTAAATCGAGTCCACTTCATTCAAACCTGTGTTGGTTGCATTTATTCATTCACACTCTCAGGATAACAGCTCTCAAATAAATTTACATCAAGAAGCAATTAATCATTGATAAAGCAGATGAATTATCCCTGAATTAAATACCACACTGTTTCCAAATGTCCACATCACCTGATCATCTGTTCCCGACATCATAGTCTTTCTAAATACAATGTCTGTTTAGTACGATATAAGTACAAAATCAAGGACCATCCAAAGCATAATAAGCAATCTGAACTTTTCAAAAGATGAGAGGACGCACAAAAGACGTCATTCTCATCATCACCATCACAACTATCAGTAAGTAGCAGTAGTGCTAGCATTAGCAGCAGCAACAGCAGTAGTATTAGTAGTAGTAATAGCAGTAGCAGCAGCAGCTACGTCAGTACCTATGATTGCTTCAAGTTAAGCTGAACAAACGTCAGGCAAGCTTATCTGCTAGTTTCATCCTCAAACTATTCCCCACATCTCATTCTCATCAAAATCAACTCAATACCTCAACTCTATCAAAGACTTCAGCAAGTGGCAATCCCCATTTCGCTTATGCTTTTTGTTGAAGCTTAATTGCTTCCTACGAATTCTAATACGGATATGACATTCCTGGTTGATTAGAATCATTCCTGAAGTTAAAAAACAAACCTTGTGGCTATTATAGACTTCGAAGTGTACTCAACTTTATGTAACATAGTATCAGCTGGCTAATCCACTCAACCAACATAGCATTACTCCGCCAATATTTATTTCTTTTCTTAAAGAAAGGAAACAGTATAGATGAATGCTTGATCATGAAGAGAATCGGCAAAAATAAGCAAGCTTTTGGAGTGTTTCTTAAAAATACCACAAAAATTTGCATAATTATTTCCAGAAAAAAAAAAAAAGACATTGCCATAAAAAACCATATCCAACTGTCCCATATGTAATGCAATTTTTTATGCCATCAAATAGTACCTTGGAACTTTTTGAATAGAAACAGTTTCCGAATTTCTACTTCAATTATAAATTTTAAAGTCTCATTCAAAAATTAAGAGCTCATAAAAAATGAATAGGAAGTTCGAGAGTCTAATTTCGGATAAAAAACCATTTTCAAGTTTATTAATATTGCTGAAAAATTCGAAATGTCAATTTTAGATAATTAGAAAGTTTAGTCATTAACAATAAGATGAATGAGTAAACAAAAGGAATATATAATCAAAAGGGCCACGACTGATAAGCAATTATTAATAGAGCAGAAATTAAAAACAAGTAATTATTAATAGAGTAGAAATTATTTTGCAGAAGAAGAAAAGAAACAATGATCGACAAACTGCACGAAGATTGCCTCATATCCATATTCCAGAAGTTGGACTTCATTGATCGCGTACGTCTTGAGGTCGTGTGTCATAAATGGTTCGAAATACTACAGGTCCATTTTAAATCAGTTCATCAGTGTTATCAATGCACTGGGATTCAAATAGAAAGGATAACTATATGAAAATTCTCAAAAAAAATTTGCGATCGTTTGTAGGGGAATTTTAGAGTAACACTTTTTCAATAGAGAAAACTCATCGAAAACAAATTTGAAGATCTGCACAGCAAACAAAATATGGCAAATTACGTGGACAGATACAATATAATTTTGCTATAAAAGATGGCATTAATATTTAAATAGATGGATAAAAAATGCTTCATTACTGTGCAAATCATTAAATAAAATAATGCTTTCCAATTCACGCAACTTTATTCGAACCAAATTGTTTGGCAAATAAGCTTTTGTATTAAATTATCAATAGCAAGAAATAACGTATCGAAATATTTTGACTTTTACACCAAAAGAAGATATAATTATGATATAACTAAACATTTGACTGGGTTTAATACTTTAAGGCACATATCCTAAGCATATTGATTTAAGTATCTGCAAAAAAGCTAAAAAACAAACCTCATCATTATCTTTAAAGGTTGTTTTTTGTCTAATGCTGCTGAATGAAAAAAACATATTTATTATATGAACAAACTCGATTAATACTTTGCAGAAGCAAGCAACTTATGCGAACATTAAAGAATTGAATATGGCTGATTTTTTAGTAAATAATTCCAGTGGATACTTTCAGCAGGTATACCTCTAATCTAATCTATCCTAAATTATTTTTCTCCTTAACTCTCCAGAGAATGAAATGAATTTGATGAATATAATACACTTCCTCTACATAATATAAACATATATTCTATCAAGAGGCTCCGGCCTGGACTTTCAAACTCTTCGGCTGAGAACAATCGATGAACGTAGACTAAGGCTTGTTGTTATCGACAGACAACAAGGCACACTTCCAGTCTATTCATCTTTCACCCGAAAATCTCATCCACTTGTCTTTGAATTTAAAACTATTATTGTTAAATTACAACCAAAAATAAATCATGACAGTGAATCACAAATAGAAAAAAGAATTCAAGATACACTTGTTTGTATAAACAGAAATGTAAATCTACATATTCGTTTTACTGCCTTCCATTTTCTCACAAGTTTTCTTAACAGTCTAAACTCCAATTTTTCAGGAATTCATCTCATTCGCACCAACGGTTATTGGAGTGGTAAAACGTTGCGGACGTTACGTTCGGATGATCAGTTTTGGTCAACGATGGCTTAAAATCTCACAGCCTATTATTGACGCTATTGCCGAGTTAGTCTAATTCTTAAAACAACAAAAATGCATATGTGTTTTCATCCATATTCAGTATATGTGATATTTCAAAGCTCTTTTCTAATTTAGTTATTGCACTCGTCTAACAGAACTTGATCTTGGCTGCATTATTTTGGATGCTGATATATCCATCTTATTGGAGAAGACTGGCGAGAATTTGGAAATATTTTCATTGGAAGAGACTAGCTGGGTGAATAAAGATGATGGCGATAAGGTTTTAAGTATTACTTATTGACGAACAAGTGAATTTCAATGGCTTACAACTCTGGTTTCACTTCCACTTCTTGAATCTGTATTGCTTGAGATAATAATTGTTTCAACAATTGGAAATAAAAACAAGTGGCCAATACAATAACTGTTGTAATTATTGATATATCTTAAGCAAACTATGCGTTCTATTTCTTATATATATAAATAAGAAATAGAACGCATAGTTATATCTTATTATCTTATACTAACAAATTTCGGAAATGTTTTCAGGTGCAAGATTTCTTTCAGCGAATGAAAAGACTGAATAAAATCAATCTCAGACGAGCTTCATTTAAATTGAACAGACTTCACGAACTTCCTTCCTGCCTCAAGTAGGTCTTATCCTAAATTCTTCAGAGAAGATTTAAATACATATTTCTCATTGTGATGAATGAAGTGAAAACTTACAGAAGCATTGAGATCAGTGGAGCGAATTCACTTCCAGCCGAAATCTTAAATGTATTTCTCGCCCTACATCCAAACCTGACTGAACTAGAATTAAGTCCATTATCAGTAACAGATGATATGACTTTATCATATATCAGTGGCCTACCAGCACTACAATCTCTCCACATAGGATATATACAAAAAGAAGCTCAAGTTCTTCCAATGGAACCCTTAGCATTTTGCAGTACTATTCAAAACCTACACATTCAGGTAATAATTTTTGACCGTGCCATAACCGCACCTAATAGTACAAGTCACAAAAAATAATTATAGTGAACTCCCAAGGTGATTTTACGATAACTTTGGAGAACTATCTCTACAAGTGAAAAATCTCTTAAAAAACATTAATCAAATCGCCGATTTGGATAGAGTGTAGAAGTTGTGTAGTGAAAACAAAAAAACAAAACCAAAAACAACGTACAAAAGGAAGAAGTTTAAATGAATGATAGATTTTAAATAAAAGAATCAGTTTCAGAACTGCACTGCTTTGACAGGGCAAAGTTTACGACTAATACTAGAAGGACTGGTGAATTTGCGATCACTGACAGTTATGAGTTGCTCAAAAGTGTTTGATTATTCTTCGTTATCACAATGCCGTTTGCTAGATTCGTTAAGTATCGGATACTCGCCCCATCTCTCTGATGAGGAACTAATTCCACTAGCTGCACACAAGAGGCTACGCTCACTGACACTCAACAAGTGCTTCAATATCACCAACAGCTCCGTACTAACTATAATCAGAGAATGCACACTGAATAATGTTAGCCCATTAAGCCTGACTACCTTCTCAGTTTCTTGCCACTGATTACTATGAAAATAGAGAAGAAAAAAGATTTCTACTCAACAATCTTTTCGTTGTTTGCTTTTACCTGAAAATAACAATTTGGTCGAAAACTCTTATTTAACTGTTATGAAATTCAGATTGCACTCATCAACTGCGATGGAATAACAGATGAAGTGCTTTACTCTTTAGCATCAATTCAGTATGTCATTGAAACGATTTCTGTACAAGGATGTGCTTGCATTACCAGGTTACATGAATTTTACTGGATTGAAAAAAATTTAATTTTCACTATGAACAAAGATTTTTACCATACCAACAAAGCAATTGTGTTTCTAAGCGTCAAAGGTTGTGGTTGTTTCCTTTTAAGGACATAATTTTACTATTTATTATAGCAAAGGTGTAGCAGTTCTTGCACTAATGAAAAATATTACAAAACTACGAGAGCTCGATATTAGCTATAATAGAAACATTGATGATATGGCGATACTATCAATTCATAACGGACTTAAACTAAAAAAAAGAGAAAATGAACAAAACTGTGCAAATGGAGACAAGGAAAACGAGATACAACAATCTCATACTTCCAATGACCTAGTAAATAGTATTTCTCTATCCATTCTCAATTAAAAATAAAAACTTTGGGACGATAGAAAGTATACAGATCAGTGATTATTTTATCAGCCTCAAAAAATCCATGCAAAAAAAGATACATGCTAAAATAAGTGATGATTTGCAATCTTAATAAATAGTGTTGCTTAATTCTTTAAGTTAGAAATTATATCTATATTAGAAACATTACTATTAATAATAAGAAAAGTATTGATGCATTTGTTGCTAATCAAATATTTCTTTCAGTTGACAATTTACATATTCAAAACAAGCGTTTCGTTCCGGATTGAGTCTCACGTGAGTGATTTGATCAATTTATCAAATTAAACTTAATCAGCTACTTTCTGTGTATTTTTTAAAAGGTCACTGAAAGCGCACAGACATTTAAATTTATTCAACTTGTTTGAGGATTAAATATAAAATGTTTCTGGATAATTTAGAATAATTTAACCGAAATCCCCAGTGTACCATCGTCAAGCTTCAACTACAATCTCAAATAACTCCCCTATTCTTGACAATATCTGAGATGTGTTTTCATCTTCAAATTATTTAAACAGACTGGCCAAAAAGTTTACAATTTTGAAATCTGTCCTTAGATTCTCCTGTGCTTTTATTTCTTAATTCTTTAAATAATCCTCCGTTTATTTAATTATTTACTGAGTATTCATAGACAAGTCCTCTTATCAAAAACGCATTCAGAAATTTTTTAAGTACTTCATTTGTCAAGCAGTTAAAAGTATCTGCATATATCAGCTGCATCCTATTTCTTAAGCAAATCATTTTGAAAATTATTTTCATAAATATTTCTATAATATTGCTTATTCCATTACTGCTTGGTTTCATATAAATTTCTTAACGATACAGTGCAAAACTGAGCAAAGCGTTGTAACATTCGCAACTGATACTACTGCTATATGTTTTTCCTCTTTTGATAATCAATTGATATCCATTTGTTTCAATGTACATCCATTATATTTTTTAAATTTTAATATGCGGGTATTCAATTATGACCTTCATTATTTGGTTCGTTGTTTATTAGATAAAGGACAAAATATTTGTTCTAAGCCTACTTTACAAGAACATCAATCCATGATAAAATCTACAAAGAAAATTGACTGAAGACAAGTTTTCCATTACTCACAAGTTCACATCTAAATTCAAAAAATTCGAAAAATTCAAACTGCTGTAATATACCTGAATTATACATACGAATCACAAACAAATGCGCACAGTCATAATTATGCGTTCAGGAATATAAAGCTGCAAAATTAGCCTAGATAAAGTAATTCCAAACCTGGATAGGGTCGCCTACAAACTGTTGTTGAGCATATGCCCGAAACTGATGATATGTCTGACGATTGAGAGCTTCCTGAATTTGTTGCCTGCAAAACAGAATATATTAAATTGCTTTATAGATTAACATTTATGCAAAATGATTCTAGAAAAATGACAGTTGGATTTCATATCCCAAGATTCAAGAAACTAACCAGCACAGAGTCAAAAATTATTAGGTAGAGTGAGATTAAATAGGACGTGAAATGAAGACTATTGATCCAATGTTACTATTTTACACACAAGTGGGAAGATTCGGAATTTTGAATGACACGAAACCCACCTTATTCTTGCTATCTGGAAACACTCAGCTCGAATCAAGTAATTTCAAATTCAGTATTCAAACCCAAGATTTCCTTGTGTGTGTAAAGTCAGTCAACGGATTGAGAATTAAAATTTCCTGAACATAGTAGTCAGCTGCAGCGTAAAAATTGTATACTTTATATAATTAATAAAAAAGATAAAGTTTATACCGTTGTACTTCAAATCTTTCCAAATCATTCATTGCTTGAAAATCAGACTGGACCTTATTCTCCTCGTGTTCTTCACTGCAAGCGGAAATGTCCCAAAGCTTGAACTTTTAGTTTATCAAATGAGAAAATAAAGCTTAAGCAATCGTAGTACCGAAAACGATACTTTCAAAGTGTTAAGAATTCGTGTACCGCTTTCAATATGTGCAATCTCAACAACATGAAATAACAAATAGATCTGGAAATAAAGCTACCTTTTGAAATTCACTTGTGACTGTAAATGTTCGTTGACAAAATCACGAAATGATGGACAAACAACATCGAGTAGCGTAATGAATGCTGACATTGCATCAGAAGTACTTAAGGTACCCAAATCTTTCCAAGCTTTCCTGAAATGTGAAATCTGATACCGATTGATGACTATAAAACATTCATTTGACAAACAAGAAATTATTCCTTACAAACTGAAAACAAACTGCTATTTTTTAATTTTTAGAAGTAACGTGCTGTCTAACAAAAACAAAAAAAAAAACACACAAACCATATTAACAATTTAAAAAAAAAGTGATACCGTACTTCTGAGATTAGTCTGGTTCAATGTTTCTGATTTAGAGGCCATAGGATAAATAGCAGGTATGAGATAAAAATCATAAAATTATAAAATTTTGCAGCGATAAGAAAAGCACCAGGCTCACGAAACTTCCAAATTTTCCCGAAATTTTGGTAGTGGAATCCATTATTCTCAAGCATATATAGGCCAGGATTATCAGTCTTCGAAATTTTAATTTGGCAGATTTCTAGGAGAAAACTATGAATTTATTGAAAGTGAATTAACTGAAGCATGCTTAGTTATATATATATATATATAATTTGTGAAGTGACACAATGTGAGTTGACAATAATGAGCCGACGAAAGAGAAGTGGAGAGAAGGATGAATGTTAACAAGCCTGTGAATGATGTAAATTCGTTTGAAAGGGTTCAGTAAGAGAAAATCTTTAGTCTGTGGCTGCTTTTTGGGATGAGCTGTTGATATGATGATGGGCCGATTTTTCTGCTTTCATGGGGACTGCTCTAAACCGTCTGGATATAAATCGGAACTGGTGAAAAATAACGGTTAGGAGCCATTAAAAACTGAGAGTTGTAGGCAGAAACAGGGAAAAATACGCCAAGAATATGATAATATTTATATCAGGAGGGACATTAAAAGAGACGACACAACACACTGACAAATCACATATAGACTAACGATATGTTTTTAGAAGATGTAAAAAAAAATGAAAAAAGGATGCAAAAATTTTAACTCAGCTCTTAGGTCAGTACCAACGCTTAATGAAAACTTAGAAAAAATTCATAATACAAGCAGTAAGCAAGTTTGTACCTATTGTTTAAAATCAGTATATTACCTTTCTTCGATAGTGAGAAACACAGGCTTTGCACAGATACAAAATACTTTTCAAATAGTAATAGAAATATCAGTAAGAGCAAATTTACCAAGCTATACCTGCACTTTTTTATATCTACAACTTTTTATGAAGCTATAGATATAAACAAATTTTAGAGTAGTCAATCTGTCTTCTTCTTTAAGTAATGTTAAAACTTTACTAAGTTTCAACACATGGTGCATATATTAGATACCCAACATAAAAACTACAATATCACATTTGGAGCATTTTTATATTGTGCATTAAACGGACTAAACGGAATAATTTGAATAACTTCTATCAAAGTTCAGAATGCAGAAATTGTGCATGAAATAAATATATCTTATTAAACCAACTCTTTAAAAAAACTGAATTATGGACACTATTACTAACAATTATCTATTTCATGTTCTTTCTTTTTCATTTGTGAACTCGCTCTCACTAGATTGACAAGTCATTAGTATACACAATATTTTTATTACTAAATTCTTTGCATCGACAAACACCTTTATATCGATTTCTCACTCCAAGAATTTTTTTTTTGTTACTCCAAGATTTCCAAAAATCTCAACACAAGAAATACCATATCTATTTTAAAAGATTTTCTTTCACCATATCAACATAACAAACAAATGTTCCTACGTAATAGAAAAAAATCATTTTTTGGAAAGCATATCGCTACGACTTGTCATGCATGATAGAAGTTTTTTTACCCAATTGAAGATTGTAAAAAAAGTGGGCAAGGAACAAAAGTAGATAAAAAAAAGTAGAGAATAAAATTCAAAAATAATTTTCGCACACAACTGACGGTAGTAAACCATTTTAACATCAACGTACACTATTAAAAAAAATGAAGTGAAGCAGTAAGCAAACAAAAGCTTTTCGTATGCAGGTGCATATAGAAGTGTGAATAGTTGTTTTATGCGTATAAATGTATGAATAAATATATATTTTTCATGTTATAAAACTGTAATATCCTTATATACGCGAGTATGTTTAGCTCTTCCACAAACAAGCTACAATCTCCACTTAAAACAAATTATCCACTAAGTAATTGAATTTAATCAAAAAAAAAAAGAGTCACTAGAGAGGTTCACTGAATGAAATACTATCGATTAATAAAAACAAGTGAAATCCAAAGAAAATCTGAAGATCAACAAATATGCTGCTAGGTGTATTGAATTCCGCTGTCCATTTTGGAACAGATAATTCTGCTTCAGGAATAGGCTATAAAACTAATGCAAAAAGCTTACATACAAAAAGTATTCAACGAAACAGTGTATGACAAGAATTAAAGTTTCTTGAAATTTCTACTAGCAGACTTACGTTCTATCGCTACCAACAAGGTCAAACCATCCAGAATCATCTGCAGTTGCATCATAAGGACCGTAGCGTACCTGCTTTGAATATGCCATGAATAGCAATCGTTTTTCGTAGGGTACCATAAGCTCACAACTGTGTTTTCTTCCTTAAAAAAGGTAAAGGTGTAGTAATAACGATACTCTTATATTATCATCCATGACAAAGCAAAAGAGATTCTAGAAGCATCTAATAAAATATTTCTGCATTGACTATTGTGGCAAAGAATAATAAAATCTCAACTGATACTATTGGTAGCAACTAAGGATATCATTTCCAGTAGGATACCTCGATAAAAAGATATGGCCAATTTGTATATATCTTCCAATGGCGCTCCAAATTTGTTCATAATTAAGTCGGTTTCTCCAATAGCCATATCACCGTCTCGTTCAGATGCCCGGTTCTCCATAAGTAATTAACCTAAACAAATCTAAGAAGACTAGAAAGACAGGCGTACCAAGCGTCAAAAGCGAAATGAATGGGCAACGATATTTTGGTGCGGTAAAAAGTGTGAAGAACAAGATGAGGTTCACGACGAATAACTGACCAGATTATTAGCTTTATGTAAGCAGACAAAAATTATGTGAGTGAGAAGCACTATCGCGCTTTTCACTTATCAATATTTCCTTTCACTTCAGTTTTCAAAAAATAATTTATAAAAAAAAATGGACGGGTAGAACAATGTAGTTTAAGAGTAATTTAAGAGACCTCTCCCCTCCGTAAATCTACAACAGTCATCCACGAAGTTGGGAGAGAAGGGACACTGCCACGCATAAGTACAGAAAATAGAAAAGAAATGGTACACTGGAAACAGAACAGAAGAATGGAGTCGGCCAAGCCGCACAATGCCGGTGGTCATGTAGAATAGTGGCACGGATTACCATGGAATTCTTTTTTGCAATGACAGATCGTTTTGTGGGTGCAATGGCAGAGTAGGGTAATAGAGTAGTTGGACAATGACCGCTTCTCATGTTTGAGCTTACTTCCCTCCACAGGGTTATCCGTTTATTGCGAACTCTATTTCGGGATGGAGAGATTGTAATTTCCCAATTAATTTTAATTTTAAAGATGCACAGTCAGTCATCGGATGACCGCAAATTAGGAGTTATGTCCGGAATTAAGGACGTAACATCAATCGTACAAACATTGCCTTCGGGCAGCTCTACATCACGTTCGGTCGTTAGCCAGCAGAAATCGCTTCCAGACTCGCAAGCAGTTTTACTTGCCAGTGGTTCCGTTCCACCAGGCACCTCACTCAGGTTATTTTTTTATTCGTATAAAATATGAATTGATGCCTTACTTACATGAATTGTATGCATCTGCATAGCCTTGCATAGTCAACGTCGAAGTAATCCTAGTGCATAGCAATCCTTATATTTAGTCATTTTTAAACTAATTTCAGAGATTTTGTGAATGACCTAGACAATTATGTACCAACAATACCTGATGCTGTTACAATTCATTATATGAAGAAAAGTGGAGTTGATTGTGCAGACTCACGGGTTATACGTTTATTCTCACTTGCAGCTCAAAAGTTTACATCAGATATTATTTTGGATGCTATGCAGCAGGTATATTGTTCATTGCAGAAGTTAAGGAGAAAGAAGGTGTCTTTTTCCCAGTTGTATAATATTTTCTTCTTGTCTTGAATTGTCTTATCTTTTTTTACAAACGAAATTTTCCTCTTACAGTTAGAGAAACTATAGAAACAGTAATGTTCGTGAGTTTAATTGCACATGACATTGTTTTTTTACAAGAATTCTTAAATGGATGACATTGCTTAGCATTTCAACGTTTGAACTTAATGCTGAGACAATTTTTGATTATTTTAGGTTCTTTCAAACATTAGCATGTTAGTCACTTTTATATTGTTCATTTCTCGGAAACTCTTCAGGCACGTATGAAAGGGTTGGGACAAACAAAGAAAGGTACCAAAGAAACACGTTACACGCTAACTTCAGAACTATTGGAACCCGTGCTTGCTGAATATGGTATCGAATTGAAAAGGCCACCGTATTTTCAGTGACTGTCACTGAATACTAAAAAATACATAAGCATAGAATTTGAGTTTTGTTCTGTATAATCGTCATGTATTTACTTTAATCATTTAATGTACATACTCCATGATTTTATTGTTCACTGGAACTGTGGGATCATTTTGAACAACTTCCTGTAACACGTATCAAAAATAGTCTTTTATATATAAATCCTTTTATCTCTTCCTATTGCCCAGATACCCTTTTAATGGAATCACGGAAACCTTAAAATATGGCGTTTTTTTCAAATCTTAAAATAATCTAAATCGCGGTTTTCATTTCTTCTCGCAGAAAATTTCAGATCCTTTATCAATGAAACTGCCATTAATAGTAATATTTTTGGAAGTATTTCATATATCTTCTGCATACTTCTTTGGAGATATATTTTTGAGTATTTTCTGTTATAAAAAATTGAGTACCATGAAAAAAATTAAAATTCTTAACTAAATATGGTGTCTCTTGCAAACAAATTCATAATTTTCATGATTCAGAATACTGATAAGGATTTAATTTGCATGGATATAATGGACTTGCTGGACTGCTCTGGAAATAAAGTTACGAAACCAAATTTTAGGAAACAACCATGAGGTCTAAAGTGTTTGTTTATAAATCATGCAAAAATATGACCCATTTGGCGTGTCGATTTTGCAATGATGAATCCGCGGTTCATGTTGTTGATCCTCTGCTGGATTTACATTATCGCTTTAAAGATATGAAAAGGCTTAAATGCATGATTGAAGCGAGGTAAGCTTAAAATTCAACCCGAATGATTGATAAATTGTACTGGAAAATAGGGGATTGAGTTTTAAAAGAAGTTGAAATTCGTAGGACGATAAATGCTATTGAAAAATTTTATATTGACCTTTTATCATTGCAGTATTTTAAAACATTCATTGCCAAGCTTATACACAGTTTTAAAAACTTCGTAATTTAATAAGTAGCAAATAACTAGTTTGTATTGCGGTATTATGATCAATATGGTAATGCAAACTGTTTATGACTGTTCATTTTATATTCAGTTATCGCAGTTCTGATATTTAACGAAAATACTTGTTGTTTTAGAGGATTGAAAATTGATGTTGAAAGCGTTGCTGCAAATTATAATAGATGGTGGAATGTTTACACAAAGTGGCGTGATTCTACTGCTAAGGTGCCTTTTTATTCATTTACTAGTCCAAGTGCACAAATTTTATTTCAAAAAATTCGTAATTTTATTTTATTTTATTTTTTTTTCTTTCATAATAATTTATTGAATACGAGATGAGATGGCATCAAATTAAAGTTTTCATGTAAAATTTGCATGTTTTTATGTACAATTTTATAAAACTGTTTTAGTCGCAGGCAGAAAAGTTATTGCGTAACCGCGAGTTAAGGCAGTGCATGCTGAAAGAAAGTGAGGGATTGCTGGATGCTTTGAGGTTACCAAATGATTTATCAGCCGATACTATGTGTGAAGTTACCGCTCCTTTGTTCAGTGAAGTTGACTATGAACAAAACAACAGGCATATATTTTTTTTGCAAAAAGCGGGTATGATAAAGGTATCATATTCACTAATAGATTTTTTAATATTCTTTATAATAGGGCTCTCTCATTCACTGAATTCTAAGTATGACTGAAAGTAAATCTAAAGCTTTGGATTTTTTGTGCGGTTCTATTAATTTGGTAATCACACCAGAATAAATTTAACTTTACTTTTTGCAGGTAGAACCTTCAATTTCAAATGCACATCTCATAGGACTCCCAGCTAGTTTGCAGTATTTTCTGCAAAAGTTGTTCCGTGAAGAACTTACTGGGAATATTCTTAATGTAATAGTTATAATTTTTGACGAAAATTTATGTGCCTTTTCACACTGATAAGGCTGTATCGTAACCTCTTGTTACCTCTCGAAGAGATTCAAAATTAACCATCGGACTTTTTATAAGTCTACTATAATTCTTGCTCTATTGATCTCCTGCATTCATTATGCATACATAACTTCTTATAACCCGACTTTTGCATAAGAAATAGCTAAATGTTGTGATTTTTTTTTGAGTGTAATTTTTAGGTTTCTCCACCCTACTTTGTGCGTGGTGCAATAATCGATGGTGTGAATATGTCAAAGGAGTCTTTCCCGCTATTTGCCAGTGATGCGCATAAAAGATCTCTCTATTTGACAGGTATTTCTTTTATTTAATAATTAACTGCAGTATTTTATGCATACTATAGCTATTTTTAATTTATCTACTTTCCACACTTCCACGAAGCATTGCAACTTCCACTACAAAGCTAAACTTGCAAAGACTTAGTTTTATAAAAATGCTAGATGTTTTTGTATAATCTTTGCTGAAATAGGAGAATATTGCTGTACATAACACTTCAACTGTTTATAGCTTAATCAATTCATTACTTAATATTATTAGCCTATTCAGTATCTTCATAAATCATTTCCAAGTCAAATTAACAGAAATCCTTTATCTGGATTAGTTTCATTATTTTCTAAGCGATAAAATTTTAATCGATTTTTTGAATGAGATAAAGAAAAAAAGGATTTTTTATGGCTTCTGCACAAACATCTACGTTCTTACTGTCATTGTAAGCCATTGATTTAAAAACCCTCAAAACATTTCCTGAAACTTTGGTCGATTCTTGTGAGACGATAAATGGTAAAATGCTTGAATCATCAAATTAAGTTCAAAGAATAGTAATTTTAGGTCATAGTATCCCTTCGCTGGTTGCTTTGTTTGTGAAAAAATCCTTCACGATGAAGACAAATAGATGGCCTCTTCGTTTGCTAAGCAGTGGAGCTTCTTATAACATTCCAGGCAGCGTACCATCTTCCATTCTTAATTTGAATAATATTTCACAACGATTAAAGATAGTGCTGCTGTCACTGTGTAGAACGGACGAGGAAGAAGACAGTGAATATAAATTTCTGACTAAATCAGTACAAGCTATTTTGGAAGACAAATTATCTCTAGAAATTGCTTCATCGTTTGTTCCTGCTTATAAATTATTAAATTTCGAATCTGGTGCAACTGGCTTGTCAACTTCAACTGAAGTTGAGGTAACTGTTTTCTTAAAATATTTTTTCATTTTTTTAATTTTTATATCATTTTTTTAAATTTTTTATTTTTATATCTGAAAAGTAGTAGTTAAATATACTGAATTTGTTAATTTAAAAAGTTTAATTTGATTTATGCATTACTCTGGTTTTCTGTATATTTTATTCGATTTAACGGAAGCATCATATATACGGACCTTTTGCATGGCTGTATTAACTTTCGTTGAAGTCAATTAATATATGTTCTATAAATCAAAAATTTGTCATTTACTGTTCAAAGAAGTATCGAGATTGTTTACTAGTAAGATTTCCCAATATTCAGATAGCTCGTATTTCTACGATTGGTTCATATATCTCCCGTCGATTATGTATTTTGCTTGATTCGAAACCGAAAAATGTTGATTTTGTGCGAATGGTTTTTGTTGACATTGATCTTACAAGGTATAGAAGGATCTTTTTTTAAAAACATTGCTTTTCGAATGAAAATTTGTAGTATGTCAAAATGTAAATCTTCTATAAATTTGCTTTTTCAGAATCGTTGCTTCATTGATCGAAAAACATGTGATATCTGGAGAGTCTGTGCCAGAAAGCATCAATTCTTTTCTTACTCGCTCACTTATTCAGTCTTTAAATTCTCAGAAATCATGAAAGAATGGGAATTCTATCATGTCATATGTTCCTTTAAATAATTTGTCTTAATTATCTTTATTGAATTTAGTTTTTCTGCTATTTCTCAATCATCTTCCTTGCAGTGAAAAAAATGATCTTTCATTGTTAAAGATCAAGTGACAATTCCTATTATATTTGATAATTTATAAAAGTCAAAGAAAGAACTGTGACCAAAATTCTACATTGGAAATAAATTTTTCTGGCTTTGTACGCTTCGTCCATTTCAGAAATTCAGTATTTGATTATGTTATAAAATCTATGTGTGTATGTTCTTTCATGCAGGCTTAACCATGTAGTACTTAAGTTTGTCTGTTAGACAATCAGAGCCAGTTCTGCTTTGTTTCGATTGGAATATTTAATTTCTTACAGATAATTCGATTTTATACATTTCTTTATTCAGTCTTTTGTTTTGTTTGTAAAATAAATTCGTGTCTATTTTATTTTTTGGTTCGATGCAAACAAATTTTTGCTTTTATGTGTTTCCTTTAATTATAAGCTTTTCCTACCTGTATTCATAAACTTTGTAATTCTTGATGACATGCGCGTCTTATAATTACTTTGATGACAGCCGCAAGTTGAGTGATGTCTTACATCAAATCGTTTTGAGGTACAGAACTTTTATATTTGTGCTGAACTGTGCCAATCACAAGAATAGAAAATATGCTTGAAATTTGATCTCAATTTATTCTTGGTATTTTCGTAAGACAAATGGAATCGTTTCATACGATAGGATGGATTTATGCCCCAGAAATCCTTTCAAGAACGACATCAGCAGTGTGCTGATGAACGTATTATACCGATGCGACGAAAAAGAATGATGAAAGGATGTGCGATATTATATGAAAAGGTGTTTGAAGGAGTGTTTAGGCACTCGATATGCGTTTATTTGAATTTATCGTGGCAAGGTCACTTCAACTAAAGGAATTTTTTTTCTGCTCTGTGATGCATAAAAATGACTCCTCAAACGACATTTATGTTTTTTGTAGATCTTCTGAGGTTCATCTGAAGATGGATGGTCGTATTTTTGTAGCTTTTTTTTGCTTTCACTTATTTTCATTCGCTTTTTTTCATTGATTTTCCTTTTTGAAGAAGCTAATTTTTTCTTTCATTTCTTTTGCCATTTTTATCTTATTTATATTTTAAATTCAAATGAATACTACTGTGACTAAGTTTGCAAGAAGTCAGAGTTTTGTTGGAAGTATAGATTAAGGTGACGTAACTACCATCATGGGTTTTAACATTATTAGTGATCGAGGCTACCCATCAAACTGATATTTTTGTATGTTCTGGTCTTGAACCGGTTTCAAGTGCGTTGCTTAGCAGTTAAACTGTTTTTCTCTAACTCATTTTCATTGTAGATGCAATTTGTTCTCTTTCCACGTTATGACTCTTCCGTATTTTTTGGATTGCATCATTTTTCCATAAGTGATTAATTAACATTATGTTCTAATTAGAGTTCTTTATGGTCATCTTGTATCTGCCAGTATCTAACTTATGATGAGTCTTCCTCCAGTTAAATAGATCAAATATAATTTTACCTGTCACTTCGAGTGTCTGAAGTAATTATAGAGCTAGTCAGCATTGCTTTGCATTTGTTTTGACATTTTGTTCTGGTTGTTTTTTCCTCCTTTAAAAAAGCGACATTTCAAGAACCAGTCCAATTGTATTGTTGTTTGGAGTTGAAGCATAGAGCGGTAAAACTGTTGGAGATGTAATAAATTGGTAGTAATCTTGAGATGACCTATTTGCATCTTTCTTCTTCAGCTTTTCTTTATTGCTCTTCTCTTTAGTTTCCTCCTTCAATTTCAATTTTTTTTTTTTTTTTTGAGAATGTTATGTATTTCTTAATGTTTCTGCGACATCACTGATTGCTTTCCTTCCAAAATTTTTTACTCTTTATTCTTGAGTTTTCAAAATTCAGGAGTTTAAATACGATGAGATGCGAACAAAAGATTTAGTACAGAATGATGTGAAATAAATTGATGCGACAAATACGGAGCTCTGCAAAGAAATTGGAAGCTTTCTGACCATTTCATGAAATAGGTTTGCCTCGTTAGATCTCCAAAATGCAGAAGATGTACGTGTCCTCATATGTCAACCTAAGGATCTTAATTTAACTTAGAGCAGTTAGTAAACAATAAATCTAGGACCAAATTCACTGTATTTAGTTTTAGTGGGGCATTGGAAGGATTTTATTTCACTAATAGAATTTGCTTCATCGGTCAAAGTCAAAGTTCAGCAAAAATTGTCATCAACCTTAGCCAAAGAGTGGTACTGGAAGGTAGTGACCAGGCAGTCACATACTGTGTACAAGCGGTGGGTTAAAAGTAACTCTGCTGTGAAATATTAAAGTGACACTTTCTTTTTCCTTTCAAAATGATATTCAACATCTTTGGTCATTTATTTTATCATTACTATTACTTAAATTCTTTAAATTGCATAACACGTCAGTAATACGTGAAGAGGAATGGATGGATAAAGATTGGAATGAAGAGAAGAAGGATGAGTAGTGCATTCGCTGGTGACCATGTTAAGTAATTTGCGCTGCGAAATTTCTTTTAAAAATAAGTTACAGCCTATGTTTTCATGAGATGTTGACTGTAGGTGAGATATTTATTCAACTTTTCAGTTTTTAGCCAATAAATTGAAATATTTTCAACTATTCGATCAAAAAGTCTGCAGTGCTTGACAATTTCTATGTGTACTTTTAAAAGACTAAATTATTTTTCAGTTACATTTTTCCCACTTACAGTTGGCTGCGATTATGCTAGGAAAATTTCATCGAAAGCTGATGTACTCCAGAATGTATCGTCGATAAAATCATCAGTAAAAGTGTAGAATTTTTAAAACATTTTATTAATCCTAATAAATTTTTGAGAAACGACATATCAAAAGACGCAAAATCGAATTCACATCTTCTGCTGGAGTAATCAAAAAATCTAAAGGAAAATCACAAAACTGATAAATTTTGAAAACCTCAATTCTCAACATAGAAAGCAATAGAAATCGATATTTCCATTGAGTGGAAAAAATCCGGACGGAGAGAATTGTATGGTTGAATAATCGAATGTTTTCGAGACTTGATTTCATTTTCACCAGGTCGAAAAAATTATAAACTTTTGGACCTGCATAAAAGCACGTACGTAGAGTAATGGAAAATATGCCTTGGTAGTATCAGGTGAGTGGGTTGAAATGTTTTTGCCTAACAGTTGTTCCCAGAGGCTAATATTACTTCTTATGATTTTATACAAATAGTTGAATAAAGGAGATTTTAGACAGTGATGAATGTGTGTGTCCTTACTGACATAATAAGCAACTTCTTTTTTTTTTTGATATTTGTTAAATTTGATAAAATAAGAAAAGAAATACAGGAGCTAGAAGAAATAAGAAATGAAGGAAAGGAAAAAAATAGATAATGCAGTGTTGATTGGTGCGGAATGCAGTTTGATATCTTCTCCATCGTCTTCCTTTCCATTCTAAAGAGGCATTTATGATTTCTGTGCTGATTCGTCTTTTATTTGCATGCCTGACAACAGGTCACATTCTTCCTTCGCTTTCCACTTATTTTTCTCCTCCCAATCATTTCATCATGGAGATTTACTGGATACTGAAGTATAGGTGTATGAGATCACGAATTCCTTCTACTGGTGTCATGTGTATGTTTCATTAGAGGCATTCTTTAGAGAGAGTATCATTGCTATATCGTTGTAGGCAGCTTCCTTCCTTTACAACTCCAGTTCGCCATCTCTTTTTTCAGAGAAGTTTTCTACCGTTTCATTAATGACCATTAAATCTTTTGAAACATTTCACATACCATGCCGTATACCAAAATTGTTTCTTTACCATTTCCATCTTCAGCCAATTACCGTTTTTGCAATGATTTTTCTTTATTATTGTCTTGTTAGAAATTTTTCACAAATATTCTGTATTTATAGCTGAATTTATCGTAATTTATCCTAGTGTTTCCATGCTATCATACATAAGCTTCAGGACACAAGATTACTGAGCTTAATTTTATCATTATAATTGCTTCTTTAACACAGCATTTTCACAAACATGATTTTATCATTTATGCTTTTAATCATTGCAAGTGAAATGGACGACCACTGTTGTCATATAGCATATATTTACTTTGGTTTTTTTTCTCTTCTGCATTTTAACAATTGCTTACTAATATCTACTCATCTTATAAAAATAAAAACTTCACACTGATTTTTACATTCTAAAAAGTGAGAATGAGAATATGAAAATTTTCTCACTCTATATTACAGATAAGCCAATGCTACAAAGTCCCAGTTAAAGCTATAAGCTATATCAGCCCTATCACTCACTTGCTTAGTTTCCGCGGAACAAAAGATCATTACATGCTTATTTCAATTTCAGAGGATAAAAGTAGCTACGAACTTTTCATTAGTTAAATACAGCTTAGATAGTGTTTTCGAGAACATTTCGTTAGATACCAAAAGTTGACCTTGAACTGATATTAGGTGTCCAGTAATACAGTAGTGGATTGATGATTGCTTCGCCTTTCGATTCTTGTCGTCCGCAATTGGTGTTGGTGTTGACGAGGCAGTGAGTAGATTGAAATGCATCGTAAGTCCTTCATGTCCCGGTTGTAGTAACAACAAGATGGATGCATCACACCTATCGCATGTTATTCTGTCTGTTGTCTTCACTCAGTAACTTGTCACAATTTTAGCGATCAAAAATTATATTAGTAATTTTAAGTATAAAGTAGAAATTGGTTTTTTTTTCTTTTATGAACTCTACTATTTCACATTAGCCTCATAGTACCATAACGTTATGACAGTTAAACTTTCTTTTATATCAGGAATAACTTCTAACTGCACAGTGTTTACGGAGTTTACGGATATGTATCGCAGCGTTACCATGAAGTATGAGGGAAACGTAGCTAATGCAAAGTGTATATCTGCTCAATTCATATCGCTTATCATTTACCCATCCTGCAAAGTGCATTTCCAGACTATCTCTTATTTATTTCAACATTTGCTATCATTAATATCCACTTACCTTTATTCCAATGAAAGCAAAAAGATAAAATTTGAACTAATCTCATCGGTTTTAATGATGTATTGATGATCACTTCAGTTATGCACACTGTTTATTGAAGGAAAGAAGGAAAAGTTTCCTTGAGACAGCAGACAAAAAGGTACTGTACTTAGAAGTGATGTATTTCCTCATAATCCTTCCTCTTCTAATGATGACTCTTGAAAGATCGGTAGGAATGCGAAGAATGGCGGAGATGACAAAAACATGATTTATTACAAATGAAATGGCGGTGAGTAGCGCATCGTTGATCCAAATTCCATGCGAAATAGAATGGACGAACGAATGAATGGATGAATGATACAAATATAATGAACCAAGGAAAGAGATATGGGTGGCCTCTGCATGTATCAAATGTTTCCCATTCCCATTAAAAACATCCGCCTATTATTTATAATGTTGACGAATTTAAATATAACAAACCATTTTGGAAATGCTTCAAAATTATTTCAAAATATCAATTACATTTGCTTTTACTAGAAATAGTCGGAAAACAACGTGTTCTGTTACTTAAAAAAACCTATACAGTTATCCATTTTAGTTTTCTTTTTGAAAATGTGGATCTAACAAACAGTCTTTCTTAGTCGACACAGTATTACTAAGGCTTATCGTAGTGAAAATCTCATTTCTCTGAAGTTTTTTATGTATTTTAAATGGTTTTCCCTAGCAGTTAGCTAAAGTCATCGGAATACTGTTCTTTCATATCTTTTTTTAGTATTAAATATTTCCTTCTCATTGCTAACAAATTGCCGGAATGATTCATTAGATTGATACTACCTGATTTGGTATGTATCTGTATGCTTGGATTTGAATCTGTGTGTGATCATGTCAACTAAAGAATGTTATCCAATTAAGGTAATAGGTACTTCTTATTTAACGTTAAATTTTCTTTTTTTTTTGCTGAAAATATCATCTGACTATTAGAAATTTAACTCTAGATTTAAATTTGAGCTCAAGTTTATCCTAATTTAAAACAATTTCATTATTCGTTTATGATAGCTTTGAAAATGTTTCATCACTAGCATAGTGTAATACTAATGTTAAAAAACAAGAAACTAATAAAAAGGGTATCACTGAATTCAAAAACATGCTGAATTAAGGATCACAGAATAATGAAATTAAAAAAATTGAAAATAAACATACCATCAATCACAAGGTCTAGTCATCTGGAAGTATTTTTCTATTTCCGGAAACACATTTTGTGATGGAATTGAAACAACGATCAAGAAAGAATGAAAAGAAGATGATGGGAAAGTTGCACAACAGCGTGGTTTTAAAGTTTCATCTATAAATCATGGAAAAAAGAAAATACAGTGATCAGTGATAGTGTGAAACTGTTCGTTAGCATATGCTATCAGTTAACAGCTACTGAAAATGGTTTTCGTTCTATCTGAAGCTTGGATGATGTTGAAGTGAAGATGAGACTGGATTCCTTCTGGAATCATCTGAATCTTCATTAGACAGGAGCAGGTTGAATCTTCTAGCAGCGCTCTTGTCCCATCTCCCCTTCATTGTCACATTCAGATACACTCTCTCTAATCAGTTTACATGCTCATTAAGCGAGTCTGTCCGTGCATCCATGCATATTTACACACATATATAAGCATCACACGGTGACGTTTGAAGTCCCTTCCTTGTAAATATATATATATGTGTGTATGCATGTGTGTGTATGTGTGTGCACATAGGCACACACATTGTCTGTGCATAGCTGGAATTCCTTAGCATGGAGAACCGGCTCCCGAATTCTACTCCCTCTCTCTCTCTCTCTCTCTCTCTCGGAAATTTACAGATATTGAATGATCTCCCGCAGTATTTCTTCTTTTCTCTGTCTATTCCCTCGTGTTCTCTGGTTCATTTATTTGTTCTAAAAATTCCTGAAATTTTTCTATCTTGCCGAAATAATCATTTCCATAAACCTTTTTCTTTGTGCAATTGCTTCGGAGTTAATAGCACTAATGTTGGCGAGCTGATCATTTAACATTGAAATTTCTTCTTACACTGTGATAAGTTTACTGTAATCATTATACTTCTTAGAGAATTAGTCTGAAGTGATGTGAAGATTTTAGTGGATTAATTGACAAACAAGTCTTAATTGTTCATGAAAACGTATTCAATTATGACTCATTTGTCATCAGCTGTTTTATTCTGCTTACATAGCTTCTTTCACTCAATCACATCAACTGGTGACTTCTTTTTCCCTTAAAATAGTCGTCAATTAATTAAATGAATTTTCTCAAAAACTTTCAAAAAAAACTTTCGACATTAGCCACAGCATTACCACCCATTTCTCATGATGGAAAGATCACTTTTCTCCTGAAAATTCTATTCATGTTTGTCTTATCACGTTAATCTTGAAAGAAATATGTCTGGAAATGTACCAAAGTAAGAGTACTTCAAATTGCTTTGCCCATCACTAAAGGATATTTTAAACCGTACATGTATGATACTCTTGGGATGCTTCAACTTCATTTATTCTCTTGTTTACTTCAACGGAAACGGACCTTTCTTCAATAACTGGTTGAAACAAAAAAAGGAAAAGAATTTCTTCGTTTATTCTAACAGTCAGCACGTAAATACTTCACATTGAATGTCCTATCGATTCATTCCATCCTTACTTTTCTCCTCGTTTTCTCATTTTTGATCATTATCAAAGAAATGTGTCGTGTGCTACCCTTCCCAAAATGTGTCATTCACGTATGTTATGATATGATATGAATTGACATGTTTGTATATACCTTTCTGTCTATTAAGGTGACATACCTTATCAGTATGTACGTATCCATTCGTGTATGTGTGCACATCTTTGCGTGATTTTACTTCTTACTTGTTACTTTTATGTGGCTTATTGCTCTACATTATAAGTGTAAATTTTCTCGAGAATCACTGTTTCTTCGGCGGTTGTTTCTTTATCCATCGTCGATTTAATTGTTTGCTAGGCAATTAAGTTTGGAATGCATTTTTTCTTTTTTGAATGCTTGCTATTTAATGAGTGAGCCAGCAGTAGTTTATTTGTTGGTACGGCAGGGATGCATCTAGTGAATATAAATGAGATCGCTGCTTCTTCGGGGATATAACTAAATGATGCAGTTATTTTTCATAGGAAACCTCTCCTCGGGATATATCGAGCAACACATTGATACATCTAGTATATTCATGCAGAGGTAAACAGTAGTTAGTTTTGTTTTCTCGAATTTAACCTCTGTAATGTGAAAAACTATTCAAAAAATTTATAATTCCTTACGAGAATAAAGATAGGTTTCATTAAGTTCAGCGAATAATTTCAAGGTTATTTTTCTTTTTTTCTTCAAATTTTAATAGATATTTTACAAGTGATGACTGACCTCTGAAGGTTTGCGTTTTTTTCTTTTTTTGCTATGGAATGATGTGATTCAATTTCGTTTTTTCAAACTTCCAACTTTTTAATGCTGTCATCATCTCTTCATTAAGCAAATATTGTACTGTTGGCTACTTTTTTGGAGCTAGTACTAACGATTTACTCTTTTAATTGATTAAGCCTGCGACTTTTCATATAGGACATTAAAATTGAGAAGTTATTATGGATAATTTAAAGTACGGATTCATTTTTTCTAAATGGATATTTAGAATGGAATGATAAAATAATAATTGAATATTTCAAAAATGCAACGCTTTAAGTGAAACAGGTGATTTTTCTACAAGTTAAATTATTGCTATTTCTCATAAGACGATCATTTAAATTTTGACAATTTAAAAATATTTTTTTTTTAACTATCAAACTCTAAGTCTCCAAATCAGATACGGTTCTGAAACAGCGAGAAGGAAGTATAGGAGTGTTTCAAACGAGAAACCTGATACAGTGACTTCTACTTTAGTAAGGTTTTTTTTATGAATTCATAGTGTTTCATTAATAATTTTGATGAAATTGGAGGGTATTCCATATCTGGAACTGATGTCCTTCTAATTAATTTATATCTTAACAAATTTTTATGCACAATGTGGTTAGTTAATAAACTGCTAATCTATTAGTGACCAGGAATTATGGCCAGCAGTGTCAATGTGCATGCCTCCTCTTTCGACAGAGGATATTTTTGAAAGGATGTAATAATTATTTGCAATGAAATATATTCATGCCATTATATACTTACTTTTTTTTAAAATTCATTTTGTTACCATCGTTAACGGAATTTGTGTTTTCGGGAATGCGGGAATGAATGTTGAAGTAAAATGATTCCGAACAGAAAAAAGGATATGTTTGCTCAAGGTCATGCGGTATTACATACAAGAGAATGTGGAAGAGGGGACAAAAGGGAGGTAGAGGGTTGGTTCAATTGACCTCGAATAGCTATGGCGTACCCCCGAAATGAAATGTCATTTCCTTCCTGACCTGTCCCTTTGCTTTCTCCTCTTTCGTTCAGTTTTATTTCTTTCAAAATTAATTGTATTATTCGAAAAAGTTATTCCTGAGTTTTTACGGATTCATTTTTTTGAATTCCTTTTCTGTAACATTCTAATGATTTCAGCAGAGTTATTATTTAATATCATTACACCGCGAGCTATTTTATTAATAGATAATAAATATGAACTTTTTAAAATATTTTCATCCGCTCGTCCTCTTTATACGTCTTATACTTTCAAGTTAAATTACTGATTCAGATTGTTTTATCTTATTGATACTGAATATTTAATTACAGGCCTATTTCCTTGCACTTTAATTTGATTCATCTTAGTGAATTAGGAATGTCAGGAAGAGAAATAGACGGCACGAGTTATCACACACACACAATGATTCCTTAGAAGCGAGTTGACATTGAGGTATTGCTTTAGATCAGGTAAGACTGCAACTATGTTTACAAAGCTACCTCTTGAAATGTTTTAAGTATTTCTATAGCTCTCCTCTTTCGAGAAGAATTCAATCTATTCGAAGTTCATCGATTCAAGTGAAGAATTAGCTATTAGATGACACTGAGTTTTAGATGTATCTTCTTTGAATCGAATCATATTGAGTAATAAAGGAATGGGTAATTAATTCACATATTGTATGAAAAGTTCGCAGGAAATCGTTTTGATTGTTTATATTTTGCTTTCTTTCATTATTATCATTTTCAAAATGTTCAAAAGTAATACTAAATGATTTAGGATGAAATTATAAAAGTTACTTCTTAATTGCCACAGCTATTAGATAGACTATTTTTAGAAAGTATGCAATCTTTTACGCATAAGGTAAGTTTTTTTTTTATGGTATTTAAGGTAAAATATTTTGTAATTGCATTTATTTGTTGTTAAATGTTGAATAGACGTATATTTGCGTGACGGAGCTTCGTTTTGAGAAAGATCATGAAATTGTGCAATTAGCGACCTGTTATTATTTTAGTATAATAAAAGCAAATCAAAAAAGTGATGACGGAAAGTGATGAAGTGAATTCATACCACGGTTCTAGTTCATGTTGTTCTTCTCGGATACCACCTTTAAGTGATTCCGAACAGCGTTTATCTGAACCGGATGCACCAATCCATAATTCCGCGAATCTTAATCACTTCAACAGTGATCATGTAAAAGTTATCCCATCATTACGCACAACAATCCCAGCTGGTTATAAATATCTTCAGGTTCAAACTCTTACAAAGGAGACGATCACACTTGCTGTACATGTTAGTGTTTTATTTTCCCATTATATTTGAAGAGCGCTATTGGCATAATAAAGAAATATGTGTATACTTCCAAATTTTAACTAAACTGAATTTTTTCAGATCACATCTCTTCATAAGCAGTAATGTAAACATATGAAATTATTTTAGATTTCCACTCTATAACTTATTAAGTGTTCATAGAAAATGAATAGATTCACTTTCTGGGATATGAAAAATTTGGCTCATTTAAGTGACTTAGCTCGAGCCAATGTACTTTCAGCTATTTATATTACTATCGTTTATTAACATGTGTGTTAAGAGGGAACTTTTGCCATAGTATGTCAGTGAATATATATATAAGATATATATACCAAGGTATTTTAATATATATACCAAAATATTTTTCGTCAAGAATTGATACACTAAGTAAACCTAGTTTTTGACGATGATTTGATTTTTTAATTTGTTTCCGAGAAAAAGAATTTTCTTGTGAAAAGTAATGTCAAGAGTGATAAGCAGTAGCATTTTTTCATTTATTAGTGATACTTATTTGTATTGCATCCTATTGTTATTGCTGTTGAACAGTATTGTTGAAATAACTAGAATTAATTGCTGCATCAGAAAATGAGTGTATCAAAAGCATTGGAGACAAATAGCGTCGTCCATTACAGAAGAATCATTAAGTATTTTTATTACTGATAGCAAACAGTTCGATCTCTTTGTTTGAGGATTCTTCTGGCCTAAAGCGTTGACAACTTCAAATAAATCCCTGTTTTTTCGTTATACCTAATTTTAAAACGAAATAATTTAGGAAAAATGGTTTTCAGGTGAAATGTCGTGTGGAGGATGCATATTTATGTTGTTGTGCATATCTTGGTTTTGATGAAGAACGATTGTTTGGTTTGGCTCTCCGAACACCTTCTGAAGGCATTGGTGGTGACCGACCCAGAAATGAATTTTTTTTTTTGGATCCAAGTCGGAAAATAGCAAAATATGCTCCGAAACAGTGGAAAATATCGCATGCATGGGTTGGTGAAAATTAAAATTATTAGGCAATGGATCAAACTGTAAATATCTACACTTTGATTAGTGCATATTTTTCTCGTTTTTTTTTTCGAGATTTTGTGTTGGATGTGCTAATTATGTTTTGATGCTAGGGAAGTATTCCGCTTTTTTTCTCACAGCAGTGATCGACAGAATAGCCAACTCTAGAAATGTGAAACTATTACACTGATTTAAGTTTCTTTCCATGTACTCTCCTTTTGAAGGGGCTGTAATTGGTAGTTGTATTGCACTAACCCTCATTCAAGGCTTTGCTAATTTACCTGCAGTGATACTATTCATCCTTACGATTTACTTCCTTGCGATTTAGTTGTATTTGACTTTTATCATCCATTTCAAAGTTGAGTGCAATTTTTTTAATATAAATCAACACTGTTATTCTTACTAGAGAAATCTGACAATTAATAAATGATATGAGAATAAAGATTCATTTAATTTTAGAATACGGTTGTTGAAAGCCGCCCCTTTTTGGCTCTTCATCTTCGAGTACGCATATATGTGGACAAAGCGTATGTAATTGGGTGAGATGATGCATATATTACTTATTTGCGAACAATTCAAATATTTTTTGCTATTTCTAACGCCTAATCATGCTTAGCCGTGTTCTAGGAGAACAGGGAGGAGCAATTTAATTAGGCTATAGACCTCCACAAGTATAAATATTGCTTGTTGCAGTCAAATAAGCAAGCAAAATTCATAAGAAACAAATTTATGAAGTCATTTTTTTAAAAAGAAATTCCAAGTAGATTTCATTGGTTTATAGTAAGGACATGTTGAAATAAGCAAAGGTCCGTAAGATCCAGAATCTAAAATAATTTTTTGTTTTTTTTCGTTCTGATTTACTGTAGTAACAAATAGAAATTTACAGATCCCCCACAACCCTCAGACATTATTACCTGCAGCTACGCGAAAATCTCCTAGATCAGTGGTCAGGTCCAAATTCAGTTGCTGAAGAGCGCTGCTGGGAACTTGCTGCATTAGCACTACATGCCGATGAAAATGGCAATGATCTGTTGTAATTATTTTCCTTTGATTTTTGTGCTTAACAAAATCCAGTCGAAATCAGACATTATAGTATCATTATGTCACTAAAAATATTACTATCAAAAAAATCATCAAAAGCACTTAATCTTCAAAGAAATAACATAATTTATACGCTAAAGCTTGGCTGTTTGCATTTGTGAATATTTAATTTAAATCACTTCGGTTGAATATCGTTCTAAACTGTTCATTTTTTTCAAAATCAGCACTGCTATTAGTTAATGTTCACTTAGGTTACTTTCATCTTCAATATTTGTTTCAGATCTTTCCGAGTTGAGCGATATTTTCCGCTTTGGGTGGTGAATGTTCACGGTCTGGATTTTGTAAGGCGTAACATACCTGCTGTACGCGAAGATCTCAAATCACGCTCAAGTAATGATGCAGTAATGGAATATTGCCAACAAGCTTCTCGGTAATCCTTTATCATCTTTCGCTTTTTTCTTAAATAATTAGAAATCGATATTGAATTTCAAAAGATTCATTGCATGATAATATGCTTGAATCCCATCGTTATCAAATTTTGAAAAGAGATATACAGCAAATTTACAGTCAGTCTGCAATTTAATTTAAGAAAAAAGTGTTGTAAAATTTAACAGACCACCATTCGCGTTGAACTGTCATTTATATGGACTGCGCAGGCATAAGATGGATACATTCGATAATGCAGTTATTGGTATTAGCCCAAAGTAAGTTTTTTTTTTTTTTGAAATAGATTGTTAAAATCCTTCCTTTCTTGCTTATATTTCGATTTTTCAAATTATTAAACTTCCGGATATTTCTAGAGGGATCGAGACATCAGATGTAGGTAATGATGGAGAGAGAATTCCGCTGCGTAAGCTACAGTGGAATAGAATAGCAAAGTTAAGCTTTGATAGGCGGAAAGTAACAATAACTGGTCTGGATGGCGTTAGCTTGTCATTGTACACACAATTTGAGGACAAAGCTCGCTATTTGCTAGAATTTTGCAAAGCTTTCCACCAAGCGACTTTGTTTATCAACAATCATTCTACATTTCGTCAGAATCGTTCCAGTGAGTTCCTTTTATTAAACTAGTCGTCATTTTTATTAATTTCATTTTTGTTACACAATGTTTCCTTTCTGAAGCATTGAATTTTGAAATTTTAAAGCAGTGAAATATTGGTTACACACAAAGAAAAGGTTGTAATTTTAAGAATTCAGTAAATACTGTAAATCTCACTAAAACATATTTTTATATAAGCTATGCATATTCTTTTATATATGCATAGCTTGGAATATTTACTAGTTCAATGTATGTTATCTTTTTTGTTTAGCGAGCATAAATTCGCCGCTTTTCTGCAGCGATGATCGCTGCTTAGACGATGCACTCTACTCTCGACGTTCACTTAATTCACGTGCTTCCAGTAATAGCACATCAGGAGTTGTTTCTGACAAACTAGGAAGCGAAGCAGATAAGGGTGATTTTACTAATTTTGTGATTTGGAAAAAGTTATTTACGATAAAGGCAAAAATTATGGTAACAATGTAAAATAAAGTTAATTTAAGCTAAATTCAAATATCTACAAAAATGAAACACGCTTTTAATTGATGTAAACTATTGATTTTATTGGAATAAATCTTGTTTCATAGAATAGTGTTCTTGAGCTGAGAAGAATGCATTTGTAGATTGTGAGTGGACAGATGCATGCGGTGTCGCATCGGATTGTTCATGTGAGGAAATACAACCTTTTACGGTGGAAGATCTAGCTGGAGAAATGCACAAGGCATCGATTCACGCAACCGCTGAAGCTGTTGACAGTACCCAGGATGAAGCAACAAGTATAGAGATCGATACTGTTGGCGTGGATCGTCCCAATACTTCCTCGTAAGCTTCCTTTTGTTGGAATTTTTGCATTCAGTGCATTGGTATGTTCCACAATTTGCCAGCTGATGTTTCGATTGTTTCGTCATCACCATTAAGCTAAACAGTGTATAGGATTCCTATGTGAAACAATTAGGAAATAATTTGCAATAGTTTTACAGTGAAACAAAGCATATATTTATACCAAGGATGCAAGCTGACAATGTTTTTTTGCATTTGTGAAGAATTGTCGCTTCCATTTCAATTTCTTAATATGTTTGACTTTTAAAAATGATTTGAATTGGCAATGTGCAAAAAAGTTTTGGTAATCTCACATCTTTTTTTGAGTTGTCTTGTTTACTATTACAAAGAAATCTTGAAATAAGTTGCGACAGGAGAAGTAAAGAAGCAAATTCATCAAAAAAGGTTGTTGAAACGACAGATAAAAGGACAATTTCCGCTTCATGTTCCAGTTCTGTTAGAAGAAATGCAGCATATGTAGAAGTGAGTCTTACTTTAAAGTTAAGTTTTATTTAAAATAGATCAGTATGAGTTCTATCTATTGACAACCAAATTGTTAGCTTCTATTTATTTATCAGAAAGTGATGAATTCAGGAAGGCTGAAAGTTTTTACTATTCTGCGGTAAAAATTTTACAATGTTTGGATCTGCTCACTGTTGGTATGTGACTGAGCAAAAATTCAGATAGAGGACAAAGACGTAGCGGGAAATGCAGGTAATGTGCTGGGACCCATCTTGAAGAAGCATTCGTTTATAGACAGTGATGCAAATAGTGGCGCAAATAGTATTCTTATGCCAATAATCCAAGAAAAAGTAGATTCTTCTAGTCAAAAGGTTTGGTAAAGTTTATAACTTGTACTATTAGCTGTTTCACTCTTGAAGCTTAATGTAATAATCTCTCATAGATGTTCGGCATGAAATGATTTTTTTGTAAAGTATTTTTAAAACATTTCTGAAACTTGTTGTTTTTTATTCATTTCTTAGTGCATTTAATGAATCTCATTTTAGGATTATTGCGATGAAATGGAAAAGACAGAATTAACAATGAATGTGGTCTTGAGACAACCTCCACAGTATAATGAAACGTTAGAAGCTTTTCACACACAAAATAAGCTGCAGATTCCTTACCATCGATCAAATCCAAATTCAAACATAAAGTCAAAATGGATTACTGTGACTGGTGTCACTCCTTCCGGAGCTACTGTTTCATGTCCACTTGAAACGTCTACTGATCTCACTTCTTCTGAACCGAAACTACATTACCAGGTATTTTTTATTTCTATTAATAACTTTAAAAAAATGACTTCTAATGCAACTTTAGAAAAAAGCAATATTCTACTCATTCTTCTAAAGCTACTAGTACAGTTACTGACGCCGTAGTTTTTCATTGGTTTCTCCTTTTCTGAGAAAAAAAGATGCTATTTTATAATGAATTTGTTCCTTGCAGATGTATACAAGGTCGGGATCCCCGTTAGCGTCAATGCCCACCACTTCATATCAGCTGCCAACAGTAGGATCATCATCACGTCCTTCACCCTCTTACACACCACCCATTATGCGTACGGGGGCCAGTGGTGGCTTATTTCAAAAACGTCATGGACAACGTGTACCCCATTCTACAGCAGTTCGGGGAATTAGTCGTGTACAAAGCATGCCGGCACATAATTCTCAGCATTATGGTGATGATGTGAGTTCTTAGCTCTTTCGACAAATTTCTGTCAAATTTTATATAGCTATGAAAATTTTTCTCAGAAATTTTGAAGCTAAGCGAAGGTTTTTTCAAGTTTATAAAACGGAATAATTAAAGGATGAGTTCTCAATACCGTCGTCAACTGCAGTAACTTCAATTAAACATTCACAATCAGCGCCAGGAACACGATTTTCTGTTTATACAAAACAACCACCTCCTTATGAACATGCTGTCTTACAGGTATATACTTAAATTAAATTAGAAGCCCTAAGTGAAAAACTGACTGATCTGATTTGAAATATCTTTAAAAATAAGATATAATTCAAACTGTTTGACGTTAATTCGTATCACAGGAAGAAATAACTCTGAATAGCTGTATTTTAGGAAATTTAAAGAGTTAAAGGTTTTTATTTATAGCAAGCACGTGCACGTTATGCACAAAAGGGTGTAATGATGTGTCAAACGCATCCCAATAGCGCACCAAAAGATTTCTTGTCTCAAAAACATTTATGTACCAGTGATCAGGAAGAAATGACTCTGAATAGCCGTATCCGTCAATATCCAATGATGAGAGCTCTGTGGCAGGAGCATCAGCAAGGTAAACGAGAATGACATAAGCTCGTAATAGTTCATTAATGGAATTTTTTAAGCACGAAATAAAATTAAACGACTTTTTGCATAAATTGATCAATAAATTAAACTTTTCTTCAGGTTCTTGCGTTCAGTTAGCGACAAATGCAAACTCAACTATTACTCGACTTGGTGTACCATCAGTATCCAATCCAATATTATCCTCACTGAATACTGTATTGGACGATGCCACAGCAGCTGACTCACAGTTGCAACGACCATCTTCATGTCAGGAACTTTCATCATCCGTCTTGCTTACAACATCATCACACCTTACCTCAACCACCCACGATTCTCGGCCAACGGCAGTGTACGCAACACGGCCATCCACTAGCTGGACACCAGTATATCATCGAGAACTTTATGTACCAGACCTTTCACCACCCTCCTGCTGTTATTATTCACCATTTGCTGCTGGTCGAAATCAAATGAGGTTAATGTTTTCATTTTCGTCACTTTCACTTTCTCGTTTATTAAATATTATCACCTTGTCAATACTATTAATGAAAACCATACCTTATTTTTCACCAGTTGTTTGGATTATACTCCAGTTCTAGCTCTTATTAGACCTGTAGGCGATATCATAATATCATAGTACGCTAACCACATTTCATAAAGTCATTAAATTTTATAATACATTGATTCTGATTTCACTAAAGACTAAACCAATGTAAATGAAAGAAATACCTTGCGACGCCTCTCATTTTTGCGTTAAATGTGCTGATGGTTTGACCGTTGTTTGGTTCCTGAGGTCCTCTTCCCTTACTTTCTTCGACAGTAAAGATGTCGTGTTCTACTACTGGATCAATTTGTATTACATTATAAAAGCAAATATAAGAGACGATTACAAGTAAAGGATTAATCTCTGAATTTATTTTTGACTGATTTTGAATTTTCATATTAAGGAAGTCCTACTGTGGGTTCTTGCTTAGAAAAATCTTTCCTTGGAATCATTTTGGATGACAAGGTATTTCAAATTAAGCTCATAGTGATCTCCGTCAAGAGTTCTTGGTAGGGTTGCAGTGCTTGTAATCTACAAGCAAAAAAGTACTACTTAGTCACATTGTCTTTTGCAATTGTTTCGCATAGTTTGAACATTTGCAGAGCAGGACGAGCAGTCCGAGACAATGAGAAATCGCAAAAGAGTGGATATACTTGTCCGCTGATACCAGTGTGTGAGGAGTGCATGCTTGTCTAAGTCAAATCTCGAGATTCAAAAAAAAAAAAAATTAATTTGAACATTTTCTCCATTCCATGGCTATTGTTGCTCTACATATATATTATTTACATTCAGTTGGATTATGTCACATTCGGTGTTGGATTTGCCACCGCCGCCGCCCTATCCGCCACCGCGATGTCCACCTTCACCTGCAGCAACAAATAATGCGCAAATGGTTGCTTGACTGGCGTGCGTACGATTTTATGCATTTTTACAAAAATCGCATCGTTAGATTTTGTAGAAAGATGTGTGATTTTTACTTTAGATTCATATTACGGTTTATTATTCCTTAATTTAGTTGTTCAATTTAGAAGAACCAGAAAATATCGAGATGAATAAGCCAACTTCATTGTTCATGTTTATTCAGTATGGTTTCAACTTGGTGAAGATTTAGTAAAAATTTGGTGTAAATTTGGATTCGCTCACTTCTTCCTTGACATTTCAATATAGCTATGATCGACGAGCTGTCTCATTCTGAGACTGTTTTTCGTACTGACAATTATTTAATTTTGTTTATTTACTGCCGCATGTGGTGATTTTTCCCATCTTCTAAATATAGGCCACTCAATTTTTGATTGTAGCAGTAAGTTTATGGACTCAGTACTGAAGTGAACTAACCACTCACTTAGTTTTAAACTTGCTACCATATTATTTTTGCTTGTTGTGTCGATAGATCACCACAGTGTTTTATAGCTAGTTGCTTCTTTTTGATGGATAGATGGATGTGAAATAAGTAGAAAGCGGCAGTGCAATCATCCTCTTTTATCATTACATCCATCCGTAGTACAGAGTTTAAAATCGTGCCACTTATTTGATGCTGCCATTATTTGTCAGTGGTTAAATCGTCAGTATCTTCCTCTTTGAATGTACATTCCGCTTCCGCTTCTATTTCACTTCTTTCACTTTTCTTATATCTCTTCTCCTTCCTTTCTTCAAATGCACTAATCATTTGAATAGAATTTTCAGGTGCGTAGAACTTTTGTTAATTTAATAGAATCAAACATGCATTTCAATTCATGTTTCTTTGATGTATATTTTTTTGATTTATGTTCTTTAGTAATTTGTCTGTGATGTCCCCTTTATCAGTCAAATTAAACTTGTGATTAAATAATAAAATATTGCCATTAAAGTTGCTATATGCTTTTCGTTTAAATTTAATCAGTTCATTATATCCAGCATGAGGAATTTATTTTTGTATCATTTTCTCGAGATAAAAGGAAAGAGGATGAAAGAAAACCATTTTTAGATTGAGAAGTTGAACTAGAGTTGTTTGATTAAAGGCTAACAAGAAATAGTAGTAAATAGTTTTTGAAATACTGTGATCAGATTCAGTGAGCAAACGAGAATTAGCTTGTGTATTAAAATGCCTCGTCGAAGAGAATACGTTTGTCCATCACATCTGATTATTAACTGGTTGTATCAAATTTGTTTCAATTCAAACTGCAAATTTCATTCGAGCTACTAACGAAGGAAGAAATTTTATCAAATGGAAAGTTTGCATAGTTTTTGAATTAAGTGGGTCATCAGATTTGGGGCTTTCTGGGTGTTTTGAATTGAAACATCAAAGTATAATTAAAATAGTAACCAGTTCATTTTTAATGGAAAGGAAATATGACAACGGCTTGTTCCTTGAAAAGATAACTATAAAGTTCGCTGTTAAGAAACAAAGGGCATTATCTGCGTTCATTAGTTTTTGAATTTTCTTTTTTTAAATTGAAAATATCCTTGCAACTAATTTCTATTCCCAGTTTTTGATTGTAAATGTTGCGTTTGGATCTAGTAGATAACAGAAAAGGAACAGAAATATCATGACACCAATTTGACTTACTTTAGTCTTACCTTTTTCTTTTGCTTATGTGTAGGTGTGCTTGACTTACTTTCATATATTGTTGCGCTTAATTCACTAATGGAACAGAAATTTTCATTCTTCAGTTCGATATTTTAATTTTGTTTTCTTTTTCAAATCTAACACAGAATGTGTTATTCATAAGTTTTTACTGAGAGAGAATTTATTTTTTTCTCCTTTTCTTTATTAATCCGATTATTTAATATTTCGAAATATTCTGCGAATTCTTGAGAGGAAGGTATTAAAAAGTGATTGTGATATTGCTTGTTTGTTGACAATTCTGGAAATCTTCATTTCCCAATGTGCAAAATTTGATGAAAAAAAAAAGCTAAAGGAAGAAAATCTAAGAGTTTATGCTTCTTTATAAATTTCTATTTATTAGTTTTAAAGCAGTAATGATTTTGCAAAGTAAAATTTTTGGAGACAGTTATCAAATATGAACAGCAGAAGGAGTTGATGTATCCGGGGATTAGATTAATTGACATATACTGCTAGGGAGCGGAAAAAAAAATCTGTTTTCAGTTGTTTCAGGAATGGAATGACGTTTTGAATATCAGAATATTTAATAACACATCTCCTTTATCAGACTTTTAAAATATTAATTTAGAGTGGACATAGGAACTGAGGTAGTGGCCATTTTATGCTTCTTTACAAATTTGATATTAGTATAATTAATATAGGAAAATTATGTCCAAAGCTATTAATATAGGCTTGAGGCATGATTTCCCTTTATTAGTAGTTTTTAAATATGATTTGCTTTTGTATATGACAAATTTCAATGCATTTCACTTCATCCTATATTTTTTTTATAGTTTTTTAAATCAGTTCTTATATTCACCCGCATTTATTTTTCTTGACAATTCTTCCTTAGTTACTTTAGTTTATTCAAGTCTTTTCTTGTATTTAACGTCAAACTTCAACTGTTCCATTTCCGCATTGCTGCAGAATAAAAAGTCTTTTCCAATAATTAGAATTTTATGCAATGCATTCAAAGTTTTTTGAATTCTGAAAAAATATTTTCAAATAGAGCAAGCTAAAGAAAATTTTAACTAAAAATGTAAGGAGAGGATATAAGCATAGGTAATAAATTTTTTTTAAAAATAGAGAAAGCTTTCTATATTAGACTAAAGTTTATTGCACACAACACAATCCTGCTTAGTAATTAATTCTAGTTGAAAAGATTTTAATTAAAATTCCCAAAGAAGTGCTTGAAGTTTTTTTTCTTGAATGTTCACTCACACACACACACATAAGATGAAGTTTAAAGATTTAGAGAGAATGCCTTGAACAAAATCATTTGATCATTATCAATCACAATACGGTGATTGATTCATCGTATACTGAAGTAAAATATCCCAAATTAGTCTGACAATAAATATTAGGAGACGACTTTTGTTGCATTTTTTATTTGAAATACCAAATATTACATCCAATTTTCAAAATTCAATCTTTATTTCATTGTCGTAAATAAACGATCCATTCAAAAAGATTAGTGACAAAAAGTAAACAAAGTTGCATGTCAAATAAAAACATTGGTGAGGAAACAAAATGGATTTTATCCTTCTGATATAATTATTGCAGATTCAAGGCATTTACTTTATTCATGGAATCAGTAAACATTGTCCTGAAATGCCTGCCACAAAGTGTCATATTTTCTAATAAGATTTAGTTGATTCACAGTTCCATGTGTAACATTGATTTAAATTAAAAGAAAGCGCAAAAGCCCAAGGCTTACAAAAAATGCTAGATTGCAACTCCAGAAACAATAAATGTAATCCTATTAACCTCAATAATTATTCTCCAGTGATGCTTCAGTAGCGGCAAAAAAAAAATGGAAATTGAAGGGAAACAAAACCTATTCAAGAACCAAAAGTCAATTATACTTCATTCTAATAACATGAAAAGAATTCAACTGCTTGGTGCATCATCCGACATTCCAAAGCTAGCAAAATTGCAATTTGATCTTTTGCCTTACTTTTTTTTCACAAAAACTAAAATATAAATAATAAGGTAAGTTTGTTCCTGAATTTAACTTTAAAAAAAACACATAGATATATAGTTGGAAGGAGAAATTAATTTTGAAATGAGAAATGAAATAGTTAAGATATTAAATTGTCATTAGCATTCTTCTATTTAATTATCAGTGTACTATTCCAACTAATTGAAACAATGCTTTTATGCTGCGTACTTTTATCTGTAAGATAATAGCAACTAAATATGGTATTACTGTCGCCGCTGATAGTGACCGAACATACAGCTAACTGCAAAGAATTTAATTTTATTATTTGTTTTTATTCTGATACTTGCAGGATAATAAAATTTTATTTCAAGCATTTTTCAAAGAAAATAAAATCTTAACTCAAACATTGTAATGAGTATGATCTGCTTAAACTGGAAAATAACTAAAATGGAAAATTACTAAAAAAAGAATTTATCGAAATTTGTCGAAATATCGCTCAAATGGAACCGATGAGTAACAGTAGCAATGATGAAACTTCAATAGTAACTTACTTCATTTACGTAGCACCTTTTTAATGTAGAGGGATGCTAAATTTGAAAGAGTATGCCGCCAAGATTTTTGCTTACTCTCAGAACAATTTTTTTGTTTTTTTAGTAATTTAGGTAAATAAAATTTATACTACAATTGCTAATATTATCCATCCATCATATTGTTGGTGATCAGCTCTGATTCTGAAAAGAGTATGGTGGACAGCCGTCTGCAATCTTCTACCTGTTTTCAATTTCTCAACGTTTGCAAAATTTTCATTGAATCCAACAATTCCTAGAAATTCGTTTCACTTTTAATTAGTACTAATTAGTACAACTTCTTACTTAGTGAGGTCAGAAAAGATAATAAATTGACAGACAATATAATATTTTATAACACAATATCAAATGATATTTAATTGTTTATTTGGCATAAAATTTGTAGAGAACTGAATTCAATTCCAATTCCACTAATTAATTTGTTTAATATTCAAAAAATCAAAACGAAAGCTTCAAAACTCAATAGTGATTTCATGATTTTTTTCGTTTTATTCGTCAAAAAGATCATTAAGAAATATAAATATTTTTCTTTGGAAAGAGGAAATGAATTCCAAGTTCTGATTTAATCTTTTTGCATAAATTAAAGGCGTTGACAAAGTTATACTGTGGTTTACATAACAAAACAGTCCATCCAGCAACTTATTAATATGCAATTTATTACCTAGTACCATCAATTGTCCATCGCAGAATGAAATAACATCGCTTCGAATGGATATTTTTTCAGTTTTTAAATTCTTTTGTTTTCTTCTTTTATTACTGGTAATAACTTTCAGTTGATTAAAATTAAAAGATTTTTTTCGTGTAATCGGTCATATTTTCAGTTTATCTGAATTTAATTTATTGATTTTTGGTTTGAAATTTCATCAGGTGTTGCCTAACATTCCAGAAATGAAATTTTAAAAGGTTTTTCAATCATTGCATTTTTATTAGTAAGCTTTGAAATTTTTAAGAAACAATTGTGCTTTTCTTCGTATAATCAAGAACACTGTTTTTTGTTCTTTGCTTTTTTGCTTCACATAACGAATTCAATGTTTTTTAAGATGTAAAGAGTCTGGAGACAAATGATTTTGAATTTCCTGCAGTTGCTAACAGTTGGTGCTGATAAATTATTTTTAGACATAGCAGCATAAAATACGAGAATATATTTCTTGTTCATCGGGTATTAGTATGGCATGTGATGACAATTCTTTATCATATCATCATTCCTTATTCTTTAAGCTATGAATTCCTCAGTTTTTGTCTTACTAAACTCTACTCACATTTCTTTGTTCCTTTTGCTATTTTTAAATTGGGATCGAAATCGGAGATATATTCATACTGATATTTATGTTTCGAACATTAAGGTATTGTTACGTAAGATTCATTGTTTCTCTACACGTAGGTTAATTTTGAACATTAATGGATGAGAAAATGTTGATGTAGTACTAAAATCTCAGTAGAATGACTCTAGCGGCACTTTAACAATTTAACAGAAATATTCTATGCTTCCTTTCCTTACTTTCAATTCTTATCCGATGAGATATTAAATCGGAAATATATTCATATTGACATCCACATTGCTCCATTCTCGGCCATTTTTTTTTTATAATATAACGGACTCTTCTCAGAGTCTTATCAAATTTAATTTAATACTAATTATTCGTTCTGATAGGACAATTCAGCTAGCGAAATGAATTACTTCGTTACGGTTAACCGTTAGTTAGTACAATATCACAAGTCGAACATCTTTTAAAGCAAATCACCATTCAATTTAAACGCTTTGATGTTGACAATTTTTGGAATTTACTAATGGGGCCGTTTTTAATCCAAAATTTTTGTATAAAGAAGTTCATTATCATCATCATTCATCGGCTATTACTAATGGAAGCGGACATATGATTCATACACTGATATAGCACAGTGTTATCTGAGACTGATCCGAAAAAAAAGCTGAAAAAGAAGTGTTTGTCCACTCTTTATTTTGACATTTGAGAATGGTGTTGCTGTTTCTCTGATATCTTCATTCAAAGACAATATTTATTGACCTTTAAACTCCAGCAAAGATCAGAGGTGGTAAACAGGCGGGAAGGAAAGAGAGGAAAAAAGTGGGAAATGGAACAATGAATTGTATTCTCTAATGTTTATTTAGTGAGTATCAGTGGCCCAGCAAAGATCAGCTTAACGATTCTCTCCATCATCTTAGCTTTTCTCATTACTTTCTGCTTTTGCTATTTTATGATTAATTAAAGTTCGGGCTAGAAACTGTACTTCATTCATTTCTCACAATAAACTTCTAAAGTTTATTGTTGCTGTATTTTCGGTGTGTGCACCACTTATTTCTTTATAAAATACTGCAGCTAAGCATTTAACTTAATTAAATTGGTTAATTAACTTATTTCTACTATGGCATCACGGAAACAAAATAATTAGGATTGAAATAAAAGTTCGGCTAGAAGTTGTAATTCATGGAAATCATGAATTACGAATATTTTTGGATCTTCAGAAATTATCAAATTTAAATAATCTGCTCCTGGAATTATTAATTTCCACCACTGATTTCCAAAATAATAAATTCAATTTTTTTCATGCAGTCAGAAATAATATGCTTTAATTTCTCATTATTTTTAAGCATTGCAGTACTTACATTATGTTTCAATTATTTGCTAGTCGACTTTATGCTTTTAACGTTATTTTTATCAATGTCAAATATTATCTCAACTTAATATATAAAGGATTTCAGCTGATAAATGGTGATAATGCTAGTACCATCTCTGATATGGACAATCGTAGTATTCAGTTGTGTCGCTGCGAGACCTGTAATTTTTTTGCTTCATCAAGAGAATTTTTTCCATATAATTCTCTACAGTATATTGAATTAAGCATTACTGAAAGGTCCAAGATTTATAAGAATCAAAGATGAGCAGAATTAAATTTAATAATTTCATAATCTAGAGTTTTCGAATTATAGAAAAACTAATTCAAACATAATGTTTAATCTTTGAAAAAAAGCATTTGTAATAAATCTCGAATTCAGTGGACTTATAAAAAGTCACTTATGAAAAAGGTTAGGAATTGTTCAGAAAAGCTATGGGAATGCGTTTGATGTACAGAAAGCAAATGCAATGCAAAAAAAGATGGAAATATCAAGGAAAGGGCGACATTTGCAAATGAATTTAGAAACTTCAGAAGCTATTGGAAAAGTTAGCGGTGATATACTCATAAGGTATTTAAAGCATATTTGCTAGATTTTTTTTTATTGATCAATTGAATGAACGATCTGTTAAGTAAACAATAAATGACTAATTAGCCGATTATGCTTGTCATTATTTGAACTAATGTTTAATTAATAAACTACAGAGAAAAGAGAAACTATGAAATGCATGACTGGCTAACGCAAGAGCAGAAACAAGAAATTCGAGCGGTTAGTTTAAAATGTATCTGGAAGGAAGTTTTCATAGTGGTAATAATTCAGCATCATTATCTTAAATTTGAAAGATTATAGAAAGATTCAAACACAAATTTTTTGTGAATAAAAAACGAAGTTTTTTTTAGATGGAATCCGAGGGATTGCCTAGGAGTGAAATCGTGACCAGAATACTTGGATTTTTCTCTAAATTGTTATCTGAAGAGAAAGATAAGTGGAATGAAGTGTACAAGAAACAATGTATTGAATGGATTGGGACGGTAAAGCAAATTTAACTGAAACTTCTGAAAATCTGTTTTTGAAAATTTAACTCTTTGATGTTAAAAAATCAGTTTCTAGTAAAGTGTTTGTATTAAGCGCAAAAAAGTAAGTTTTATGTGTAATGAATAAAGCATTCAGGTTGCTAACGATAGTGAGATAGCTGAGCTAGAAGCTTTAAGAAGCAAAAAGAATGTCAAAGAATACGAAGCAAAATTGAGTGAGTATAAAAGTCGTCTATCAGAAAGTGAACAAGATCAGATCAACTTGTGGCAGGTACCTTTTATTAAAGAAAAAAAAGTCTAAGAATAAAATAAAAAAATGCTACCTAATAAAAAATGAACCACGAAGTGAATTTAGTTCTTTTATCAAAAAAAAAAACTTTCACTGTTTAAAATTAGAACTTACTAGGATGGTTGCAACAAGTTAAATAGTTTGGATATTCAACAAGGTACGCATCATATGATGTCTCGACGTGATCTATCACAAAACAAGGAAAATGCTTATCTTCTTTCTAATGAACAGATTGCTTTATTAGACGATATGAGAGCTAGTGGAGCCAGCGAAGAGGACATAAAACGCAAAGTAAGTTCATTTCTTTACCCATCTTTACATTAATTGCAGATAATTTACTTAGTAAATATTTTTGACGATATTATCTGATCTGCGGTCATACTCATTCAACATTTTTATTTTAACATTTTAGGATTAAAATTAAGTGTAATTTGGAAAATAATATTCATCTTGTAGTAGTAGTATAAATTATTATGGACTTCTTGCAGCTGGAACAATATTATTCGGCATTTCCAGAGCACAAAAGAAAGGAAGTAGATCATCAGTTCAAAGCGAAATGTATTCAATGGATACAAGATGTAGCGAGTTTTCATGAAATTCAATTGTTTATCAATTCATTTGAGGTGAAATATTTGATTTCTAAAATTAGTAATTTCGAAGCGTAAATTTGAAATTGGGATTCAAAGACCTGAATTTACAGAAATTTTGAACAACTCAATGAATATTTAAAGAATTTGAAACTGTAATTTATGCTAATCATACTTTACCCATATTATATTCTATCTCTGGGCAACTTCTTCCCTAAATGTCATGAGTACAATAACATTGCTATCACTATTTCTATGCTGTAAATTAAAGTAACTTGCAGAGAAGAAATCGATTAGTTTTCAACATCTTACTTGATGAGTATTTCGACCGATTGCCTAAAAAACAACAGAATAAAGAACAATATACCAAAGGTTATTAACGAAATGAAGAGTGTTTATTTAATTTGATATAATATTGAACAGTTGGTTGAGTTGAAAATTATCATTTCAAATTTTCTTTATCCGGAAGAGATCCGTTTTACAGATATATGTCGTGAAATGTGGAGAGAAGCAATGAATTCCAATCGTCGGAAGCGTTACGTGGATGAAAAATATAACGAATGGATATTATGGATGACCGATGAGCAGAAGCAAGAATTGCAACAGATGCGTGATAATGGGTCATCGTTTGATGAGATACACAAAAAAGTTAATGGGCATTTTCTTAAACTTCCTGAAACGATGCAAGAAGAACTCATAAATGATTATAAGGTATGAGTAAAAGAATTCACTAAAAGATGATTCGGTTCAAAGTGGTTTCGCAACTTCATACTTATCTTAATTCTATATTTTCTCACTTCTTGATAGTTTATAATAAGCATTTTAAAAGACAGCGACTGTTCGTCATTTATATTTAGTCCATTTCTTTCTAAACTTTGTTCTGTTGGATTATTTGAAACATTTGAAATAAAATGCTGATTTATTGATTCTATTTTTTTCTCCCTTCTTATAATTCTCTAGCTGTGATTAGGGTAGGTAAAAGAAGATCATGGAATGATATTTATTATAGCTCAAATTTCATCCAAACTCAATTTTATTTGGAATTGCAACGTTAAGCATAATCTGTTGCTGTTTTCTAGAAGAAGTGTAGGAAATACTTTGTGGCATTGGCAAGCAAAGACGAAATTGAAAAGTTACAAGCCGTCCACGACGAAACTAATCATCTCGAACATGAAAAAATCATTAATGAAATTTTGCATCGACAACCACAAAATGTACGAGACAAGGCTTATAAATTTTATCAGGTAGATCATCTCATATTTTTTTTTTGGAAAGAAGCTCTCTTGTATCTTTTCCGCACAACTTGCATTTGTGAGTTTTCTTCTGATCGCGTACTCCAGTATCTCTTACAAAATAAGATTTATCAGTTCAGAAAACGATTACCATGCAATTGCTAGAAACACTTAAACTTGAGGACACATCGATTAAGCCATGATTTTGAAATTTTTAAATGAATTTCATGGTAACACGTTCGATACAATTTCATTTATAGCTAATCTACTATTGTTTTTGAGCCAAAGAAGTTTTAATCTGGTAATTCTCTCAAATAAAAGATAAGAAAATGACTATAAATAAGTATTAGTAATCCTATAAGGTCACTGACTTATACAATGATAGCATATGAATAAATAATAGTTTGACAAAAGTTGCTAAAATATTTTCCTATTACTGAAATGTTATTAACTATCGCACTCAGGCTTGGTCAGAAATTCTTGATATGCCAATGAGTTAATTGTTACTTGCAGTGATATCAATCTCTTTTTAGTCTTTCTTGTATTTGCCTTTCTACTGAGTGATTTATTTCTTCTTCACACTAAAACAGCATGTCAGATCACTGGTGATATAATTGTTTTGCAATTTCATCCTTCTATCTTATTACGTCTCACCAAAAATATCTAGTAGTATCTGGTGGCCATGCTAAGGATAAAATTAAGAAGAAATAATAAATGAATAACAGCGCTTTCAGTGGTAGTTTATATTATTAAATTCTTTTAATTGCCTTCAAGTTGCGATATTTGCAGATATGTGATGATGTATATCACAAACAGTCTAATCGATCAAAGCGTGATATTGATCACCTAATGGAGAAACACTTGCGATGGCTTACACCTGAGCAGAAGGCAGAAATCAGGCAGATGAAAGCAAGCGGCGAATCACTATCTTCAATTAAACAGAAGTATAATATTCATAGTACGGAAAATATTACTAAAAGATACACTCGCAAAAAGTCGTAATGTTGACTTGCAATGAAAACTAGGATTTGCAAAAACAAACAAACTTGCAAATTGCATACTTATAGAAAATCTCAACTCTGAAATTGTAAAATTCGCTATATCTTTCGCATAAAGTCATTTGTTAAATAAAAAATTTTCAACTTCAGTCTTAAACGACTTTCTTTCCGAAAAACCCATAACTTAAGGAAAACTATAATTTTGCATACTCACCCTTTAGATTATTCTCCTATATCGCAGTTATGGGAACTGATGAACAACTTCATACCGTTGAAAAAACTAAACAGTCTTGCTATGCTTGGCTCGAGAACGTCACTTCCGTGGAGGAAAGAATCGAACTGGAAAATTTACACCACACTGATCATTCTGCCTGCAAGTGGAAGGTACTTACACACTCATAATACTCGTAATACCAAACCGTTAAAGTTCATTGATTTTGATTTTAAAATGCTTTATATCTACTCCATATACGTTTGTGGTAACCAGTTCGTCCTTAGAAGCAAAATTACAAAAAATCTCAAAATAGATGAATTTGTGTTTCGAATAAGAAAATGTGATTTAGGTCCGAGAGTACATCAAGCGTCTATCGCCGCAAAAGCAGCAAGAAGTAAATAAAGATCTGGAAATTTGCGAACATATATGGTACAATCAAGGCAACCACGGCAGTGGTCATGAACATCATCATCATCAGCATCGAGGAACTCGATTGCTTCATCCGCAGATATATACGGAAACAAATAGTCGAAGCAAACGAGATAACCATGAGCATAGTTTAGATGACTATTTTCGGACGCATCTAAGTTGGCTTACGGATGCCCAAAAGGATGAAATCAGGAAAATGAAAGAGGAAGGTAAACAAAAAATGGATATGCAGAAAAAAATCCTTGACTACTACGAAAATCTAACCGGTGACGGAAAGAAAGAAGCTGGTGAGAAACTCCGTGGAGGTTGTCGTGAATTATTGAGGCAAATTGTTGGTGATGAAAAGATGGCTGAATTAAAACAGATGAAAGAATCAGGACTCGGTCAGGAAGAACTGAGAGCTAAAGTAGATGAAATGCTGGAACATGTTACTGATGAAGCCAAGAAGCAAAAAATTCATGAATATGGCCCTGCATGCCGTAAAATCTATGAGGATCGACATAAACGAGATAACCATGAGCATAGTTTAGATGACTATTTTCGGACGCATCTAAGTTGGCTTACGGATGCCCAAAAGGATGAAATCAGGAAAATGAAAGAGGAAGGTAAACAAAAAATGGATATGCAGAAAAAAATCCTTGACTACTACGAAAATCTAACCGGTGACGGAAAGAAAGAAGCTGGTGAGAAACTCCGTGGAGGTTGTCGTGAATTATTGAGGCAAATTGTTGGTGATGAAAAGATGGCTGAATTAAAACAGATGAAAGAATCAGGACTCGGTCAGGAAGAACTGAGAGCTAAAGTAGATGAAATGCTGGAACATGTTACTGATGAAGCCAAGAAGCAAAAAATTCATGAATATGGCCCTGCATGCCGTAAAATCTATGAGGATCGACATAAACGAGATAACCATGAGCATAGTTTAGATGACTATTTTCGGACGCATCTAAGTTGGCTTACGGATGCCCAAAAGGATGAAATCAGGAAAATGAAAGAGGAAGGTAAACAAAAAATGGATATGCAGAAAAAAATCCTTGACTACTACGAAAATCTAACCGGTGACGGAAAGAAAGAAGCTGGTGAGAAACTCCGTGGAGGTTGTCGTGAATTATTGAGGCAAATTGTTGGTGATGAAAAGATGGCTGAATTAAAACAGATGAAAGAATCAGGACTCGGTCAGGAAGAACTGAGAGCTAAAGTAGATGAAATGCTGGAACATGTTACTGATGAAGCCAAGAAGCAAAAAATTCATGAATATGGCCCTGCATGCCGTAAAATCTATGAGGATCGACATAAACGAGATAACCATGAGCATAGTTTAGATGACTATTTTCGGACGCATCTAAGTTGGCTTACGGATGCCCAAAAGGATGAAATCAGGAAAATGAAAGAGGAAGGTAAACAAAAAATGGATATGCAGAAAAAAATCCTTGACTACTACGAAAATCTAACCGGTGACGGAAAGAAAGAAGCTGGTGAGAAACTCCGTGGAGGTTGTCGTGAATTATTGAGGCAAATTGTTGGTGATGAAAAGATGGCTGAATTAAAACAGATGAAAGAATCAGGACTCGGTCAGGAAGAACTGAGAGCTAAAGTAGATGAAATGCTGGAACATGTTACTGATGAAGCCAAGAAGCAAAAAATTCATGAATATGGCCCTGCATGCCGTAAAATCTATGAGGATCGACATAAACGAGATAACCATGAGCATAGTTTAGATGACTATTTTCGGACGCATCTAAGTTGGCTTACGGATGCCCAAAAGGATGAAATCAGGAAAATGAAAGAGGAAGGTAAACAAAAAATGGATATGCAGAAAAAAATCCTTGACTACTACGAAAATCTAACCGGTGACGGAAAGAAAGAAGCTGGTGAGAAACTCCGTGGAGGTTGTCGTGAATTATTGAGGCAAATTGTTGGTGATGAAAAGATGGCTGAATTAAAACAGATGAAAGAATCAGGACTCGGTCAGGAAGAACTGAGAGCTAAAGTAGATGAAATGCTGGAACATGTTACTGATGAAGCCAAGAAGCAAAAAATTCATGAATATGGCCCTGCATGCCGTAAAATCTATGAGGATCGACATAAACGAGATAACCATGAGCATAGTTTAGATGACTATTTTCGGACGCATCTAAGTTGGCTTACGGATGCCCAAAAGGATGAAATCAGGAAAATGAAAGAGGAAGGTAAACAAAAAATGGATATGCAGAAAAAAATCCTTGACTACTACGAAAATCTAACCGGTGACGGAAAGAAAGAAGCTGGTGAGAAACTCCGTGGAGGTTGTCGTGAATTATTGAGGCAAATTGTTGGTGATGAAAAGATGGCTGAATTAAAACAGATGAAAGAATCAGGACTCGGTCAGGAAGAACTGAGAGCTAAAGTAGATGAAATGCTGGAACATGTTACTGATGAAGCCAAGAAGCAAAAAATTCATGAATATGGCCCTGCATGCCGTAAAATCTATGAGGATCGACATAAACGAGATAACCATGAGCATAGTTTAGATGACTATTTTCGGACGCATCTAAGTTGGCTTACGGATGCCCAAAAGGATGAAATCAGGAAAATGAAAGAGGAAGGTAAACAAAAAATGGATATGCAGAAAAAAATCCTTGACTACTACGAAAATCTAACCGGTGACGGAAAGAAAGAAGCTGGTGAGAAACTCCGTGGAGGTTGTCGTGAATTATTGAGGCAAATTGTTGGTGATGAAAAGATGGCTGAATTAAAACAGATGAAAGAATCAGGACTCGGTCAGGAAGAACTGAGAGCTAAAGTAGATGAAATGCTGGAACATGTTACTGATGAAGCCAAGAAGCAAAAAATTCATGAATATGGCCCTGCATGCCGTAAAATCTATGAGGATCGACATAAACGAGATAACCATGAGCATAGTTTAGATGACTATTTTCGGACGCATCTAAGTTGGCTTACGGATGCCCAAAAGGATGAAATCAGGAAAATGAAAGAGGAAGGTAAACAAAAAATGGATATGCAGAAAAAAATCCTTGACTACTACGAAAATCTAACCGGTGACGGAAAGAAAGAAGCTGGTGAGAAACTCCGTGGAGGTTGTCGTGAATTATTGAGGCAAATTGTTGGTGATGAAAAGATGGCTGAATTAAAACAGATGAAAGAATCAGGACTCGGTCAGGAAGAACTGAGAGCTAAAGTAGATGAAATGCTGGAACATGTTACTGATGAAGCCAAGAAGCAAAAAATTCATGAATATGGCCCTGCATGCCGTAAAATCTATGAGGATCGACATAAACGAGATAACCATGAGCATAGTTTAGATGACTATTTTCGGACGCATCTAAGTTGGCTTACGGATGCCCAAAAGGATGAAATCAGGAAAATGAAAGAGGAAGGTAAACAAAAAATGGATATGCAGAAAAAAATCCTTGACTACTACGAAAATCTAACCGGTGACGGAAAGAAAGAAGCTGGTGAGAAACTCCGTGGAGGTTGTCGTGAATTATTGAGGCAAATTGTTGGTGATGAAAAGATGGCTGAATTAAAACAGATGAAAGAATCAGGACTCGGTCAGGAAGAACTGAGAGCTAAAGTAGATGAAATGCTGGAACATGTTACTGATGAAGCCAAGAAGCAAAAAATTCATGAATATGGCCCTGCATGCCGTAAAATCTATGAGGATCGACATAAACGAGATAACCATGAGCATAGTTTAGATGACTATTTTCGGACGCATCTAAGTTGGCTTACGGATGCCCAAAAGGATGAAATCAGGAAAATGAAAGAGGAAGGTAAACAAAAAATGGATATGCAGAAAAAAATCCTTGACTACTACGAAAATCTAACCGGTGACGGAAAGAAAGAAGCTGGTGAGAAACTCCGTGGAGGTTGTCGTGAATTATTGAGGCAAATTGTTGGTGATGAAAAGATGGCTGAATTAAAACAGATGAAAGAATCAGGACTCGGTCAGGAAGAACTGAGAGCTAAAGTAGATGAAATGCTGGAACATGTTACTGATGAAGCCAAGAAGCAAAAAATTCATGAATATGGCCCTGCATGCCGTAAAATCTATGAGGATCGACATAAACGAGATAACCATGAGCATAGTTTAGATGACTATTTTCGGACGCATCTAAGTTGGCTTACGGATGCCCAAAAGGATGAAATCAGGAAAATGAAAGAGGAAGGTAAACAAAAAATGGATATGCAGAAAAAAATCCTTGACTACTACGAAAATCTAACCGGTGACGGAAAGAAAGAAGCTGGTGAGAAACTCCGTGGAGGTTGTCGTGAATTATTGAGGCAAATTGTTGGTGATGAAAAGATGGCTGAATTAAAACAGATGAAAGAATCAGGACTCGGTCAGGAAGAACTGAGAGCTAAAGTAGATGAAATGCTGGAACATGTTACTGATGAAGCCAAGAAGCAAAAAATTCATGAATATGGCCCTGCATGCCGTAAAATCTATGAGGATCGACATAAACGAGATAACCATGAGCATAGTTTAGATGACTATTTTCGGACGCATCTAAGTTGGCTTACGGATGCCCAAAAGGATGAAATCAGGAAAATGAAAGAGGAAGGTAAACAAAAAATGGATATGCAGAAAAAAATCCTTGACTACTACGAAAATCTAACCGGTGACGGAAAGAAAGAAGCTGGTGAGAAACTCCGTGGAGGTTGTCGTGAATTATTGAGGCAAATTGTTGGTGATGAAAAGATGGCTGAATTAAAACAGATGAAAGAATCAGGACTCGGTCAGGAAGAACTGAGAGCTAAAGTAGATGAAATGCTGGAACATGTTACTGATGAAGCCAAGAAGCAAAAAATTCATGAATATGGCCCTGCATGCCGTAAAATCTATGAGGATCGACATAAACGAGATAACCATGAGCATAGTTTAGATGACTATTTTCGGACGCATCTAAGTTGGCTTACGGATGCCCAAAAGGATGAAATCAGGAAAATGAAAGAGGAAGGTAAACAAAAAATGGATATGCAGAAAAAAATCCTTGACTACTACGAAAATCTAACCGGTGACGGAAAGAAAGAAGCTGGTGAGAAACTCCGTGGAGGTTGTCGTGAATTATTGAGGCAAATTGTTGGTGATGAAAAGATGGCTGAATTAAAACAGATGAAAGAATCAGGACTCGGTCAGGAAGAACTGAGAGCTAAAGTAGATGAAATGCTGGAACATGTTACTGATGAAGCCAAGAAGCAAAAAATTCATGAATATGGCCCTGCATGCCGTAAAATCTATGAGGATCGACATAAACGAGATAACCATGAGCATAGTTTAGATGACTATTTTCGGACGCATCTAAGTTGGCTTACGGATGCCCAAAAGGATGAAATCAGGAAAATGAAAGAGGAAGGTAAACAAAAAATGGATATGCAGAAAAAAATCCTTGACTACTACGAAAATCTAACCGGTGACGGAAAGAAAGAAGCTGGTGAGAAACTCCGTGGAGGTTGTCGTGAATTATTGAGGCAAATTGTTGGTGATGAAAAGATGGCTGAATTAAAACAGATGAAAGAATCAGGACTCGGTCAGGAAGAACTGAGAGCTAAAGTAGATGAAATGCTGGAACATGTTACTGATGAAGCCAAGAAGCAAAAAATTCATGAATATGGCCCTGCATGCCGTAAAATCTATGAGGATCGACATAAACGAGATAACCATGAGCATAGTTTAGATGACTATTTTCGGACGCATCTAAGTTGGCTTACGGATGCCCAAAAGGATGAAATCAGGAAAATGAAAGAGGAAGGTAAACAAAAAATGGATATGCAGAAAAAAATCCTTGACTACTACGAAAATCTAACCGGTGACGGAAAGAAAGAAGCTGGTGAGAAACTCCGTGGAGGTTGTCGTGAATTATTGAGGCAAATTGTTGGTGATGAAAAGATGGCTGAATTAAAACAGATGAAAGAATCAGGACTCGGTCAGGAAGAACTGAGAGCTAAAGTAGATGAAATGCTGGAACATGTTACTGATGAAGCCAAGAAGCAAAAAATTCATGAATATGGCCCTGCATGCCGTAAAATCTATGAGGATCGACATAAACGAGATAACCATGAGCATAGTTTAGATGACTATTTTCGGACGCATCTAAGTTGGCTTACGGATGCCCAAAAGGATGAAATCAGGAAAATGAAAGAGGAAGGTAAACAAAAAATGGATATGCAGAAAAAAATCCTTGACTACTACGAAAATCTAACCGGTGACGGAAAGAAAGAAGCTGGTGAGAAACTCCGTGGAGGTTGTCGTGAATTATTGAGGCAAATTGTTGGTGATGAAAAGATGGCTGAATTAAAACAGATGAAAGAATCAGGACTCGGTCAGGAAGAACTGAGAGCTAAAGTAGATGAAATGCTGGAACATGTTACTGATGAAGCCAAGAAGCAAAAAATTCATGAATATGGCCCTGCATGCCGTATAATTTTCGAAATGCCTGGGCTGTTGCGGAATAAAAGGGAGCAAGTGAATGATAACATAATGCAACACAGTGGTGTGTACTTACAATGGCTTACTGACGAAGAGAAAGACGAAATTGGAAAGGCGACAGGAAGAAGCAGGTCGGGAGCCGAAATACTGAAAGCAATCTTTTCTTACTATCAGAACCTTCATGGAAAAGAGAAGGAAATAGCTGGAGAACGCCTAAAATTGGTATGTGAAGAGGTCATCAGGAGTTTAGTGTACGAAAATCGATTAAGTGAATTACAAGCGTTGGAAGATAATGACTCTGCAGTGAGTGAAATGATGAAAATGTTGTCAGCAACGATAGATAAGTCAAAGTTCATACAAATCAGAGCATATCAAACTGCCTGTAATAGAATCTTCGACTCGGGACAGATAGTAAGAACGAAGCGCGAACAGAAAAATCATTCATTAGATGATTATGTTGAAATGAATTTAAAGTGGCTTTCAATGGATCAAAAGGAAGAACTGAGAGAAATGAAGAGGAATGGTAAATCGAGGGCTGATATGATTGCTAAGGTGTTTCATTATTACGATGAATTATTGGGAGAAGCGAAAGAGTATGTCAGTGAATTGCTGAAAGACGGGTGTCGACAAATTTTAAAAGAAGTTATTGGTGAAGATCGTTACAACGAATTGGCAAAACTAAGGAATTCGGGTGCAAATATGAATGATTTGAAAGGAAAAGCTGATGCAATGTTGATTGAAATAACAGATGTAGAAAAGAAAGAAAAAATTAAAATTTACGGGTCCGGTTGCAAAAGAATCCTTGCAACAGCAGATCATAAACATTCATTAGAGGATCATTTCAAAACGGATCTGAAATGGCTTACGAAGGAACAAAAGGATGAAATATTAAGGATAAAAGAGGAAAACAAATCGAAAGTAGATATTCGTGGAAAAATATTGCATTTCTACAAAAGTCTAAATGAGGAAACTAAAAAGGAAAGGGCTGAATTCCTCAGCGGTGTATGCGACGAAATGATTGCGCACGTTTTCGGTGAAGAGAAAGCAGCAGAACTGAAAGAATTGAGGAAATCAACTAGTGCTGTCGATGAAATTAAGCGTAGGATGGATGTATTGATTGAAAGAATTGAGGATGATGAGATGAAAGCAAAAGCACGGGAATATGGTTCAATTTGTCGGAAGATTTTTGTTGACAATCAATATAAACAAAATGAACATTCGATGACACATTACTTCCGTACACATCTGAAGTGGCTTTCTGGAGAGCAGAAGGAAGAAATCAAGCAAATGAAAGCTAACGGTTAGTTTCATCCATTGAATTTTCAATGTTTCAAGTAATTAATTCGGACAAAGTTATCAACTAAGTTATCATATCAAATTATTAATTCATCACAATAGATTTTTATAGGTTTTTTAGCCATTCAATTATAATTCCAAGAAATTTAAAATTATTTATTCTTAACCTCTTGTTATGTCATCTTTTGTTATTGACGCTTATTGATTGCAGGAAAAAGTCGTGAAGAAATCCAGTCCAAAATTTTTGAGTTTTTTGAAAGTGCGAGCGGTGAAACAAAGAAATATGCTACTGAATCACTAATGGAAGGTTGCTACGAATTATTCAAAATGATTGGCGGTGAAGAGAAGGCTGATGAGTTGCATGTTATGATACAAAGTGATTTAGCTGCAAAGAAGATTGAAGAGAAAATCACTTCAATTATCGATTCTATAGATAATGAATCGAAGAAAGCTTATGCTAAAGCTTACCTAACGCCATGCATGCATCTCCACAATATCCGTATGACTAGACAAAAGCGAGGTTCATGTTTGTTTAAATTCATTAATTTCCTGTATCAGTAAAAAATAATGCTTACTAACTGGATTACTCAAATAGATATTTTACACTTTAGAATTTGCAAGAGATAATCCTTAAGCATTCTTTAAAAAATAGCGTATTGGGATGAATTTGTCACGAAATGTGTAACTTAGAATTTTTTTTGGTATAGTTAAAGTCTCAGTGTATTATATATATATATATATATATATATATATATATATATATATATTTTTCACATCAATAAGAATTTTGTTTTGCAGGGAATGTTATTGCAACAGTGAAATGATAATCGGATCACGAATCTAATATCTTTCAAGGTCCTAAGATCTTTGTTTGTCTAAATTTTAGTCACTGCTCTCTTTATTATTACTTATTTTTTTTTTGTTTAGTTTTTTTCTCTCTTTTTTTTTTTTGAAGAAAAATCTGAGTTTCATTGCATCAGTAAGCAACCATCATTACACAAACACTTAAATATTTTTTATTACATGGAAGTTTTTTTTTTTTTTTTTTTTTTTGTTTTAGGAGTATAGTGGTTGCTGTTATCATTGAAACTTTGTTGAGTAATAGTTGTGTTCGAAATTATTAATTTAAAGAATGAAATACCATTTTTTTACCATTTCTGTAAAATCCATGCATTTTCCATTGAATAAATATTTGTTATAGAATGGAATTGCTCTTATTTTATTGGCTTTGCTTTTCACATCGGAAGTATGCATAGCTAGTAAAAATGATAATAAATTTCATTTCTTGGTTGAAGAAACCAGTGGAGAAAACTTTAAGATGTTTGTTAATAAGCACATCAGTTGAAATGAATTTGAAACACTTAACTCTAACTCTGAATTTAACTTTATTCATGTGACTGTCTAGTTTTATCCATAATACGCATGTCTAGCAAAATGAATTAATAAATTGGGGATAAAAAATATAATTCCATTCCCAAATGCAAAATGAAATTAGGAGGCATTTTTTACAATTTTTCAGAATTTTAATTTCAAAATTTGTTTACTATAGTAAAACTCAGTAGCTGACAGGTCTCAACTGGAACAATCATTTTTTAGGATACAATTGCGGTAGGTAAGTAAATTCAAATTCCCTTATTAAATTAGCTAACTTTGAAGCAAGAAATTCTCAGTAGCTGATGGATGTTTTTTTGCAGCGTTTTAGTAACATTGATAGCAAACTCAAGTTCAAAGATTTGATAAACCAGACTTTACAATAAAGAAATAAAGTTTGTGAAACACTTTGAAAAGAATTTTCTCGAGGAGCAGAAATTATGAATGGGAAGAAAGTTTGGAAGTGGCTTTCATTTTCATTTGTAGGATAAGTGAGCGTCAGTTGTTCCATCGCAAAAGTTACTTGCAAATGCTGTCTAATATGCTATACGCTTTTCCATAGAATCCTTGAGGCTTTCAGGAAGAACAGGTGGTAATCCCTGAAGCTGAACTAGAGCCCAAGCTCGAACTTTTCTTACCTATTCCTATAAGTAATTCATTCACCCGTGGTTTTATCAGCAGCGATTGCAACCATGTGGCTTTTCCTTTTAAAATTCTGTCTTCTGTGCCTTTTTCCTAAGTTTACTACGGTTGGTTTATTTTTTAAAGTTTTATGAATATTCAAATTTAGACATTTTTTAATTCAATTTATATGATATTAATATTATTGGGCAATGAAAAAATTGAATTAGAAATACCAATTTTTAAAATATTACTACATTAATAAAACTAGTATTATCAAAAATTATGTCAGAGATCTGTTTTGACAAATTGTGTTTTGATGCAACACCCTCAAAAATTTGAATATCAAAGAAATACCTGAGGATTGCAGTATGCATTTTTCGTCAATTCTTTCATTCAGATGAATTATTTTATCATGTAAGCTTTCTATCTAAATTAGTTATATGACATATTTACTTGTTAGATGTACTGTTTTATAATACAAAAAAAAAAATCATTAAATTTATTGGTGCAATTTATTTTCCACCAAAACTTTAAGTTTTTGTAAATCTTTTTTTCCTGCTTAAATTACTACTTTCTAATTCAAAGTTGAAATTATAAGAATGCTTTCAACCTGATACGTTATAATTACTATAAATAGGTTAATATCATTTTGGACAGCATCAAAAAAAAACTTCCAGATATCTCCAATTTAAGATGCAAACTTAAAAAATGAAACTTGCCAATTTTCAAAAACAAAATTTCTCATTTCCATTTTCGTACTTGCTCAAATTCTCCTATTTTCAACAAAAATTTTGTTGCACTGAATATTGAAATTCGATGTATTGTCGTGTACGGATATCATTAATTTTGACATCTATTTTGACGAAGTATTCATCAAAATTTCAAAGTAAAGTTCTAATTAGTCAATTCCTGAGTAGGAAAAGTAAAATCAAGTGAATTGAAGTAGTATCTTTCAAGCTAGTACCTTATAAAATTTTTAGTGGAAAAATTGAACTAAAAAAACAAACTACTTCAGGGCAGTTAAAAAATTCAAAAATATTTCGCGGTCGCAAACGAAAAAAAATTATTTTAACTTAATTAATTTTTTTTTTGGTCAAGGCATAAAATTTATCTTAGTCCAGATTCCATAAAGATCGGAAATATCTGAAGTCATATTTTCATTTCTCGTCTTACATGATAAGAATGCGTTAATTAATGGTCTTCGGAACAATTGATAGTTGAATACCCGCCTCAGTTATGACCTTTTTAGATCATAAGAGGGGATACATTTACTGATTGATTTCCAACTTTTTTTTTTTTTCATTTTCATCGATTGCTTTGCAGTGATATTTGCTTCCAAGTTTAATTATCACTATCTTTGTGCTTTAAAAATGATAATATTTTGTTGTCTCCAATCCTTTTATTATCATTATTGCTTTTTATTTTTCCTCTGTGATGCACCATTTCATAGACCGGCGATATAAAAAAGTTGAAGGATGTATGAGAGCAAATATTTTTTCTTTTAAAATTTTTCAGTAGAAAAATTTAAATCTTTATTGAAAATATAAAAGTACATCATACACTCAGATAAAATAGACTTGCTAAAGATCCAAAACTGATCATTATAGCTTCCAAATGAAATTCGAAGGATATCACTGGTGGCCCAAAATGATTATGTTGACAAATTCCTTACACAAACTGAGCGGTCAAAACACTGGAAAAGACCGGTAATGATTAAAGGAAATGCTCAAGTGACAATTCAACGGATGGAACCTTTAAATTTCGAATCAGACGAAAGTTAGTACCTGCCACTATTGTCTTCTTCTTACCTGATAACTGTTCAGGAAACAGAAGTACCGAACACTGCAGAATAAAACAGTGGGAAAATTAAGACTGCATTCATTTACTAGTGATAATGCTTCAGTGCGCCGCGATGTTAGTGTCATCAAAAATCATTATGAATTGGTTTTAAGAGTTTTTCTTTTCTCATACCTGGCTTCGCCTAAATTCTTTTTTAGGTGAAGATGTGGTGTTGGCTATTCTAGTTGACAAGCATACAACAGAAAAAAAAAGTGTAAAATGGGAACGAGTTGGTAATTTAAATATGTGGAAATGGTTGACCATAGAGCAGGTTTATATGCTCAACAAGCTATATAAAACAACAGGTGATGTAGGATTGGTGTTAGAAAAAACATATGCTCAACTACTTATGACCGATGGTGGATTGAGAGAATTGGTTAGTTCAAATTTTAAATTTTGAACAGTGTTATCTCGGATTTTTTATCACAATAACTAATATGAAACAGAATTAAATGCTGCCTTTTGCATCTTTGATTAAGCAATCTTGTAAAAATGGCAGTAGAATAAATGATCAACTGTTATTTACTGTTAAGACTTGACTTTCGATGAGTTTCTGGAGAAAATGAAAAGAAAAAGGGAAAATTACCATTTTTCCGATTCTAAAGGAACATTTTTTAGATTAGCTTTGTAGTTTATTTTTTCATTATTTCTGTCAATTAATTTTAATATTATTTTCATAATTTTAATTAGTTTCATGATTATTCATCTAATCTATTTTACCACTTGATCATAATAAGCACCAGATTTACGCTGCTGTTATATTCTATTTGTCACGATTATACTTCTAGTTTTAGTACTGAATGACAGTCTCTGCAAAAATTTGAACGGAAATTAAATGCAAAATTATGATAAGACTCTTATTATAAAAACTTTTTTTCATCAATTTTGCTAAATGAGCAAAATTGTCCATTTTAATCAACAAAAACAGCAAGCGATTGATTTTCCATCGTTCGGTTCTGATTTAATTAATAATTACGATTATCAATCCCAAACTACCATTTCTAGGCAGTACGAAGCTTTCGAGAAACATGCAAAGAGCTATTGCGAGTAATATTGGGCGATGAAAATTATGATTTAGTTATGGATATGTACGACTTTGGTCGAACAGGAGAAGAAATTAGAGAGAAACTGAATCAGTTTTATGTGCAATTGAGTGAAAGGAATAAAAAGTATGCTAATATGGTAAACATTTCATTTGAATAGAGTATTGAAACCAAAAACAAAGTTTATAGGATTTTAAAAAATTTTTTAGCTCTTACTGTTTATTTTAAATTGACTAGCAAATATTTCTTAGCTATTGTAAGAGAAAAATGAAAATTTTCAGATTGCTCCAACTTGCATGCTAGTTTATAATATTTATGGGTTATCATCAGTTCGATCTCCAAGGAAAATCAATGAAGATAATTTATTCGTCAAACAAATGCATTGGTTTACGAGAGAACAAGTAAAGTTTAAACAAAAAAAAAATTATTTATTCAGGTTCGTCAAATTCAAACATATGTCTGCTAGGAGTTTGCACGGACGAATTTCAGGAAATCGAAATTGAAGCGATGCAAGCAGAAGGAGCAAGAAATGAAAACCTTTTAGCAAAAATTTTAGAGTATTACGAAAACCTCGATTCGTTAAGCCAAGAAAAAGTATCCGAGTAATGTTTTTTTTAAAGAAATTAGTGGATATTAAAAATCAATGATATTAACTAAAGGTTAAAGTAGGTATTGTAAAAGTTAAAACCGAAGGCAACTAAACCGAAAAGTTTCATTTTCTGTTCCATGGTTGCTTGTTCAGTTTTAAAATTTTCAGAGAATTAAAGCAGTTTTGTCAAAATCGAGTGGAACAACTTCTTGGAACTGACGGACTCGAAATACTTAAATCTACGTACAAAGAGTCAACATCTGCGAAACTATTATTAACTAAATTTACTCAGTTAATTGAAAATTTAACAAATGAAAACGAGCGTATCGAAGCGAGCCAAGTAGGCGTTCTTTGTCAGAAAATATATGATGCTGAAAGTTTCGACTTTGGAGAATTAATGTCGTGGTTATCTCCTGATCAGGTTAGTTCTGTTAACATAAAGCGGGGATTTAGGACTTAAACACAACTTCTAAAAAAGCTTATAAAAGTAAAATCTTAAACCAATTGTTTTAGCCTTAACTTAATACTTTTAGATTTCTTCTCCACTGACAAACTTCAAGAAATGAGATTAATGTCTGGAATACTTTTATTTTTCAGAAGCTCGAACTAGGTCATTTAATTCAAGATCATGAAATAAGTGATGATGCTGTTTATGAACGCATTTTTGAATTTTATGAAAAAGCTGAACACAAGAAGAAAATGGATGCACGAAAGATCATCGAATCTAAATGTAAACGATTTGTTCGTCGGATGTTTGGCAATGAAATTGCTACTGTAAAATTTTATGGAAATATAAAATTTATTTTTTACAAAGGAACAGAATTAATTTTGCTATTATTCCATCTCTTTTCCTACTCTTTACTATCCATTTTGTTTCACGATTTGTTTGTGATTTTTGACAAATTGTGAACTTTTCGGCAGAAGTTGGAAGATCACCGATTAGACAAAAATTTCACAGCACAAATGCTCAGTGCTGAGCTGGCAACATATGCTGCTGAAATAAAGGATAAGAAAAACAGAATAAAAGCCGAGTAAGTCTTACTTTACATTTAAAAATTATTACGATATTTAAATACCAAGTTAAACGATATTTAATTTTGAGTGATATTACTTTACTTCTCTAATCTATCATCTAGAAAATCCATTCCAATTTGCAATCGGATCTATTTTGGCTACAAGGGTGATTGTTTTTGCAATGGTCATTCGTCCGTTTGTGGTCCATTCACTCACGAGTGTCTGAACTGTGCTGATAATACATACGGAATACAATGTGAAAAGTAAGCTAAGGAAGATGTCAGTTTTGATGCAGACTTTTGATGATAAAATTGAAGGACTAAATTTATAATCAAAACTTGTTTTTTTTTTCCTATCAGAGAATTAATTTTATTGCTTACCTGGACAGAAATCTGGTTGCTTAGAAACAATAAAATGATAGGGATAGATCGAGAGGTTTATTATTTAGGATACAACAGTTTATTTATCTAAAATTAACATTGCGAGATCAAATTACATCATTATTACCCTCATCAACACATCAAGCATGTTGCTATTTTCGCGATCAAATATCTTTTTAGATGTTTAGATGGATTTGAAGGGAACGCTTTAATAGGTGAAATAGGGTGCCTGTCAGTTGAAAAAAACAATGAGTTCACAGAATGTTTCTGCAACAATCATTCTACTGAATGTAATGGGAACGGCGAATGTTTTGTAATAATTTCCACATTTTTTTAGAGAGTTAATACTATTTAATTGTTGACCATTATGATGGATTCAGTTGAGCAGAACATGTTTAGAATAATTAAATGAATTGTTTAGAGACTAATCAAGTAACAAGAAGAAATTTTAGCATTAGTTGAGTGCAACTGAAATAATGACTGAGTTTAATATACTGGGAGAACTCGCATCTCTGATATATCTTTCCAACTTTCAAACAATAACTGCGTTGCTATAACTGATGGACTCTCGTTACAGTCCTGCTTGCATAACACAACTGGAAACCAATGTGAGAACTGTGCGGAAGGTTTTTACGGTGATGCGACACAGGGCACTGCTGAGGATTGTATTCCATGTCCATGCCCGTAAGTTTCTTTAGTCTAGAAGCTGAAATACTCAGGAAATATCCGGAGACAATTGGTGGCTTTTGATGGTCCAGATCAGTTGACCCTCGCGGCAAATAGAATTTCTGTATGTGTCTCCTTCTGTTCATCGCTTTTTATAGACAGTTTACTACTAATTATAGTATATTGTACTATAAGTATACTATATCATGTGCATACTGTATGATTTCAAAACGTTGAAAATTTGTAACAAAAGTGTCATGTCTCAAAGGATTAAGCTTTTTTGTTTCAATACAAATAATGGATTTTAAGGGATGGTGGAGATTGTTTTATAAACGGTGATGCACTGGTGGAATGCCGAACTTGCCCCAACGGAACCTATGGCAGCACATGCGAATTACAGTTACAACCGAAAAAAAAACAAGAATTCCTGAAATTATCGTCATAGGAAAATGATTTGGTGTTAATCTTTATGTGAATTTTTCTTTCTGAATTCCAGTTGCTTATATTTAATTTGCTTTTTTAGTAACAACGCTTGATCTTTTGCTACATCAATTTACAGCAAATATGCTGTATCTTTGGAAGAAAACAATATGATAAATAAATAGCCAATGGTTGCTTTAAAATTTTGCTCCTAATTGTAATTTGATTTGCTCGTTACGGAAGAAAGTTTTTAAAAGAACTGAATTTTTAAGTTCTGGTTTAACATGAATCACTTTTTTTGAAAGCATGGAATCATAGGTACATTAGTATTCAACAAGGAAATATTAATGAGTATAAATATTGATTACATTATCAAAAATTAACATCTTAGCAATCGAATTCTTAACTAAGAGTTAATTCACAAATCTCAATCAAAGGCACAAATGACTGATGAAATACTTTTTTTACAGAAATATTTTAATGGACAAAACAATTATTTAATAGAAATGTTTTTTTAATGGGACGCTCTAGAAACTAAACAGAAATTTAAAAAACGATGGAAGGACATTTGCAATCTTCTGTAACATTTGTGGTATCGATATAAATAAGCTGGTTAACAGTGGGGATATCACGTATTCTGTAGCATCCGTCTGCTGCACCCTTGCTTGGATTCTTATAGAAGCACTGAGTCCATCCAGTGATTGAACTGAGATTTATCGGACATCTGCAATTTGCTCAATTTAGATACAAATAAATGTCACCTTTAATTTTGGAAATATACCAATATGAAAGCAGAACATAAAAAGAAAAAAATAATAGTACCGATAAATGTTGCAAGGCATTCTTTCAACCATTGTTGCCAAATTTTCAGGACAAGGCGGAAATTTACCGCGGGAACGTATAATACTTTTTTTATGTACATGACGTGATCGAGATGGCATTTCTGAAGTGCTCATGCATGTTTCTGAGCATGCACTCCATTCACTCCACTGATACATGCATGGCAATTCATTTTCTGATATTTTCGCTATCTGCTAAGTTCAGCTTTTTTCAGTAACTTTTATGTGGATTTAATAAAATTGTCTAGGAGCGAAATACAATTGCATTATTTGTTTCATGTTCATTTATGAAAGCATATTCAGGAATTATTTCACTCGATGATAACTAGCTAATGCTAATCTGCTGATTGCTGATTTAAACAGAACGGGATTTGTTTAAATATACCAGAAGTCGGCTAATCATATATATATATATGCTAAACAAAAACATTCGGGTCTTCAAGCTATAACTATCCGATCAATTAAACACTGGGTATTTTTAATCTTTAGTTGACTTTCAGAGATTTAATAACTTAATTCTCTAACCTCATTCAATAAAAACTAGAAATGTGTGAATTTAATTCAGATATAGGTTAATTAGTAATCAAAAACATCATACTTACCTTATTGTTGACAATAAGTGTCTTAATCAGAAAGACTGTTATAGTTATAAATAAGCAAAGGCATAACAGAATTACCATAAAATTTACTGCGGTTAGCATTCGTACACGTGGATCACGCATAATTCGCTACGAGCAATAATAAAGTATACAAAATATCAAACTTTGCCGAAAAGAAGATAGTCATAATTAGTAATGATGTATTAATAATTATTTTAATGACGTAACTTTTTTAATTTTTTGATTGTGATTAGTGGTCTAACATCCAAATAATGGTAGAGCACTAATCAAAATAGTTGTACAAATTAATCAGTTATTATAAATTACAATTTTAAGCTAAATATTAGAATCATCAAACAGAGAGACAAATGAGAAATTAAGCAGTTAATTAACAACTAAGATTACCTTATATAGAGTGTATGAAAAGGATAGGGAAGAAGAAGCGATATCTTCCTCGATTTCAGTTACATCAGATAGCTAAAAAACCGTTTTTATTCAGATTTTGGAAATCTAAGCATTATTCCCGCACCAACAAGTATGTTTAGTTTGTGAGTATTTAATGAATTGCGAATTGCAAAGTTACCTCCTGTGTTAAACATCCCTCTTTCATTTCAGGTTCATCATCAAGAGTCTTTTGTTCGGTTTCTTCCTGATGAGGAAGTATTGCTTTCTCATTAGAAAGCGCAGACTTCTGCGCATATCCATGTATGATCTTCGTATCAAACAATTCGCTTTCGTCTTCTGAAAATCTTCAAATAATCATGCGATTTATCATGATATTCCATTCTTTTTGGTTAAATTGTTCTTTTTCTTTTAATGTGAACAAAAAACTTTTTTTTTAGATAGTTGTATTTTTCGTGATGATCTTTTCTTTTCACTTTTAGCAATACTTTCTCAATTCCTTTCAGTAATAGCCATGTAAAACACGATTTTGTGTTTTACATATTTAATACGAATATAACCAATAAACGATACTTTCCTGCGATTCCTGTAAGGCGATTGGATTCATTTTTGAATTTATCATTTTTATGGAACAACTGATCAAAATTAATGCTTTAATTTATTTTCCATTCAATTTTATATTATTTATTCGAAAAACTGGCTATACATATCCATGAATTTGCATAAAATTACTTCGAATTGTAAGCTTAAAAATTATGTAAATAACTTTGAAAAACTATCGTTATATAAAAATTTTCCTTTTCTACTTTGAAGTAGATTCAGTTGAAAAGTAGTTCAACACTATCTATATCCAAATAAGTTAAAAATCAGTTGCTGGACTTATTCAATTCCTTATCCAAAAATTTCTAAATCTTCTCAGTCTTTTCTTCTCTTAGCTGATATTAACAACATCAGTGATTAATTAGATCATTTTCGACAACATATTTGTAGTTTTTATTGTTTTAGAAAATATTCGACGGCTGTTTAAAGCAAAAGTAATTTGAAAAACTTAAAATTTGTAGACATAATTCTAAGAAGTTTGAAACACAAAACTTATAGTTTTTCAAAGTTTTACAGCAGCAAATTTTCAATTCATATCACTTGCAGATTCATTTGATCTCCTAATATTGCGACGAAGGCAAGACGATAGTTCATTTCAAGTAATTCAAAACCGAGATAGTTCTTCTGTTGCGAGTTTATTTAAACAAGACAAGAGATAGTGTCTCTTTCACAGTGCAGTGTAAAATTGAGGCATGAATAACAAGTGTTTAAACAATGTAATCAGGACAGTTGCAATCACTAACAAGATTGTCGGTATCCATATATATAAGCTGATTTGTGGTAGGAAGATCGCGCATTCTGTAGCAACCGCCTGCTTCACGGATGTTAGGATCTTTGTAGAAACATTGAGTCCAGGTAGTAAAGGAACTAAGATTTACTGGACATCTAAAGTACTTTTAATAAATTATTTGAGATAAGAAGTCGTTTTAATCTCTTCATCCAATTGATTTGCTTTTGAGTCAATGTGAAGTTTATTTAAAATCTATAACATAATATCATCAATGATCTTATATGACTCTTAAAAACTTTTATAATGATATGAAAATTTGTAGGTATATAATTTGTAAAATATTGCAAAGTTTATGTTTGTAAAAACTGATACCTATAGACGTTGCAAGGCATATATTCAGTCATTGTTTCCAAATTACTGGGACAAGCAGGAAAACGACCACGAGCTTGGATAATGGTTTTGTTAAGGACATGTCGTGATCGAGAGGGTAGACGTGAAGAGGACGAGCATGTTTCCGAGCATAAGCTCCATTCACTCCACTGGTATAGACATGGTTGTTCTCGGTTGGAGATTTTTGCTATCTACGAAAGCTTTTACTTTTTTATTCCTTGCTTGTTTCTCTAAAGCATTCACTAATAGATATAAACAATTTCATATTTTCGAGATGTCAACAAAAGGACAGTGAGAGACAATACCGTCTTGTTAACATCCACTATTTTAATAAGGAAGACCGCCGTAATGATAAGTATGGCGAAACATGTTACTGCTACTATAAGGTTCAGTGCAGTTAATGACCAGACGCGTGGATCATTTAAAAGTTTCATGAATAGCTGCAAAGAATGACTAGAACGAATATGACAAGATGAAAAAACTATAGAATATTTAACTCTTAGTTTAATTTAGCCCAAGTCTAATTTACTTTTCGATTTAATTTGAATGCAATGATTGAAGTAATGTAAATCGTATTATTTATAATTTCACATGCAGAGTTAAATATTTTATTGATTATAAAGTAGCAGCTAAATGATTAAGACCTTCTTGGACAGCGACTTTGTGTGAGAATGACGATAATTTTCCTCATCGGTCAAGTCGGAAAGCTGGAAGAAATCTTTTTAATCTCTTCATCCAGTTCATTTGCTATTTTTGAAAATTTCTTAATTTTTTCTCTTTGGATATTTAAACGAAATTTGGAATGAAATTAGCTTAATAATTATTTTCAGCAGTATTTCATCCAGCTATAACTAGTTCTAATGGATAGTATCAATAACAGCGTAAGATGTCAATAAAAGTAGAATACCTTTCAAATTTAACATTTACACGAATCCAATAATCTTTTCTCCTGATATGTTATCAGTTCGTTGTAGCTAGTCATTTAATTTATATCTTAACTATAAAATGTTGTCAAAAATTTATCAGCAGGCAAGAGTGCAAAGGAATAGACCCCGTCAGTAAGTTCGCCTTCTTGCATTTCAGGCCCTTCTTGAAGTGTGTCATCATTCAGTATCAGGCCAGGTGGATGTATTGCTGTTGGCTCCAGCAGTGCTGACCTTCGTGCATATGCTCGCATAATCGCTTTTGTGTACAATTTCTCTTCATTATCTATTTCAATAGCAGAGATTATTTAAAGAAAGAAGAGGAAAGATGCATTATTACTTAACTTCCTTTATCCATTATTTATCTTCTGAGGCCTTTGGTCTCGTCAAGGAACTTTTGACTGCCAAAGACTTTTCCATCCTCTTTACTTAACTTTCTTTTTTTCTGATCTTCAAAGTCCAAATTTATTTAACCCATTACTGAAATAACAAAACATCTGAAACAAAAGAAGAGTGAAGTAACCATCTTGAGTTTTTGGCTCTCCTGAATCAGCTGGAGTGGTGTTGGCATTAGACTGCATTTTTTCCGGTTGCTATCAGAACAGACCGATAGAAAGAAATGTATTAGCTTGAATAACTGATTTATCATGCTTCAGACGATATTTAAAAACAATTGATGAGAAATTGAATAAATTTCCAAGATGTCAAAGAGGAGGGTGGACAAAGTCACCAATGCTATGATGGCAGTTCTCATTTTGTTTTTAATTTACTTTTCTTATGAGTGAGAAAGATTTTTCTCAGCAGAATTTTTCCCTGGATTTGCTCTCATATTTTTTGTTCCATGTCTGACCTCTTCTCTACTTCATTTTCCTTACTTTTCTTGTCTTCTCGATATTCCTGACTTCATCTACGGCGCTTTTTTCCTCTCAGTTCAATTCCGCATCTGTTCCTCCTTCTATTCAATTTCTCAAACATATCGGACAATGATATCTCGAGCATGATTATTCTGCTTATACATAAATCCTCCAATCGATAAGAAACGCAATTAAAGCGGCGCCATATAAGAGCTTCGAGATATTAAATACCGCCAACCATCAGGAAATAATCATTTTGCTTCGAATTGCTGCTCAAATTTCTTCAATACATGCTATAGCGGTGTCTTTCAATGCACATTTGCACTCGTTCAGGAAACTTAGAGTATACACCAGCCCATATTGCCAGATAGACTAGGTCAGATTGCAGTCATATGTATAACTGTTAGCTAAAGTATTTTTTAGCTATATAGCATAAATGAATTCATTTTTTCTATAACTAAGCATGAAGTATTTGTAAATTCTGAAATGCATTTTCCCACTAGTTTCCTCAGCAATCATCGAGACTACTGGAATATAATGTTTTCAAAGACGAAAGAAAGGATGACGTATTTTTGAGGAATATGAAAGACATGAAAATGGAATACAATATCGCTCCTAACCGAAACGAGTATATCGAGAATTGAAACTTATCTTGCATCTTGCTTCAATCTTGCATAACCAAAAAAGGAAATACCAAAGCAAATGAAAGTATTTTGCTACCTCTTTTAAGTTCTCTCTAAAGCATTCAAAAGTTTTGGTCTCTTCTTTCTTCTTGTCTCTTTGTAAAAAACAGAATTAATCTGTGTATCCAAAAAAAGGAAATGCTAAAACAAAGTATTTTATCGTCGCATATAAGCATCCTTGAAATATATTCTCATTTTCGTAGGATAAAAAACCTAATTTAGAATATATTTTTTCCTTCTTTTCTTTGTTTAGTTCATTTATCTTTCTTTCATCATTCTTTTCTCAAAACCATTCAAATATTTATGGAAACTGCAAAATTTTAGTAATTGTTCATTAAAAAGTTTTAAATCAGATATTTCATTCTTGTTTCGCTCTGTTGCTAACAATATTAAAAACAGTCTATCTGCTAGTTCAGTACCTGTATAATTGCCATTTATTTTTGAAAAGGGAAAAAGGAAAGCGCTTAGAATTTAAAACTATGTCATTGAAAATCGCCTTAGGCTTGTATATCCAAAAACCTTATCAGAGAAATATTTCATCAATAGTTGATGTTGAACATTCTAAAAATCGAATGTTGGATATGCATTTGAATTAGGCTTCCCTCATTTTACATTTTTTTGGACATAAACCTTTCTGCAAATGCTTACAATTATACAAAAAGAAAAAAAATTGAAAGTAAATTTTTGAAGTTTACTTTTGCTTTTGCTCATTTCTAATGGATAAAGAAAGTACAGAAAAATATGCAGATGCAGCAGATCCAGTGCAATAATATGGTGCAACATTCATCGACAAAGCAGGAAAATTTACGTCAGTCCTATGAAACTATTATCCGACATTGTGCAGATGACTGCAAACGTCCAGGATTAATTAAAACTCCCGAGAGAGCTGCCCGAGCTATGCTTTTCTTCACCAAAGGCTATGAAGACAACTTAGATGGTAAATTTGTTACTCATACATTTTTGTTTCCCATATGATTCTCAACTTCTACTTTAGCAAAATAACCGTATAACCGTTGAAATCTGCCTTGCGCACAAAAGCATTCCAATGGTAAGAAAATGGTGATAAATAGGATTTTGATAAGCTGATTTTGAAATGTTTTCAGCTTTTTATTCTGCCCAAAATTTTTCATAAAAGCAGAGTTATGTTATCAAATAAGCCCAGAAATAAATGAAGAAAATGCAGAATGATTAACTGCTAAAGCTTAAGGATAACAAATTTACTGATTTCAAAATATTGAGCATGTAGTTTTTCTGATCTTCTTTTCCTATCTCATTTCAACTTACTTATAGATTTGATTAACGGAGCAGTGTTTAATGAAGATCACGATGACATGGTGATCGTTAAGGATATCGAGATTTTTTCCTTGTGTGAACATCACCTAGTACCTTTCATTGGTAAAGCACATATCGGTTACATACCGAACAAAAAAATTTTGGGTCTCAGCAAGATCGCCCGTATTGTTGAAATGTTTAGCCGACGTTTACAAGGTACAAGTTAATTCCAATAAATTTTAATTAATAATCAGTGTCAATAAATCTTCGAATTTTTAGATTGTAATGATAACTCATTTTTTCCATTCCATAAGTCAGCAGACTTATCATCTGACTCACTACAATAAATTCATGCATTTTTGAAATAATTTCATATACAATGAAGAATCATAACAAGAATTTAGTGCAAGAACGATTAACAAAGCAAATAGCAGCAGCATTAATCAAAGCCGTGCAACCACTTGGTGTTGGTGTTGTCATAGAAGCTAGGTTTTTTTTTTTATCTTTCATATTTGCAGTAATTAATTGATTTTATTCTTACTCTTTCTGAAAAAGAATTTCAGAACAATTTAGACATCAAAATTAAAATCGGAGATACTTTTATCTGCATTTTTAGTAGGTGCCAAAACACTTGCAGTGTAATAAAAGTTTCTAAATTATAAACAAACATATACCAAGACAATAACAAATAATTGTTTCTAGTCACATGTGCATGATTATGCGCGGTATCCAGAAAATCAACGCCGTTACTATCACCAGCTGTATGATGGATGTTTTCCGAAAGGATTCTAAGACGAGGGAAGAATTCTTAAAATTAATCAAAACTTAATATCATCATATGCACACTACACAGATGAATAAAAGTTGAAGAATGAAGAATCGTATATTAGCTATAATGCCACTAGAAATTAGTCTTACTTTATTTGATTTTTTTATACTGTCCCATCATATGAATTAGAAAAAGTGTAATGGACAGCAGTACAATATTCATACAAGATATCAAAGGATGATAGGAATCATTTCAAATTCAAGAAACATTCATGCAGTGGATGTAAGATTCAGATTCAGTGAATACATTTGGAAACGATGTTGACTTTATCAGTATTATGTCTTCCCAGAATTCTTTCTCTTAGAAAATATTCTCCCTAGTCAAAACAAATGGCATTTAAAGCCCCAGTTATACAGGAACAGATAGTACACCATGCAAAACAGCAACACTTGTCGGAAAACCGAAGAAATTTTTATTACACACTAAGTGTTTAGAATAATGTTTACTATAAACCAATTCGTTATTTCTTTGTTATATGCCATTCTTTGAAACAATAAATCGTTTATCTACACCTCAAATAGTAAATGTACATCTGTCTTCATTGTTCTTCATTGTAAATGTTAATCTGCTAAGCCAGCCCACTTCCTACATCCTTAAAAATCTTCTCTAATCAGTCAACAAAAAAGAAAGGGGAGTCCTCCTCTTTAACAGACCATTTATTCCTTCGCTGTTTCAATTACTCGACTATATATTTTTGCAGTATCAAATCACATTTATAAAGGAAATAAACCATATTTGATTCGATCTCGCTAGCAGATAAGAAGCAAAAGGTTCAGTTCAAGTTCTACAGACTTAAAGCAAGTCAAGTGAACTTAATTAACCTAAATCATCTACTTTTCTGACCAAAAAGTTCTTCAAAATCACTTCATCAGAATACTTCTATTTTCTGCTATACACATTCTTGCTAGCTTGATGAAATGGCGCATGGCATTGGTGTCATTTGAACTTTTAATAAAACTCATTGTAAACGCCATGAGATACAAGCAATCAGAAGAATTCACCTCAGTTCATGTTTTAAAAAAGTATGAGGACAAATGTTGCAGTGGAGATTATATGGCATAGTATTGTATCGCATAGTATTATACTCTCTCATTCAAGCTTTAGAAAAAAAAAATTTTTTTTTCTACTTGAAGATTTGCTGAGTATACTTCCGTTTATTTATTCATGTATGTATGTGTGTTGTATGTGTATGTTTTTCGATATTCTGATGCTCGTCAAAAAATTTGAGTAGAATACCTGCCGACATCCTGGATCGTAATGAACTTTGTTTAAAAGTTCTCATGTTTTATTCATCTCTATTCATTTCTTTCGTCTACTGCTCTCTCCTGATAATGTTTTTGAGTAGAAATGAGAAATTTAGTTTAAAAAAATGTGGAATCCATCTTTTTTCCTCACCTACGCACCATTTGTCATTGAATGAAGTATAATTCAAAACTATCGCAAATGACATTTGAAACTGTAAATGAGTGATTGCAGAAGCTTTACTCATCGTCAATTTTCTTAGCCAAGGAAATGACCGCTCATTCGCTTCATGTATTTCATCCCATTATTGGTCAGTTAACGTGCAACACTGACAGTTACTTCATCTCTAACTAATTATATGTACAAAGTAAGAACTGCTTATTAATTTTCATTGATCAGATTTAATGATCGCAACATACTACTATTTCCTGAAAAATTGATCAAATATATCGCCAGACTATTTCATTTGTATACCCCCTGACTAATGAATTCAGATCATCTTAAAAACGGCTCTCAGGAATTTAGTGATATTATATTAAAATTCGTAACAATGATTTAAATATTGAATAGCTTATTGGTAAGTAGAAAATGTAGCAAAATCATAATCTTCGATTTCATGGATTTATAGTTTCTTACCACCTTCCTTATTAATTATAATCTACAATCTAACTTTTAGGACAGTTACTATTACAGTAACTTTACAGAGCTCAGAATCTGAGTTGTAGCATTCTTTGGATGAACCCGGTTTGACATTTCAACATTTTTGTAATAGATGAAGAAGTCTGATCTTACATCTCATCTTTCGATATGTATAGAATAATAAAAAACTTGTTCAGAATTTTTGGAAATTTGAAGAGAACTGAGGGAACATGTGGAATATGCATGATAATGTTGTTTGACCAGCTTAATGGACACATGGTAAACAGAGCTCATGTACACTTCAAACGATCCGTTTAACCTTTGACATTAATTCGATTGTCAAATTTACTGTTTAACAAAGAATTTCCTATTGTATTTAATAAAGTATAAAAATATGTTAGTCTTGACTCTCTATTTCTTCAACCTGTTTCATTTGCAGACAATGAGATTATTTAAGTCTCTCTCATTCTTATATGCATATTAATGCAGAATAAAAAAGAAACTTTTTTCAGAAAACTACTTCTACAGTATCTTTAGTTGTGAATATTGTCGCTTCAACCTTCACTGATCTCAGCTCATGAGTTGCACACTTGCGTTTTTTATACGTTCAGTATAAGAAAGACTAAATAAGAGAAAGCTATGTAAATGGCTCATCGTTGTAAGTTGCATCCATCTGAATTTTAGTCAATTTTTTAAATCAGTTCTATGCCATGTTATATTTCATGCGAAGAACAAATCCAAAATTATTTCAATTCTTTTATGGCGAATACTTCGAAGTTACACTTTTAAAAAAAGATGAACAGTGCTACGGTTAAAAAACAAGAAATGCAAGAATCATTTATTTCGCACCACTGCATTTTTTACATTAATGTCAAAAACTTGTTTCATGCAAGAAAAACCTAACTCTAACGAAATTTTTAACAATCAAATTAAATTAGCTTAATTCTTGCATAAAGTGCTCTCTTGGAATCAGATCTGACACCAAATGCCCCATTTCTAATAAAGAAAATATGGGAGGAGTATAATACAATATATTTGCTTTATAGGAAGCTTCAAAAAATAGAAATTTCTTGGAAATATGGATAAAAGTGTGGATAATCAATCCTCATAAACAGCAAAAAATAAATTTTTTATCTAAGAACATTTTCAACAATTATAACTGCTCAGCTTTTCCACTTTTTGTAAAGTATATACGTTAAACCACCAAAACCAACAATACAACCGATAACCAATGTTATTTGAAGCGTTCGTTTACGTGAAAGATCCTGGACAATAATTTTGTCCCATTCTTCCTGTAATAACAGTGATCTATCTATCTATCTATCTATCTATCTATCTATCTATCTATCTATCTATCTATCTATCTATCTATCTATCTATCTATCTATCTATCTATCTATCTATCTATCTATCTATCTATCTATCTATCTATCTATCTATCTATCTAATCTATCTATCTATCTATCTATCTATCTATCTATCTATCTATCTAATCTATCTAATCTATCTATCTATCTATCTATCTATCTATCTATCTATCTATCTATCTAATCTTAATCTAATCTTAATCTAATCTTAATCTATCTATCTATCTATCTATCTATTAATCTAATCTTAATCTAATCTTAATCTAATCTTAATCTAATCTTAATCTAATCTTAATCTAATCTTAATCTAATCTTAATCTAATCTTAATCTAATCTTAATCTAATCTTAATCTAATCTTCTAATCTAATCTTAATCTAATCTTAATCTAATCTTAATCTAATCTTAATCTAATCTTAATCTAATCTTAATCTAATCTTAATCTAATCTTAATCTAATCTTAATCTTAATCTAATCTTAATCTAATCTTTAATCTAATCTTAATCTAATCTTAATCTAATCTTAATCTAATCTTAATCTAATCTTAATCTTAATCTTAATCTAATCTTTAATCTAATCTTAATCTAATCTTAATCTAATCTTAATCTAATCTTTAATCTAATCTTAATCTAATCTTAATCTAATCTTAATCTAATCTTAATCTAATCTTAATCTAATCTTAATCTAATCTTAATCTAATCTTAATCTAATCTTAATCTAATCTTAATCTAATCTTAATCTAATCTTAATCTAATCTTAATCTAATCTTAATCTAATCTTAATCTAATCTTAACTAATCTTAACTAATCTTTAACTAATCTTTAACTAATCTTTAACTAATCTTTAACTAATCTTTAACTAATCTTTAACTAATCTTTAACTAATCTTTAACTAATCTTTAACTAATCTTTAACTAATCTTTAACTAATCTTTAACTAATCTTAATCTAATCTTAATCTAATCTTAATCTAATCTTAATCTAATCTTAATCTAATCTTAATCTAATCTTATAATCTAATCTTAATCTAATCTTCTAATCTTAACTAATCTTAATCTAATCTTAATCTAATCTTAATCTAATCTATCTAATCTAATCTAATCTAATCTATCTAATCTAATCTAATCTAATCTAATCTAATCTAATCTTCTCATCTAATCTAATCTATCTATCTATCTAATCTAATCTATTGAATAAAGTTCACTATCGCCTGCCAAAGAAAAGATAATTTGCAATAACCACAGGTCAGCTAAACTGCCTTCATACAATTATGTTTCAATACAACTAAATATTATAGAAAGCGAACAATACTTATGAGAAGAAAAATTGCTTTACCTGAACAGCAGCAAAACAATTGGATTCTGTAATATAGCAAACAGTGCTGTTATTTACATCGACTTCCGGTGACAGAGACAAGACTGAAGATTCCGTTCCTATCTCGCTTCCGGATTCTGCTAACTTACAATCGTTCTTTGTTTCTGATTTTGATATCTGGAAATACGTTATCAAATTTCACTCAATTCACAATGCGGAAGAAATAGTGGATTTGTAAGTATCGGACGAAAGAGTTGAAAGATTAAATACTGAAGAATGTAGACGTTCAGAGTTTATTTGCCAGTTTCACAGATTCTACCATAATTAATTTATCAGATGAGTTTTTAAAGTAGTTTCTTAAGGTTGACAAAAGAATGCAACCAACCTGTACAGATTTATCCAAATCAATTTCATCATCACTCTGCCGTGAACTAATCATTTGCAGTTGAATCATCTCTTCTACCAATATTTTAGGTGGGATCGTAATGTTAGTATTAGAACTGAACGAATGATTAGTTAAAAAACATTCGGATGTTACTGCTACTTCAGAAATTTTCATATTCATCATCTGCTCATTAGAGATTGGATCTGGAACAAACACTGTATTCAATTTTAAAAGAAAATTGAAAATTTGGCAATAAAATTCAACTAATGAATCATCCAAAAATCATCTTACTGCAAGCTATTAGTGAAATGGAATGTAGTGATGAATGTACTTAATAGTTTTTTAACTGTTTCTTTCGGAAGGAACAGTGAAACACGACATCAGCAGTGAATAAATCCAAAACCAAAATCAACCTCATTTTGCTTGTAAATATTTAAAAAACCAGCAAAGACAAAACAGAAAAACAAGATTTAAGCATTACCTGAACCCTTCATCCCGCTGAAAGAATTATCAACATCATTAGAGTTACCAGTGTCGCTAAGTGATATAATATTATCGACGGATCTTCCATAAGATGCCGATTCATTTAAATATTTGTTAATTACACTGACAAATTTAGGTGCACATTCTGAGTGCACAACTTTATCTTCATGCGGTGATAATTTTTGTACACAATTCTTTTCCTGTATTTTTCCAAACAATTTAAGATCGTTCCATGCATGTAAAATTAAACGAATAACATTGCTTTCAAACTTTCAGCAATAATTTTATCTTTATTATATGTATTCTTTACTTCAGTAATAACTTTTTTATTGTTTTCCTTTCCTAACACCCTAATAAATTTTAAATAAGAACAAAACACCTCGTTCATTACAGCCGAATTAAAAAGAACTTCCACTTTCTGATGATTCGTCAAATCCCTAATCTGCTCCTCCGTCTCTATTTTCACCTTATCTGGTAATGTGATTACTTCCAAAACTTCTCCTTTTTTCATCGCTCTTTCAATTGTCAATTTTAGAGCATTAATGGAGACGCATCCAGGAAGGGCAACACGTTTGAAACATTCTTTCCCGTCCGCAATACTGAAATCTTTAAAATATAAAGTCATATGCAAACCAAGTACTCAGATAATCCAAATTATGATTCGATGTTTTGGTAAATTTTTTCTCACAGTAACAACGTCGTCTCATTGTTCTTTCTTCGATTTACTTATGGAAAATAGTTACTTTAAACTACTTTTATAGTAACGACTGTGCAATAGCCGTAAATTTACATGATTTTTTTTCTTTTAAATTGAATATATTAAAATAAAATAAAAAAGAATCGCCTTGTTCGAACAAGAAGAAAACGAGTGTCGTGCAAGGAACTGAACTTCCCGTTAGAGTTCATTTCATGACTTACCAGAACTGTGTGGGTATCTAAAAGTACGATTCAACGATAAAAGAAAGTCAAACAGCAATATTAAGAGCATGAGAGAATAACAGGTAATAAAAATTCATAAATTGCATGACAATCACTAGTGAAAGTTATTATTATCATTTTTAACAGAAAAACATCTTTTCCTACTTTATTTTCATATCACTTTTTATGAATTCAGCATTCAAATAAGATTATCTCGATACTACATATGATCCACCTTTTTGATTTGTCTTAATATTAACAGATTGCTTAAAAATTTCTTTCACAGCCTCGCTAGTTACTAGATCCAGGGGTGTTTTTCCATCTTTCGCAGGCGTTTCTGGATCAAAACCAGCACGTAAAAGTAGACCAACAATCTCTTGATGATTACGTCGTGCTGCCCAATGAAGAGCGGTCCTAAAACATGAAGTCGCCTTCACAAATAAACTACACAAACTTTAATAAAAAGGATTCAGTAATTTGAGGATAGTTCCTTTCTTCCATAACTACATGTCCAAATAAGCGACAGGCAATAAATTCGCTATAAAAGAGACAGAAACAATAAGTAATGATTAACTTATTATTAATTGAAATCATGATTTAGATGGCAATGTGAGTATATTATGAACTGATCAGGATAAGTGCTACGCACTTACAACTAATTCAAGCTTTGCTAAATGAAAATTAAGTTCACCAATTTGAATGTTTATAATAAATAGTACTCTACATAATACTCAATTCATGCAATCATTACCCCTATCCTGTAAACAGTCACATATTTAATTATGTTCAAAAAGCATATAAGAATGAATAATTCACATATTTAATTATGTTCAAAAAGCATATAAGAATGAATAATGACTACCCATGTAGCTTTTTAGCCAAGCATTTATTTAATTTTAAAATATTTAGTGCTATTATTCTTCTAAGGATCAGAAGTTAAACAATAGGAATCCTTCTGAGGAACATCCTTTTAAATAAAATCAAAATTCGACAACTAATAATGGAAATAGTTTGCAAAAAAAATGTGACAATATAAAGTGGAAAGAGAAATGAAAACAGCAGAAATTTGTGTCTTATGTAATCACAGGTAAAACTTTAATTTTCAACAGTTAGATCCAGTTGGAAATTATAATTCCAAGTACAGAGGGATTTCAGCAAGGCCAGTAACAACAGATTCACATTATAAGAGTGAACAATTTCGTTTAACTGAAGACATCATGAATAATAGAATGATTAATATTGCTAATAGCTGATATCAGTCAAACGGCCACCTTCATAGAATAAAAAATTGATCTAAATAATATTTTTCGGAGAAAACCAATAAAGATAAAACATCGGAATAAACTAATGTCTTACAAGCAAACAACATGCCCATAAGATTTCAGTTTATTTTTTTTTATTTCAATTTATTTCATAAAAATAAAAAAAAGTTGCAAATGTAGAATTTAAATAACAAAAATTGATAGTAAAGAAGAAACAAATAATGTTTATAAATTGAAATCAAGCTTCATCTAAATCTTTTACATCATAATCGAAATAAATGACTATAATAAGATAGCTCACGCTTTTCTCAAATTTCAGCAAAGAATATTAGCATGGAACAAAAGAAAACATCAGAAATAGCAAAAGAAATTTTTCGTTCTTATTTTTTTATAAAATACTTTTCCTCTAAATTTTTTTGTTGATAATGCAAATATATTCCAAATTACACATCTTAATTAGAACAGTTAGTTTTCATTAAACAAATTAATTAGCGGATTAAATTTTCATCAGAAAGTTAATTAGCGGATTAGAATAGTTTAATTTTCTTCTACTCATTCATGTCTACTTGTTAACGTTTTAAATCACCATCAATTATACGAACGGCAGTGTAAAACTATCTGCTTGAAAATTTTAGTAACAAACAGTTAGCAAGCCACATAACAAATGCATAATTATTTGCTGAAAAATATTTTGAACAATCCATTCTGTTTTAACTAATCCTCTGATAGCATCAAAAGTTTTTTCTCAGAATTCAGTATCATTGAATAAACAAATAGATAAGCCATTACAGACCTATGATTCGTAACACCTTTGAATTGAATAAGCCACAAATTAGCTGGTGAGCTTGTGAGCAACACAAAAAACAGTGGTGAATATTAATTACCTTTTCCAATTCTCAATGATACTTCAGCATTACATCATTCAGATGTTTCGTGATAGAAGTATATTACGAGTTCAATGTGAATGTTACGAAAATTTTACAGCATGCAATCGGAAACGAGTACACTGACACTCGTAAACATTTAAGATAATTAAATTTAAACTAATGCCTACATACTAGGAAAGTTCACTACGTCCATACTTTTTTTTATGAAAATGTTTATAAAAAACATCTCAAACATTCCAAAATAAAGTAGGTATAAGGTCAACTTAATCCTTGGTACCTAAGAAAAGAATGAGGACGACACCATAAATGAGGACGACTGAAATAAGTCTTCATGAAATGCGAAGATAGAATGAAGCAATACATCACTTCCACCAAATCTAATGCTAAATTCTTAAATTAAAAAAAAGAAAATTATAGAAAAAACAAACACATGGAAGTCTAAGAAGACAAACAGATAAAGATATTCATGAAACTAAAAATTATTTCTAAGATTTAGATAATGAACAAGAACATACCATCCGTTACCATGATGTTGAAAACTTCTATCTATTTTCCCATTCTCCAGCATTGCTTTTGCTTGTTCCAAATCACCGAAACTGCAGACTTCCAAAAAATCCATCTGAATGCGACTGTTTTCACTCTCATTCATTTTCGACATTGGCTTTCTTCTTTCGCGAATAAATGTCTCCGACTGTAAAGAACAGGTAATTTTAGTAATATCAAGGACATCATTATGATGCATTTAATTTAATCAAGGCTCATACAATGTGATCGTGTGGTTCGATGTATATAATGTGCACACCGACTTTTAAAGAACCCAATGCATGCATGAATGTCAATTGCAGCAATAATGTAGACAATTATTTTATTTTTCTTTATTTGAAATGATAAATTTAATCTCTTACTTATTTGTAAGAAAAGAAAAACATTCTTAGGAATTACACAGAACTCTGCAAAGCATTCATTTTTGAAATACCATAACTAAATAACTACACTGGAGATTTCTTGAATACCGTATACTACATAAATAAACTGGAAGAAAACATTAAAGGAAAAGCAAAAAAGCATTTACTTATACTGAGCATGCCAAAAAGCAATAGGAGAGCGCGAATTTTCATAATCTCTTGTAGAGTTCAACAGATTTGAGTTCAGAACTAACTGTGAAGACATTCATTTTCCTTTTTTTCTCTAAATAATTATCTAGTTATTCTAGTAAAGATTACATAACTGAAGCTAACCACAATTATTCAAAGAGGCTCCCTTGTTTTTTGGGCAGTATCCTTTGATATCCAAAGTGACAGATTAGGAATAAGGCAAAGTCATATTCAGAGAATAGAGAACCGTGAAAGTATTATCACTTTCGTTTTGACGCCAAAAAGTCGGTCAAATAGATCGAATGCAATCAACAATTCTGCATGCATGAACATTCATGCACATGCACGGACATCCTTTAAAAGCGAAAAGGTAATTGATGTGTTAACGGAGGAATGAGTTAAATAGATTAAGCAGCCGACGTAAACACAACTGTCGTTAGTACGTTCAATTTGGTTCAGTAAGCTGGCAAATGGCCAGCAATGTTAGAATGATAATAAAATAAATCAAAATGTTTTGTTAGTGAGGAATAAACGGGGGTAGTTATACAGTCTGATAACGTTTGAAAGACCGCAACAGATGGATGTGACAAGGAGGGCAAGAGAAGTTTGCAAATACATCAATGGGACAGGACAGGTACCCGCGGATATGCAGCACCAAACATTCCTATCAAACTAATTATATACTTGCAAGCTTGCAGCATTCATGTATAAACACGAAGAGCTTATTTTGTTTCAAGACTGCCAGATCATATCAAAAATCTTATTTCAATACGTATCTTTCTATTCGCGTTCTACTTTATCATCCATGTTTATGGCATATACAACACTTCTCCACATATCCGTGACAGTATATTCCTCATATATTAAACATACATAAAGTAAAATTCAGCAATGTATTTTTTATGCTATCCGTCCGTATAGAGCACATCAGATTAATCTAGAACCTGAAATCTTGTTGTATTGGAAGGAGATTCGATGAACCTGAATCTGAAGAATATCGTGGCAGTGATATGCTTGCTAAAATAACAATCTGCAAATTCATGAATAATGATAGCTCTTTATTATGTTTAGCATTTATTGGACTTAGTCTATCACTGAAGACAAACGATTGGTATTAATGAATCTCAATGATAAAAGTAGATTTTTCAGGAAGCAAAAGGAATGGCTGTCAACAGGTTAGATGACATATTCAACAGTAACTGTCACAAATAGTGATGTTTTTGGAAGCCTTTTTCCAGTTCAGGTATGACCTGTAAACTGAGGGACAGTTGAGATGTTTAGCATTAGCAGTTGAAATGTTAGTATTTGGTGTCACTGACAGTTTCCATGGCTAAGCAATCGATCGAACTGATCAGTTGTTCCAGTCAAAGTTTATATGAAATGTAAATTAAACTATCATGATATCAAGTTTATAAGAGCAGCTTCATATGTGATGATTATTCTTTCTCCTTTATACCTCTGTCCTATACTTGTGTGGTTTCATAACGCTTAGGGACTGTTACTCATTTTTGCAATTCATTATTTACTGTCTGACGCTAATATTAAAGGTAATGTGGAGGTCATGCTTCGACTCGCTCTTATTCGTTCTTCTGTTTTCTTTCTTATGCTCACCCGATTCTGGTCAGAAACTAGACCTTTTCGATGATGACTCAAGGTAACATCTGCAAATATAACTTGTTGGCAGAATTTGCATTTTGTTGGAGACAAATGTCTCCTATTTTGGATAAGAAATGATTTTAAGTTTAAAATCCAATTTGCCACGCCATTTCCAGATCTCGCCTTGTAATGCTTGATGGTAATCTGTATTTTCATGCTGGGCGACAAAAAAACATATCGTTCATGGCTGGTACTGATGGCTCAATTTATTTTGGCGAGAAAAATCTCAACTTATTGCCAGAGTTGGTACGTTTACTTCCTTCACAAAACACTTCCTAAGCTTTCTTCAGATTGTATTTGAATAATCGACGGTTTCTAACATATGACTTTTATTTTAGACTGAATTTGAAGTCGTGAAGGAGGAAATCGACAAGACAAAGGTTTGCTATCCTCTTCATTACTATCTCATCCAAAAGCAGATTATTGCATATTCATAGCTAATTGTTCCAGACCAATTTATTCGTTTAGGGCCGCGTTCATCAGCTCATAAAAATGGCTGATTTATTCAAACAACAGATTAAATTAAAAAGTGGCGATGTTGCATCCCTGAACAGAAAAGTTAGTTAATCTTTCACACTTAAAATCAGATTTAAAACTCTTTATTGGTTTAAAGAATTCGAGGGAAGCTTTAATTAAACAGCAAATGATCAATTAGATCAATTAAGTGTGCTTACTTCATCTATTATACAAGCGTTATGATGCAAACTACTTGTTTATACACATTTGTATTGACCAACTACTGATTTTCAAATACATCACTAATGTTTTATCACAATACGATATCAAAAAATCTGAGAAGATTACTTGACAAAATGTTTGCAACGAATAAAGGTTCTGTTCAAACTTGGAAGAAAAGAAAGAAACTGTCGTTGTGAAAGATGAAAGAGATAAGTGGAAGAAATTGAATGAACGAATTGGAATGAACATTTCTGAAGTGTGAATGTCTTTTTCTTACCACTTCCACATGAAAGTTTCTTGCTGAATAAGGAACCAATTAAATAAAATTCTAAATCACATAGAAAAAATCCTAGAAATATGTAATAAACAGAGGACTACACGTAATTTCACTGTACTTTGTTGACTCTAATACATAGGACAATCAATTAAAAAATTAGTGCAATAAAGTAAGTTTTCAAGGCTACTTCGTCACAGAATTTCATTATCTTTCGACTTATTTCACTTGAAAATATTTTCATCAAAACTGAGAAAGTGTTCGAACATTTTCATAACTGTACTATTCTTTACTTCCAATAGTGGAATAATCACTTAACTATAGAAATTAAGTGAACTTTTTGGCAAACGGCGCAATAACCACTTATTCTTCTAAATTTCTAAACGCAGTCTGCATTTGTTCTAATAATTCATCATAATCTTTTTTAATTTTTTGCTCACCATCCTTGACTGGATCTTTGAATTTCATAGACGATAGCTCGTACATAATATCACTCATGTGATCACGAATTATTGCCCAGGTAATCTTATTTTCAGCTTGTGCTGTTGATTCCACAGCATGTTTTGCTAGATCATAGAAAGCAATCATGTTTTTCAGCATTCCCACCGTTTTGTAGAATGGACAGAATCGGTCATAGGGTGTGTATCCGTTTTGTTGCAAAAAGTCGTCTTTGATCAACTTAGCTACTTCTAGGGTAATTTTGTCCGACTCAGCTAATGAAGCTTTACCCACTAATTGTACAATTTCGGACAAGTCCTCTTCTTCTTGAAGAATTTCCTTGCATGTTGTACGTAGGGCAACAAATTCTGGGAAATTTTTGTCATAATATTCATCCAGTGCTCTCATATATTTGCTGTATGATATTAGCCAATTAATGGATGGAAAGTGTTTGCGCTGCGCCAGTTTCTTGTCTAATCCCCAGAACACTTGAACAATACCAAGAGTAGCCGAGGTAACTGGATCAGCAAAATCACCACCAGGTGGTGAAACAGCACCCACAATAGTAACCGATCCTTCACGTTCTGGACTTCCGAGGCACTTTACTTTACCGGCTCGTTCATAGAACGATGCCAGACGAGCAGCCAAATATGCCGGGTATCCAGAATCGGCAGGCATTTCACCCAAACGACCAGAAATTTCACGAAGAGCTTCGGCCCACCGTGATGTAGAATCAGCCATCATTGAAACATTTAGACCCATGTCACGAAAATATTCAGCAAGCGTAATGCCGGTGTAAATCGATGCTTCGCGTGCAGCTACAGGCATATTTGATGTGTTAGCGACCAAAGTTGTACGCTTCATAATTGATGTAGTGACACCGTTGACTTCCATAGTTAGTTCTGGAAAGTCACGCAGTACTTCCGACATTTCATTACCTCGTTCACCACATCCAACATAAATGATGGCATCAGAATTGGAGAATTTGGATAATGATTGTGAAATAACAGTTTTACCACAGCCGAATGCTCCTGGAACAGCAGTAGTACCACCTTGAACACAAGGGAACATTGCATCCAGAACACGTTGACCACACAGTAAGGGAAAGTTAGCTGCCAATTTTTCAGCACACGGACGTGGCTGGCGCACAGGCCAGATCTGAAGCATTGTGAATTTGGATTTTTCACCAGCAAATTCAGTTTCCAACACAACATCAGTAACGCGATATTCACCAGCTGCTGCTATATACGTAATTGTGCCACACGCTATTGGTGGAAGCATTATTCGGTGGTTGATGAGGACGTTTTCACGCACAAAACCGATTGTATCACCACCCGTAATGTGATCACCAACAGTGAGTTTACGATTTGGTTCAAACTCCCAAACTGCATCACGTGAAAGCACGTTAACATTAACACCTTTGGGAATATAAATGGATTGTGTTAGTTCTAAAATATCTTTCAAGGGTCGTTGAATACCATCGAAAATGGAACCCATAATGCCGGGTCCTAGTTCTACTGACAATGGTTTACCGGTCCGAAGTACAGGATCACCTATTGCTACCGCTGAGGTATCTTCATAAACTTGAATCGTAGCATAATCACCTTCCAAACGGATAATTTCACCAACCAATTCAGAATGCCCAACACGTACCAGCTCGTACATTGCTGAACCGGCCATTTTCTCGGCTGTTACGACAGGCCCGGAAACACCGTAAACAAAGCCATAGGAGCTCTCTTTAGCATCTTCCATCAATTTAGTAGTCGGTGGCATTTTATTTCTCACAATGAATTCCTGGAATGTGAATAGAGATCAGACAAAAATAGAAAAACTAAAATCGATGTATAAAACCAAAGCAACTGTCTTCTATACTTATAGAATTTATTATGCAAACAATCATTTAAAAAAAAATGTGCCAACACCAAGAATTTTAACTTAGCTGCTTCCTAAGCAAGTATCTTTAAAAATAAAAGACACTTGACAAAGTATATAAGTTTCTCTATGGTTCCATTTAGAATCAGGCAAGATATGACATGTTCGTACGCGATTCATAATCGCTAGCTAAATATTATTTAAACGTTTAGTTGCAATGTGAAAGTAAGTAGTTTCAAATATTAGAAATGTTCTCGGTAGTGTTAAACAATGAGAGGATGCAATGATTATATTTTTGATTGAATGGGGTAATGATGAAATTTCATAAACACAGACAGCAAATGTAAATAATCTCTCTAGTATTCATTTACAATAGACTGAGGTTTATAAACTGTCTTTCTACTACAGTAACTTTTCCAAACAGTCATTTCTATTTCTTCCACAAACTGCAAACTACGATTCTGTAAGGCACGTTATTGATTGTAATCAGTATATGTACATAATAGAAAAATAAGTTGGAATCAGTCGGATACATTGAAGAAGAAAAGAAATGGAGACGAAAATTAGTAGTTAAGCATTAATTTAGACGACTGTTTGAGAAGAGATTAGTCAGCGGTACAAGTGCTGTGCAGGATAATGAAGTGGTAAAATGTATGAATGGCTAGTGATGATAGTTCGGCTTAAGAAACCTCCTTGTTAATAGCTTCACCACACAGTTATTTACCCAACACAAAAACAAAGTAAGGGAAGATGGGTGACACAGCGACAGCGTCATCAAGTCAAGGTGACAACAATCGCTACACTGTTCTCTGTTCTTTTGATAAATGGTTTTCAGACAATCGTCCCAGGATTGATCTTCAGATATTATAGCTGTAAATTATTTTAAAAAGTTTTGAAAAACTCAAGTAAACGATATGACATTTTGTTCCAAATTTGCAGCAAAAGTCGATATTAGTAATACGAAAAAATTGAGAGAAGAAATACTATTGGAACTGGAAAAAAGATATATCGATTAGGCCCTGTTATTGACTTTCACAAAGAGCTCGAAGCATATGACCATAGGGATGAGCAGCTTCATATTTGGGAAACGTGAAATATCGATCAAACAAAGTTGACAGAGAATATTGTCCGTGAACTAAAATTAATTCCTAATAACAGAAAAAAGTAGAATTCTCGCAGGGCGACACTTTCAAATCTTTAGATAGCAGATATCATAAAACGCCTGGAACTAAGCAACTCAAAAAAGAAAGACGGAAGCGGACGGAAGTTTCGAAATTTGTTAACTGCACTAAAGTCTCATATAGCACTGTTGGATAATCGTTTGAAGAAGGATGAATGTAGCGACAATCCGTGCAGGAATGGCGCAACATGCATCGATCTGTACAATAAATTTATGTGCATATGTCCATCTCATTTTGAGGTATTTCTATAATTTTGTCTGATATTCGGAGCAAGCAATTATTTCTAAAGGAAGATAGTCGTATATTTGTTGATGAATTAATTGTAAGACATGCTTTTCTTTAGACAAGTCTAGCCTCAAAAAATTGGAAAATTTTTACTTACAACAGAAGTTTTCTAAATTTAAAGTCTAAGAAATGGCTAAGTTTGGATGCAAATTGTTAAACATTTAGGGTGAAACATGTGAAAACCGTGTAAACGAATGCAGCATTTATCAAGGGACACCTGCTGGATGTCAAAATAACGCATCTTGCATCTTGAACGCGGACGGATTTCAGTGAGTATTTCAAGAAATTAAGGAACTGCAGACTGTTTTGCCTCATACTACGTTCGTAAATAGTTTTCGGTTGTGCATTTATGTTACATTCTGTAAATTAACATGATATCTACAAGTGTTACTATTCCAAAAAGTTTTACCGTTACAAAATTGTTTTAACCGAAGAGGGAGGACTGATAAAGATATAAACGACTGAACCAGATGTTAAAACGAATTTTTTGATTTAAATTTAGGTTACTTAGTGGAATTCTTCTTTATCATAAAACCTTTTATTTTGATATGGTTTTTTAAGTTGTGTATGTCAACAAGGCTTTCACGGAGCTCTGTGTCAGTTGCGAGCAACAGCATGTGAATTTTCACTGGATTTATGTGGCCCAGCTGGACACTGCATACCAACTCAACCAGATCCAGAAACCAATGAAGTAGGTACTAACTAACAACTTCAACGTTGGGTGTTTTCCGAATAAATTAAAGATTTTCAAATAGGCAGAAAGGCAGAAGATTTTCAAACGACAGTAAATATGTAAATGAAGTAGAATTTTTCTAAAACCTGATTTTTCCTATATTAAGCCTGGTTACCGTTGTCTTTGTGAGTGGGGATATCGTTCGTCCGCTGATAGAAACAATCCAGTTTGTGAAGACGTAAATGAGTGTGAGTCAAACCCATGTTATCCAGGAACAACTTGTATCAATTTGCCTGGTTCCTTTAAGTGTGCTGGTTGTCCGCCGGGCATGACAGGTAATGAATTTGTAAGTCATAAACAATTACGACAATAATAAGTTTACTGATGATAGTGTATTTTCATGCATTTATTTCTATCAGTTACGAAATAGAATAATAGTTTTCACAGATATAATTTTACAAGTATAGAAAGTAAATATTGATATTGACTCTTTTTTGCGTTTTTTACAGCACATAATGAGATATAAGGGTCCATATAATAAAGTTTGAGTCAGAATACGACATCATAATAGATATATAATTGATGACACTGAAACAATTTCTGAATTATCATAAACTCGTAACAACCAAAACCTAGATAAAATAATGATAACTGCATATATGTATACTGTTAGAAGTTAATTTATCAGCAACAACCAAGTCGACTGAAATTGAAATAAAATAATTATACAAACAATAAGCTGACGTCAGTGATAATTAGGGAATGGGATGATTTGTTTGGATGTTGATGAATGCGCAAGTGAGGACCTGGAAACTTGTTCCAAGGATCCGCCAGTGAAATGTATCAATACTATTGGCTCCTATGAATGTGCATCATGTCCTCCCGGTTTGTTCTGTAAACAGTTGATATTAATAGTGCACTATGGAGTTTAAATTATTGTAATTTAATTAAATTTGTATCATTCAACCGAGATGTATGTCGTATTATTGCCATAATTGCAGGCTATAAGGGTAATGGTCACATTTGTAAGAAGCAAAGTCCATGTGAGTTATCTCCATGTCATCCAAAGGCCAAATGTTATAATATGGGCATGAGCTCATTAAATGAAGAAGGTTTTCGTTGTGAATGTCCTCTTGGAATGATTGGTGACGGAATCGGTACTGAGGGTTGTTACCATTCAAATGTTACGCTTTGCCGAGCCGACACATGCTATAACCAAGGAACGTGCCAGGTTAGAATGTTGAAACTTTTGAAATCAAGTTAAAGTGTAAAGAAATATGGTAAATGGGTTCAAAATTGCACTATTCGGAATATTTGAAAAAGTGTGAGAGGAATTGCAAATTTAAAAACTTCTTTACTAGTCGAAAATATTTTCCTCAAACTACTTTTTAAATATGAAATTTGGGAAACGAACCGTGTATACATATAAATTCTATTTCAGATAATCTCTGAGGAAGCATATAAATGTCACTGTAAATGGGGCTACGTTGGCAAACGGTGCGAACTAGCCACTGCTTGTTTAAGTAATATATGTCGAAGTCGTGGTGAATGTTTAGTTAAAAAAGATGGTTCATTTGAATGCGTATGCTTAAAGGGTTATTATGGTCCAACATGCGAATATGAGGAAGACGGTTTGTTTTCTAACAAAGTTCAATTCGGTTCTTTTTGTTTTGGAGGTTTACATGCTCAGTCTTAATATTTTAGGTTGTGGTGGTCACATAATAAATGAGACTGGTGTAATTAAATATCCGGACTGGACATGGTATCACTTTGGTCGCAACAAAACATGTGAATGGATCATTATAGTTAACGAACTAAATAAAGCATGTTCTATGTTTTTTACAGCTACCAGTGTATTACATGTGATAGATTAAAATTTTCTTACTTATGGCTAAAGAACATTACATATTTAGATAACTAAAGTTGTTGTCTATTGTAATGACTTGTAAAAAAGAAAAAAACACACAACAATGGTGTTTTAAGGTGATCGAAATAAACTTCACAAGTTTTCATTTGCCAACTAGATCAGCAACATGTGCCATGGCTGACGCAAACGTTACCTTACGCGATGGAGAACATGCAAACAGTCCATTAGTTGGTGTATTTTGTGGTCCAAGAGGATCTACCACTGTGAATTGTCCTTTGTTTATCTTTTAATATCTGAATTTTAATTTAAAGCTTTTCTTTTGTTTTCTTACTTTATCCTTTTTTTTGCCATATATTTGTTGCTTTTTAAGGTCCCGGTTTCTCGTCCAATTTATTTTTCATCGAATAAGGCGTATATTGCGTTTGTTTCTGGTAAAAGTAGTATTGGAACTGGTAACTTTGCACTGCACTGGAGGACTGTTGAAAAAAGTTTGTTACTTTACATTACTATATGTCAGTCTAACTTATTTCCCAGATTTTTCTCTGCCAAGATTTCATTTATGGAAATTTTGAAGAATGTGGTGAACGAATCTATAGCGACGATGGTCAAATATCACTTTATGGTTATAAAAGAAGCGAAATTTGCCAATGGCATGTTTCTGTTGATCCAAAAATGCACATTGAAATTACCGTGGAGCCGATGAAACTTGCATCAGGCGATATTCGGAATTGTTCAGTCAACTCGCTGGAGGTGAATTATCATTTCCTTTACTATATTACTTTCAATTTGCTAAGATTTTAATTTTCGACAAAGTTTAAACCAATTTGAAATTTAGCTCTTTGATGGTCTCGAAATTGACGAAACCGAACGTATATTGCATCTATGCAGTAGTGAGACTACACGAACTTTGGTGCGTACTACACTGCCGTACTTTACAGCTTACTTCAGGAGCAATTATCCGGCTGATTTCCCAGAAGAACATTGTGAGCTTTTTTTTTGTCTACTATTTAGAAAATTAATCTCTTTTTTAAAATAATGCATGCTCATAAATTTCTTTTTCAGGTGATGGTGACTCTCTCTGTAGTCGTGGTTTCACTATACATTATCGAACTATTAAACGTATGTCTATCAAATGATTCATTGTTTAAGTCCTATTATTTCTTACGAAATTTCTTGCTTCGGATAAAAAAATGATTCAGTAACACAGAGCTGAAACCATTCATCATTCAATTTTTAGTTGACAAAGACTGTGGAGGTACAATTTTACCTGATGCCGATAATGCCTTTGAAGGTTATATTCAGTCACCAAATTATGGTTTTAATTATTTCCCAAATTTGGATTGCCTATGGCTCCTTGACGCTTCAGCTGTCGCTAATGTAAGTTCAGTAAGTAACTTTTTACCATGTATAATTTGGTCTGAGAAGTTATGTAAATATTAAGAAATATCAGTCAAATACTAATTCTTTCCAGGCCTACGATGCAAAAGTGATAAAAGTGGAAATTGTTGATTTAGATATACCCTCTGCTCCTGCAAGATCTATCAAGGGTAAATTCAGCTGCATATAAATTTTTATACATAAACTTTTTATTCCATCATTATGTTTTTCTTTTTCGTTTTTAATTTGATTAATATCTATTTCGGTCATTTGGAACACTGTTATAACGAATTCCAGAAACGTCTCATTTTCGTCTTTCGTTTTCGGAATCAACCGCTCCAAATCAGCGCTTAGTGAATCTTATAAGACCGTGTCGTTTTGATCATATTACTGTAAGCATTCATAATTATGACAATTCATTTTATATGTCTGTCAGTAATTTATTTGATTTTCATGGTTTCACGGCAGTTTTCTAGTAGGCATCTTATGCTATGACCGTTTTTGGGATAACTTTTAATTAAATGTTTTTCTTCTACTTTTTCAAATGGACGATTAGATTAACACCTCTTCTGCTCAGATTCAGATCTTTTCGGTCGTGAATACCGAGCACGTAGATCTCTCAGCAATAAGTTTTGGTGGATGCTTAACTTTTAACTGAGAGAACTGGGAAAATATAGTGACTTGTATTTCAAGAACATCTAGAGGAAGGGAAGCGTGCCTACGGCAACTAATTTACGAGTCAAGTAAGCTAGTGATGACTCAAGGGCTCAAAAAATAATACATAAAAGTGTTCACGGCTTGATATAAGATAAATAACTCTTTTGAGAATTGTCGAGCTTTATTGATACCAGGAATTTCTTCCTTTTTTTTCAGTCTGGAAGAAAAAGAACACAGAAATGACTTGCTCGCTTATTAAGTGAAGTGAAGCAGAATATGTATAATTCAGTTTTTAATTAGCTTTGTGACAATTTGTGTACTCCAATATATGACACTTAGTTTTAAGTACATTACAGTTCAGAAATGGTGAAGATACATCACATCCTATACTCGGACGTTACTGTAACGGTAGGCTACCCGAAGGTCCGATCGTATCATCAGGACCAAAAATGGTTATACAGTTCCACTCGAATCAGTCCATTAATGGAAAGGGATTTAAGATTCATTATTCTGCGGGTACACTTTGATTTTATTCCATTCAATTTATGATTTTGATAATGAACAAAAAATAACTAATATCAGTAATTCCATCATTATTAAGTGCTTGCTCCTGAATGTGGTATTTGTTCGTCGGTCTAGTTGCTGATTAGGACTTCGTGTTTTAGCTGCCTGAGCATTAAATTATTGCTAGGCTATTTTCAGTTGGTCGGAAGAAAGTTGTCTCTGTAAATTAAAAAAATAATTTTCAGCATGTGAGAAGCATTTTACATCATCGAATGGAACTATTCAAAGTTCTAATTATCCGAATGGTAGTACTCAACCATTTAAATGCACCTATGTTATTGATGCTGAAAAAACGAAAGCGATAAGACTGAAATTTAATTTCATTGGGCTAAATACGGATATTAAGACATGCTTTTATGATGTCACTAAACATAATCTATTGGAAGACTATGTCGAAGTTAGTTTTGCCACAAATTATTTGGATTCATTTGAACAAAATCAAATTAAAAAAAATCCAAAAGAATTGTGTAGAAGTTTTACTGATAGCTTTGTCTTTCTTGATTTTACTCGTTAATTTCATTTGAATAAAAGAAAATATCACACAACAACGGCAAAAGCAAGAATACCGTGCTATGTGAATGTATGTCTACTGATAGTCAGTATCACTGACAGAAATATTTGAAAAGAAATATAGATCTTATAAGAAGCGATCAGTGTAGACCATTTCTTGAATTAAGCTATTCAATGGAGGTGTCTGCACTTTTACGATTCGAGACTTTCTGACCAGATTGTGCCTAATGGTTAAGTATGCATAAAACAGTCCAAATGTATTTGATATGTGTAAAAAAAAAAAAGAATTTTGGGTCTTTTGAGTAATGGTGTGTTATCAGTGGTTTATTTAAAATACTTCGAAAGCTAAAACTTTTCAGGTTAAAGTTTCAAAGATATTTTACTTAAAATTTTGTTGCATCATTTAATTATTTATAAATTTAAAAAACATTTAGTTTTCTGGTGGCCATGATTCACACGATCAGATCAATAAACGATACGTTTGCGCACGGTATCCATTCGTTGCACCTGACGGAGAAATGGTATATTTTTTTCAAATTTCTTACAAATCTCATAGTATTCACGATCATCAGTTTTTCAGGTAACAAGTGCTTCAAGGTCATTGAGAATCACATTAAGTTCAAGCGGTATTAGTAATAAAGGCATACTTTTCTTATACGAGCAATTTGATGTCGGTAAGATATTTGCACTTGGTAAACTTGTATGTACAAATATAATATATTAATATGTTAAATTACTTGTTAAATCACTTTTCCCCTAATTTCCTGACTAGCTTAAATTAAAATATAAATTTTTAAAAAAATAATGCCTGTTGAATTAAGTTACGATTCAAAATAAGCATGCCAGCAGCGTATTTTCTGTTTCATTGAAGGTTGCGGTGGCATATTTGAGGGAGAATCAGGCCAAATAACAAGTCCGAATTATCCGGAAAAGTATCTGGCGCATATGTACTGTATATATGTGATTAGCACACCGGTATACTTAACGTTCCTTAACTCAATTTCGAAATATGATTGAATATTTCAAACAAAATTTTCGAAAGATTTCCATAATTTGATTCATTTAAAGAATAAACGAATTCGGCTAACATTTGAAGTGTTTGAATTAGAAGTTGTACCGAGTCGAGAAGACTGCTCTTTTGACAGCATCGAAATATATGACACTTATGTAAATGATGATGATCATAGCGAATTACATGGAAGGTATGCAATGTTTCGTAAGAACTTAGTGATCAAAAATTACCTATTTAACCTAAGAATATAACTTTCGTAACCTTACTGATTCGTTATTTAATTTGATAAAACCTCGTATCCTTTCATGTCTACAGCAAAACAATTCTTTTGAGATACTGTGGCACGTTACTTCCGCCTCCAATTTTATCTACCGGAAATCGACTAACCATTGTATTCAAAAGTGATCGATCAGTTAATGGCGCTGGCTTTATGGCCAAATGGCAAATTGTTGATGATAAGGTAGGTTATATTGTATGGGTCCATCTGCCTTTTATAATTGCTTCAGAATAATCAGCTCTTTTTCGATTTATTTTTAACAGAAATTTATCTGGTTTTTTCAAATAAATTTTTTTTGAATTTCTGCTTTTTGATCATACAACAGAAAACAAATCCATTTAATGAAATCAGTTCAGTTATATCCAATGATTCTGTGGGAGCGTATAATTTTTATATTTACAGATTGATTGCCACAGAACATACACAGCCACAAGCGGTAGAATAATAATTCATGCTGAGACGGAGATGAAATTTGTGCAATGTGACTATCAAATTGCGGTAGGTCAATTGATGCCGTTTTTGAAGACTTGATTTTCATTTCAACAAACGTCAATACAAAAAATGTTCTTCTTTGGGATATGTATCTTCATAATTCGTAATTATAGTTGCAATCCTCGAAACGAATTCTTCTTCGGTTTGAAAATTTGTCAGCTCCTTGCGACGAAGGAACATTGATGCTAAGGTAGTGGAAGAATTTCATCAAATTTATCATTTTTGAAGACTGTTTTGAAAATTAGTGCTATAAATTTGTATGTCTTTTTTTACCTGAAAATTTTATTCCAAATCTGAAATAAATATCATTATTTAAGAAATGGAGTGAATGAACAATCTCCTGGGTTTGGTGGGCTTTTCCGAGATTCCGAAATATGTGATGATCATCCCGTTAGGGAACTGCGATCTCAAGGCAATCGTGTGTTTATGCGTTTAACGACGAGAAATGCACCTTCAGTGATGTTCACTATTTACTACCAGCAAATTGATTCTGGCTAGTCATTATTTTAATTTTTGACAAAAATTTAAAGTGCAGCAGCATTTTTATGATTTTTTCGCATTTTGGCTTGAACAAGCTCAGTTAAAGTATTTTATCTTTTGAAATAACAGGATCAGAAACTTTGCAGATTGTGGGGGACGTTTAGTCGGTTTCAATGGTGCCTTATCAGCCCCACAATATCCGTTGAAAGATTCGCGAACTCTGAATTGTGATTGGCACATTCATGTTGCAGCAGGTTCTAATATGCATAAAGGAAAAAATAATCTGAAATTTTATTCGAACATTTCAAAATTTTCGTATGTTTTACAGGTAATCGAGTGCGTTTCACGATTACAGTGCTTGATGATTTGAATTCAGCTGATTCCAATGGCTTTTGTTCTTCATTTGCACCAAATTATATTGATGTTTGTTGTACTTTTCGTTTCCAATATGGTGCTATATTGTGATAGAAAATTTCTGTAAATTTTATATATAGCTTGGTGAGAAGTAATTATTCTTTAAAAAAGGTCAAATCTGGAAACTTGATTTTATGCTAATTGATGATGGTACATTAAGGTTGCCGAAGGTTCCTCGGCATCTGCACGCATACTAAGGCGTTATTGCAAAAAAGAAATCTCGTTGTCATCTGTTGATTCTGAGAAGAACGAATTAACAATTCGATATCGTCAGCATGGTGGCACTCATTTTGGTTCACTTTTTGGGTTTCTCGCTCATTATACTACTGGTTAGGTTTCTAAATTCATTTATTAATTTCAGTTACATTGAAGCAACTTCAGTAGTTTTCATATAGTTGCAATCATTTTGCGCCGGTTCAAGGTATATCTGGAAATAATTTATGCCGATTGTTTTGAGAATACTTTTTAGTTTTCAGAGGTGTATTTATAAAATACAATAATGAGCAAAGTATTACTTTATGTGTTCATTATTAATTGTATAGCAATTAACTATCTGAATATTTCATATGATATTACAGTATGCAATCAAATTTTGTTGTTTGGTCAACATGGTATCCTTCAAAGTCCAGGTTATCCAGAACAAACTCTTGAAAATCGTTTCTGCAAATGGCGGATACAAACGACAAAAGGGAATCGGATACGACTGATGTTCCATTTTTTTAGGATTACAGAATCAAATGCTCGTTTTACATCAACTTGTCTTATCAATTATCTTGAAGTAAATTTTTCGTTCAGTTTCCAAAAATCTTTACTAAATTGGAACATTTATTTGTGCTGTTGGTTTAAATTTATTAAAGTATTTAGAAAGAATCAATGTTAGAATTTTTTACCAGTTTTGCTGAATAAGCGGACGACCAAATGCACTTGCTGAACAAGTTAATTGAATTTTTAAACTGTTTTTCTAGAATGTTTTCAAAAGTTCTTATTTGAGAAATTTGCTTTTTTAATCATTTTCTTTAGTTAGGAAATGTATTTCGGATCACCGTTTGACTTCACATTATCATTAAATGAGATCAAAACTTTTAAAGTGTTATGTAATTTAAAAGTTAATGTTGAAAATTTCAGTTATCATTTTTAGTTTGGTGAAAACCAGATACTAGAATCCTCAATAACAATTGGTGGTCAACAAAATCACACAAAAACAACGCGAAAATTCTGTGACCATATCGGCAAACCGGTTTGGATTTTAACCGAAAATGAAGTAGTTGATATTACATTTTCTTCAAAAACTGAACCCGAGAATCACTTCTGGCTTTCATGGTCAAATGAAGGTATCTTTAAATAATAATAATAATAATTAATAATTAATATCGTTTTATAATTGTTTTATAATTGGGATTTTAATTTTCCTTCAATTATATGTCAATTGTTTGTAATAATCAAAATGGCTTATCGACTATTAACATGTTGCTAACTATTAATGTACTAAGATATGGGAACAGTTTAAGTACTCGAAATAGGAAGATAAAAAACTGAAATAAAGCAAGAACTCAAAACAATTTGCAAAATTCTTTAGGTTGTGGTGGTGATATTACTTCACCAACAACTGTAATTGTTCATGTCGAAAAACTAGCAAATAATTCAAAAATCTATGAATGCATATGGAAAATAGTTGCACCGATCGGAATGCGAGTGCTGTTTTATATCAAGAAACTGTCAATATTTGAAATTGCTGAAGATTGTAATGAAAGTGATAGCGAAAATTTCAGCGGTCTTGCTGTAAGTACAGCCAATATTATGTTTTAATTAATCAGACAAGAAATAAGTCCAGAAAAGATGCTAGTTTGAGATAACCAAATAGAAGAATAAGGAAACGGGGGACAAAAGATGAGGAGTAGTAGGAAATGAACTTTTCGGTTCCTCATCAAGTTATAGCGAGGTATTTGAAGTTCCTGAGTTAATTTTTTTTTTCAGAATTCTTTAATTTTTGAAATTTACATCAATTTATAAAAGTGAGTTTTACTCGACATTCCAGTTTTACTCTGGTACAAGTAATGCAACTGGTTTTGCTCAAAAAGTTCTTTGTTCGAGCAGAGAGGAAGACAATTATACATCACATACAAATGAATTGTTTGTAAAATTCAAAATCCCTAGCAAATTAGCTAAACCAGATGGGAAAAAACGTATCATGACCGGAAAAGTATCGTTCATACCTGCAAAAACAGGTGATGAATGTGGAGCTGTCATCGAGAGTAAGAAATTTTTTATTATAATAATAACAATTGAGAAAAATTGATGTAATTCAGCAATTGTTATGCTCTGCAAATAAAGCATATGTACAACAGAGAACGATGTTTTTGGCAGTGCCAATTATCGTTATTGTTGACTTAATTTTTCAATTTTGAAATTGCTGTTTATCTTATCATAATCAAGAATTACTGAGGTGGCAAATCTCATTTCAATATTTGCAGTTGGGATAAGGCAATTAGTGTTAAAAGTATCATATAAAAAAGAAACAAGAAAACAAGTTTATAGTGGGATGGAACGAAACAATCCAATTACATTCACCAAATTATCCAAATCTTTATCCAAAATCGATTGAATGTATTTGGTTAATAAAAGCGCCAAGTGGCTACCTGATTCGGTTTAATTTGACACATTACACAGCCTTAAGTTACCACCCTCAACGACCTGATATAAAAACATGGCGTTCAAATTTTGCTACAAATGTTACGTAAGTTTTCCTTACAAAGGTATTTCAATGTCGATTTTTTTCATTATCAACTTTTATTCCTTCATCTTTACAAAATATTCCAAAAGATTTCATAATGTTTTTCATATTAATGTTGTTTCATATTGTTAATATGTCAAAATGTTTTCTTGACATGTCATTTTAGTTGAATATTTGGTTTCCTATTTAATTATTTTTGTTTATTTATTTGTGCTTATTTAGGTGCCAGAACTCTCAAAGTGTCCTTGAAGGATCAGTAACATTTTATAATGGCAATAATACGTATGCTTATTTTTACATATTTTCTCAAAATAAGTTTTGTTACTTACTAATTTGCAAATATCTGCAGTAAAAATTAAATTTAGTTTGTTTTTTACATTTTGTAAAAATTTTTACCATTTAAGATAAGTTTACAGTAATGTGGAAATATTGGAACGTTTCTGTCACAATTTGAAGCAACCGAAAATTGTTATATCAACAACCGAACAGGTTCAAGTTTCCACATATTATATTTTTGTATGCTGTTGAAATTTTTTATTGCAAAATAATTGTATTTATTGCATTTTAGGCACTAGTTACTTTCCAAGGCGGTCCTTATGAACGGGCTTATTTATCGGGGGACGATGAACGGGCTCACAATATCGGTTTTGTGTTGTACATATCTTTAGTATGTGGTGGTACACTATATGCCGGGAATGAACTCAAGACATTCCAGCTATATGTGGTCAAGGAGGACGAATGCAAATTTCTTATTAAAGCTGAAGGTTTTCAACGTTTGAAAAAATAAATCCAATGAGGTTATAACTCTAATTTTGTATAATATAGTATACTTTGAAGTAAAATTCTTTTTTTACAGATGGACAACGCATATATTTTCGTCTCGATCAGATACGTTTTAACATACATAGGGCTTCCAAAGTACGCAGTAAATCTAGCGCTACTGTTGTCATTTATGATGGCATGCAAGAGGACTCATCCACTCTCGGAATGTGATTTCTCTATTCTCTCGTTATTATTACAATTTTTATCATAAGCGGTTATAGTTCTTGATCATTAAAATAAGTATTTTAAGATTAGTACAATTGTAGAATAATAAATTTAACCATTTATTTTATTAAACAGAAAATTTGTCGTCGTAATTTTTCATAAGAAGACAACTTTATAATTAATACATATGGACAAGTTTTTGAAATTAAGCAGTTTATTACAGATAAGTGAAAAATCCATGAGAATGTTTTTCTTATTGATCCTATCGTAAATCAGCTCCCACTGGTGTTGCTAATTTGATCCTCATTACAAAAGGCCTTCTCTAATCTATGTCTTTAAATTATTTTTTTTAACATGCTGATGGACTTAATTGCTATAGATTACTAATATGATCTTAACCGCTCTGAAAATAAGAATACAACTTTAACCGAGAATGTTCTTGCTTTATGAAATTTGTTTTAAATTAATGTGAAAATTTTTTAAATGCTTCAAGGTATCATCTTGAGTGCAATCCTTCAAACTCGGAACAAATATCACGCGCGTGTGCTAATAGGGAATTACGCTCTACAGGCAGTGTTCTCAGCGTATATTTAAAAGGATTAAATACAATACATTTAGAGCATATTCACTTCTCATATTCAACTCAGATCGAAAGTTCGTTCCTTTTATTTTACATTTAATGAAACATTTGTTGTTTGTTGAAGATGCAACATAATTAAAAGATGTTGAGGTTGTGGTGGTACCATTCATTCTATCGCTGGAGTCATATATTATCCGTTCATTGAAAATGATTTTGAATGTGAATGGTTCATCAACAACACAGAAGGAAATAAAGTGGAACTCGAAATTTTGTATTTTTTTTCTTTTTCTCTTTAAACGTTAATATTTCCTCTATTGGATGTTTTTTTATGTTGTTTATCTCATCATATGTTTAGTTTTATCTTCAACAAATTGCGTAATTCTGGTTAAACAAGCTTTGAAGCTTGCAAATAAAAAAATAAGATAAGCAGAATGAGAATCAGATATTTTAAATAGCAAACTAGATTTTTGAACAATCCAAATTTAATTTTTCAGCAAGTTGAAATTACCTTTTTCGGAATATTGTGCAGAATCTTACTTGGAAGTTCGTGAGAGCAATAGCAGCGGGAAAATTGTGACAAGAGCTTGTTCTTTTGAAGATGTAATGCCAACGATGATTGTAAGTCAATTTGTCGAACTTTAGCATATTTTTTAAAAAATATGTTTCGCGTGAATTGTTTGAGAATAGCTTTAGTCGAAATCCTCGAAAAAAAGCTTTTAACTAATAGTACGGTTCAAAACATTTCACTTTAATACCATTCTTCACCAATGTTAAAAGTGTTCTGAGTTGGTTTATTGTCTACTGTACTCATTCTTTATCAGCAAACCTCAAATCATTTCAAAGTGATTTTCTGTCTCCTTTAATCCCTGCTGTTATAATATTATTTGGTTACCAGTGATTTAAAGTACCTCGATTATTATTCCTTGTTGAGCAGAGATATATCCAACTATAGAATCTCAAATTTCCTATTTTTTAACTAAAATGGAAAAGAAGTGAATGAATTTTTAATCTTATTTTACTCATCTGAAAAGCGTGACATCAAAGTAATGTATTTTTAGAGCCGAGCATTTTGGATAAGATTAAGATACAGTGGCAGTGAGGATGACAGCAGTGATATCGAGCCATTAAAACCTGAATTAATGATTAAATTTAAAAAGGGTCATGCTTTAATTTACATTTTGTTATTTCTGTCCCTAGAAAACTTTTAGAGTTTGTTTAGATAACTGTTTTCTGATACATTTTTTGTGCACTATCATGTGAAATCAATGGATCAGTTTAATAGTCCTTTTTTAATAGTATTGCTGGCATATCAAAAAATGATACTTCATCCAATTCGTAATAACTGTTGTAACTTAAAATGTATGCTACTATCGTTGTCAAAAAATGCTTATTAGTTTTACGCTTTGCGAATATGAATTTATTGGGTTTGTAGTTTTTGGCGGAATGACAAATGATGGAGTGGTAAGTTCACCTATAGCCGAAGATTGGCAATCGATGCACTTTACACCGGTTGAATGGACATTAATTGGTGAGGACGATCACTGGTTAAGAATTTCAATTAAAAGTATTGATATACCCGATGAACGAGATGAAAATAATCTTGATATCGAACAGAGGGATTCATTGAAAGGACTTGTTGTAAGTGATTTGATGTCCTCAACAAAGTTTACGGTTTCAGATATACAGTATTTCAGTTTCTCTTAATCATATGAGGTTTTTTGTCCCGGTGATGTTCACACTGATTTATTCCTTACTTTGTTCATGCTGACTATTAACGAATGAAAGAATATTACAGTTCAGTGAAGGGATTTGCACATTGAATGGTAAGAACGATGGATGTGGACGAGTGGAATTTGTTCATGCGGGGTACATACCACCAAATGGTATTGGCACAAATTTTTGTCGAAATTTCTCCATTTGAGGTCCTATTTAAATATTTGTTTTTTTGTAATAATTTTCAGATTTCTTCATTAAATCGAATTTGGCCACGGTCTTATTCAATGCTCCACCTGGAAGCTCATTTCGATTTGTTTGGGAAAATATTCCACTTACTATGGTTAATACTTCACTTCCAAAAGCAAACCAGGGAATTAATGAAGATTTTATGCGGGGTTAGTTTTTTAATTTTGAAATAATTTCATTTGATTTCTCGGTAGAGTACTAAGTCTTTTCATTCACTGGCTGATGTTTTAAACATTGTTATATATTTTAAATATACACTGGCACATGTTTTAAATATTCCTTTAAAAACTGCCGGAAGACTTTCAAAATATACTATTATAGAATTCACTTGCGGTGGCACCCTTACGGCAACATTTGATCCGCAATATCTTACAAATCCTGGTGGGATGTCTACAGATGGCAAATTCACAACCACCCTTCCACTTACATCAACTATAGAAGTATGGCGATCCATTAATATGTACCGTCTCTCGAGATGTTAGTTTGCTACAATTTTCAATTTCTACTCGTACTTTTCTATACAATTAAAAATCTTGGTATTATCTTTTGGATATTTACATTCTGTCAAAAAGTTTTGTGACAGATACAGTTTGTGATAGAATGTAAACATCACTAATTTGCGCGGTGAAACAATATGTTTATCATTGTCCTAATCTATTTCATGTCTTTTTCCAATTTTGTTATTCGAGATAGTTTTGTGCATCTCTTCTGATCATAAATTTACTTTCAACTAATATAGGGCGTGGGGGATACGGTAATAATTTAAAATGCCGATGGACGATAATTAGGCCAATGTTTGCTGGTGTCATGCTTAAAATAATTTCGATGGACCTTGAGGAACATATTGATTGTCGCTTTGACTATATTGCCATTTCATCAGATCTAAGCGGTGTTAGTTATGATGATGGACAACTTGTGTAAGTTTTGACATGATTTTAAAAACTTATTAAAAAATTCTTCGAGAATTTTATGCGATGATTTGCAGTGGCAATGTTGTCAAGTTTTGCAAACACAGAGATGTGGGAACGAAAGAGCTGTTCAGTTCGGAAGAAGCGGTAACAATCTTTTTCATGACAGATCGGAATAGAGGTGGTCGAGGATTTGTTATTGAATACAAATTGGGTAGGTTTGGTAGTGTCGAATTTCACTTTTACTCTGAAATATTATCACTACTTTTATAGATTTCATCGTTTCTTTCTGTATTTTTTGTTGCAGTTTTACAAACGAAATTAATTGTTTGAATTTTTATTGATTTTGAAATTCTTGTTGCCTAATTAGAATTATTTATGTGTTTCACAAACTGGATGTGTTTCAGTTTGTCAATCGTTTGATTACATACCAATATCTCTGGGTGTTTTTGATCAGACTATACAAAGTCCAAATTATCCAAATGAATACAATAACAATTTGTCATGCTCATGGTCAATTATGTTAGAAAGTAGTCGACCAATTTTGGCTAAATTTCTTACTATGGATATTGAGGAGAGTCCGTCATGTAAAAAGGATGGCATCACTGTGGTAAAATTTTTCTTTGTTCTGCTGAACTTCTCATTATAGTGAATTTAAAAGAAATTTTTTATAGTTTTTTATAGATATTTCCTCTTCCATCGATTTTTTCTAATTTCTATAGAAAATTAGATCTTTTTAGCACTCTAGTCCTATCTATTCGGACGGGAATGCCAATGATAGATTATGTGGCAGTCTTTCTGGATGGAATAAAACTTTTTCAAATGGAAGACTTTTTATTGGTTTCGCAACCGATTCAAATACTACGGGAAAAGTTGTTTATATTTGCTATTTTAAACTTTTACCAATTTCCTTTTGTAAGGGACAGAAGGATTTCTTTCGGTTAGAAATGATGGACAGAGGTTTCCCTCTACTCTGGCTTGCTTATATTCGCTTTTCGTCCTTTTGTATTTAGTTTTTCATTTAAAGTAATAAAAATATGTCTGCATTTCTAAATTATACTATAATTCAAAAATACAGGGCTTTCAATTGCAACTGAAGGAGCAAATTCATGACTGTAGTTCAGATAGACTTATTCTTACTGAAGGCGATCTTCCGAAAGTGCTCACTTCGCCAGGATTTCCAAAAAGTATGCATATATGTTCTTTTTCCGGTGTAGTGTACTATATCATTTTGAAAGTAAATCTTAATTCAAATTTAGAGCGGCATTGCCCATTTCTAAAAGTATTGTTAGAAAATGGTAAATGAATGTTTGAAAACTACTTTGCAGCATCACCGAATTCTTTGGACTGTATTTGGACAATCAGCGCACCGAGCGGACACCGCATAAAATTCACTGTTGATCCAATCAGTTTCAATCTTGAAGACAGTTCGGTGGAGGATGTGTATGTATATCGATCAAAAAATTTCTAAATTGATTTTAAATTTGATTAAAGTTGTTAACTAATATAGTCTCAAGACAGTGCTTTCAAAACTAATTCTAGAAACTAGTGTTTCGAGACGAGAAAAAGTGGAACTTAGAGAAGCAAAATGCGTATATTTCTCTTGCTTCAAAATTTATCAAATGATTGGTAAAATTATAGGTGTTCTGGTAATTACTTGGAGGTTCGGGATGGACCTTCAAAGTTATCACCGTTAGTTGGACGATACTGTGGAAAAGAACCACCAAGTACTATTTTCAGTACTGGATCCTATTTGAACATTCAGTATCAGACAGATTCATTCGTTCATTTTTCGGGTTGGAATGCTACTTATGAAATCGGTACAGTTTTTCAAAAACAAAGAATTTTATGAGGCACTCTTAGTGTTCATCAGGATCAGAATTTTACCGCTTATCTAGAAATTCAAAGTGAAAATTTTTAAGTAAGTGCTGAATTGAAACTTGAAAAGTACAATCTTTTTAATATTAGTTAACTTCACTACTTCACTAACTTTAATTTAATAATCACGAAGGTTGCGTTCGGCTTATTTCTTGTTTACATTACTTTCAGCATCATGTGGTGGTAGTGTAATTATTCCTATGAATGGAAATCGTGTGATTATTAGTCCAAATTATCCCGAACCTTATCCAAGCCAAGCTACTTGTGATTGGACGGTTGTAGCCCCTCGAGGACACTACGTCAATGCAACGTAACAATTTAAACATTGATTTAACTGCTTTAATGTTGTAAGGGCCATCAGATCATAATTTATGAATGAAGTCATCGTTATTTAATCTATAGGTTCGATCATTTATGGATTTTATTTACTGAAAATTGCACAGAGGACAGTGTTGCTCTACGAGAACGTGGTAATCTTGCTGTTCTTATCTTTATTTGAATTAAAGATTAATTAGATTTAAATTTTCTTGTCTTTTTTTCTAACCGCAGTTATTTTAAAATAAAAAATTAATAGACAGGATCCAGACATCTTTAGGTGAATACATTCTGAAACCAGTGTGTGTATTCAACGCAGTACGTGGTAAACATTTTACGTCATCTCAAAATATTATGGTTGTTTCATTCCGATCAAATAATACTGTGGGTCGATCGAATCGCTTGTTTTGCTTGGAAAAGAAATGTGGTTTCCATCTCAGTTTAGTCCCCAGCAAAATAGGTACTAGTTTTATTTACATTAATCTTTAATTGTATCAATATCGAACATTAATTATGAAGTTCTATTACAGAATGTGGAGGAGATGTAAATGATGACTCTGGTTATATTACCGCTCCGGGTTATCCGAATCAGCTCCAGACACATATAATGTGTGACTGGACATTTCGAGCAGGAATAGGCTTCCGCTATGTTTTTGATTTCGCATTCGTGAAACATGAGGTGAATTTTTAATTGATTTTTAATTTGGTCGAACTTCGGCATTCAGATTTTTTTAAGAAAAATAAGCTTATTTTGCAAAACGATTTTTCTTTTATAATCTTTCAGAAACTATAAGCAGATGATAGTTTATTTAATTATTTGATCTATATTGCCGTATCTATCACTTGTTTTTTTCATTTTTTTTTTCCATTTTGTGATTTACCAAGAATAAAGGATAAAGTCATCTGCTTCAAATTTATGATTTAAACAAGTATTCCAGTTCACTGTATTTTTTAAGAATTTCTATCAGACCAAATACAACGAAGTTGGCTGTTATCCGGATATTTATATCGCTAATGGTCTGAACAGGCCAGTGGATTACTATGGTTTTGTGGATCATATTTTTTGTTTTAATGAAACCCAGTTTGTTTCGACGGCGGATTTAATCACAATTCGTTATGATGATCGAGCTGCTATGTACGAAAAACAAAATATGAAGGAACGTGGAATACCGTCGGAGAAAGTTTATGCTCCATTTCGAATTACCTACTTAAAGGTACTGTTCTATTACTAACTATGCAATCGTATATATAAATTAATTGCATTAGTTATTAAAAATTAATTGATGAGTCTAAACCTTTTCGATTTCGACTGGTCTGCAATATGCAATATTCAGTGCCTTCTGAACATCTTAAACTTTTAAAATTAATGCTTTCGTTTTCTGAATCCATCAACTTCGAGCCCCTGCTACATCATTGATTTTGTTGAAATATAAGTGACAGTCAATTATTGAACAAATAAACCCAATGAAATATTATTATCCAATGAAAGAAATATTGTGTTTTGTGGATTTTTATAAACAAGCTGGTTATGCACAGGAACTTAAATTTTGCTGTGTTTTCGAATTTTTATTAAGTAATTTCACTTTCAGGTACCAGCTGAATTCGACGAAAACGCATGTATGTATCATGTGAGACGGAATAAAACAATTGAACTGAAAAGTGTAGACGTTTCGAGATATTCCGTCGCCACATCACCTGATATTGGTCTTTATTTTTTCATTCAAAATATCGGACTACTTCATTTTGTCACGCTATTCAGATGTTCTGATGACTACTTTGTTTCGTTGGAAGGGTAGAAATTTTTTAAAATGATTTCTTTAAAGATCACGAAATTGAGTTTGATTTTTATATTAAAAGGAAAATTCCTTATCATTAATTTCAGATTACTGTCACTTACTCATAGAACGACAATTTGTAGCAGGCACTACAGTGTTACGTTTCAAAAATTTTTCCTCCTCTGAAAATTCATTTTGGAAACCTAATAGTAGATGCTTGGACACTGAAAGCTATGTACTTGTAACAGGTGATTAACTTGCTAATCTTAGTTATATTTTGCTCTACATGATTCAGTCGTTATTCGCCGTAATTTACTGTTTTGAAATTGCTTAGAAGTTTGTGGGTTTAATGTTTTTACCTAAATATTAATAGCATTTTATATAATGCAGTACTCTAAGTTTATAAAAAATAAGATTAAAGAAATATTTCAGCGCTTGGTAATGAACCATGGCCTTTCGAAGCACGCTTTTGCGATGGATCCTTTAAAAAAACTGCTAATTTCACAGTGGCATTACCACATAGAAGTTTCGATATTCATGTTTTCCAAAAATTGCATTTGTCATCAATCTCTTTCAATCTCACCGTCCAGTTCTTACGTAACTTTTGATGCATTGAAATGATCAATTAATTTTATCATTATCAATGGCACAAAATCTCTTCTTTTCATATGATGTGCCACCGTTGCTTCACAATTTAAAAAAAATATTACAGCTTGTGGTGGTTTGATTCAAGGCCCAGAATCGGGTATTTTAACAAGTCCTGGTTTTTATGGAAAGGAAAACAGCACTTACGAACCTGATACTCAGTGCGTTTGGAGTTTGAAAGCTCCTGAAGGACAAATTGTTAAGGTTCGACTTTAACATTTGTGGAAAAAAGCTGATATTTTACGTGGCAACTTAAGTTGATTATAATGAAGTATGCGGAAATATACTAACAGCAGAAAAAGTATGAATAGCTTAGACTTAATTTAGATCTTTTAATAATTTTGGCCTTATCGCGGGAATATAGCTCAGTTTTCTAGTTTTCAGGTTTTTATAAGGCATTGGGAAACTGTTTGATAAGTTAAAATCAGATATGTTTTTAGATTAAAATAACTGATATGGATTTGGAATATAATGTAGAATGCAAGCACGATTTCTTGAAATTATTTGAAGGTAATTGTGATATTTTAATAAAGAAGAAGGTTTTTTTTATCATTTTCTTCATCAAAAGCTGAAATTTATTGCCTTGTTGTGCACAATAAAACAAAACACATCTTCTGAGCATGAAAGTGAGTTCTTATTTTAGGAGGTGGTACTGATGCATCATTAGTGCATGTGTACTGCAATAATCCACAAGATGAACCAATACAAGATCGATTCAGAGAAGTGAAATCAAGAGGACGCTACCTAACACTTTATTTTTTCACGGATATGTCTATTGAGCGCAGAGGATTTCGTTTAGAATACAGTTTTTCTGGCTTTGAGGATGGTAGGTTTATTTTGTGTTACACACATTTTTTTTTGTCTGCTTGTAAACTACTATTTTACAGAATGTGGATTTACAACAAACCGCATGACAGGTACTGTGATAAGCCCAAGAAATCCACAGGATTACCCTAATCATATATACTGTTTGTGGGATATTTCGGTACCGTTTGGCTACCATGTGGCACTGTACTTCCATCGTTTTGACGTACAACAATCAGATGATTGCAGCAAAGATTACGTTAAGGTTGTTATTTTAAAGCTTAAAATTTCATCAGTTTATTTCTGTCCAGGTTTTGTAAAGTGAAACATATTAATCTCAATCATAACTTGAGACAAGGTGCTTTCGGTTATGAAACTGTGACACTATTTCTCTGTCCGAGATTTTCTTCACAAAGATTCATTATCATTTTATTGTCGGATTTTTCCTCAATACAAAATGAAGAGCTATGATAAAGCATAGCATTACTTCAGTTTCATTTTACTTAATCATAAATCATAATATTTATATTATCCAAATCTTTTATTTTGAATTGACAGTTACAATAACTTCAGTTTACAACCTTTAGTTTTTTTATGAAATTTAAATATTTTACCTTAGATAAGCCAGGAACATCACTCAAGGGCTATAGCACCAGTTGGAGGATATTACTTCATGTTTGATCATGAAGAAGAGCTAAAGAAGATTTGTGGATACGAAACACCTCCTGTATTTCATTCAGAAAGTAATCGTATCAAAATCGAATTTAAATCGGATGGCAAAATAACAGGAAAAGGATTCAACATAACATGGAAATCAGGTTCTGGAACCGTTTCACTTTTTTTTTTTTCAATAATGATGCCAGATTAGGAAACTGTATATGAAAGATGAAGGAATTTGCCTTTTACTACCCCAAATGTGGGATCACTGTAAAATATCAGTCAATTATTTCTGTATAATTATGTAGAGTATAAGAATAAGTGAAAATGGAAAAGAAAAGCAAATGAAATATTAAATTTAAGTTTCGATTGTGAGCACATCTTTTACTTATTATACATCTCTTTACTTACATCAATCAAATATATGCATTAATAAATAACTTTTGTTGCTTATCTGTTATCATCACATTATTGTGATTGAATATTTTAGAGTGTGGTACTACTTTTCGATTGAATCATGGTGTGGTTACATCACCCCATTACCCGCGTTTTTACCCAAATGAAGACATGGAATGTGATTATTTAATAGAGCCGGAATACGATGGTACACTTATAATCACATTAAGGATTCTTGACCTGGAGCTTGATCCTTATATTTGTGAGCTCATTCTATTTTATTTCAAAGTTTATTGCAAAATTTTTCTTTTTTTCCACGCCAACTATCAGTTTTGACAGTGTTATTTGCTCTCCATCAAATTATTTGATACTTCCGGAAAGTCTTATTTTATTGTACAAAAAAAACCTTATTTCAATATTCAGTATTCAGTGTTATTTAAATTTTTTGAATTATCTCAATATTCAGTATATATTGTGCATATAGGTACATGCGTGTTGTGACTGCTGTTTCCCCTTAATCATAGTATCGAGAAGGCTTTCAGTTGATAAATCAATTGTTAAAAAGTGAAACTTAGGAAATATGTTTATTATCTGACATAGCCAGACATAATAGTAGACTTATAAGTAGACTAAAAATTCTTGACTGGGAATAGTACAAATAGTCAATACATGCTTGTATTGAAAATTTTTGTCATACTATAGTCCTATTTTACTTTGAACTTAAAAATTTCAGACGATTACAGTCGACAGCCATGCAATACAGATTTCTTGGAGCTAAGAGATATTTCAGCAAAACGTGTTATTGATACATTTTGTGCTAATAGTGATATAAGCAGTGAAATAGCACCCATATCTGTTAAAGTAAGCTCGACTTCTTTGTTGAAAGCGTATATTTAGCATCACTATAAAATAGTAAAAGAATGTGTAAAAATTCAATGAAATAAATTTTTTGAATGAAATACGAGAAATTCTTCAGCTACTTTTCATGTAAATTTTTTCACTTATAATATGTTTAGAACATGTTTGAAACTTTTTTGATCAACTGTTGAGCTTTTTGATAAAAAGTAAAGAAATTTCAGGGACCAGTAGGTGTTCGTTTCGTGTCAAATACATCAGTGTTTGAGGATCTTCTTAATCGTCGTAAACATCGCCGTGGTTTCAAAATATCATATGCTTTGTCAAGTAAATAATTCCATTATTTCAAAAAATGAGTTGATTATTTTAAAACACAAGTATTGCTTCTTACTAATGTTTCAACCGCATCAAAAAGGTCAGAGGATATTGATATTTTAAAAAATATGTTATTATCTTTACTTTTTATTTTACGAATCAGTTCGATTTACTTTATAGAATGCGGCGGCGAAATTAACTTTAAAGAAGAAAAAGAACTGATGTCAGTAGTTATTTCGTCGCCTGGTTTCCCTTTGCCATATCATCATAATCTCGACTGTGTTTGGAACATATCTGCTCCTGAAAAAAGGGTTATTAGCATTAAGTAAGTTTTATTTAGAAAATTCTTTCTACTTAGTCTATAAGTTATTAGTTTGTTGAGCAACTTCTGACACATTAACAAAGTCATATAGGATTATTTTATTTGCAATTTTCTCAAGTGAAAGAGACAATAGCATCCGCTAACTTCTGTTAATGAGCAAATATCGTTATGGAATTTTGGCTGCTTAATAAATTTCACTTAAATTCGCTAAATCATGCTTTTGACAGTTAATCTACCATACAGATGAAGTGACACATAGCCTTTAGACACACACATTTGGATTTGGAAGAATCATCTGACTGTTTATTTGATTTTGTGGAGTTCTTCGATGGTTCACAAATTAGCAATGCAACTAGCATGGGTAAATTCTGTGGCGCAGTCGTCCCTTCCAGTCAACTGTCAACAACTGGTCGATTCCTGGTTGTAAGATTTTATTCGGATAGAAGTGCTAATAGAGGAGGATTCAGAATTATTGCAACTGCATCTCTTGGTGTGTTTCTTCTCTCTGTCTTTATTTTTTTGGCAACTGAATTACTTCAGTGAGACAATTATTTGGTGCAAAACAGTTACTTTAAAACAAGGTGTATTCTATGTATATAGAATATTGGTTGGGGAAAGGAAAGTAGTGAATTGAGACAATACAAATTCTTTTTTAAAGAAGAATGATTATTTTTTTATCATAATTTTTTTCTTATTATATTAGAAGAACGATTATTTTTACTATTTTATTATAGTGATTTCTTGCATATGTTATTAGATTCTGGATTGACTGTCACCGAAAATGTTTAACCAGTTATTTTCTAGTTATATTTTAGAACTCTGTGTATTTAAAATGTAGGTATTTCTACTTCTGGATTTATATAGAAATTTCTGTTAGTTTAGGTCCAGATGGAGGATGTGGTGGAGAGATCAATGTTAATAATAGTTATGAGCTCATAGCACCTCTGAATCCAAAAACAGGCCAGTATTACAATTTTTTACGCTGTGGTTGGACACTGAAGGCACCGACAGGAAAAATTCTGGAAATGCGACTAAAAGATTTAGAATTGGAAGCGCCTGATGCGGAAACAGGACGTTGCTATGATTACATTGCGGTATAAATATTTGTTATAAATGCCTTAAAAGTTATAGTATCACTCTACTTGATCCTCATCTAGATTCGCTATCACAGTTTTAAAAATAATCTCAAAATTTTCAGGTTTATGACGGTTATAAGACGATTTCCCCTATGCTACTATCAAACACATGCAAAATTGTAGAACAACTTCCTTTGATTATGAAAAGCTCTTATCGTGTCCTGCACATTTATTTCGAGTCAGATTCCGACAAAACATTCAAAGGATTTACGATGGAATTCAAAACTATTACAGGTATGTTTTTGAGTTCTCGAAAAACATATCGCCAATATTTTGCTTTATTTTAAAATCATTGTTCTTCCATTTCGTTCATCCATATTAAAAAAGAAGTATTATTTACAACAATGTTGAACTTACTATGTTTTACATTTGTGGAGTTTTTAAATGACCAGTTGTATTACAGTTTTTGATTACAGGTGAAATTCTATTTTTTTGATTTCACCTATTAATTCAAGAAAATTGAGAAATGCAATCATTATAGCACCATGTGGAGGTCGAAGAACTGCTGCCACTGAGCCTTCTGAACTTCAATATGAAAGTGAAAAAAGTAAGATATATGTGTTGTTACATTACTGTAATTACTTTACATTACTTTTTTCGGCTTTTTAATAGGTATTTGGTACTTTTTAAAGATTTCGATTACTGTTCAATGAGAAATGAGTGATTTAAGGTATTAAGGATTGTTTGAATCTTGTGGTACTTTTTTTTCATTTTCGAGATACTAATTCGAGATACTAAAATTTCGTTTTTTTTTTTTTTTTTCATTTTTTTTTTTCAAATTTCGTTTTTTTTTTTTTTTTTTTTTTTTTTTTTCATTTTTTTTTCACTTTTTTTTTTTCATTTTCGAGATACTAATTCGAGATAAAAAATATAATTCGAGATACTAAAAATAATAGGCAAAATATGTTTGAATTTATAAAAGCGAACATTTATATCAAGACAGCATTAACCTGAGACCATGCAATTCTGTAGTTTACCGCTTTTACAAATTTCAGTGCTTACACGAATATTCCCTAAACATCAGCGTTGTCGTTGGATAATTTATTCAAAAGAGCGAATGCCCCTACGAGTTGAATTTAGGTTCAATATTTTGTAATATTTCTGTAAACTTTGATAATTTTTTAAATTCGCTGTTTCCAAAAAAATTTTGAATATTGGATTTCATTTTTTTCTTTACATGCTTAATATGGTTTATTATTCTTTAGCCAGTTCTCATTTCCTTCTCTAACGCCCGATTGTACCGACGAATACATGGAAATACGTGATGCTGGCACACCTGCTGATTGTCATCATCCTGCTTGTCGTGACACTAGTAATGGACTACAGATTGTTAGACTTTGTGGTAGTACGCTTCCGGCTGATTTCATTTCAGGGACAAGTGTTATTCAGGTAAAAACATTTGATCACTTGAAAAAGAAGTGACGATACTATCTATAGCTTTTATAATGGCACCTTTGAGTACAATGAAAGTTCTTATTGTCATGGTTAATTATAGCATGCCAATTAGATATTATAATTTTTTTTTTCAAAATCTTTTGTTAAGGAAAATATTTTGTAAGTTCAGATAACAATATCGGCAATTCTGCAGAGCGAGCATACCGCCAGATTTCGCCTCTCTTATCAAACGCTTAATTGTTAGTCCTTGTGCCAGCTTTGGTTGCAAAATCTACCTAAAATTTTATTTGTGAATCTCGAAAATTCCCAAGAATGTTTTCAACTGACATCATAATAGGACATTGTTTGTTTATTTAAGAAAGCATATTAAGAGAAAGGAAAAGAGAGAGAAATGAAAGACAAAAGTATTTTTCAAGAGTCGTTTATTTTAATATGTGTTACATGATTGTAAACTAATTTTTGCAGCATGTAATCGAGTAATCGCCACCCAACAATCGATGACCGGTCATATAACAAGTCCAAATTATCCAAATCCTTACGACCATAATAGCTCCTGCTATACTACCTTAACGGCTTTAACCGGTTATCAGATATTTTTGGTTTTTAAGGATTTCAAGCTGGAAAAAGTTCGCCGATCGTTTAATGGTCAACTGTCTACTTCTATCCGGGAAATGTTTGTCTTTGCTTGCTTCCAATCATGTTATTTCGTATTATTATTTATTTTAGTGCAAAATTAAATTTTCAATAGATTTTGCTAATACATCTCCATCAGGTATATAAACATTCGTAATTATTCATGGAATTGGTAAAAAATTGTTCAGGTTAACCGGTGAAAGAAATTTTGGACCGTTTCAAAATGTAATTGATCAGTATAGTGGCCTTTACAGGAATGAATTCTGTGAATATGACTATGTCGAGGTGAAATACTGCTACTTCCCAATATTTTGACCTGAAGCAAATATATCAGTTCATAATTACAACTCACAGAAGCCAGTAGACTAAAAGTTCCACCTTTATTTCTAGACCACAGAATTTGACGAATTAAAATTGATTACGAAAATTGATTTCACCGCGACGTTTTTTCGTAATGAGTCTGAATATTTTCTAGAAGCTTTTGTGTTCATGATCCATTAAAGTATTATATTGGTTTCCTAATACAGATAATTGATTCCTTCGAAAATCGAACAGAACGATATTGCGATTATAAACTCCCGCCCAGCTTTCTCAGCTCTAGTAACACATTAGAAATTTATTTCAAAAGTGATAGTACAATGGCACCTGGAGGATATGATGCCTATTATTATACTGTTCGACCATCAGGTTCGAGTTGTGAATTTTATGTTTTAATTGCCACGCAGAATAACACATTTCAAATTCCACTATTAAATTCAAGCTTGAATTATAATCAACAACTTTTGTAGACAGTCTGTCATTTGTGTACTACGATTTTGGTATCATAAGTGAGCCTCAAGGTGCAATAACAAATGTTGGCTATCCAGGATATAAGAATCGACAGAGGATGAGGTATTTTATAAATCTTCAAATAGCCTGCAGATGTGGTGAGTAGAGAATTTCCTCACAAGTATAGGCTTCTTGATTTTCTTCCGTTTTTTTTTTTTTTTTAGTAATCTCAACGTTGAATTCCACTTTTTGTAATGATTTTAACAATCTAAATAAGTTTATAAGTATTTATAAGGACTTCTTATATATAAGTAGTTATAAATAATCATATGAGTTTATAAGCAATCATGAGGACTAAATAAGTAATTTAATTCCCCCATCATCATATGCATAAATTGTAACGTAACTGGATTGAAATAGTTCTTCGAGATCTTGTGTTCCGCAATATCTGATGAATAGTTGCGTCACAAATAGGGGAATGCTCCGTTACTTGCTTGCACTTTGTTAATAATATTGCTGAACTGATCGTATGCTACTGTCTTTGAAAAACAATATTACAGATGGAGGATTGATCCACCGAATGGCCACAAATGTAAATTAATTCTATTAACGATGGATTTTGGAAAAAACATTAATGGTGAATGCACTGAAGGTGATCATCTAGTGCTGGGTGAGATCGGAGCTGAAGGATCCGAAAATATACCGCTCAGTTATCTTCCATGCAGAGATGCTGTAAGATTTTGTTGTTTAATAATCGCCATTTACGTTTTTATAGTGTATTTCTTCATGTTTGACTTAATATTTTGCACATTTAAATTAAAACTTAAAGTTTAAAAATTGCAAAGCCTTCCCATTTGTTATATGCAGTATAATAGAAACGAGAGGGAAATTAAATTAGACGCAAGAGGGAAGAAGGGATCAGTGAGTGGTATTATGCAAAGTTAAAGAAGGAAATTATATTATGGAAGTTCAATGAGCTTGCTCTCTAATATCAAAATAAATTAAAATTAGTGAAAATATGAAGATATTTTATATTCAAGTGATGTTTCTTCCAGGTGACTTTGCCGAAAGAGATACCTGTTGAGCCGGGTACTTCAACTCTTCTTGAATTTTATACCGATGATGATACAGCGGATAATGGTGATGGATTCAGGGTCGAGTGGATTTGCGAGAATTATTACATTATGCAAGTGTGATTTTAATATTTGTTGTTGTGATGTCATGTTGACTCCTCAATGATAGATAGACATAATATTGTCAAATTCAAATGTTGTCCAATTTACTGTTCTTGCATACCTTTTAAACTATTCGTGTAAAAATATCAAAGTGCACATTGCAAAAACTATTCTTATGAAAATATTAAAGTGCACACATTGATAGTAAATTACAGTTATACAATCGAGCAAACTGGAACTGAAAACCAAACAATAAAACAAGAACAGAGAACTAACAAAAACTCATTCCAGTTGTCTGTGGACGGAATAACTTAACAGCTAGTGGTACCACGGCTTTTTGATACGTCTAAGGGATCAAGTAGTATTCCAACTTTCTCCCCTCAAGATTATGATTAAGACAAAGCGAAAATGCACCAAAGCTCAATAAAAGATGAATGTGGTCAATCTGCTATAAAAGAAACATATGTTTTACAACATACAGAAATATTAAAATCCTACTCCAAAAATAAGCCAACCGACCAAGAGCCCGAAGGTACTAAATTGAGCCAAAAGATATCGTTGAGATCTGTTTGCATAGCGGGCAGGTGATAGTGACGCAAGGATGCATCTCTTCCAGTATCAAAATTTTCACTTTTCAGCTCTCAAATCATTTTATGTACATTTTTGTTCAGTTTTTATCTGACCAATTTCTTTATTCGTTTTTTGATAGCAAAACTGAAATACTAAATAAATAGGTCTTCTTTTGAACTTCTATTTGTATTGTTTTGGATGACTTGACTTCACTATTAATCCATAATTCGTGGATTTCTAAAAATTTAATTTGTCTATTCATAACAATTATGACAGTTTCATAATTGTGTCATTATCTTGGCAATATCATAGCCAGTCGGTAATTTTTCTATAATGAATGATTGTGTCAAGTTTTTCTTTTCATGAAAGATAAAAATTTTCAGAACTTTGATAGTAATATGCTCCGATCTCAAAAATTGCATCCTATTTAATTTTGTCAGTATTTGCAAATAGCTGCAATTAAGTAGTTGGTTTGAAAATGAGTTGAATAAGAACAAAAAGGAGTGATCCTTTTGATGCTTATTGTTCATGGCATCAAATTGCAGAAAATTATTTTTATTACTTCATTTTCACTGTAAAGCATTGTTTGACTTTTCTGGGAGGCATTCGGTTGTTCGCATATTGAAAAAAAAAAAGAATGCTTGAGTTGATTGTATCATGAGTTAAAAATGTGCTTTACAGTGATGTGTTAGTGTTAAGCTAAATGGTTTTTATCATTCTTTTCGATTTTATCCGAATGTCGCTGATATTTAGTTAATGGTTCGCGATTTATTGTGCTTTTGTCGCTTTTGCATAGTGTTATTTGCTGCAGTTAATTTTTAGATTGTTGGAAGACAAGAATTACTGATTTATTTTAATGACTAATATTAATCTTTGAAGATGTCATTCCCGCAAAATACGTCAAATGCAGTACTCGTTGATTTTTTGAAAAGTAAGCGTCAAATAATAAGTAACGTATATTTAATAGTGCTAGCAGTTGTGATAATATGAGGATCGAGCTTCTAGATTAATCTGGTGGTTAATATGGTGAATATTCCCTACATTATCTAATTTACGTCTGACTATATATATATAATAATAATAATAATAATATAATATAGTCCAGTATATAACATATATAATATAATATTATATAATATAATATAACAGCCGTATTTGTATGATATGAGCTTTGATTAAAATTTTTTTTGGCATATACTACTGAGCATTTATTGACCAATATTACTGAAGAGATGATTCTTTATCTTTTTAGAAGTGGGGCATATCAAAAACGATAGAGTGGAGCAGGTCATGCTGAGCGTTGATCGGGCTGATTTTTGTCCACAGAATTCGTATCAGGATTGCCCCCAACAGATTGGATACAGTGCAACTATTAGCGCTCCCCATATAGTAATTATTCTCTTCTATGTACACTTTCGTTTTGCTAGATTTATAGTTCATTATTACTTAAAAGAATAAATATTGGTAATATACCGTAATTTCATAATGTGCCATTAGTTCAGCTATGAAATGGTGAGATTTATTGATCACTGGGTCTGCATCTTTTTTCTATTTCAGTTTCCCTTTGCACTATTGAAGTGTTACAATATGAAAACTTTTTCAAATTATTTTTCCTTTTGTAGTTTTCAGCACGCTTTAGCTTTAGAACTTTTGAATGATCACTTGAGGGATGATCACACAGTACTGGATATTGGCTCCGGTTCCGGCTACTTGACGGTTTGCATGGCACTTATGGTAAGTGTTATCGTTTTTTACAATAAGAAATTCAAATATAAAAAACATGTAACTTTAATTTTGTGAAATTCAGTTTACTACTCGAAGCAAATTAGGTACCTGTCCGCAAAACCCTAAAGTTTCATGAATTTTGCTGTGAAATGCTTAGTACTATGAATTATTGTAAGTTTCTGTTTGTTATTACTTTTTTACACATATGCTCAATCGATTTTGAGGTTGGTAGAAAAGGAAGAGTGATTGGCATTGATCACATCAAGGAACTTATAGATCTTTCGATCAGTAACATTAATAAGCACCATAGCGATCTGCTTATGGATGGACGAATAACAATGGTTACAGGCGATGGTCGTAATGGATACAGAGCTGGTGCTCCATATATGGCTATTCATGTTGGTGCTGCTGCACCGAAACTTCCCGATATAGTAAGTTGATTATGATATATGCAGTTTAATACGAAATTCGCTTTGGTTTATTTTGTCACCAGACTCATTTTTAAAGGAAAATATTGTTCGTATTTGATGATGTAATTATTTTTAATTGTAACAAAATTGATTGGCTTGAAGATTCTCATATTGAGAGATCCGCATATAATATGCATAACTGTTTTCAATGTATCAGAAGCTCAAGCACACAAGAATACACTGCTTCATGTTAAGCAAGATGGTTCATTCTAGTTACCTTTGATTATTTCAAATCTACCAACAAAAACTGAAAGATTTGGAACTTTCAGTTGGTGGAACAGCTTGCTCCAGGTGGTCGGATGATCATTCCAGTAGGTGAAGTTTTCAGTGATCAGCATTTTGTTCAGGTTGATAAAGATTTAAATGGTAATGTAAAAATTGAAGAATTATTTGATGTTCTATTTGTCCCTCTTACAGACAGAAAATATCAACTTGGCCATTTAAATTAGATAACTTCCTTTATAAGTTTGATTAACAATGTGTGTTCCGTATAGATGGATTAATTGGATTGTAATTATTAAATAAAAGCCTTTGTCGACTCATTAGATTTTTTGAGGAGGCAACCAGGCTCTATCAAGTCATCTTCTATTATATTAAGTTGTATGTTCCATGACTTCTTACTTCTTAAGATTACATCCTAATTCATTTATCTTTTCAGCTTTGTTTTCATCTAATTCTTCAACCTTTCAGCTCAATGATTTCCTTAATTAAATTATTGTGTGTATTGATGTGCTGGTGTAGCGATCTTTCATTACTTGTACTTAAATATTTTTATAATGAACCCGATCGGCTTTTATGAAACTATAATTAAAAACTGATGAATCTTCAAAGTGGTGTTTAATTTCCGTTAACCGCGAATAAATCCTATGCTCTTCTCTTTTTAAGTGTTGTAAGCATGTTTTCGCTGCCGTTTCTGAAGACACTGACTATTTCGCAAATGTTCTTACTACAGTTTCTCAAAGATCATTTCACTTTATCAAATGTTAGAAAATGAAGTTCTCAGATTTTCTTTCTCTCCAGATGACTAAGTTGTCGATACAGATGTTTTACTTATAAGCAGTTACATATTCGAAATTGAGATGAAAATTGAAACGAAATTGAAATGTAAAGTATTTCCCAGTTAGGAGATTTATGTTAGGTAGAAACTTGGAGGAGTCAGTTTTGTGAGGCATCATGGACTAAGCTTTCGGTTGATACAAAGTAACTATTAACAGAAGAGGAATGATAGTGATCCATGCGAAGTCTTTTTTTTATAGTCTGTTGTGAGACGAATCTGTGAAGAGCAGAGATTGAACAATATTGGCACTGTTTTTGAAAAGAAGTATGGCATGGCGTTCGCACGGTGAATCAAATGCCTCACTGGTAGAGAATTTACGTAGTTAGTTGTTTGAAGTTTTTTTTGAAATGAAATTCGAGAAATTAAGAGTTATATTGACTAGTTATTAACTTTTCGCTGTTTGTTCTGAACATTTGTGATGCCATCTGCATTGCGTATGAAACTTTTATTTGAACCATTTTTGATCTATTATTCAAGGTTGTCACGAAACACGGTACTTTTGCTTCACTGATTCACATGAAGCTGTTAGATTTCGAAACTGAGATGTGAAGGGATTTGGTCATTACAAGGAGATCTGAGTTAAAATGAAGTATAGAAACTACTGCAAACAAATTACAACAAATGTATTTTCAGGGAATGGCTTATTCAAAGATGAGCGAGTTAAAATGACCATGTTGAGAGTTGATCGAGCTGATTTTTGTCCTCGAAATCCGTATCTGGACAATCCGGAACCAATCGGTTGTAATGCAACAATAAGTGCTCCTCATATGGTTGGTTTATCTTTTATCAGGTATCAGATGAATTGTAATAGAAGATAAAATAAGTCATACTATAATAAGAGTCCATAGTTTCTCATAAATGAGGGATCATAGTCATTTGTTGAAATAGCCATTATAAGCAAATGATAAAAACCAAATTAGTGCTTAGACAATTTATGTTGTGCTTATTCTCTGATATATTAATCCTTTCTTTACTTTACTGCTTACTGAAATCACTTAATATATTAGTATGTGTTTCAGCATGCTGCTGCGCTTGAACGACTCAAAGATCATTTGACAGAAGGTGATAAAGCACTTGATATTGGTTCCGGTTCTGGTTATCTAACAACATGCATGGCATACATGGTGATGATGTTAATGCGCTTTGAAGTTTCTAGTTATTAGGATGAATATTTTGATTTAGATTTTACGAATTTGTTGGTACTTATCATTTCTTAGATAGGCAAATATGTAATCATTGTTGTTGTGTTATCATCACTTTTTTTAAGTCTTGGCTTTATAACTAGGCTAGAAAAATTCGGTATCTGATAAACTGTATAATGTTTCTTTCCAGGTTGGTGCAAGTGGTAAAGTCGTTGGAGTGGAACACATTAGACAGCTAGTGGATTTATCAATCACAAATATTAAAAAAAATCACGCGAATCTTCTGGAAGGAAGAGTACTAATCGTTGAAGGGGATGGGCGCAAAGGCTATCCTCAGTACGCACCTTATAAGGCAATTCATGTCGGAGCTGCGGCACCAAATGTTCCTGATGAGGTTTTTTTACATCTCGCGTGACTTGGCAATTTATCTAAATAATAAAGCATTACTTTATTTGGTTCCATATTTCTGCTTTTACTTCTTTTTTAAATGGTTGTATTGGCTTAACCAAGGTAGCTGACTTACCAACTAATTAGCATAACTTTTCACCGATACTTTTTTGTTACTAATGGAGATTTCATTTCAGTTATTGAGTCAGTTAGCTGCAGGAGGACGAATGTTGATACCGGTTGGTGCAGCACATAGTGATCAGCGCTTTTTACAAGTGGATAAAGACGGTAAAGGTAAAGTTACGGTGAACGATCTGATGGGTGTAATTTATGTGCCGCTCACTAACAAAGAGAACCAAATTGGACGGGATCAATAACAAATTCTTTTTTTAGTCCGTAGTTTAGACATCTATTGGTCAACTGGGGTAATTGATATCAAATTCTGCAGGGCTATTAGAAAAGATATATATATATATATATGTATGTATGCGGTTTGGAAGATAAGACAACGCATTCTCTGGAAAGTCATTAACAGTATTGATTTTTGCTTTAATTGTTGCTTTGTGAGATTTTGGGAGATCCTGACTTGTAATTTATTTGCATACAACATGTTACTTCGCACGGTTTGACAGCAGAAGTACATGTATGAATGTATCCATTTATTGCTTATGTCAAAGTTGTCTTTATATCATCGGATGCTTATGTAATCTATGTTTAGCTTATACATAATATTAGGGTTTACTTTCTTTTCGTCGAGTGTATGGAATTGAGTGCAAAATAAATGACTTCAATTACGTCTAAAAACGAACTGGAAACTGCGGTTTCATTTCCTGGATGAAAATAAATCTGTAAATTTAACTAGGAAATTTTTAGTCCAGGAAACTGAACTTTAGCTTTCCTTTAGATTTATTTCAATGATTAAGTACCGATAACGTCCTTGCTTAAGCATCTACATTTCCTCTAGTCCGGCATTTGCTTAGATTTATAGAGAACTAAGAAAATATTGATCTTGGAAACAAATTAGTTGGACTACCATAATTTTTGTACATCAGATTATGCTTATATGGTGATGTCTGAGCACTGTGAATATAGCAGGTGGGGCTGAGCTGGTCATATTATTTGCTGTAGTTTTCCTTGTCATGACAGTCATTTCCAGAAATTTTTGTAGTCTTCAATCTTCGCCTTTTCCTTCCTTGCTATTTAGAATTTGCAGTTGCTGTTTGTATAGATTTTTGCTTGTCAAACTATTTTGAAGGCTGTTTTCCAAATGTTTTCAGGTATACAGTAATTACGAGCCACAATTTCTCATGTTATTTCCTGGTAAAAACGCCTTCTGGAAACACCACTGACTTCTAAAGGATAAATAAAGAATTTACACTTATCTTAATGAAAAATTTGCATGCATACATATGAAACAGTGCGAATTAAATCGAGATCATACTTTGCTTCAATCAGCTTCGATTGAGAGGACAAAATGCATCAAAAAGCTTGTGAGATTTTCTTGGTAATCTGAAAAAAAGTACTGCTTTAGTTAAAGCATGGGAAGGAATTCTTGGTATCAGTGTTATAATCAAATCAGATAACCTTAATTAATTTTCTGCTAGTACCTTACAGGAACAAATGAAATGAAAAAGAGGATTCAGTGTCCGTGTTTATATTTCTTCCATTTCCTCGTCCTCACATTTCTTCACATCGCGAGGTCGTACAAATACCCCATGATTATTTTGGCAAGTGAAATACCTATAAAAATTTCCCTTACGATATTGAAATTATGTGATTTTCAAGAAATTTCTGAAAAACTTTGAATTCAACATTTTGAAAATGAAATAAGACAACTCAGTTTAAGACAGAAGGATGTGTTTTTCTGCAGGAAGCTAATTGCTAAAAAAAATAAAATATCAACCTTTCACCATCAATACTTCCGTCGTGCTTACCAAACGGTTCATCATATGTGACACCAATCCAACAACCATCTTTAAATTTTGTTGATCCTATGTAGGATACGATTCCTTTTCGCTCTTTCTGATTCGATACATGTACCACACAACGATCACCAATCTTGAACTTATATTATCAAAGCTATTCCCTTTTTTACTTGAATATTTCCGATATACAGATATGCTTTTCTTTATTCGTCAGTCGTTCGACTCATCCACATTTATGATGTTTATATAACATGTATTCTAATATAATATTCAGGCTATAAAAGAAACATATGAGAAACACGTGATTCATATGATTTTACTTTTACTGAATAGTGCAGACCGCTAGTGCATTTATTAATTAAGATGATTCCCCAATATCAACTAAAATGAATGAAGTGTAGAAAACCTTGAATTGCTTTGCTTCGTTTTCGGCTGCAGCAAGTGCATTATACTTTATTTTCAAACGTCGCTTCCACGCACGCACCGAGTCTAAACAAAAATGGTGGTAACTTCAACGAGAGTAAAAAAATTTTCCGACCACAACAAAAATAAAAACTGGTCACCTTCGCGCTCGTTATACTTTTCCTCAGGTATCGTGTATTTTTCAACTGCCGAAACATTTTCATAATTGACAGGATTGCCAGCAGATGTGAACGTAACATGAATTTTCATTCCAGAAAATAACAGTTATGAGAAGTTGTCAAGAAACAAAAAAATTTGATATAATCACTTTCGTAAACAGGATGTGAAAAAAGAAAAAATTTCCTTCTTTTGAAAACTGTAGTAGTAAATATACCGTCAGTTACGCCTAATTTCTCTAGTGTAGCCTGATCATCAGTCAACGATGATATAAATTCCCCATTCCTGTCACGCAAATCTGTTCGCATGCACTCAATCGAACCACCAACAACTAACACTAATTTTTCCTGAAAAGAAGAAAGCAATAGGATCCTAAAGATAACATTTTGTAAAAATTTCCCTTTGTAATGCAATTTAACTGTTTACTTCCGATTTTGATTCTGGAATTACTCGAGATAGGAAATGATTCTACACAGAGTGCAATGACCTAGGAAATGGAATCAAGTGAAAACAATGAAATCGTTTTCATCACGGAGATGGTCGCCTTATCGTGTAGTCAAGCTACTCAGATAATCAGTTTTTGAAAATAACAAGCAAGACGAACTTTCAGTTCGAGAAGGGTTATAGAAGAGGGATATCGCTTCTCGTATGGGTACTGTCGTGAGTCAGAAGTGACTGTCAGGTTAATGATTTTAGTTGCCATTTTAAGTTCTGAAAAAGGTATAACTGAGTGTCGTGTTCTTCATGGATTATCACTCTGCCGAATATCATGTCGAAAATCGACCCTATGAAATATACTTCACTAAGGTGATGCAAATCATCTGCGAGACATTACCATAAACAGGAAGAATATTAATCAACTTTGAAGACAACACACTGAAAAATTTCTCCCTCTTTGTCCTCCTATAAAAAAAATATGAATGGTGAAAAATCGCCAGAAAAGGTCAACATTGTCCAGTAGCTACTGCAACCTCACCACCATGACAATACAAAAGGAGATGATAACTTGAAATATTGTTGAACTGAAGAGAACAACAGGGGAAATTAATATCATAGGAGGAAGAGAGTTCTGAGAAGGAGACAAAGAAAGAGCACGGAACCCGACATTAATAATGTAAGTGAACAAGTGTGCAAGGAAGGGAATATCCCTCGTCCTCGTCAGTTTCAGTATTTCAGCTCTTTCCCTGCTCGTTTCGCACACTATCGATGAAGTGCCTATTCATCGTCCTTCTGATCTGACGCAGATGGATAGGTAAACTAGGTGATGGATGGAATATAGAACTGCTTGGTAAGATGTACTTGTGTGCTAATTAGAGATGAGTGATATCACACATGACAAGTGACAAATTAAGGGTTCTGATATGCGACGGTGAGAATTGGCCACTAATATTTATTACTGGAAGTAGTTTTTTTTCAGTACTAATAGCCAAATGTGTGGTTTTCCCTGTAAATCTATTGATCTGCAAAGAAGAAAATTTTATTAAAAGCGAAAAACGATGTTAAGTTGTAGTTTATAGAGAGAGCAACATTAGTAGATAAAGTGATTCCCTAGCTAAAGACTTGCAAGCGATTGACAGTGGTTGGATTCAGCCAAAAAGTCCTTGTATGGTAAGGTTCATGCAAGAGCGAAGCGTGAAAAGCTTACGATCCTAATTTTTGGTAAATACCGTTTGGTTGTTGGTAATATTTATAGTGTTTTAAACGCTTACTCAACCGGAACATACATTTTGAGAGCCAGAGAGATAACTGCGCTCGGGATAAGAGTGTCCGAGATGTGTCCGACAAATGATTTTGAAATTATATACCAAATTTGTATGAGCGATCTTTTTTCGTTTCGATGGATTCTAAAATAAAATTAAGATGTGTTTTATTTTACTGCAGACGGTTCAGATTTCGAATCATTTATTTTGGAATACACTATCGTTCGCTTTGTAATGTTGAAAGAAGCGGTAGATGATGAGAGAGTCAGAATCTGTTGTATGAATTCCAAGGCCATTTTCTTGTGAGTATCGTCTCACCAGATTTCAGTAAGCAGACATTTGCGATGATCGATGAGTCACTCTAAAGATCGTTCATGCAGTACTATGCATCTCTAGATGTATTGTCCGTTTATGGTGACCTTTAGTCTGTCTTGTTCAGTGCTGTGATAACCAACTGATGTGAGGCAGAGAGAAGCGTTCGAAGTCTCTGCATGCATTTTCAGAGATAGTAACACTTATTATCTGCTCTCGAATTTATGCAAAAATGCTTGCGGGTCTTCATTTTAGCTGTCTTTTGTATTTGTGGTTGCGAGCAGATCGCTTAAATCTGAAAGGTTAAAAGTGCCTTCTAGTTGAAATTCAAATACCATTCAGAATCTGATTCGACAGAGTAATATTGGCGGGGTTAGGTTGGTGAAAGCAGCAATAGCTATTCTCCTATATCACTTCTCATCAATGATTTTCTCAGTTCATCACTACTCCATTAGATGTTCTTAATGAAATACTTACGTTTACTTTGTTACATCATGCGACGTAAATAATAGTGAATAGTAGTCTCCGATGATAGGAAAAAGTGAACATTCAGTTCATCCAATACGTCTTTCAATCAAATCCAGTGAAAACTTATCAATGGATAGATAGATGTATAGGTGGATGGACGGACACATGTACATACATATATACATACAACACACACATACATACATACATACACACATATACAGACGCATCGTTGAGCTTCTCCATTTAATTTCGCATCCCTGTCGTTTAACTCTCTCCTTCAGTGTGATCAGCATCAATCTTTCATTTGTTACTACCAACCACGCTAACATTTTTCGTACTCTTTTATCATCATCTTTCTTGTCCGTTTCTCGCTCCATACCACATATTGCAGAAGAGAGCAAGAATGCCATGAATATGTTGGTTGTTGTGTCCCTGAAGTGGTGAATTGATTGAGGATGCTTTGTCATTTGTTAGGCATTACTGTCATCTGACGGCACTTTTGAAAGATTATTGGTAGAGAGAAATGGAGTAATGGGATCGATAAGTAAAATGTCCATTTCCAATACTGTCATTGATAGTGTTTGTAATTGTCAATGTTAATCAGATTTTCAAATGTAAATGTGGTTAAAGTTGTTACAAATTCTTTGAATTTCACATTTCATTTTTGTTCTCATCTATGTTTCAATTTTGTTAATTTTTTTTCTCCGACACAAGTCATTGCAGGAGTTCAGTTTAATGTCATCTGCACTGTATAATCAAATAATTTGCAGATTTTGTATAGACGATCTTTTGCTGTTGCTCAGTCATCATTTTAAGCAGCTGAAAAATGATCCTGTTAGTTGCACTCTCACAGTCTAGCTATTCATCATCTTCAGATGGACGGGAGCTTGATGATCGAACATGTGACGTCTTCTCAACTTCAGTGTCCTTGTTGAATAGTAACACTTATGTCCGTTCATTCCCTTCTTCCGGTAACAGCAGTTCGTCTACCGAGCTGGAACAATCGTGGTTCGTTCTTTCTCGAGTCCTTTTTTTTGCAAATAAAGACTACTGTGCTTTCTTCGTTGTTGGGAGGAGGTTGGATCAGGAGGTTTTGACCGATCTATAGCTTTTTTATTTACAGTGTAGATTATTCGGCGTTGGAAATGGATTCGGAAAATGATGCTTGTTTGAACAGCCCTTGTATCCATTCCGATGGATCTTCTGGTCTTGATGCAAGGTTTTTTTTGTTCGAATTATTTCAAAGTGCATATTTTTCCTATCAGTTCTTCTAGAACGGACATGGGTGATTGCGACAAACTTCAAATATTTCCATTTGGGCAATTTTTTTTTGTTATTGCTCATCCCGTCCACCTGATTCTTTCTTTTTTCAGCTCAATTTTGCCGTTGATGAACGAGTCGGTTAGTTTGAACGAACGTCGGCGAGCAATTCTCGATCTTTCTATCTCAAAAATTCAGACAATGAACGCGTCAAACGTTGCAGTATCTCTGCGCAAGTCACTCCTTATCTATAATACGATGAAATCTCTGCAGGTTCATTTTTATGTAATTTGTTCGGTGTTTTTGTGATGTTGGTGACTCAGTACAATTCTAGCAAGAAATGATTATTTAGAATTGTATTATTGTCATTATTATTTATCAATTTGTCATTATTTTTGTTACTACTAATTATTGGTATTTATTACTAATTACTATTTATTATATTGTTGGATAGTGTCAAGTTCATTTAAAAACGCTTCAGCATTGTGAGTTTCTTTATAGCGAGATCTTGATACATGTGATGTTTTTTTGTGCGATAGTCTGACAGAGAGAGGAAACGAAGCAATCGATAATGATGTGGAAATGCTGGAGACAAATGAATTTGAAGACGGAAACTGGGAAGAGCAGATCTCAGATTTCAGTTGTAGTATCAGCAACGACAATAATCCGTGCAGTTTGGGTTATGATTGGCCATGGGGAACTCTAGTTAATACAAGTAAAAATACGGTGCAGGTATAGTTGTCCAACATGATGTTTATGCCTTTTTGTACTTATTACCAGTATCAAGTGAATTCCGTAACTAGTGTAAGTAGATGTTAGTAAAATGACGGAAGGAAAAGTTTAATTTTAATGGTCTTTGACCATTAAAAATAATCGCTTTTCTTTTTGTTCTTTTTGAAGAATATCTGATGTTATTGATAAAAGTAGCTGATAAGCATTAGAATTGTTAAATATTCGAACAGTTTTTGGTCAAAGATTTCTGTGCATAGGTAGTTGATGTCGCTTATTAAAACTTCGGGTGATCATTTGTATTTAAACATTATCCTGGATATATTTCATGAAATTCGATTGAAATTTGATGAAGCATGTAAATAAAGACATTGGATATGTCTCTTCTTCTTTGTATTTCATTTTTAAGAACTCTAAAGTACAAAAAATTCTATTCGGAATCTCACATTATTATGAATTGGTAAATTATCAAAAACACAATTTCAGGGTTCGGAAAAATGTGATCATAATTTGTTTACTTTGACGAGCAACAGCGACTTGTTTAGCACGGGGAACAGCTGGAGCAATTCGGAGTCGACGGATTCGTCTGCATTCGTCGACGATTATTTGGAAATGTTGTGTGCTTGGGAAGATGAAAATTACAATCCACTCACCAACTGCAATCTGACACGAGCGGAAATAATGAACATGTTTCACTTGCCTTCATATCATCTCAACAATCAGTTAGTCTCTCAGGCCTGAATTCTTCATTTGGTTCCACATACATGATTTTTGGGAATTGGTTATATTAATAGGTTGTATTGATCTTTCTTATTTCTAAACATCCTAGATTTTATTGTATTTAGTTCCATTTTCCAGCTGAGGAGCTCATTCCATTGTTCTATCAGACTAAATTCTGTCCAGTGAATATTTTTTTTATGTTTTGATTTATTATAAACTCGTATCATTACTCTATTCCCCGCTTATTGCAATCTCGCTGTTGTATATTGATTTACAGGTGTTAAGATCTCGTTTGCAGAATCGATTGACGGATAAGTAGGTAAATGATGAAAAGCATTTTTTTTCTCCTGAAGAAAAAGTTTTTTTTTTTTTTTATATGGAATTTCTAAGCACACATATTATGCAGACCGATCAGTGCACATCGAAGCCTCGACTTGCATTTTTGTTGTGTTTGAAATCAGTTTTATCCTATTCTCTTACCTTCTCATGATATAAAATTTTTAGGGAATTTCCACCGACAAATTTCTATGAATACCTTTTTTCCTTTTTCTTTAATTTAAAAGTTAAGTTTAGACATACTTCCGTTTCTCACCTTTTCTGTCATTAGGCTTCCCTTTTGACTTTGTGCTTCTTTTCGTTTCCTCAAGTGTGTTCATTAGACCTGTAGAAAAGTCTTTGCGGTAAAAAGACGGGATCAAATGACTAACTGACTGGTTATGCTGCTATCACGAAGATGATTTCCTTTCATTTCAGAGATCATGTTGGTTCTTTTTTTGGGTGAAATTTTTGTAATTAGTGTAAGAAAGCATCATACAGGCTCACTTCAGTTCTTCCTGTTTTTCTGTTGCTTCACCACACTGCTCTACATAATTTTATTTATTTAGGTTGTTTTATCTTCTACAGTCATAATTTAACAATTTTAGTTCACAGTTTTTGTGTTCCATTCATTTCCATTATTTTATCAAAAATATGGGAATTGCTGTGGGAGAAGGTTTTAAAATATTTATTCATATTTTGGGGTTTCTCTGATTCAAAAAGTGCGTTTGCTTAAAACGTTGAGTACTGAGTACATTTTAACTAGTTATTATATTTTGTGTAATGCTGTTTAATGAATAGTGAGTAGCATGACATGAGCTTTTGATTTCGTTTGATGTTTCATTCTGCGTTCCAGTGCAGTAAAATTCTTTTATTAACTAGATGAAAGGATTGTATATGTTACTATTCAAGTATATAAGACTGGAAATTTTCTTTACTGTTTTAGTAAAAAATTGAAAAATTAGTTTTTATTGGTGGGCATCTCATTAGCTGTGCTTATTAAACTGTCGGCTATGTGTTTTGCATTACGCATTTTATTTGCTTTTTGTTTCTTAAAGTTAGACATATTATAAGAGTCTTCATCTGTCCCTCTTTCATGCCTCTAATTTTTTGTGGAAATGTGGAGTTTAGCAAAAAACATCTCTGTGATTAAACTGAACATATTCCTTGTCATCTATGCATTCATTTGTAGTGTGGGATGAACTTTGAATTAGGTCATTCTCATCCTTTGCAGTCATTATGTTTTATCCAGGAAATTTATTTTCCCATCCAAATTCTTACTTCTTCGAACTTTAATAATCGGATCCAAATCTCCACTTGATTTTTTATTTGTATCAATAAAAACGAGTTTTGGTGCAGCTTTATCATACATTCATTTTTCATTAATTTATTCATTTATTTTTTCTGTTCTAGGTTTGTTTTATTCCATTCCATATATTATATTGTTTTACAAAGTGTTATCAGTTCATTTTTCATTTGGTATCGCAATTAGCTGTTGTGGTTTGGAATGAAATTTTCGTTTATTTCCTCTTTGTCAATCTCGTTAGGATTGCCAAAGAGGACTTCTTTTCCTAAGTTTTTTTTTTTTTTTTTTTTTGTTTTATGGCTAATATGTGCAGTAGATAACTTACTGAATAATCATTGTGATATTGTATGTGTTTTGAGATGTATAATGGTCAAATACTCAATGTATGTATAAGTTTGCTGCACTAATAATTTAATTCCCTTATTGATTCCCCATTATTGCTTGTAGTAAAGTATTTTGCATTCATCATAGTTCTTTTATTAACTTGTTCAAATAATAGTTCGAACACAACTTCAAAGAAAACCATTTCTTCCACTGTGAATTCCCTACAATTTTTATCCCCTTTGAGTTTAAGCCTTGTCTGCAAGGGATCAAAATCATATATATATCCATTTGTACTTTTCTGTCAGGTCCAGGTATATTGATGTCTCGTTCTCTCCTTAAATTTCTTATCGATTGATCATTAATTTAAGCGTTGTATACATTACTTTTTTACCCAGTATTTTTTGAATCTTTGAAATTTTGAAATAACTCCAGTTCAAATTTTTACTTTTAACAAGATAAATAAGAAGTGAAGGAGTTTATCGTCCATTAGTAGTTGTAAGTCTATATTGTCGGCGTATAATTATAAAGTTGTAATAAGATGGGAAAGCTTTTTTATTGTCATTCTGAATCCAGACTTGGTTTTTTTTTTTCAATGTACTCGTTTTAATTAGACGTCATTTGACTTCCGAATGACCTCCTCATTGTTTTAATATTCTGACATTCATATTGTATGCAATGTAATTGTGAGTTCTTTCGTCCTTCCCACAATATTTCAAAGTTTGGACTTTACTTTCAGTAAGGATAATATTTCCTTATGTATTCCTGTATCATAAATTCATATATTTATAAGTACTTCTAGGTAATATTACTAAACTTTAAATTTACAATAATTTTCTGTCGCATTGTACATTCAGTTGTGAAGTCCATTAAATTCAACTTTTCGTTCTAACCTCTCGTTAATTCCAATTGAGAAATGATCTATTATTTTGGCCTTTGTTAATTAATGTTTATTATTTTTGCAGTAATTAATTGTATACATTTTTCTTTGTGATTTTCACTTTTTGAATGAAAGTAAAAAGTTTGAATTTTGAAATAATTGGTTCTGTTTGTGTGTATAACACACAACAGTATGAAATCTCACCAGTATTTCTGTGGTCATAAAATGTCATTTGTAAAGTGGGAATGGGAGGGGGTTAGGGTTTGATTGGGTCTGCGAAGAATTGAATCTAATTTTTGGTCCTTCTGAAGCGATCGATTTTTTCACCGACAGGTCGCTAGACATTATTTCTGGTAGAAAGGTTTATGATTTTCTTATCATCGGTTTTGATGATGATGTGTAAAACAGCGCGATGCAGTTGAAATGCTTCGTATTGCTGAAGAAGGGTTTGTGGGCAACTTTATTGCACATTTGGGTTCACTTGGTTAAGGCATTAGTCCACCAGTGGCACCATATCTTTTCGGAGTGAGATTGGTGTTAGCTTATGTTATCCTTTTGGTAGTATAGAGTAGGAGCGGTAGTAAGAAAGCGAATGAAGATAGAACTGAACCGTTAAGTACATTTGGATCTATTATCTTCCTTCAGCAAATGTATATTTCATGTTTAAATGCAAATTCACGTAAAGCAAAAATGTTGAGTTTTTGGTTGTAGACTGGAGATGTCTGTCTGTATACATTCATGTATGTTTTTACATTTTGTTGCAGGGTAATTCTTAATCAGTTGATTTGTTGAAGGAAGGTTAAACTAGTTGGGCAATACCATATACCTGTTCTAAATTTTCCGTTGGTCGCACTGTTTGGTATAGCGCAGTCATCTTGAACTTTGATCTTTCGAATAAAAAATTTGATTGCTGATAAAAATTGTTGGGGAGGGCTCATAAAATCCATAATAAAATGCTTCGCAACTACTGAAGTCATTTCTCAACTCAGTTCAATGCTTTTTCCAGAAAACTTACCTTTTTCTAGGTAAGAAGGATGTCACGTTACGATATTGTCTTATACGGTGCCAGCGGTTTTACTGGGGCTTACGTTCTTAAATTATTGCTTGAAGAACAGAAACAACACAATGTGAGCTTTGCTATAGCAGGGCGTAGTGAAGTTCGGTTAAAGAAACTGCTCCAAAATATAAGTCAAGAATTGGGTAAGTCATTTCGTGAAAACTTTCTACTCTTTCAACAAAATGTTAGTAATACTCAAAAATTTTTTTACATCATACTGATTAAGAAGATTAACAGTTCAATAATTTTTCAAAAATTATCCAATTTTGGAATTAGAAACGGTTACATTAGTGTGCTAAGATAGTTCGATTGTCTTCGAATAAAAATAAGAAGAAAAGAAAATTTTTTTCTTATGAAAAATATGAAAGCCTGTGGTATATGGGATGACGAAAATCTTTAGGCAAAGATTTGCAAAATGTTTCTATAATTACTGCCAACAGTTATGATGAATCTGCACTCGCAGCAATGGCGAATCAAGCAAAGGTCATCATAAATGTTGTTGGTCCTGTAAGTTGCATTATATCATTTAACAGTTTTTTAATCTCCATGATTTTTTGAATGAGCGACAGAAACTTTAGCGCAGTTATTTTCATACTTCGAACTTTAATTTTTTTCATTCTATACTTTTATATTTTATTTCAAGTAATTTTCTTTCGTTGCAGTATCGATTGTATGGAGAAGCAGTTGTAAAGGCTGCTGTGGAAAATGGTGCTAGCTATGTAGACATTTCGGGGGAACCTGCGGTAGTAATTTTTGTACTTGAAGTTTGAATTTTATTCTTCAAAAATTGAATTTTATTGGGAATATTTTCCATACTGTTTAATTAACTTTTGTGAATTTATCTGATTTTATTGTAGTTCTTGGAGTCTATGCAAATGAAATATGGTAGTATTGCTCAAGAAAAAGGTCTATATGTTGTTGGTGCATGTGGTTGGGATAGTATTCCTTGTGATTTGGGTGTTAATTTCCTGAAAGAGAAATTCAGCGGTCAGCTGAATCATGTTGAAACATTCGTCCAACTAAATACAGGACCTGCGGTATGATGCTATGCATTCATCATTCGTTTTGCCCTCAAATAATGAAAAGCTTATAATTGTTTCGTTAGACTTCGTCTTTTTGAATTTTGACTTATTACTTTTTAACTTTTGCTCCCACTAAAGTTATTTTATTACATTTTAATGTCATATATGCAAATATAAATATGTCTTATTAACTTAGGGAATGAGAGGAATAAATTTTTAGGGTTATTCATTCAATGCGGGCACATATCGCACTTTAGTTTTGGGCATGGCAAATATGATGACTGACGGCTTGGGTAAAATAAGACGAAGTATCATGCCAGAACGCTTACCAAGAAGCTCGTTCCGAGCACCGAAGAGGTTTGATACGCAATATATCAAAATCAAATCAAAGCATTATATGTTTTAATTGCGTTTATTTTTCAGAGGAACTTTTTGGTTTAATGAGAAGGTTGATGGTTGGTGTCTTCCGTTTTACGGATCAGATAAAAGTGTCGTTACTCGATCTCAATATTTTGACTATAAGCTCCGCACTGTTTTACCAGTAAGTGATTTCCTTTCTTCTTTCCACTGGCAACATTTATGGTGAATTCAAAGAGCTTGCTTATTACCTGGGATATAAAATGTGGTAAATTATGCAGATATTTTGCATATTAGGAAATATGCTTTTTTCTGTAATTTTGTTTTTCACAAGGGATTTTTTTGCATTCATTAGGTACTGCTATTACTAAGGAACTTAGGGAGAACATGTTTTACTGCGATAGCAGTATTATTTGTTATTAACACAGCAATATTCTAAGGAAAAATCGAATTCTACATATTTAAAAGTGGAGACAGGAAAATTACCGTTCTTTGCGTGTGCATTCTTCAAAAGTAATTTATCTGTTTATTTATTTATTCTCTTTTTGTTGCAGTGAGTCATCCAAAGTTCCTTCGGCGCATTTCAGTTGTCTATGATTTTTAAACAAAATTTGCAGAACGGGAAGCAGTGAAAGTTTATTTTATAGCAGTAATGAAGACATTTTTTTTGCTATTTGTTACAATAAGTAGCGAGCAGTTTATCAATAGTACTTTTTATTATGTATTATTGAATGTGAAAGGGAATTTAGTACCTGTGTTATGTTTTTCGGACACAAGAAAGACAAAAAGTTTTGAGAAAAATAAAGTAAAGCGGGTAACGATAAAATGTTTAGTTTACAATGGAAATTAGCATATTAAAAAGTCGATATTTAATACTATGATTTATAAAGATATGAATAAAAAGGAAAAAGTTCCAAATCTGAAATGACATCGATTTGCAATACTTTGACAGTGTCTGCTATTACTGCTTACTTAGCTGGGAAAGTACTATAGTAGTATTGGATGAATATCATCTGTGATGTTTTTGAAATGAAAGAGAAAACACTGCGTATTTATATCTCTCAACGCATTGCACATTTCTATCATAAATTAGCAGAGAAATTCCATAGCGGAGAAGAGTGAAAAGGATAGGAGTAAATTGTACTGTTTAATAATATTATTAGTAATTATATGATATGGAATCACTATCATCGATTGAAGGATATAGGAAATAAGGGTTGAAAATGGCCTTTTGCTTATATTCCTTTTTTCTTATTTTAAATTATAGTTGTATTTTTTCTTAAAAAGAAATCATCTTTTTCATTTATTGAAATGTGTCGTTTTCTATCTTTTCTAAGTATTTTTTTTTCTTTGTGGAAAGATAGAAAAAGGTGATTTGAACGGTATCTCCTGTATGATTTAGAAAAAGATAAATAACGAAAAATCAAAAACTTTTTTGCAGTCTTTAAGTTTCTTATAGACGAAAAATTTAAAGATTGTGAATTTTACATGAAAGGAATGACGGAATAAAAGAAATTGGATCCCATTTTCTTCTAGAGATTTATTCAAAATTTTCGAATAAACCTCTAGAAGAGTACATATATATATATATTTATATATAGACTTGTTTTTGGGAACTTGGATTTTTTTTTCGTGTTCCACTTTTTTGCTTTGATATTCTGGATGTGTGAAACTAGAGCTTGCCGTAGTGAAAACTTATTAACCAAGTTTTATAAGTTACTATTTATGTTAATCAATATTAGATATGGAGTTTTTCCAGATATAGCACCGGATTCATGTGAGTTCAAAAGCAATATTTGTTGACATACATGATCAAACGAGCTACGGACATATGTATTTATATCTGTCAATTGCAGATTGTTGAAGAATGCAAATGACACAATCAAAATTGCAATTAACAATTATCTTTCTGTTGTTGTGATGTGGTTTTAGTTAATGCAATATTCAACTTCAAGATTCATTTTAGCACGTTTCAGGTCCAAGTGGAAACATTTATTCGAGTCAAATCGTTTATTTGGGCTTGTCTACTTTCTCTATGGCTTGTTGTTTTTTCCGCTGCTGCCAAAATGTCATTTATGAAAAATTTTTTGCTGGCATATCCAGGACTATGCAGTTTTGGCATGTTCAAGGATTCGGGACCTACAGCTGAACAGGAAAAATCAATTTCCAGACTTGAATTTTGATATTTTCAATATTAATTCAATTATTGCCGTTTAAATATTAATCAGTAACAATTATTTAGCAATTTTTTACTTATTGTAATGTGCAGTTAATCTCGTACGTAGTGGCTCAGTGAATCTTCGTGAGAAAGGGATATGGTAATACAGTGTTTTGAATTTCAGGTTAAGCAAGCATCGTTTACTTACTGGTTCTTTGGTACTGGTTGGGCAGAAAGGCATAGCTCTTTTGATGAGTACACTGTTAAACCAACTAAACAGGTAGCGAAATTGAATTCTGCAGTACTGTTTTGCTTTGTGTATATGAGCAGAAAAGTATCCCTTTTCGTGGTTTGTTAAGAATTAGATTTTCCGGATACTTAAGGATTAACTATGTGATTTTTTGCAGATGGTAGCTCGTTGCGTCGGTCCGGATGCCGGATACATTTCAACTTCAGCCTGTGTATTAGCTGCTGCGTTGTCGTTACTCAATGATGCTGATAAACTTCCACAAGGGTCGGTTTTTTTAATGTAAGCCAAAGGGATGGCCACTATCAAGTAGATTTAAAAGGAAATACAATATCGCCTCTTCATGCTACACTTCTCTAAATCGGACGCAACTCACGTAATGCCACGTAACCAATGTCACGAAATATCTCGAAGCAACCAGTTGCTTCAAAATATTTCATCACTTCATAAAAAGAATATCTTTTGGAGTTCACACTTAGTATATATGATTTGAACTGTTTTTGACCTTTTTTGGTTTTACAAATCTAATTTCGCCGGTTTGAATTTTTGTGTAGCCAGGCGATTGGAATCAGAATATTTTGCAGAGGTGTATACACATCAGCGGCAGCATTCAAAGACACAGGGATCTATGATCGTCTCGAAAGATATGGTGTTCGATTTGAAATTGTTGACGAGCTTCATTGATTCATTTTTATGTATTTTTTCAACTTATTTGTTATCATTATATCACTTGTTCACCAATATTTTTTCACTCTTTTTCGATGTTAAACCGTTAAAACTGATCAACGCCGTGTCAAATTAAAGGAATATTATAGACCAAAAGTAATTGGATAGATAGTGCAAATTTGAATGAAATAGTTCAAATTGTTTTAAACCCAATTTAAACTAGTTCATGCAAATATGAAACTTGAAGCATAAAGAAGGTGAATTGGTCTTGATGTTTCGACAGACAAAATTAAGATAATCGAACATCTTGCTTAGATTTGAATATTTTCTCAGATTAGTCTCAATATATTAGATAAATCTTAGAATTCAAAAAAACATTATCTCTTAACCAGATTATCCCAATTTATAACTATCCCTTAATCTTAATCTGTGGAGTAAATTCTGTTAACTGTCAGATAAAACTGTTCCGCGTTATTTCTATCAGTCAGTTAAACCGCTAGCCGTAAACTGGTTCCATATGAGTTCTTCGTTTTTTTTTTTATCACGAACCTTAATGATTTTATGTTTAAAACATGTTTTTGACTAGATTCTAACTATTCACAAATTCTTTTCGGATCACGAGTTTGCAGCTCAAAGCATGATCCATGATAGACGCGTGGACGTAGGAATGGAAACAAATCCTCGATGACTGAATTTAGTAAGCACGCCTGTATCCCACGTAGACATTGTGAGATGACTGGAAGGTCCTGCTTGAAACCGCATTTTTGTAACCCTTAAGATGAAAGTGTCTATAGATGAAATGAAATTAAATTTGATTTATTTGTTTATAGATGAGATGGAATAATCTGGTTATTAAAGGATTTTCGTTTTTTCAATTGAATTAATATGTGTCCTGAAGAGATTCTAAGTAGTCTCAGTAATATAAATTCTTTGCAGATAAGTTTCTAACTACATTTACATTCAGAAGTTTAAGTAATAAAATTGTAATTCACTTACAGCTTTTAAGCTCGTCTGGATCTTTTAGACGACCTTTTTCATTAATCATTTCTACTGCTGGTGCACACTTTGTGCCCGGTACACGTGAACCGCTCACTCCTAGAATTTTGAATGATATTAAAATTTATTTTATTGGGATGAATGACATGAAAATCGTGCTGAATACTAATTTCATTGAAACAATTCATTTGCAACTGATGTTGAAAATCAATCGAACTAAAAAAGAGGAATGAGAGACACAAACTTTTTGGGTCGAGCATAGTATCAACTTTTCCTTTAAACTGATCTCTTGGACGCGAATCGAAAAAATTTATCTAAAAAAAATTGAAATCGTAAAAATTCCTGTGCATTAGTTAAGAGAAAGAAGTTGTGTCATAAACGCTGCACAGAGATGACTGTGATAAAGATGTTAAATCAACTATCTAATCACCGTGATCATCTATCTAACACTTAAGATTAGGTAAAAAATGTCCTTAAAAACTAAGACTGTTCTTCTGCTACTAAGAAATTTTCTTCGAAAAGTTCTTTTTAAACCTGATCGGCTTTGTCAAACATGTTCATTCCATTAGAATCCTTCTCGATAAGCTGTTCATATGTTATAATGTAATCTGGACAAAGGTCTGCTCTCCAGTTACCTGGCTTTAATGTAGTATTTGGATCTCTTAAATTTAAAAAAAAAATGCTTTTCATAATAAATATTCCAACAGTAGTTTTCATTGTAGAAATGGAACTGTTTTCTGGATTTCTTTAAGTAGTAAACTTCGCTTTAATGGAACTCAATTCATTTCACCACAGTAAATTTCACTTACAGTGACTTCCTGTATTTCTCCAGTAATTTCACCGCCATCATCTTCCCATGCTGTTAAACCACCATCTAAGACAGAAACAGCTCCATGACCATAGTACTGCAAAAAAAACTGCATGGAGATCTCAACCTACAAGTATATAAAACATCACGTTAATGAAGAAAGCAGACTATATCAATAATTATTCATATAATTTCTGATGATGACGATAATCAATAACATTCGGTAACAATTAATTGTAAAAATAATTAAAAATATTAATAGTGGTTATTGCATAGAGCAAAAGAAATGAAATATTATGCGGTCTATAGATTATTGTTCCCAAACACTTCCACTTCTCCGTAAGCTTTGACTCAGACCTTAAATAGCCAGGAAATGCGACACGGAACCATCATGCCAGCAATGCGTTGCCTACCATATAAGACGATATGGTCCGATCGACTGATACCCAATAAGCGAGCATATTTCTGAAATATTTCTGGTGGATACATGGCATACGGTTCATAAAGACCAGGATAGGTAGCTATGTTAAGATCCATGTGGACTGCTTGTGGGATGTGCTTTTCCAAATAGTCGCGATACTGTCTGAAATCAGAAACTGAAATATTATAAGAATATATACACTACATATGTCTTAGTTGATGCCATTCAAAATATTCAATTCTATTGATTCAGTACTTCGTATCTATTCCCATCATTTCCTCGAACCTTCCATATTTGGTTTTCATGAAATCATCATAATTTCGCATTTGAAAGTCTACTCCACAGTCCAATAATCGATAACCACCACCATTTTTGAAGCTACCTTTCTGAAATAAACCATTTAATTGATAAATAAGGTAGTGATTTCTTATTTTCTAAAACTTTTGATTGCTTCCTGATAATATACCTTTAGAAGGTCAGCAACCACTGATGTATTAATAAAATTTTTTAGTTTCATCTTGCACTCTTACTTCTTGAAGGAGACATGAATTAGAGGTGATTTGGAGTCCTGCAAACATGATCATGACAGTTTAAAAAAACATAGGAACAAGCTGAATATATCGTAAATCACACTGGTCTAAGCAAACATATGTGTGGTTCGTACAATTACTAGTCACCGTTTCTCCTCACCTAGATGGACAACAGCTTCACGTATATCATGACGTTCGTGTTAGCAATGCATAACTGATTCCTACGTAAATTCGGTATAGTCATAACGCAATTTTAAAGGTTTTTAAAGGGAATTTTTAAATTTAAAAGCATTTTAAAGGAATTTCATATAAAACGGTTAAATTTAGAGGTTCATACATAGTTAAAAACGGCTAATGTGAAAGAAAATGGAAACGTAAAGGAAGAAGGAAAATTAGAACTTTGTAAACGTGAACCATCGAAATGATTTATATGTGCGGAATGGTGATATTGTGTACAAAGACGACGAGAGATGTTTGTGCAGAAAATGATGATCAAAGCAGCAGTGACACTGATGACGAAATAGACGTTAATTATGTTGAGTATGTGTTATGTGCACTCCTTTTATTTATTGTCCATTTATAGCAAGAAATCCGGAAATCCTACGTGTCACACTCGCAACTGTGCAAATAGTTGTTCGTGCTAATTAACAAATCATGTCCAGTTCTCGGTATTATATATTATTATTAGTTTTTTGACAATATTTATTAATTTTCATTTAAAAATATCACAGAACAACTTGCATAATAGTCGCTTTTAACGAAATCAGTATTTTAGAATCGTAAAATGGTAGAGTGATAAGTGGTTGGCCTAATAAGATATGATTGAAGTGTTTCACAATATTGGTGAAAAACTTTCTTATCTTTCTCCGCTTGCAGTAGTGAAGTGTTTCGCCGTTAAAATGTTAATTTTACTAATTATTGCTGTTCTTATTTTTGAAAACATCCAAGTTCAAATATGTTTAATTTTGACGAATGACTTTGGATATCATATAGCGTATTATGTTCTTGTCTATATTTACTCTTTAGCAACAGTATGTAATGTACAACAAAAACCATTTTATGATGTTAATAACTGTAAAGTGACATGATGTTGCCTTTGAACTTGCCAATTATTTTGCGCCAAATATCAATGTTGTAGTAAATACTGTTCAAAGCACTTATGAGATGAGAACTTTTTGTTTTCAGGTCAACAATTCATATTTCTGAGGATATTTATCTCATTCCTAAGTCCATTTCAAAGCATATGTAGCATTCTAATGTCATATCACAAAACCATCTTCGTGATTTCTCAGCTTTTCTTCACTGAGAGATCTTTGCATATGTGAAGGACTAATCGCAAAATCTTTCTTGAAAGAAGCTTAGAAATTTCAGAAATGACAGTGGCAATGTACAGTTCTTGTGCGTACCCGTCAATATCACTATGATATATGTAAAATTATAGGAGCCTTCATTCAACAGTTTTACTGGAATTAAGAACTTCAGCACTATAATATGCTGGAAATGCAAAAACACGACGCAACCAAATTAGAAACACTTAATAAATCAGTTACTGTTATAACGGAAATTGCAAATAACACGAGCCAGACGTAGTCAATTCCGAAGAATGCAAAAAGTTTTGCTGTTGCAACAAGCATAGTGAAACGAACGAAGGATGAAGTTAGGTAAATACATCAGTTTTATTCATAAAGCTCGTGAAGATTCAAATTTTACCAGTAACAATAGCAAATGCAAGTCGCAAGTAAGACTGGTGATATACTTTTTTATATATTGATATCAACAAGCTCAGAATATCAAATGAATTCAATATTGGTGCTGTGGGAACATATGCTGATTATCCATTGAAGATTTTTAAAACTGTTGGCAAAGTTGTACTTTTTTTTTTGACTAGTTTTCACCTTTTTTTAAAATAAATTCGAAAGATGCTCCAATTGCAGATATTTTACTTACATGGCCTAAAGATCAAGTCATTCGCGCAAGTGCGTCCTTGTTTTTGTTAGAATATCGCAAGAGGAAGTACTGAGATATATCATGCTGTAAATTGTTTTATGTATAAATAAAATAAGGTGATCAAGGACAATAATTAAGTGGCTAAGATGTTCACAGTGATCAAGATGACCATTCTATCGATTACAATTCTAATAGCGATCCGAAAACAACTTAAGTTTTCAGGTTTCTAAATAATTGCGCAAAACTACTGTGAGAACACTTTCCACAGCATCTGAATTATCACTACATCAATGGATTATTCAAGTGGAAAAGCATGCAAACTATAGTGATTGTAATTTGGATCTCCATAAACAGTCCGATTTACGAAATTACCAGTGGGACAAATAATTTCGTTTGTAAATTATCATAACAATGAAATCTTAGTTGACAAAACTATCTCTACTATTTCCTGAAATTTCCGGAAGCAAGAAAAAGTGTGATAAAAGAACCATCGTTAACACATCCGCTTACTGAAGAAGATCGTAAATTGAGAGGCAGATAGATGTTCTCTCTTTCGACATTAGCCACTCATTCTAGTATTTTTGGTCTGAAGCGAAAGGAATACACAGACGCGTTATGCAACTGAATGGTTGTCGTTATCACTTATCAGCATTGGCGCTCTTTGTAATAAGCTATTTTAAGCTGTTGCATTAACCATCAAAGTAATTTTATTAGATACGAAGTAATAAATAGTAGGTAGTGAGAAATATCTTGAAATCCTCTCAAATATAATATCATATCTAATAATAGCAACATTACTCTTTTAACTATTGATAGGCTCAACATTTAATCTTAAGTTTCATTGAAATCTAAAAAATCAAAAACTTTCATATAGATGGATGAACCATTGGCAGTTTAACAGCACACTCTCAAGTTGCTATAAAAGTTTCTAGGCGGTAACCACTAGTTATTGTTTAGGAAATTGTTAGTGGTGAATAGGAGTTGAAGAGCATGCGATGTTAGATTCATGGCTTAAACAAGAGTCATTTAATGTTTATATTTATTCGCAGGTACGGATGAAAAAATTGAATTCAATTAACATGAAAGTTTCTGTTTATTAGTTCAGTTTTAAATGAAATATTTTACTAGAATTAATCGATCTTCTGAATTAGAGTTGTTACTATCGACTTGTTTATCAACCAAAGTCGTAATGAAAAAGATGGTGCAAATTCATAAAAATATTTGTCGCAATTCAACAATAAATTTCGATTTTACGTTATATCAATCAGTAACTTAAAAACTGCTTATCGATTATTAGAATAATTTTTTCCGATTTTTTTTAGTTGTTGCAAATGGTGATTGTAATGACAGTAGTGGTAATGTGCTCATTGAGAAAGGGTGAAGAGAAAAATTTAACAAAAGCTTCGAAAATTGTTTCCATGCCTGAAGTAAATCAAAAAACTTACCTCAAAATTAGTAAATAGTTTGAGGAAATTAAAAATTAATAAAAGCTGAGTCAAGTGAATACACAAGAAATGGTATGAAAGTTTTTTTATTTCGACAACAAATTTGAGTAACTGAAATTTTTCGTTCTTAAAGAATAACAAAATATAATGAAAAATGAAAAAGTATAGGTACGGAAGTTCAAATTAGACTTGTCCGAGAAACAGCAGCAAGAAGTGGACGTAGATTTGGATGCACAGTTAGACGATATTGGGTGCGAGACACCAGCAACACCGGAAGGAACGCCAGAAGTGGTTTCCACCGATGCTCTGCAGGTCGTCGTTCAAATCTTTTGACGCTTCTTCGATTCCTTTGCAATCATTGAAGAGTATTATGTATCTGCTCGCTTCGCATTATCTCAGTTACCTCCTTTTGATATCTTTTGCAAGTGGTGTGGACCGACCTTTCTTCTTTCTCATTTCTGATAAATAGAACAAGATTGAAGAGACGTTTCAGCTTGTTTTTCAAATGACCATAATCCAAGGTCATTAACACAAGGCCATAATTCATCACAACAACTTTTAAAAGTTAAATCTTATGACTAAAAGCTATTTAATAATTAGTGATAAAACAGGCGATAATCTGTTCCTCTGACTTCCTCGACTCAATATATTTCTGGTTTCTCTGAAGTTTCCGCTATATACATGTCATTGTAGAATGATGAATTGCAACCTTCAATTTGCAACTTTTAATTTGTTTACTCTTCTAGCATCTTTTCTTCTTTTCTGTGTTTGCAATTAACAACGAATAGCAGAGAATGGTGGCCAAAAAACAAGCCAAGTTGCCAAACTACTTTTAGAAAACTAAACGAAAAGATGAAGGATATAAAGAAGAAGCCAAAAAAGAAGAATCAACGCAAAGCAGTTTGAAAAAGCGCAGGAAACCAAGAAGAAGCATACACAGCCAATCAGGCTCGAAAATTACAAAAGAATTACAAGAGAAGCAATGGGAACAACCTACTGGAGAAAATGAAGTATTGTTTTAGTGTCATATCGTCATCTGAGGACAGCAAACGGAAAGAAATAGGATTATATTTAAGTTTGTTCAGAGTACTTGCGGTAATGTCCCACAAATGCTGTTTGTAATAATTTTGATCAGTAAATGAGCGGACATATATACACATTGATTCATTTTTATTATATAATTAAGCTGCAGTATGAAAGATCATTTAATTGTATTTGCTGCACAAGATAATACTAATTTTTTGAACAGAGTGTCAAACCAGCAATTCAAATAGATCAGAATAAGCCGAGAACCAATCCAACACAGACAGAAGCCTCAAAATCAATCAAAATATGATATAACCTGTACATGTATGCTATGCTAATTTCCACTGTTCTTGTTAAATTTGATGAATGAATCCAAATGCTGTGACAATCATAACTTTTGTTTTATCCTTTTTTAGAATTTTATTTACGTTTACAATAGATAGCCATATAAAATCTGAATTAAAATTGCTTCATGTAGAAGTACCAGTATTATTAGTTTGTTGCTAGTTGCTTATACTTGTTTAAATTATCTATATTGGCTTCAGCTCACTTTAGCTATTAATATATGGAAATTTCACTGAGGAAAAATTCATATTCAAGCTGGACTTGGCATTTTTATATTAAACGCGCAGTTCTGCAACAATTATTCTAAATAGCATCTAAATAGCTTTTCACAATGTATGAATAGCTACTAAGGGATTACGTAACAATATTGTGATTAGTTTAAAAGATTTGAAGTCCAGCCGTGAGCTGGCGGATAATGGTATTTAAGTAGGCTTTAAATTAATCGTGATGCTTAAAGTAATATTTTTTAAATTTGTCAAAATATTATTACGTAATCCTTTACTTTTATTTGAACAGTCCTGAAGCTTTCAAGCAACAGATCTTCACCATTTCATTAATTATCAGCACTAAATTTTTCATAAAGTCATAAGTGATAAAGTTCTAAAAAATTGTCAACACTGCAGTTCCTGCATGAGAATTCAGAAGCTAGAAGACAGAACCAGATGTCTGAGAAACCGAAATAAATTTGTGTTAAATCCATAAGACTAAAGATTGTTTTGTTTGAATAAACCTTAAATAAGTGTTTGAATTAAGAAATTCTTATCCAACATTTATGTGCATTGTTTGTAACTTTACCGTCTGTCAACAAAAATATGTTTACTGTTAAGATTTTCCAGTCTAAAAGGCCAAACTCGCACTTGGCTATTAAGTTATTAGCATAACTTGTTTAACAGTTTCAACTCGCAATGTCTAAAAATTGTAGAGGCCTTCCAATCCGAATTTACTTTTATGAGTAACTGATATAATGTTAAAGTGAAACTCTTACTGATAAACAGTGCAGATCATTCGATTGAGACAGCTCTCTTTACTCACAGTAATGCTACCTTTGTTTACTCACAGTAATGATACCTTTGTTGTAAACCAGCCTACTCCATGACAGACGGTAGCTTTATTTTCGCGATCAATGTTCCGCGACATATGCGCTCTCTCTTTTCCACATTTACTTCCTCAATTCCTCTAATATTGTTTCATATAGATCAGTGGTATCTTTATCTCAGTAAAATTGGTCTCAAACATCGCCTTTTCTGCAAAGTACTACCTATTTGGCTCTAAAAAATGCTCCACTCAGACCTTATTTCACGACACCAGGTACCTTCAGAAATTATCAAAGTGATATCATTAATTCTTTTCGTATATATTAAAATCAAGTGATTATAATCAACTAGAATAATGTCCATCCAATTACTTAGGAAGTTTTTTTTTTCTAGCAGTAATTAATGTCAATCACTATTTAATAGAAACTGGAAGTTTTGATAAATTGCTTTATTAATCATCTATGATACGACATGAAGTTATTTGAAATGGCATATAAACTTAACTTGTATAACCAAGCAAACTTTATGGTCATTTTGTGATGTCGGTTCACTTTCAATCAATGCTGCAAATACTGCCCCCTGGATAACATAAAAGCATTAGTTCTTACGGAAATGGAATTGGTTAACTCTATTTTTCTCTCAACCATCCATCTCAGATCATTGCTAATCCTAACTACCATTTCAGGCATTGTCCCAGTTTGTCTTGATAATTTCACGGCAGGTTAGAAATCAAATATTGTCAAGTTTTTTAGATGAGAGATCATTTAAAAAATCGGGAAGTTACTGATTTGCATGATGCAAAAGAATTTGATGTTGCATTCGTTAGTGATGTGATCGCTGTAAACTACTTTAAATTCTGCAGAAAGAAATATGTAGAATGTCACATGGAACGACGAAATTACTTGGAATATTTGATCTGTTAATAAACAAGTTGGTATGAAAGTTTAGGAACATTTTTAAAAAATGAGAAAACTAATTAATTTCGTCATTTATAAGAAGAATTGTTTTATTGTTATGAAATTCTTTTTTGTAAGGAAAACCATTATATTAATATCACAGCCACTAAAGTTATTGCGACTTCAAACTTCAACTGAATACTATCTACTGTTGGTAACGAGGTGAAAATGACATTTGCAATAACAATTACCGCAAAGAAACCATCTGATTTCTGTTTGAATGCGTAAATTCATGTGCCAAAACAGAAAGTAAGGATTTCTCTAGTCCATTAAATTGCTTAATTTTTTGGTACAGAAATGAAAGGATAGAAATGTAAACAATAATGCTATACAATAACGGTTTCATATTGAGCAACTGATGCTGATTCCAATGATTTCCTTTCTGGTATTGCCTTTGATAACGACATCTTTTTCACGCATAAATGAGCAGGCGTACGTAAATACTGCTTAAAATATGTCTGAAAAAACCAAAATTGAATTTTTTGAACTACGTAGTCTATAGTCGAATTTTAATTAAACTCAAACTCAAAGGAAGTTAAGTTACCTGCTCTGCATCAAAATCAATTTTTATAGGAGGCAGTGAATATTTAGGATGAAGATAATCGCTTAGTGGTGGTGATCGAACGTTGTATGATGAATACCTCCTGTCCAGCTTTTCCGTTGATTCAAAAATTCGATGTGCACATTCTACTGATAATCTAAAAAGCACCAACACTCCACAAATGTGAAATTGGAATGCATAAATCAAGTCTAATAAGTTGAAAACTGACGAGCTAGAAATGGTGGATTCAACATCGCCATATTTGGTGCTCCGCCTTGGTGACTTCACGGCGCAAAACGGAATTTCCTTCCTCGGATGAAACATCATTGGTATCAGAGTACACCATCCCATGAAGAATACGATTAGTAGAACAGTGTAAATGAAGAGCACTGATATTGTAATTAAAAGCAGCATACAAACGTTGATAACCCTAATGACATCCCTGCCATCCAACCATATGTTTGGTTCTGATCTTCTTACAATACCAATATTGTTATTTCTTAATTCACTGAAATGAACGTTTGTTTCGTTACGTACTTAATGATCACCTATCGATATCGCTTAGATTACTCGGTATTTTTAAAGGACCTTTGTCAAAAATATATATCACGAGACATGCAACTTCTTTTTAATAAATGAAATTAAATTTCAATGTCAGAGTAGTATACCATACAGTGAAGAAAAAAGCTGTTTATTCAACAAAGAATAGATAAGTGTGAACAAATTTCGTTACACAGACACATTCCTGACAGACTAGAGATAAAAAGCTCAAATTACTTATTCAATCCCATAATCAGTGAGAAGATAACTTCTCTGCATCAACAAACAAATACTACTTATGTTGACATTTATTCATTCTTCATTTCTTCGCCATCCATCGTAATACTGGCTGTTTCTATAGAAAACAAGTATTTGTACTTTTAATAAGAATTCATACATGCAAGTGGAAATGATGTTTTGATTAAAAAACATTTCTAACAGTTAATGAGGAATTCGGAATTAAATTTGGCAAGAATACTCACTACCACCTGTTATCTGCTAGCTGAAAGGAAAAGTATAGCTTGAATTCTTCCCTTACTATCAGTTCGTTTTTCAGTTAAAGAAATTTCACTTACAAAAAGATGGTTAATGTAAACTGATAACTATTATTGGGGCCAGTGTTAGTATCTAAAAAGATATTGATTAAAACAATATAATCGTGATTAGCAAAGTGCTACATCTCTGTTATTGTCATGGAAGGAATTTACATTTCAATCGTTTCATGAAAAACATTGAAGAATAAACGAATGATTACTGCTTGTAGTTTGCTTACGTTGAAAAGTACTTGATCTAATACTATCATGAATGTTTCTTATTAAATAAATCTCCTTGACAATTATTCTTAATTCGTAGAATGGGAAGAATATCCACTCTTTTCTCATTTCGTCAGGTTATTATTATTATTTTTTTTTTTTTCGTACCAAATAAAGGATATTATCATACGGATGGGATTTTTCTCGGAAAAACTAAAATCAGTGAACAAGAAAAAAGCGGACAAACGACGGAAATATGAGAAAAGAAGGAATAGAGAAGTTGAAAACGAAGATCGCAAGAGTAGTAACTGTTCCACTGTTATATCGGCGCACCAAATTTTGAATTCTCACTTTTATTTCCTAATTATTGGCTTAGTCTTGAACTTTAAAATAAGACTTAGAAAGTAGTAACCTTCACCTTTTTCCCCCGAAATAATTTCTTATCAGGTATCTGCACTGAATTACTGCCAATGCTGATAGAGAAAAAGATAATTAATAAGCATTTATGAGAATGTTTGAAAACGTTTAAAAATTTATGTAATCTAAAACAACTGTGATATATGCAAGTAAACTTTTCCCTTATTTATTTATTTGAAATGAAATTTGAAATGGCAGAAATTATTACAAAAATTCAATATGATAGTCAGAACATTTTACAGGGTTAAAAAAATACTATAATAAGAAAATTTTGGTAAAAGAATTTCATTTATTTGATATTCCTCATTTTATTGTCATTGATTATATCACCATGTAAACAATTTCTCTCCAATTATTTTAATTATTTGGTGAAGCGGTAAAGTCATTGAGATGATAAAAGATGCCAAATAGCAATGAAATATATATTTGAAAACACTTCTAGTCCTTCGGTCTAGCTAAATATATTCTTTTTATTTCAACCTTTGCTATTACCATTTAAATAGACACAAAAATTTTTAAATTTAAAATCATTCTTAAAATGTTTTTTTTTTTTTTTTAAATTGCAAAATAACTCACGTGGATGAGTTAACAGTAACAATTAATTGCTAGTATTTGTTGCAGGAAAAAAGGAGCTGATAATATTTCCAAAACTTCGAATTAAAAAATTAACTAATCTGAAGTAAAATAATTAGACAAGTCCATTAAATAAATGATGGCTGCATGTTCAGAATCGACTGATGAAGTAAATTCAGGTAAAAAATGAGTTATAAAACACAACGTAATCTTAAACAACGATTTACTTATAAACATTTTCATAAATCTTTCATCGATTTCAAAAACAATATGTTTTTTTTTTTTTTTTTCCATAACTTCTTAAAAGAAACTTTTTAAAGTTTTGAACTTCCTTGAATTTTAAGTTCAACTTCGAGTTTGATAAAATTTCTAAATTTAGCCAGGAAATAAACGAGTCATTCATCTAATCGGTATTACAATCCTCACTTGACTAATGTTTAGTGATGTCGAGCACAAAACAGTGTAATTGATGGTTAATAGATAGATACGCTTATGATGGAAAGTACTGATAGGTATATAAGATTAAGCCGAAGGTAAATGATGCATACAAATGAAACACGTGGAAAACAGTGGATTGAACAAGGGAGAGAAGAGAAATCAAAACAATTACCTCTAAACTTAAATCCATTTATATGCGCGAAAATCCGTATTTCCAAACCATCACTACTGAAACTACTTGACCTCCAAACTTTTAAATACTCATACTTTCAGAGAATTTTAATATTCGAATTTATGCTCCTAGAAGCAGTAGTAGTCGGTGAAGAGAACAGCTCATGTGAGTTATGTGGTGGATAAGGAAAGGAAAATATGAGGAAAACTGAATAGCAACAATATCTTGACTGCATCTCCTCTTTCCGAGAGATTCTCTTTCATTAATCCATTTTCTGCGAACATTTTTCGTTCCAATGAATGTATTTCTCTGTCTCTCCGCATATTATCTTTCTACAAATCGGTTATTTATGCACCCATATCTTTTGTTTCACTAAGCAGCAGAATAAGAGAGAAAGTTACTTCTACACTTCTATTTTATCAAAATTCGGAACTCAGACTACTGCCAATCTCAGCATAACAATGATAAATTCAAAAAAATGCAGAGTGTAGTTCCTCCAGAAAGAAAGTCTGTGAGAAATTCTCGTAAAAAATGGAGGAATGAAAAACTTGAACTGATGGAAATACAAAAACGAAAAAGAATTTATATTTTGATATACTGAAAGATTTGATCAATTCCTATTATAAATGGTAAAAAACGATCAAATTTATTATCACGGATATGCGTATTTTGGAGTTCGGTGCGGAATAGAAAGGAGAACTGACAGGAGACCAAAGATGGGTAAAATGTGCAATATATGTCATCCGGAAGGGAACAGGGAGTTAATTGCTCGCATCTCGATTCCATGCTTTGCTTAGTTTCGAATTGTCGGATAAACTACTCTTCCTACAGTCAATTTTATTAATGGCCGCTTTCTCCTGAAAGAATATCTCACCTAAGTGTTTCTGTTTCCGTTCGGATCAAAATGATAACAAAACTAGCTTGCCGTGTTTTTGTTGAAACTAAAAGACTCGTTCACGAACAGTTCAAAACTTCAATGTACTCGAAGTGATGACACTGAAATGACGTAATGCTTGGTTTAGAAGTGACAATGTTGTAGATTTCATCTAAAGAGCCATTCAGATTTTATCAGTAGAACAGAGAGTGTTATAAGCGTCTCTCACTGTTGTGTCCATGTTTAAGCTGGGTGGGGTATCTTTGCGCCACTTAGAGTTTAATTCGGAGTACATTAATTCGACTTCTAAGGAAAATAAAAGGTATACAGTATGGAAAATTATTTTGTGATGATAAAATCATATCTATGCTTTGTCTGATTTTCTTTGTTATATATCAGTATGAAAACAATTTTTAGGAAGTGAATTGTTTTAGAATCGGTTATATGAACAGAACATTGAATTCAAAGTCAAGTGGGATTATAGAAATGATAAAAATATGAAATGAATAATGGAAATAGTAAAAAACAACCGTCACAATGAGGAATACAAAGAATCGTATCAATTTATAAATTAGGTTGTTTCAATTCCAATTGAAATTATTTTTCTGAATAAAAGAAGACAAAGATTCAAGTAGATGTACTTAATCCGTCAAAAACATTTCAATGAATTGTCTTTAAATCTAATAACGGTAATCGAGTTTCAGTTCTATGCCTACAACAGAACGATTTCTGAGTACTAATTATGGTTGATATTATAATCACGAGTGAAAATAATGATAAAGAATACTCTAACATAAGTCTCCAGAAATTTTGCTTGTAAAATAACTTGTAGAATGAACAAAAATGTGTTGAATAGAAATGTCGCAGGCAAAGTTACGACTTTCGCACATGTGACATTTCTGAAAAAAGAACAATGATGGAACTGCCTTGGCGGAAAAGAAGTAGTCGTTGTGGGGAAAAGCCATATTCATCAGTAATATTAGAAACGAATTGCATAATGTCTCATTCACCCACAAAATCCGCCTCATTAGACTCCTTGTGACGTCAATCCAACAGCGAAAAGTGGAAATGTCTCATTCCTACAGCTTGAAAGAAGCCGAAAGATCGCTTATTCATGTATGATTAGACAACATTAAAATGCCGTTCCGTCTAATAATGCCATATGGATCACAGCAATTAATGACATATAACAGCCGGAAGAAGAAATTCAAAATGGCAACATCTGACTTTCAAAATTAATAAGCATTGTTGTTATGACATTAATCAATTTTGATACTGTATTTGAGAATTATTCCCAAAACCTGATCAATTATTTATTAACTTTAAAAAGAAATTAGAAAAACGCTAAAATTTTATTGGAAGACAGTTCTTTTCAAATGGAAATTTTGAAAAGAAATTGCAAATTAAATATAACTATTGCGATAAATTTTGACGTAATATCTTCTAATTTATGCTTTCCTCATTTTCACTAGAAAGAGATAACGCTATGGGAATATCACTTTGCATGGTTCAATATGCTGTTAGCATGAAAGTGACATGGTTTTTTAATTTTGAACGAAATCCTGTATTTTAGGAATTCAACCATAATAATGAAAAATTAACAACCATGAGAACTTAGAAATATTTCAGGAAATTATTTTGAGAAAAGGACAGAATGGCAGTATAATTCATCATTGAATAAATATTGGCACAAGTTTCTAATTAATACATCTATAACAATAATTATTATTAAAGTAGAATGGCTTGTTACAGTTACAAAAAGATTGAAAACTCACTTAATTTTCATTATTTCTAATTTCTAAAATTTTTTTGATTAGAAATCATTCAAGTAATTAATATCGGAATATAACAATTGCTGTAACTTATCAGTCGAAGAAAAAATCTGGAATTGATTGAAAGCCACAACCTTTGAAGAAATAAAGGAAAATAATTAAAGAAATAAAGATTTTTTGAGAAATTGTGAACATCTGCAAAAAAACGAAAACGGAAAAAACTAATTAGATGTAATGAATTATTGCAATATGGTGAATCTATTGAAACTGTTTTGATTTGTCACAACTTTCCTTATGTAAGGCATAAATAGTCATTATTCATCAAAATATAGAAAAAAGATAAAGTACAGTAAGTTGATTATCGAGCATTCTTGAGCAATGATGGAGATATCAAAACTTTTGATAAGAAAAAACTTTAATTTCAATATAACTCAGCAGTTCTAGAGAAAATTTTTACATGCAATGTAGTAGTATAATGCAAATAAGAAAATAAAGCAAATATCTTTATCCTAAATTAAAATGATTAATTTTTCCCGATAGGAAAAGAAAAAATTTGAGCATATTGAGATACGTTTCTTTTTTGAAAGCCACCAAGTTTCATAACTTTTAAATTTCGGCAAAACCTTCTGACAAATTATGCTGTTATGCTGACAAGTTACGTTATGCTGATTCAAATTTAAATACCAGCGTTTCATCATTACAAAAAAACAAATGGATGAGAAAATTTTTGAAATTTGCGAAAGTTTATCCCATTGCCCTTTAAAAATTTATGAAACTTCAGTTTTAATATTAGCTTTTTTTTTTTAGTGTGAACATTTGCTGAGTGCAAAATTGTACCAGCTGAAAAACTAAGGCATTAAACAACAATTCTGAAAACAACTCGTCAGGGTGCTTAAAAAAATGACAAAAATAAAAGGAATATAATTTGACGCTAGAAAATATGGTTCCGAATTTTGCGAGCAAAAACCTCGAAATATTATCTGTAAAAGTAATAAATTCAACCATCTTTGTTTTCTAGATTTCACCTCTCAGATTTTTTGGAATTTCAACAAATGTTCAGAATTTTCCCTATTTTAAAGATTAAAATTTAAGTTGTTTTTTCAAAAACTGACAGCAGATCATTGCTTTCCAACATGTTTTACCTTGTAAAACTGCGCTTTATTTATAGTGAAAGAATTGCACTGAAAAGCTGTAAAGTTAAGAGGATAGGAAACCAACTATAGTACCGGAACGCAACTCAAGCAATCCGGAAAGGCATCTCTAATGAAGACAAGATATTAACAGAAAACGGTTCGTACTATTTGCTACTTACACAAATGGTATTCTGAAAATGATCATTTTTTCTTTTCTGTTCCCTGCGCAGATATTAAAAATTAAAGGGAAACAATTGCAAAATCAATTTTACACAATATAAATGAGAATGTGTAAAAAATAAAAACGGTCGATATCTGCGCCATCTTCAGTTCAATTCTAAGACCGATAATATATAGAGGAAATATTTCCTCTAATTACCTGCTGGAAACAATACGATTAAACAATTAATTTTACTGACAGCAGCAAAAATGATTCATAGTGTGAGAGTGAAGCATAAAATTTAATAAAAATGTATTTTCTTCCTCTACATCTTTATCAAATGATTTGTTAGTTATTTTCGCTGAATGTCGATGCCAGCGCAAAACAGCTATTTGAGGGATATTGGCCGCTTATCACTTTGACAAATAATTACTTCTCACTGCATCAACTATGACTATATGAAATAATTTCTGCTAATTATTCAAAGCTTCCGAGCCACAATAATAAAAAAAGCATAGGACATGTACCTCCTTTCATTTTCATTTTGTATTACCCATAAATAGAGGGACAAAATTCAATATGTCCCACTAATTGAAAGCTCTTCTCTTGATCCCCTAAAAGATTTCTTCAAAAGCTTTTTTTTTTTTTTTTCAAAGAAATCAATGTTTCATTTTGTTGAACGCATTTAATTTAATGAATATTTCAATTTTAAAGATGCTAAATACCCTCAAAGATACTGAATACTTAAACATCGAAACATACTTCGGAATCAATGAGCCATCATTTCAAAAACTTTTCAATTTATGTGTGTTATATAAAGTATATCTAGAAAAGACCGATTTCATTAGGTCTAACTTTCTTCTTTATTCAGATGAATTTGATAGGATTTTGAAGGCTTCGAAGTTCGAAAAAGTACTAGTATTTTAAGAGAAAATTTTCTCTTAAATCCTTGAACCTTGCATTGTTAAAAAAACATTCATATTAGGACATTAGAAAGAAACGCTTCGGATAATAAAATTGCAAAAAACAATGATGAAATCAACTTTGTATGCCAATCCACCGATTTACTAACAATTTGTTAAAATGAAGCTTTTTTTTTTTTTTTTTTGCTTCAGTGCATAACTGCTGTTATTAATTGCCCTTTTCAATACTGATAAAATTTTCTCTGAAATCTTTCAGAAACTAGAGTTAAGAATTCCAGGACAAAATTAGGAGCAAATAAAATTCTCAAGGCCAGGTGATTTTGCAAAGAAATTATTAAAATAGGAAATGTGAAAATTTAAATCCGATGCATTGCGTAAAATATTATTAATTGAGCAAGATAGCCAGACTACCGCGTCAGAAAAAAAAAACGTTTCGGTTAATAAAATTGCAAAAGCAATGCTATTCGTACGGGCAAACTTCATGACAATATCAACATTGTCTCTGTTTTTGAAATAAAAAAAAAAAAAGATTTTAAACTGAATAAAAGTAATTAGTCGTTTCTAATATAGCGTTATCAACAAATTATTACTAGAAATATCAAGTGAAATAATCCGATGGCCTTAGATGCATCCTTAAAACATCATTTATGGATTATATTAAAATATATTAAAAAATATAAAAAATTAGTAAGAAGAAGTCATTACGTTAGCAGTAACTAGTAACATGTTAAATAATACACATCAATATTTTGAAAAAAAAGGCGAAAAAGATAAGTGCAAGAAAATTTTGGAGGATTTTAGAATTACCAGGAGTTATTTATAGTAGAAATCAAAATGTAAGAAAAAATAGCTTTGTGTGAGTGATAGACTTTTTGTACTACGTAAGAAAGTATCTAATCGTGACAAATGCGAAATTAATTAACTAGGCATATGACTACATAAGAAGTTTGAATCACTGAGAAATATATTTCCACCTTAAATTTGCTGGGTCGATAAAAACATCTAAATAATTATTTCTGGTTGTGATTATCGCATCAGAAAATGGCAAAACAACTAATTGATAATTTACTAATCATAGAAGAAAGTCAAAAATTTGTATAAAAAATTCATATCTCGGAATTTAAACTAAAACGATTCATTCAACAGCTCAATTAAATCTCTTAAGGCTAAAAAGAGCGAAGACTATAAAACTTCAATGGACCTCTGGAGAGATTCAAAACATAAAAAATTTGATGAAATGGATGGAAGAAGCAGTACATTGTCCTACTCGATCTGTTGAAAAGCTGATGACAGTGTAATAGTACAACAAGTCAATCGATGAAAGTTCTGCCCATTAACAGTTCATTAAAAAAGGATAAGTTTAGCAGAGTGCTATCACTAACCAACAGAAAACAGTGTTAACAGCCTATTGAAAATCCTTTATAATCTGATTACTTTGGCTGTAATATACCTGTAATCCAAAGTAGTGACCTGCCACTAGCAGATGAAGAGAATATTTTAAGAGCTAATAACATGAACCTATCATGAAAGATATTAAGCCATGCATAGCAAAATATCACTGTGACAGGAACTGTGCTCAGTTTAAGCTCAGTTGCAGGATACCCTTAGCAATTTTCATTTGAAATGATGAAGTACTTGATGCTAGCTATTCAGTAAACAAATGGATAAATGAAAGTTTTTTTTTTTTTTCGTTATCACAAATACTATAATCTCTTCATAATTAATTGGATTTAACTAACAAAGGGAGCTATGCCTAGAAAACTACTCACCACACTCTATCAGTTATTTTCAGCATTTCAGCATGTTTTTCTTAATTGAAGAAATTGATAAATAGGAAAAGAAAACAGTAAAGCAAAACAATATCAATATTTCTCTGTGTTATTAAATTAATAGATATATTATTAAATTAACAAACACAGTGGGATTTGCTAAAATAAGTTAGAATTTGATCATAGCAAACCCATATAAAATGCAAAAATGTATGGACTAAGAATTGGAAGTACTCGCTGAAATAATATCCAAAGACAAGAAATCTGGAAGTAACATACACAGAGGGATTTGCTTAATGAAGCTCTTAAAACTGAATAGCTGTGATAGAATAATTCGATTCACAATCATCACCTTTATCTCTAATTCAAAAACAAATTTTATTTCTTATCATAAGACTTTATAATAGTAATTAGAGCAATAATTCGACTCTTCAACTGATATCTAATTTTTTTTTTTTAGAGAAAGGAATGCAAATGGTTAGCTGGCAAAAAATGCGATAGATACATTATAGAGAACTGAATAGTGGGACAGAGATTAGAAACCCTATTTTGAAAATTCGATGAATCTAAAATAAAAAAGGTATTGCCGAATTGGAGAAATTAGAAACTGAGTACTAGATGCAAAGACGAGCTCACCAAAAAAAAAAAAAAAAAAAGGTAAGCCTGAGCAGGTGGTGAGGAACGAATGAGAGAGAAATTTTGACTGTCTCAGTTGATCAGTTTGCTTTCTATACTGATTGATGAGATTAAATTTTATTTCAGGACAATTATGTTGACGGATAACGTTTCCCGTAGGGTTTATCTGCCTGTTTAACAGGCGCCATCTTCACTGCTTACGCTTCCAGCAAAACACATAATGAAAGGATCTTTGTTGTTTGGCTGAAAATAGACACTGTGCAATAGCTTTCGCTTGCTTACTGGATTTGAAAAGAGATTTGCAAGACGATAGGAGGGACAAGTAGCATATTAGCGTGAAGCTAATGGATATCTGCGACAGATCAGTCACTTCAAAACGACAATACAAAGTGTTTGTCCTTATAAATACATCGGAATATTAGCGAAACGTATGTGCATATCTCTCTTTTCAATATTTAGACGTATAATATAGTGTGAAACTTAAACTGCATTTAATATCACATTTTTCCTTAAATAATTGAAATCCATTAGATTTCGTGGATTCACCACAACTTTAACCGAGTGGATACATCCCAATATTAACTAACTGCGTTGTGACTAGTTAGTAAATTCAACTTTTTTCTTCCTGTGCACCTAAAAGAGCTTTTGGTTTCTTGCCCTACCAGAAAGAAAATCAAAGGTTCCTTTTCATTCACCTCAAAATATTTTAAATAAAAGTGGATGATTTGCATATATCATTTTTTAAAAAAAATCATGGAAGAACGTTATTTCTTCAGCCCAAACAAGATACGAATGAAAAAAAGAGTCCACATTTTGTATCATCGCCAAATAACCATATGATACAGATACTAAGCAATTTCTGCGAAATAATCTTGAGAAGCGAAACGAGATTTGGTTTGACAACCACGTAAGATTTGGATGATATTAGTAAATTAGTGAGATGGGATATAGAAAATAAAGCTTTGATAAAAAACAAAATAAAAAACTATAGACAGTATTCTTTGCGTCGGTGGATCCGGAACTAAGCATAACCCTCCCTGTCCTGGACCATATAATTCCATGCATTAGGATACAAGCACTCAATAAAAAGATTCAAAGTTCATCTTTCCTCAAATAATTAGCCGTATCTTGCTGTTGCTAATATAACAATTGTATACATATACTTTGTAGATAACACGAAGTGGATTATATAAATGGTACAATCAATGCCAGTCAACTTTGTATCTTATGGTACAGCAAGTAAAGCACTTGAGGAGTAACGCTTCAGTATACTAGCGGAAAAGAAGTAACAAGAGCAGAACACTTCCTAGAAGAATAAACTTGACATTTCAAAAAAGCAAGCCAAGAAAACATGCTTCTTTTTTAACCATCCATCGCAAATGTGGGACTTTCGCTTTGCGTCCATAGATTAACCAACTCCTAAAGATTGTTACTTCTTACCTGAAACGCTAGTTGCATCTGGATTTCTATAGTTTTTTAATGAGAGTGTTGCTGTTCAGTATTTAGGATGCTTCAAAACTAAAACTTCGAAAAGCGAAACACAACAACAACATGTACTTACAAATACCAACTAATTTTCAAATTTAACTATGAATCGAAAAGAAATCTGATGTAAGCAATAATATATCTGTTGACTGAATGCTTTAATTCCCGTTTATGCTCATCAACATTTCTACGCTATGTTTATTGAATAAGCAAACATAATCGCAAAACTTTTATTGACAAGAATTTGAACAACAGATTTATATTCATCTCCAGCACAAATATACGCTGCAGTGTATGTGGAACCAAGCTTTCAGACTGAATTTCGTCTCAAATAATGTTAAATAAAATAAGCAAGAATAAGAAATCCACTGCGTACTGGTTAGTAAATGATCGTTGAAAAGTGCTAAAGCACGAACTTCAGAAAATATGCGCTCCAAATCCAAATGTCCTCATTATGTTCTGTATATAAAAACGATGCAAACCGTTCTCAGTACCGTCATATTCTGTCGCTGGGATACCTTTTACATCCACTTCTAGTGTTGTACTATCTTTCTGAAAAGTTGACACGGTGCAAAAATTACTTGGAAAATTTTCTCCAAATTGTTTCGAGCTTAATATCAATGCAATAAATAATACTCCAAGATTTAAATTTTTAAGTTAATCAAACAAGTTTGTTTTCCTTGCACTAAAATGAACAGAAAATAATTGTTTAATATATACTGCTGAAAATATTAATCGAAATCCTTCAAACGTCTCGAAACAAAGCTACTCTATGTGCACTAAATAAAATCACTAATTTTTTTTGAAAAATTAAATGTAAAATACTGGAAATGAATATAAATATGAAGAAAAGGCATGGCTACAAAAAAAATCTCATGCAAGTAAGATTGCTATATATCCTAATTTCCACGGAAAAATACATACCTCATCTTTTAATCTAAAGGTAACATCTGCAAAACATCCTGCTGGATAAGTTTTTAAGCGCCATTTCATTGCAAGTTCCTTACAGGGCTCCTAAAAAATCACTTATTTGAAAGTTAGATGACCACTGAAAGAAAAGGTTAGCTATTAGAATTTTCCGAAAGTCTTAACAATACCATAGATTGATAACTAGTCTAAACACCACAGAGTCAAACATAAACGATTGAGAATGAAAGCAGAAATCTGATAAAGTCAAAATTTTAAATCCAAATTCGACTGAAACTCAACACTTTTCAAAAAGTAAAATTTATCATGAGAGCCTACAATTTTAACGAATTCACCCGTAACCATGCCACCAAATAATGTAAAAACGCCATGAGGTTTGAGATCAAGCTCTGCATCGTTGTTAGACCATTTCTTCACCATCTGCAATGATTGCAATCTGAGTTCAAGGTACCTGTGAAAAAAAGACTTAAACGAGACACAAGAAACAAACTTTAGCTTCTGTGAGTACTTCCCACAACTGATCTGGCTGAACTTTGAATGACTCCACAAACGACAAGCTTTTAACATCGACGCTGACTGCTGTAATAGCGCATTTCATTTAAACATACAAGTAATTTTCGTAGAAAAACAACGAATCTGGAAAGAAATTTCAGTACAGGAGATTTTGAGGAAACAAAGAAAATTAGGAATTCTCAAAATAAAGAAAACAAAAAACTGACGCGCAGATTTTATGAGATCGTTGTCAGCACTGGTCACCTGGAATAAATAAGAAACTCGATAAAAAGTCACATCAGGTTATGATTTTAATTTAAAACGGGAAATCAGAATTCCATCAAAAGAAGTTTGGAAAATTACGAAAAAGCAGCACCACATGATTCTGGAATGCCCTCTTATCAACATGCTGCTTTCCAATTGTTGTTTTTCCCTTCGAAACCACTTGTGCTTTCGCACGATCAGTTGGTAATATCAAGCCTTTGCTGAATTCTTCCTTCAATTCTCGAATATAAACAGCTAACTGTTTACGTAAAAATATAGCCACCTCATTATTTAGAAGATGTCTTATTCGGTCTTCATGAGGTCCACTAGTTGTTACTGATGGAGTTATCTAAAAATGTTTAGTGTAGAAAAAAATGTTAGTGTAGAAAACCACTGATTTCCACGTACATCTCTTTTCAGTATAAATGAACTATTTCCTCATTCATAAACCACAACTGTATTTGAAATTAGTAGAAAAGAACAAATAAAGGAAAAGAAATGAAACAAGGCAACATACAACCACTTCATCAGCTTCATTTTCATCGCTTAAATTCGGTATTTCAACATGTCCTTCATAATCGATGTCCGAACCAGCAACTTTTACTGCAAAATCTAATAACATTGGAATTGAAAGCATAATCAAGAAAAAGAACTATACAGGAACAGAAGTAGTCACAAAATAAAAAATCTTTTGCAGATTTCAATGTCCTAAACATGTAAATTATTCATATTTGAGTAGAGAAAGAATGACCTTCAAAACTTAATTCAATGAGCCACTCAAAGAGGAAAATTAATTTTGCTTTCCGATTGTTTGCCGTCGCTTCACCGTCTAATTTTTTAAGCTCTTTAAATATGACGACAGTAGAGCCATTTTCATACTTCTGCCCTTCTAGCAGTTCTTTCAGGCGCTGTTTTGACCAAGGCGTTGCATTTTTTTCTGTCCTATAATACTCCAAACTTTCAACTGATCTGCTTAACATCTGATTGTATTCTTATCCCAATAATTTCCAACAAAATATTACTATATTAAGCACAAGAGTAGCATTCTTAGCTAGAAAGACAACCATCTTAGATATCACAACTGTATTCTGATGTAATTTGATAGAGATGATCCTTTAAACAGCAATTCCAATCATTGTGACCTATCAATTTTCAAAAATGAAAAGACTTACCAATGCCAGTTGTTGACGTTGACGGCATCCGGACGTTCTTCCACAATCCATCGCGGGTCACCCTCACCCCACTTCGCCATCGCTCTGAATGGAAAGATCAAAGATTGTTCTGCAATAAGTTATCTGTCTGAGACAGAACACTGCCCCCAGTACAAAAACACGCACTACCCGAAACATACCCCACCCCACACAAACCAAACACACAACAACGCACACAAACGAACACACCGACATTCATGCCTTCCACTCAGTTTTCTAGAATGCTCTAGAAATAGGGCGGCGCTATGAAAATATGTCATCCCAACAAAACAGTAATCAGAATTAGAGACTAACCCCCTTTGACAAGAAAACAGTCTGAAGTTCCCCGTTGAAGTCTAAATGGGAGTGTGCAAGTAAGCCGAAATGCTGAATTATGACACGCCATACATACTACTTCATTGCATTGCTATTTAAATTATGTAATGGTAGTTAAATATTAATTACAAATTAATAGAATATTTCCAAATAATCCCTACAAATGAATACGACTGCTTAAGCCTTAACAATCTATATTTCTGCAATTTAATTGTCCATTGCTACTAGCATGATCAATTTTCCAAAACAAATTTCGATAAAACTTTATTAACTTAAAATTCCAAATTAGAAATGCATGACCATTAAATTTGATATGATCAGTACTCAAACAGATGAACAATAAACATGAAAATTTCACTGAACAATAAAACACATGTAGAAAAGATTAATTCATAAGAAGATATGAAAGATATCGGTCGACCTTGCACTAAAATATTGGAGATCTTGCAAATTCATAAGAGAGATGATATGAACTTAACTCGCACCAAATATTTGATCTCAACCTGAGCAACGTCGTAAACAATATACCTGCAACCGACTAAATCATTACTATATATATATATGAAATGTTGAGAAAACCCTGCAATATAATATCTTATTTATTCATTTACTGTTCACTGACTGAAGCAAACATCAGAAAAAGAATGAATATTTCTAAAAAGTTCTCACGGTTGATATAGCTTAAATATTCTTGCAAGTGATAAATTAAAACAAACTCATTGTACAAAAGCGTCAGATCCTGTCTTTTCGTATCTATAGGTTTTCCCATAGGAATTGTAACACCATCTTCTGTCACAAAGTACTCATTTGGATCAGGAATCGTTTGTCCTAAACCTAAAATGTACATTTATATTTTACATACATGAGTTTTTTAAACAAAACGTTTCGTTAATTTTTTTTATTATTAATGTCGATGAAGATTCGAAGAGAAACTGCTCAATCAGTACCTTGGTTTTACGCTTAAATTTCGAATTACGTTTAGTTTTGAAGACTGTTCTATTACAATCCTTGTATAATTTTGAGCTACTGTGTTTTCTACTGCTGATATCGAAACAAGAATAACAAAATGTTTTGGATATAAAGAATCAGTTGCACATGTGCTGCTTCAAACAGTTCAAAGTCAACATCAAATTCATACCTTTAACACTATGCTTTCCTTTATCAGGTTTTATGATTGACTTTGCATTGATCTCTTCTTGCATTTCTCCAAGTGCCACTTCACAAAGCAAAATAAACCCTTCTGCGTTAAGTGCATAACAATAGTTTGCTGACTTTGATACTAAATCTGCGAAGTATATCCCTTTCCCAAACATATAACCTGTCTAAAATTTCAATTTGGTACTATTTTGAATAGATTTCTCTCAAATTCTTTTTGATGTATATCATTTAAAACTTGCAACAGCAAAAAAATTATTCTGAAGCAAACTTTTTTAAAATTAAAAAAAAATCCACTTTGCTGCCAAATCTTATAGCAAGATTTGACTAGAAATAAAGACTTCATACTGTAGGTGCTTCTGGTGGTGCAACTCGTAATCCCTGTGATAAAATACCAGCATAATTCGTTATCCGTGAACCATGCCAAAGCAAATAATGATTTGGGATGTTTTTTTTGAACCTTTCACTTTCGCCCCTACGCTTTATTCGGATGATCTACAAAACAATTCTTGCTCTTCATAACATGAAGAAAATGAAAGAATTGTACGGGAACTTCTAATCAAATAAGTACTTCCCCAAATCATTTCTTGTAAAACTTCAGAAAAATTATCATAAACAGACATCAATAATTTTAAGTTTGTATTGGTCATGTGTGGGCGCGTGCGTATTCGTAGCATACTGCAATATGCGCTTATATTCATCTGATTGCTTATCCAAAACCTGAAAAAGCTTAGTTTGTTTTGTTCTTAGGTTACAGTTGGACGATTTCTTAGTGTAAAACTGAAATCTTTCGCATACAAAGATTGAAAAAGTCGAATAAAAACAAGGTATAAGGATGTAAAAACCTCTAGCTGAGCATGCAATTTTTCATAGTGTACGTCCAAAGGATCACGCATTCTATCCACTTCATCGTCAGTTTTCAAAATGCTGTATGTAACTTCAAGTTCCAAAAGATCATCAAGTAGTTTCGTTTTATCCTACAATATAATCCCATTTGCATATCGCATATTAAGTCGTCATAAAGGCTTATAGAAGATTTATAAACAACAAATTATACGAGCAACAGCAGAAAATAAGTATTTCTTAATTTAAACTAACAAAACTTTGCAAATCAAGAAAAAAAAAACTAATTTTATATCCAAATAATATATAGCTTGTTCTTTTTTTGAAACATTAACAAACAAATATTTCCATATTAAATAAAATATGAAATAATTCAAACGAACAATTAAGAGTTTCTGCGAGTTAAGAAGCGGTGGTTTGTTCATACCAAAATTATGTGGAATAAGTGTGAAAAATCGATTTGTTGCATCCAAGTAATCTTCATATCTGGCATTACCAACTTCCATTAACTAAATTCCGATCTTAAATTTCTACATAACTTTTTTGAAAAATTTCCTTAAACTTCTACATAACTTTCTTAAAAACTTTTCTTCCATTAGTTTTCATTAGAGTTTTTAAAAATATGCTTACTTTTTGCAGTTCCGTTAAAACCTTATATGCATTTTTTATGTGACGAATTGATAATACCCCAAGAGGCATTTTATTTGTATCGATCTGCAAAAAATACCTCGGAAAAAAACTTAGTAACCATTAAAAAATAAAGCACAATCGCATAAAAGCTTCAGAATTAAACATATACTTCAACCAGCCAGATGATTTAACAATTCGAAATCTGTAAGAATAGAATTTACCTCAAGGCTTTCAAGAACATCGTTCATTACATTAACGTCAAAAATCATCTGAATAATTTGCTGTATCGATTCTGGCAGCTTTGATAACGATCCGGGTTTCACGAAGAATGCTTGTAGTTCTTTTGACTATTGTGTAAATAAATAAATATTAAGACAAAATTGTTTGTATTTTCAGATTCAGAAAATAATCTCAAAATCTTCTAATAAGGAACAAAGTACCAGAAAACGAATATGTCGTAAATCTGACCATAATTTAGTTTTCTAAATGTAATTTTTAAAAGATCAATCCAAGAAGGTTTTGATTTAATCCTTCCATGTTTTCCTTCTTCTTTTTGGTCCAAATTTGATTTAAAATTATCGTAACTTCATGTTCCAATCATTTCTACTAACTTATATAAAAATTACATAATATCAAAATGGTCAAATTGGGCTATGGTATTATGCTCCCACAATGCCATTTGGATGAACAAGAAAATGTATTCCTACATTTCCGTAATGAGTCTCAATAAGCGACATCTTCCCAGGAACTTTCTTGAAATTTTCAATATCTCCCCAATCATTTGCTGTTTTCTCACTAAACAACCTGCAATCCAATATCAGTGAGATTTGATAACAACCAATTAATCCCACATAAATTAGCTATTCATAAAGACGATAATAAACATACTTTTCAAAAGTTATTTTTGCTCCTCCCAAATTTCCGTAATACTTATCAGTTTTTGAGCCACCAATATCCGTGCCCACACGTCCCCATGAACGGAACAAATAATAGCTGAAAATATGAACACTTATTTATAACATTTCATTGAAAAACTAAATACTTTGCATTAGGATATTAAAAATGAACGCTAATATACTTTTGCTTGACGTCGTGTTTTAATAGTTGCAATTTATAGAATGAATTCGCTCCGGTTTGAAAATCAGCCTTTCCAAGTGTTGTTTCCCAAAGTTTGCCTGGCAGAAGGTGAATAATTTAGAATTTGAAACGATTCAAAAACTTTCACTAAATTCGATCAAAACATATTGCAATGTGATAAAGCTAAAATCCAAATAAAGTAATAAATAAATATTAATAATAATAAATAAATATATAATAAATATTCCTGCAGATCTGAGGCCATGTGCATTGGTAGATTAAGACTGTACAAGCAAAAGTAACAACCTGTTTAACAGATGTATTAAATGGAATTTCCAGTATGAGAGTTATAGTCTTGGAAGGTCTCACAACCGCTAGAAGCTTGCAACAATAAGTAATCAGACAATTTGATGAGTTTTCAAGCCAATAAATAAATAAATTAAATGTCTATTTTAACAACTGAAATCTCTAAAAAACTTGAAAAAAAAAAAACCATTTTCATCTTTCCATACATGAACAACCTCATGAAGTGGACACTCAAAATCGACCACTGTTCCATTTTTTATAATCTGTCGCTGAATTCCAAAACGAGTATCTGCATAACGGTAATCAGCTATATGCCATTTCTGTTTAGTTAGTTAATAAAACAAAATCTTATCAACAGGGAAGCATAACGAATTCACCTCTCGGATCAGCGCTCTGGTGCTTCATAGATTTGCTACTCATTTCACCAACATCCTGACCCAAGACCTTCAGCGACTCCGGTCTGAGATTAAAATTTTGAATACCATCGAACAAAAGGAAGAAATTTCATCTAATAACAAATGCTTTTAGGGTGAGAATTTCGAAACAAAATCCTAATCTTTAAAATATCTGCGAGTTTTTGGACATTTCTGGAAAAAGAATCAGAAAAAATAGAAAATTCACTTAATTAGCTTTTCATATTCCAAAGTGCTGTATTCTCTGTTCTTTGGATCCTGAAAATCCAAAAACACTTCAGATTTTGTAATAAATTTTCATGACTAGCTATCATTCACAATTGCTTCACTTTAACTGTAAGCCTTTCTTCCTTTTCTCATGTACAATTACAAGAGAAAACATTAAATCTGGCGGATCCATAAAACATGTGATATTCCTTCACTAATAAAAGAAACCACTTTGACTACCTTGATTTTGAAATCCTTAAATTCAGAAATGTTTCTTTTGATTTCATCAGGAATGATAAATGGCTTCCGAGGCGGATTGCGACATGCATACATACACCGTGTATATTCGGAAATATAACCAGTACAAACATAGCTTTGTTCTGATGAGCTAAAAAGGAAATCTAAAAAGAAGACAAATAAAATATAATTCAGAAAATCCAAACATGTTGGTAAACTAAAATATCAGACAAAATATGCTGTGCTATTACAAACAACAATTCAGAAATAAAATATAATCAATTTATTAACGAACAAAATTAACAAATCGCTTTCTAAGAATAAAACCATACATTGATAACTTGCAATTTTATAGTCGAAAGAAAAAATATTAAGAAGTTATGAGTCTGAAGAAAGTTTATTTTTCTTAAAAAAAAAAAAACACAAGCGGGAAGATATGCAATAAAATGTAAAGACATAATACGCAAATTTTTAAAAATTTACATATTGAAATAAACCTAACCAAGTCTTGCAGCAAAAGTTTTCTGTTGTTTCTTTATGCAAAAATTAGTGTAGGAAAACCATTTTTTTTTTGTTTTCCTACCTTTACAGTAAGAAGAATTCACCTGTACACAATGTTACCTTCTTTACACTGCGCACAAGGAAGCGGACAGCCAAAAACTATGCAATCAGCAAGACGATCCAGCAGCTACAATAAAAATTTTCGTTATAAATATCTCAAAAAGATTAAAATTAATGACTGGTAGTAAAGGAAGAAATGCGTTGAGTATTACCATAATGATATGATTTTTGAGCATTGATCTATTTCGGAATCTGTTCAACACAGGAAATTATAAAATTTTCGACAGATCTGGAAGCTAAATAGATCGTATTCTAATAGAAATCTTGTTAAAAAAATATTACACTAAAATTATTTATCATTACTGAGCACTAATCTTACAAGATAAGTGGAAAAGACCAATTCACCTTCGACTCTCCACCATGTCTGGGAAGTGCTTGGTTATTGGCTTGCAGCAAAGTCTGAATATCGTTTTTATTCAGACAATTTGATAATTTTTTTTTTATTGCCCATATTTCGTTTGTTTGTGCCTGTAAAAGTTAAATATCATAAAGAAAATTCATTTAAATATTGAATTTATAAGATAAATTTTGTACAACACCTTAAGACGTTTCATCTTCTCCTTTGTATCAAGTTGATCCACCCTTGCTTTTTTGGTAATGTTATCGATTTCCGTCGACTTTCTTTTTATAGTGGTCTCTGCTTGTCTATTAAACATTTTTTTCAGGAGATCTTGATCAGATTCTGACAAATCTTGGAAACCAAAAAATCTGAAAAACCTTCCACAATAACTGAAAAAAGTACAGGAAAAAAAAGTACAAAAATAAAACAAAATTAATAAATTTACTTTCGAAAGTTTCTCGAAATTTCTGGGAAAGCAGAAACAAAAACTCCATTATGAATATAGAGATTCCTGGTTTAATTCAATTACTAAAATTCCAATATTTGTTACGAACTTTTCAGCGCAGTTGGTATTTTGTTGTATTTTCACAAAACAGTTTACGTGATACCATGCTGATTTCATCCCAAGTCTGAGAGTATTCTACAAATATTTTAGTCAGAATCTCTCAATCACATTTTCTCAAAAATAAGAAACTTAATATTAAACTAGCATTAACAGCAGCACATTCTCTAAGGTAATAAATGAGACACGGAAAAAATGGTTAAATATTGATACTAATGAAAAACAATTTTTAGAATTATTTCTCTTATCCCCAAACCTTTTCAATATTTCCTTTGCAATTCACGCACTTGCTGCGACCAGTTATAGCATATTCACAGATAATAGAGAGCTCTACATCAGATACTCCAGCTAAATGAAAAAGCATTTATTCCTAACCTCTAAAACTTCATCTCTTTGATCAGCTATTTTTTTTTTTTATTACACTGAATGCATTAACTGTGAACAAAAGCTCTTTTTTTATTACCCCATAAAGTAAAAGTCAAAGTAATCCAAAAAAATAAGAAATGAGTTAAAATAACGAGTTAAATACTGTCCTTAAGCGAAGCAACAATTTAAAATGCTGCTAGAACCCATAATTAAAACATCTTCAAAATTTTTTAGCTAACTTGACAGAAAAGACATGCTTCAAACAACCTTGATTTTCGCTTATTTTTTTACGAATTCGTTCCTGATCATTCCATTTTAGAAGCTCCAGACCACGGATAGAGGCTTCGTTTATGTCCTTTTGCTTTATTTTTTTCCAAAAACAAGTGAAGTGAAACCTGAAGAGAACATTCACCAAAAATTCTACTACGAAAAAAATGAATTTCATATTGAACTTCGAAATTATACCAGTTGTCTTGTAAACCATCAAAAAAACGACTCGGTTTCCGGAGAGACATGCGAAGTGAGTCCTTAAATTTTTATTTATTAGTGGAAACATCATCATTACATTACATTTGCTCCGTATAATATTTGAAACATACTTAACTGTAAGTGTACCTTTACACTCACTTAAAATGCCACTTTATCTATATAATTGTTTATTTTCGGTGCCATTTTTATAGCTTAATTACAGTAAGTAAACTGCATTATTATGGATGATTCGTTTTTTGAATTAACCACTAATCTTTATTAGTGTGAACGAATTATTGGATTTAAATAAATTTACCTGCGAAATTAAACCATGACAACCCTTACAAGCAGCACGATTACTTTTAGCATATTCAGCACCATAAGGTAAATCTTTTGCAGATGACACCATTCGTTAGAAAGAAGGAACTGAAATATATGACAAATAGACTAGCAATGAATTGATTATCATGTGCTAGAAAAGATTTGCAAAATGGTTCGTCACATTGATCGTATCACTGTGAAACGATATCTGCTAAATTACTGTAGTCAGCCAACTCTCAAACAGACTGGAGTCACTCGAAGGACTAAGTGCTTCATCAGTGAATTGAGGAATTAAGGTGTAAATGAATTGATGAAATGTTCTCCAGATGGAAGAGAGAGCATCCCTGAAATACACAGCAAATTGCAAATTGTTGAGGAGGTGTTTCCTGATAAATATTCGCGAAGGATGAAGAAGAGATACGGAATTAGGTTTGCATGTCCTTCTATCTTCCAGACATCATCACATCACATAGTAAAATTTATTTGCCAGTTCAGATTAGAAATTGTGAATGAGATTTCCACTGAGCTTAGATGAGACGCGAAATCGGTCACTTGTATTTCGCGCACATAATTTGCAACCAGTAATGAACTAATTACGATGACGACACGACACGAAGTGAAGCATGCGTGTTCCCAGTGTACAGTTCACTTCTCCAGCCTATGTCATAATAGAGAAATGTTTGACTTAAGTGATTTACGTTCAGTCTGCTTTCCCTGCCTTTTCTATTTACTGTCCTTAAATTATTTAGGGAATTTGGTCTATCAGTTATGGAATAAGTTTTATTTGCAGTTGGAGTTTTCAACAATGAATGGGCCAAGCCATGTCCAATTTAAGAATTGTAGATCGAAAGTTTGCTGAAGTGTTTGACCAATTTACGAATAAAATTTACGAATAAAGTAAATAAAGCGAATCTTTTGATATACTCAACAAGACTGTTGCTTAAAACTTCTTTACTTTTCGCTTTTCTTAGCTAAACTTTTACTTAATATCAGTAAGGTGAGAAATTGAACTAATAAAACTGTCTTGTTTATCGTGAAAAAAACCACTGCGATAAGTCTATTTATAAATTATTATTATAAAAGAAAGGGTGTGGAGATTTTCAAAGTGATGAAAATATCGTTTCAATATTTTGCATAATAATGTCTCATACTCTTCGCTTTCTTATATCATTTCATTTGTTCTGCATGATAGATTCAGAATGAAACTTTTTCCAACTGTGCTTCAAATTCGTTAAAAAAAGACATTTCTTTACTAGTGTTCCAGCCCTTCTCAACAAACCTGTAAAGTATACATACTGCATTATTCATTGAACACTTAGTTTACAAATTAATGACAATAATTAACTCATCTGTTATTTACTGCACACTTTCACATTTTGTTTTCCAAAGACCATCGTAAGTAGTTAGCACTTGTTATTTACACTTGTCAGTTGTTATCCACGTAAATCATATTGTCAGAACGAACATGTACTTTACAAGTAATACAAGCATCGCTGGTTAATGATGACCGCCAGTTTTGCAGAAATGTTAGGTAATGAATGAACAATAATGAGTTAAGATGTTCTATAGTAGCCATAACTAATAAATAGTTTACTAACTACTAGTATAACTCTGCTAGGGTAGACGAGAGGTGAGTCGCTGAAAGAACTGCAAAAAAAATTTTTTTTTCTAAAAAACGTATTTTTTTTGAAAATTAAATCTAAATGTCTTGGTTAGTTTTGTGATTACCAACAAACTAAACATTTCATTCGTTCAAAACTTTGCTTCATTGTTTGTGATAAAGAGTTTTTATATTCCAAAATATGGTCCATTGCATTTGTTCAGCTCACACTTTTTACTTATTTTAGCAAAATAGAAACAAATACAATGCAGATAGGATGAATCCATTCATTCTAAATGACCAGTCAACAGAATTTTAATTCCTGGCTAATTCTTATTTTAAAGAAAAATTTTTTTTTTTGCTTATTATATTAATAATAAATTATTGTACATTTAATCATTTCAATTCTCATCTTTCTTTGTAAACACATTACAAATGCAGTCTTCCTCGTTATTTGTGGACTAAGCATTTGTAGATTGGCGTAAATCAATTGGAATGTTTGAGTGAATATGAAGAAGGCAATTATTTATCGAAGTATCGTAAAAAGATAACGTAAGATAATTTAAGATAGTATTTACAAATCTTATTTCTTCTGATCTGTTGTCTTCTAATTTTTTCTTCCTCTATGTGTTATGAAATTTGATAGAAAGCAAGAGATTATCCTCAACAACCCTTTGAAATGGCGTAAACCTTACGATAACATGATATTAGCACCCATCCGATTAAATGAATTAGTTCAGAGAGAAAAGCGCAATGAAAAGTTTTTCAGATTGATCAGGTTTTATTTGAGAAATTAAAATTGCACCTATGCGAATGGTGCAAATTTATCATTCCTTCACGCGTCTCAACTGTTTCCCCTCATTATCACTTGCTATTATCACCTGCAATAGATTTTGGAAGAAACTTGTGTTAATAACACCTTTGAAATTAATTTGGAGATAATAGAAAGAAAAGAAATGAAAATTTTCAAAAGAATTTAGGCTTTTCATTTTATCCAATTGGACATTAATGACCACTCAACTTAAACATAGTGAGTGGTCGACAATATCTACTACATCATACATTTAATTTATTTGTTTACAAGCTGTCTTATTGATCTATAATAATTACTTTTCGTACATTCTCTTTAATTTTTGATAAGTTTAGTGCTGTAGAGGATTTAAAAAAAGGTACTAAGGCATACAAACAGCCTAATATTTTAGATAGAAATGGAGTGGTAGTAGCAAGAAATGTGCCATAACATTACTATTTATAGATCCAACCAAAGCGAAAAATCTGCATTGGTCATCCTTTACTTTTTTAATGTCATTTAGGCTATTGTCATCAAGAAATTTAGCATTTGCGTGTTTTGTCTCAACTGCTGAAGCACAGTTTGAACTAACGAATTGTTTCCATCATCTAGATTAAAATTTGAAAAATATTTATTAACTTACATCTTGTCTTTCGCCTGGTGCAATTTTCACAATCCTTGCATGGTCAGATCCTCCTCCTTTATTGATATTTTTTTTCATTATTCCAGGCTGAAAACATAAAAATTTCGTTCAAATTTTATTGTAAGTAAGCAGAGTGTTTGCCGTAATTGAATAAGAAATGGATCTTTGACAACTAAGAAATTTTTTTCTCTTTTAAAACTTAACCTTCTTAGTGTCCATTGCTTCCATCATTTTTTGTTGCTGACGGGCTGCTATTTCCTGAACATCAGACGCCATTGCAACTGATGGAGGTTGCATTTGAGATGCGTTCATGGCATCATCCGCCCATTCTTTCGCTTTTCCGGAAACCGGACGTTCGATGCACATGCTAACAAAATTCTTCTTCTAAAACTGAAGCATAAAATATAAGCAAGTATGAAATATATTTAATTTGACATAAAAAATTCTACATTTAATGTAAATTATTAGGAATTCGCAACCTTAAGAGCTCGGACAAGCAAACTTCTCGCAACTTCTTTATCAGTTACTTTTATACCATTGATATCAATGATGTGATCTTTCTCCTGAAGTGACTGTGCTGCTAATGAGCCTGAAAATGGCCTGAACAAATGAAATTCGGACTTTCTATACCCTATGAAATTAAATTAGATGATGAAATTTCATTTAAATTTATTTCTTTTTACATTTGTCTTCCATCATTTCAGTTGATGTGCTTTCTGTGAAATGAATACCATACGATCAGGCAGGAGACATGAACTTCAAAGAAATTGGTTTTCATGTTAAAAGGAGACTTTGCAACATGACATAATGGCAGATAACTACGGTAGTTTCCTTTTCTTAGAAAACTTCAACAGTTTATCTTTTAAAGTTTGGTCAAACCCATGAAAAGCTAGTAATTATTTTTATCTTGAAATAAATACACTGGAACAAAAAAAGCCAAGGCTAATTTAAAAATAAATGGAATATTGATCACAAAAAAATATATGGAAATAGAACCTGGATCAATACGTGACACGATTACATTGTTCTGGAAATGCTTAATGCCAAGGCCAAATTTACACCCTTTGACATAATTAATTTGAACATAGTGATATGTGAAGCCTTCGCGACGTTTAAATAAACTTTCATATTGTTCCGGAATATTATCCTGAGTCGTCTGAAAACATGTTTATTGATCGTTTTACTGGATGGAATATTTATCGTGACAACACTCAACCAACTTTATGAGTCATTTATTATTTCTTCAGTAAAGAGGCCACTTCCTTAGTTATTAAGTAAGTAAATTCAAAGAGCTACAATAAGCCAGTAACAAGAGTTACACTTTGCAGCCCACGATCGAATACAATTCGAATTGATACACCAGCTGCTTCAATTGCTTCTCTAGCCTCATCAACTGTTTGAACTGTACGATCTCCGATCTTAACTGCTTCATTAATTCTATTCATACTGTCACGCACATTATTTATCTGCTTACCATTTATTATTATAGACTCAAATGATTTTCAAACGGAAGGCGCAAAAAGTAAAAGATAGAATGAATGAGCAAATTGATAAATTGCGATTACAAATTTGTGATTCTGTCATTGTCTTCTCAAAATTGCATTTTGCAAAAAAAAAAAATTCATTATGAGCATTTTCCTCATTTTTCTTGAATTCATTTAAATATTCATATCATCAGTAATTCAATTTTAGAATTTCAAGAAGTTCTTTCTTTCTCGAAATCTCATTTTGGAATAAAATTAAAATGAACTTGGATAATGTGATCCCCAGGCAATAATTTACCATCACAAGGACCTTGCTTAGTTATCTCAATCACGTGTAAATTTTCATCGACACGCATTCCCAAGCCTTCATTATTTGTTTCAATGATCACCTCCTCATGTCGTTCTTTTTCTTCTGACGATTGCAAACTGCAAATGAAGAGAGAGGCAACATGGGAAATCTTTTTATAGTCATTTTATCAAGAGGATTGTGTTACGTGTTAGATCGTTCATCAGAAGTAAAAAGTGATTGGAAGCATTCCGTGTCCATTCATTTGAACTTACAAGAGAAGATTTCTTCAAAAAATTTTTCCTTCTTTTGAAAAAATTAGTTTTGCAATGCGAATGGAACTGTTATGATTTTAGAATATTGATAAAATCTGGAGCGGTAAATGCGGCATCATAGCTATTACTGGGCTTATCATTTTAAAAGGTCATCTGATAGCAAAAAGACATCTTACATAGACATCGCTGAATATTGCAACCGTTTAAATTATTTTAAAAAAAATCATTGAAAAAGGAAGGAGACGACTCACTCTCATAAAGTCACCTTTTTTATAAAATTGATTGAAAATTTGTATGCAAATGTAAGGAATACTGATATTTAATTGACACAATAAGATAGTCTTAACCATATAACTTAGTGACCATACAACTCATCATATAACTTTGCTTCAATAATATAACTCTGCATCTGATACAATATGCACTATTAGCTTTCATTAAGCGATGAAAACGATAGCGAAGCGAAATGTACTGTTGATTTAAAGAAATGTGGACAAAGGAAAAGTAGTGCTTGGTGCAATTTCATCCTTCATGAGGTTCTGGAAGCTCATTTCGATTAACAAACATCAATTTCCACATATAGCTATCACTCATAGAGAAGAAATACAAGTCTTGATTGAGGTCCTCAATAAATTTGATGATATTTTTACGTTGCAGCAGAGCACAAATTAGCAGCATTGATACACCGAAGCCAATGAACAAACTTCCGCAAATACGAAAAGGTTGCTCTGATTGCTGCAAATATCTATCTTTAAAGGAAATTTTAATTATGTTCGTTCATTATAAATAGTAAATAACTTTAAATGTTGGCTCAATAATCTAGCTAATATGAAGCCTTGATTTGAGATACGTTCCCTCTATCTATTTACAAACTTTCAGAATATAGAAGATGTTTCGATTAAATTGTCATGATGAAATTATGGGTAGTTCGGATGCAGTTGGGCACTGATCCTAAGTGATGGATTCAAGTGATTAGTACATCCAGTAGATAGGGAAAATTAAATGATCAATGTGGAAGTGAGAAGGCAAACCTGACATAACACAATAACTCCGCTTAGAACAAGTGTTATGCCAACGACAAACAATCCGGCAACAGTAAGCACCGTACCTGGTGAACTTGGTGTCTTCTTCTGCATCATCGCCTACAACAAAATTTTGTTTAATTAATTTCTAAATTGAATTAATTCTAAGATCAATACAATTAAAAATCATTAAGGGATCCTTGTTTACATGCCATTTACTAGTAAGGCAATAATTTTACAGATTTTGTGACTTACTTCAAACAAAAAGATTTAGCAACTTGATAATTCACTTAAAAAGAAATTAAAACAAGAGATAATGTAAGGAGAGTCGAATACGGTATTACAAGACCATATAGCTTCGAAATAATACTATGTTAACATCAAGCAACTTTTATTTATATTAGAACGAGTTCTCAGGAACTCAAAATCAAAGCTATACTTTCATGCTTGAATAAGTATCCATCAATTAATCTATTTTATCAATGTATCGTAACTATGAATAATTAGAAAGTTCAAACAGCATAAAGTGGAATCTAAATATTACAGCATTGAGAAGTCTCATCACCTGAGATTACTTCAAATAAATTTATCCATCTTTATTTATATGTATAAGAGACTCGTAATCAAATAAATGAAAAAGTAAATATGTAAATAATAAATAACGAGATAAATATTAAGTAAAGATAAATAAATATGGGAGTCCAATTTTACTTATACACAAAGAAAATTTTCCTACAGATCATTAACTCATGATCAAAAAAACAAACAACATTAATTGCAACGAAAATAACCATTGGAAATGACCTTGTCGAAAACAGGTGTAATGATAAATTGGAGTGAATCGTTTCGTTGCACTGAATAATGTTTCTTGGGTACTGTTAGACGAAGATTAAATCCTCCTGGTGATGGCATTTCCTGAAGAATGTATGTCCCATTAAGCACTGTCAATATTTTAGCAATGTAAAATAACATTTCACTAAAGCAAATTTATTTCATTGATAGGAAGCTCACGTTTGAATCATTTCCCAATTCAGAATGCCGCTGTATCTCCATTCTATTTCGATTTTCTGATGTCTCAGATCCTCTGATGCTGAATGGAGCAATCGTAGTGGTGACAATGGAAATCCCTGGTAGTACAAATTGTTTTGTTTCAAGAATGATCCGACATAACAGCTCAATTTCAATACATTTATCATAGTCATCTTAATAATGAATAATGTCAAACCTGTGCTTATATTATTTACATCAAGAAATTGACTATTATAAATGTATTTTTAATAAACAACTCTGTTATTTGCTTCCAGTGATAGATTATAAGCAATATGTGGTAATTATTGACAGAGTAGAAATGTATTCGTCGCAAATGTTTTTTGATTTGAAGAGTATTACTTCCCGCACTTGGTCATGCTAAAAAGAGAGGAAATGAAATAAACGCTACATTGAGGATTATTCTAGATCAGTGACAAAATATCAAAGTGTATAAAGAAACTTAGTAGACAAATGCATGACAATTAACGAATTCTTATCAAATAAAATAAATGCAAAAGAAATATTGGTGATTGATTAATCGATTGATTGATTAAATAACCTATTAATTAGATCACTGATCTAAAAGTTAACGACAAAATGTGGTAGCCGGTAACAATCTTGATGTAGATTGCATAAACGCCCTTTCTGATAGAGGGAAGCTATGACACATTTGTTTGTTTTTCAATGTTCTTATACCACCTGTTCTACCTTTCCGCGTGGTATGGCATAGGCAGTCACATAGCACATTTGGTGGCACAGCAATCATGCTTATTTTAATGGCACTTCTTGTAAACATGGAAGATATTTTGTATTTATTAAATATCTATGAAAAGTTCAAAATATGATTCTATAAAGTGACAGCAGATACAATTACGATTATGCATATTAACTTTCTGGAAAAGGTCAACAGTTGACAGTTGTTAATCTTTTGTCTGCTTTTCTAATATTTTGTCGCAAAAACAGAAAATTTGCCATAAAAGATAACGTTTATTACTACAGTTCTGCATCATGCATTGACTGAAATTGAGCATTTCTGCATTGATTTTTACCCAAGTTTTCGAATCGATTATCTACAAAATGATAACTTTGATGAGATCTAAAATTCCTTTTCCTTTAAAAATCTTAAGATTTTATCACACAATGAATATGCGAGCGTCGTTAGAGCATACTTCTGTCCTTCAGTTAGTAGTATTTTTGTGTTTGCATTAAAACTTATTTCTCTAATGTAATTCAGCGACAGCTTCGATGATAATCGTAAAAGACGAAAGAATTTAAATTTATTAGCAATATAATCATAAGCAGAAAATAAAACCATGGGGTGCTTTTATTTGTAATAGTTTCTTCATAAACTTTCACATTTTTTGCAATCCCGAACTATTGATGAATAAATTTATTTCTGATCAATTCCCACCAAAGGATTAATAGTGATAAATATGATCTGAAAGGATGGAATCAAGCGATATCACATCGCCGCATCATTTTATTATTCTGGAAAATTCAACTTTAACCTCTAGTGCAAATGCTATACTACTGACTTCGCAAAATGTGGAACAATTTTTTAAAAAAGTATTTTGAATTATAGCCTCTGTTGTAGTGTACCATTAAATTGAGCATTTACAATTTTATTGCACAAAAAAACGATCTTCACTGACACTACTAAGCATTACTCAATATCTCGAAACGATTGTAATGAGTCGAAGTTTGTGCAACTTTTTTAAATACATTTGCGCTCTAGTTGTTCCACTCTGTTGAGTGTTATATAGGAATGACTTCGTACAACAATAAATGAAGAAATGGTATTTGAAAACGAATGACAAGCTTATATCAATTAGTCCTTTAACGAAATAATACTGCAAAACTATTTTTCATGGTAGTCATTTGTCAATGAGCAGCACAACAAAAAAGAGAAAGTAAAAATTGCATTAAAAGTGAATCGATTTTTAACTAAATATAATTGGGAAATGATTTTTTGTTTTTTCAATAACATTTAAAATTAACAAAGAACTATGTTATTCATTTTTTTTAAAAAAGGAAAAGGGTAGAAATTGTTGAAATCTCATCAGTTAATTTTAACTTTCAAGAGAAGTGTAAGTAGGAATGAATTCACAAAAAAAAAAAAAACAATCAAATTCTGAACGAAGTTAGGAGAAAGTATATGAGGAAAATGTAATAATGTATCAATTTCGCCAAATTATCTCCTGGTACCATCTTCAAAGAAAACACCACCATCAATAGCGCAATATTTAGGACAAATGCCTTTTTCTCCTGGTGTTCCGGGAGGACCAGCTGGTCCGGGAGGTCCTGGTTGTCCATCGACACCTGGCGGTCCATCTGGACCTGGAGATCCTTTTGGTCCTGCAGGTCCCGGGGCTCCATCCGCACCTGGTGGTCCAGGTGGTCCTGGAGGACCGGGTGGTCCTGGATCACCCGGCTCACCTGGCTCTCCTGGTGTAAGTGGCTCACTCTGTGCTGGTATGCCAGGCTCACCAGGTGGTCCTTGAGGTCCTTGCTCACCTGGTGGTCCCGGAGGCCCTCGTGGTCCTGGACTTCCTGGACTTGCATCAATACCTGGCCGGCCAGGTGTTCCAGCGTCTCCAGGATCTCCTGGTGCTCCTGGTGGTCCTGGCAATCCAGGTGGTCCTAAAAATACAAATATTAGTAAGAAAATAAAATATTTCTGGAAAAGATGAAGTAGAAATAGTTATAGCAAGTGCTCACACTAATTTAAGAATTTCTGACTTGAAATGTTAATTCAGAAATTTCTAGCGGTTCTAGATAGCTTAAGCAGTTTAATAGGTAATAATGTTATAACAATTCACTTAAAAATTGAAAAAAGCACCTTGAGGACATGGCTTACATGGTGGAGGTGTCACAGATTCACAGGGAGCAGTTGGTGGTTTACCTGGCATTCCAGGATTTCCAGGTACACCAGGCTTACCAGACTTTCCTGGCTTACCTGCTGGACCTGGTGGGCCTTGTGGCCCAGGAATGCAGCAACCTTCACAGTGTACATTTGCTGTGGGGTTCACCTCAGGGTAACCCGCTTGTCGTGCTGTTCTGTTATTAGGTTTGAAACCTTCAGGTGCATTCTTCATGTAATTCACTTCAATATATATATCATTCGCTGAACCCTGAAATTTCGATAATTCAATTCGTTCAAATGTAGCCTCACATGCTAAGTTGAAAATGAAAGCCAACTTCAGTATAGACAGTATTAATACTTAAGTAACACTCAACAATTGTTATGGAACAACTGAAATTCTGCCGAGATTTTCTTTAAAGAATTGTCAGTAAGGGAAGTGAAGCAGAGCTCTCTGCTGTTTACGCTATTATTTGTTGAGCAATAAATCAACTATTTTCGAACTGTTTGTCACTTAGCAGAGCACTTCACTCAGTCAACAGAATAGTGCTGCGATACAAATCTCAGTGGTTACAGACGAAGTTCAGAAAGTATTAATGCATTAATTAATTAATATTAATAAATGATGAATAAAATGTGTGTGAAATTAATTAATTAATATTAATGATGAATAAAATGTGTGTAAAATAAATGTGCCATTTTCCTAACTTTTCACGATTTCTCTATCTAAACTATAATAATGACGATATTCGAAATGAAACAGAACATAGAATAGTGAACAAATGTTCGATGTTAGCACTGTGATCTGACCTAACTCATAGCTTTTTTATTTATTATTTATTAATACAGATAACAAACAAGATAACCGTCACAAAAGCGATACTTCAAAAAGCTATCTGAATCTTTGAAGTGGAGCACACACAGAATTTTAATCCTAACAACTGCTACAAACGATTTTTGGTAGCAATTTCCTTTTAAAATTTGTAATAGCTTTAAGGTCTCATAATTGCTTCGGTCTATAGTTTGTGATTAATTAATTGGGATAAATGAATAGTTGTTGATTAGCAGTTAAACTGCTGAATCGGAGCTTCACAAGTTTGCAAATGATTTCTATTTGAAGTTATAACCAACCGTTGTAAGTCTAGCAATTCCATCCTCACATAAATAGTAATGACTTTCTAGAACTTAAACTAATTCGGTTCGAAAAAGAATTGCAGAAATGAAAGCGATTGATCCATTTTCCATTAATATTTTAAGACATCATCTAAACAATCATGTATCTTTGTCTTCATTTAACTAGAATTTACACTTAAAAATCTGTTTTAAATCATTCGATACTACCAAATCACTATACAGCGAGTTGGATATTCTGACTTCATTTAAATGAATATTTGTGATTAATCAAAAATTATTTATTTTCCCATTAACCTTGAATCATTCGAAACAGAAAATATCTTGCTTTTAACTGCTTAGTAAGAAAATAATCAAAAAGTTAAATATCTATCACGAGCATAGTGTAGAACTTATCAGAAGTCTTAACAAACTGTAGCAAGTAGCTGGGAAATTAGGAAATTATTTTCTTCATCTGAAGTGTTATTTTGATTTTTCCAACGAGAGTTTGAAAGTTTAAAAGAAAGATGCTGTTATTCCAAAATACAGAAATATATGTTTTACAAGAGACTAAATGTTAAATGTAGAAATTTACATAAATAGTAAACTTTGATTTGATAATTATCAATTATAGCTATAAATTATTTAACTATCTAAAATTTTGTCAACAGAGTTGAGGTATATGCAAACAACATTTATCCTTTTTTCATCTTCTTTGCTCCGCTTTTGCCTAAGAGCAAATGCCGATTTTTGACCCAAATTTCATCATTCATTGCAGCTACGATCATAAAATTCAATGACCTGATTCACTGCTATGGCGTAGAAAAGAAATGGAATCTTTTATCACCCTAAATGTGCCCTGATTGACAAGTTCCTGTTAACTGTATTTTATGATTAATAGTAGATTATTCATGTTAATGATGAATAATTAATGGATTTATGTAATCAAGAAGACATTTTCAATTATGCCAAATGAGTTTCTAAAAGCTTTAAGCGGAAAGTATAAATTGTCACATAGCCATTTGATTTAAATATTACCAGTGAATGGGTTTCCTAAAATGATATTTTCTTGAAGATACTTCAAATGATAGCATTACTTAATTGATTAACAAAGAGGATTGAAATGATATGAACCCAAACAATCTATTCATTTTATTCCTGTGCAAAATATTGCCACAAGGCAACAATTTTAAAATGGATGGGATGATGCCGAAATTTCAGCTAATATTATTAATAACACCATAATAACGCTTTGCGATCTTTCAAAAACTGCAACATTCAAATAAGAATGTTAGAATAAGGGAAAAAACACACAAAAACTTCAAAAGTTCATCCTCTTGCTTGCTGTATTCTATGAAGCTCAGTTTTTGTAAAATCTGATGGACTTTGTTGAAAAGATTGAAGTTGACGACTTTGAATTATAATTTTATTTTATTCAATTTCTCGAAATTACCTTGCAATAATTAATTTCACGATGCATTTGTCGCCTTACATGTGCCACATAATTATAAACCATGGGTAACGATATAACGACAGACAATACCGCAATAATGGAAAATGATACAGCAGAATAGGCGACAAATTTATAAGCTTTTATACGACCATCTGACTCCATTGTCACAGCTGGAATTAAAGGAATAAAGTTATGGTAGTGCCGCCAAAGACTTCTAGTGAATAAAACTGTAAACGTTGTGGATTATAGGAGACCGAAAAGATGGTTATGACAAGAGGACACTAATTAAAAGATGGAGGAACTGATTTGGCGCTAACACTTAGTCGAATTTTAGGATGAATTAACTGATTGGTACTATACCTCAGAATAATGAACGATTCCTTCCCATCCAAAATAAAAGAAAAATCTACATATGAATCCAATTACATTACTGTGTGATCATACAGACGCATACAACTTAAACCATTTAAATAGGCCTTCGTGGATCGGAATGTCGTCTACTCCTCCCCTCCCAAAACCCTTTTCTCCGACCCATATCATATCTGTCGCCTCATCCTACACATCATCGATGTCTTCGATATGATAAGACAATAGATTGACGGTAATTATTTGGGATGAGAACTATCGGAAGACATATGTCCATATCTTTCATCTCCATTTCCACTCATTTTTTCTTTTTTGTACAGCGAAGAAATGAATAAATGATACGTTTACTCCCGGAGGAACTGCCATATTACTTCCATATAGAAATTCACATAAAAAGCTTCATCTTCAATCTCTTTAAACTAAACTTTAATGTTGAAAAAATGCCCAATATTAAAACATACATAAACCATAAGTGCAAGGCGTATTTCGTCAGTAACTTATAGACTGAAGAAAAGTTACTTTGTTGTTCAAAACAGTTTAATATGGACATCATTCACAAGGCTATATATTTTGCATAATTTATCTTGCAAATATTTCAACCGCAATAGGTAACTTACTCAAAATTTCATACATTTTAGGGATTTATTTTAAATTACTTGAATAATCTTTTCGGTTAAATTTGATTACAAGTTTGCAATGTGATTAACTTGTGAAGTTCCCAAATGATTCCTTTTCTGTTGAGTAATTCAGTAGTAATTGCTAGTTGAGTAATTGCTAGTTATTCTATTTCCTACAGGTGAATTACCTTCCTACAGGTGAATTGCTAGTTATTCTATTTCCTATAGATGAATTACCTGTAGGAAATAGAATAACTAGCAGTAAGAATTTGTGGCAAGTTGTTGTGCAATTTCATTCGAAAAGAACTGTTGGTTGTTCCATTAAAGCAAGAATCAGATACTGTCCTAAATGTCTCCTTTGTTCTCTCTAAGGCAAATTCTTTTTTGGCAATTTACATGTCCTTCCAATTAGGAATTCTTTTCATATGTGTTCAAAGTTTCACTGAAGTTTATTGGTTTTAAAACATCAAATAAGTTTTACCTGTCCGCTTCTTTCCCAAGTTATGGTAGAACGTTAAAGATTTTTGTTGGAAAAATATCTTGGGTAGGATGTAAGATAGTGATTCTTTAGATTCATCAAAGTCGTACTAATCATGGAATTTGCCCAAATTTTTGAATTTGAAAATGCAAAAGATAGATAAATAATACACCAAGAAGGGGAACAGACAGGATCAGAATAGAGACGAGAAGGGGAAGGAAGAAAGAGAGAAAATTCACCTCCCTCCAATTATCGCTTCTTTTAAAAAAATAAAATTATTTCTAAAATTAGTGGGCTCACTTTACTCGAGTCAATGATTTTTAAACAGAAAAAATCAAAAAAACCAAACAAAGTCATTTGAAGTGACAGAGATGGCTAAATATATAGCAAATATATAGCGAATGACGAGTGAACTTTTCTCAAACGATTGACGAGTTCAACTTTAGTCTTCCTAGTACTCGCCTATCCTTTGTCTAAACTGTCAATGAGATTGTTTCATTATGAATAATGAAGAAATAATTCATCCTTTTATCCGTAAATCAAAAGTCCTTTCACTGTCTTAACTTACCATCTCGTTTTAATGAACTAGCCTTATCAGACTGTTTAATCGCATTATGCTTCGTTCACTGGGGAAGATCAATCAGACCACAATTTAAGATACATTGGTAAAAAGTTTATTATGGAACGAAAAATTATCGAATATACACTGAATTATCATGGGCTAGCCATTAAATGTTTCAAAATCAACTTCGAACATATACTAAACATCTTTTTGTAGCGTAATTTTTAAGTGAAAAAATATTGGAAATAATGTTTCCAACACTAATATATCTTTTCCCCGCAAAAATCATCACCAAAAGCTTTATCACCAAAAACCTTTCTTCTGGAAATACAAAATCCCAGATAATTGTTGGAATGGTTTCATCTTTTTTGAGCAACACGTTTCTATGAAAAAGGTACATTTACTTCATAGAAATCGGCCAATTAAGACAATGACCAGCAAGCATAGCTTTTTTGGTAGTTTGAAAAGCATATGTTAACAGATCTGCTCCTCCTTTGACGCGACAAATTGTGGTTGAAGCGTATGGATCAAATATCGAAACTTGATGTTGTTCATATTCATTACTGAAATAAATTTTACCAACTGAAATTTCGAAGCGAAAAGATAAAAAATCAAAGATATTTCACGAATATAAAACATTCCTTGAAGATCCAAATATTTATTAACACCTACAATATACTTTCATCTTGTTCCAATTTGTGCCGATAGTTCTTTTACTGAACCTGTATTCATCTTCGTAGGAATTGGAAAAGTAAAAAACACATTATTTTGTAATAAAATCAAAAAAAGCTATTTTAAATTTTATCACAAAATCAATACGTTGATGATATCGTAAAAAAAAATATAAAAAGTAGAATTTCAAGTTAGCAGTCAAGAAGTATTTGACATTACTCTGACGGTATTTGAAAAAAAGAAACGAAGAGGCTACCCGAATTGGTTCTTTTCGGTAATAGAAGCATTGTTTAGATGAAAACTGATATGATTGAAATCATACTTTGCATAATGACTGACAAATAGCAATATTAATTCTGCCACATCTGGTTCTTGTTTTTCGTTGAAATCTAAATCTTTCTGAAATTATACTTTAGCTTAGAGATTCCTAACTGGAAATATCCATTTTTATTCAAGAAATTCCGATCCAAAGCCAAATCTGTTGCGAAATTCGAAAATAATCTCGCGAACCTCCAAATAATTTACAAAATATATCAAATAAAATCGTATTAACCGATAATACTACAATTTGTCTTAAATGAACACCAGAAATATAAAACTGTTTCAAACTGCAAATTGTAAGCAACCATTATTCCAACACTCATCTTGTCATTGTAGTTGGGCTTATTTCTTGTCTAAACATTTTCATCTGATAACAAAGGGTACGTGCACTGTCTAATATATTAAAAATTACTCCTTTGCTCCAAATCAAATTTGCTTGCATGTCGAAATACTGTAAAGGTTTTCTAAGCTAATAGTCATTCTTTGAGAAGCTACAATATTAAAATCCATTTCTTACTATATAAAGAGCAAAGGTCATCTGATAGCCCTTACTCAATAATCATGCTCTTGTTGCAAGTCAATGCAACAAATAAAATAAAGATTTAAATCCCTTGACTTCATCAATTTTCTCAGTTTTTCTTTACCAGTAAGCTACAGTTCAGTTACTCTGGCTCACTCACAATTCAGTTCATTTCCCCTCAATTCATTCATTTTTACATTTTCTTCATCAAATTCGTAGACACTCTACGAAATTACAAGTACTGTTGCTTTAGATTAATATTTATATATTGTGGGTGTTAACAAATAAAATCGTTCCACAGTCCTTTCATTCAACGTTTCATCCACACCAACTACAATAACGAACAAAGAAGGACTTTGAGCATAAGAAAGTTATATTCAGACTGAACCCAAACTTTCACAATAAAATCCATGAGAATAAAGAAAAAAGATCTAAAAAAACATACAGGTCTCTCATATAAAGATACTGCTGCTCGTTGGATTGGTAAGGTGGGCCTCAAGTTTCCTCTGAATTTTTTGCACATAATTGGTAAAATCGGTTGAATACCGTAAGAACCAGTGCACTGCAAATGAAAAGTTGAAGACTACTTAACCATGTTAAGTATATCAATTCTAAAAAGACAGAAACAACAAAGAACGAACCAGTAAATGGACCACATAGAGAGCGTCTAATTGTTAGAAATGCGAGCCTATTAAAGGACCGATGTACAAAGTTTGACAAAAGAACTGCTGATAGAAAAATATGCTACATAAGTAGCATGATCCTTCTTCAAATCAATATATTTAATAAAAATAACCTTCACATACTTGCAAAAAATGTAGAACCAACATCAATACATGATAGGTAGAAAATAAACCATGTTTGCTGTCCTTCAATCGCTGCGATTCTAGCCATTTTTGTGCCCACATGTTCAGCAAAGCCACCCGTTTGTCATACTAAATTTCCATAATGAATCAGATGCATTTGAAAAAGGATATATAAATTTCAATAAATCTGCATGTTAACTCATTTCTTAAGAGGTTGGCATGCTTTTGAATACTTTTAGCAATCTACAAATGTTCACGAAATTTTAGAACTTTCAGAGAAACAAGAACTGCAATCGCAGACCTGAGCACAATGTCGAACAAAGCAGGTATTTCTAATTGATGCATATTTCTCGAACTGAATATCAACTTGCATATGTTTCTGTGTTTGTAAATGAAGAATTGGCACCCGAGCAGTGTGAATAATATCTGTTTGAGACCAGTCGAACTCTTTACATAGAGAAGATTCTTCGATTCTAGTTTTCACTTCTGTCATGAATGTTCTACAAACAAATATATAACTTGTTCAGATATATGTTTAAATTATTTATCACAGTGAAAGATATCAAGTCTTAGTGACCTTGCAAACTTTTAATATTCATCGTTCAGTATTATTGCAGAATAGTACAGGATAGTCTGTAAAAGTATATTTCAAACAACAAATTTTGAGTTGAAAAACTTTTTTAAGCCGCATACCTCCTATAATTTTCCTTAGAAAGTAACCGCAATAGTGTTTCGCGTTGTTTTTCATCGGTCGTTGATAGATAAACCAAATCAATATCCGATATACCACTAGCAAGTCCTGAAGCAGTTGAACCTACGGGCACAAGATACTGGCCGCGATTACGTGCCAAGACTCGACGTAAACCCACAACGATACTATTCCGATACTGGAGGGTCTGAAAAAAAAATGTGCACAAGAGTTAAAGTAATCGTAACTCATGACAATGAGCATAGAGCAGAAAATTCTATAACCGTCTTATCGCCAGTTACATTTCGCTTACAACCTACGAACTTACATAGGTTGGTTTTTTAAATAATTACCTGCAAATAACTGTTGTGTCGCTGAATTGCTTCTTCTCTAATAAGCGCAGACAATCGTTGCAACTCCTCCTGATGCTTTCGGACCATAAATTCTACGAAGCTATCACATACTGCGAATTTTCTCCCATCATTCCTTACTATCACAGTCGTTGAAGATGTCATCTGTTGATTTTTAGCTCTGTTATATCGAACTTTTGTCCGAACTGATTGCGTTGTATAGTAAACAGCATACAACCGTAGCACATACGCTTTCATTAGCAACCATACATTTGCAATTAATTGGTGGGAAAGCAAATCTACAAGTAATATTAAGCTCAGTGAAAAAAACCAAAATGAAACTGGAAATGATTTAAAAAAAAACTCCTGAGCAATTCGAAAGTAAGACCTTTTCTCCTCTTCAAACAGCATCCGCTCATCCTATTTTAAAAATACTCATCACCAACATTACTTCTCTTTTTTCCGCTCTACTCTCCATGTCCTCTTATTTCGATAAGCTGTCTGCCCCATCTGATTCCTCTAATCAATTCTGAATTCAAACACTTAATTAAATTCGATAACATTTTCATAATCTCGATGCGAAACAATTTCGACAAGAAGTGCACGGTAGATGATTCCATTGACTTCGTTTATCTTATATTCAGTTCGCAGAATATTTCAAATTAGATTTCGAACTTTATGCAATTTATACAGTATATTTCAAAAATTTGAGACACAATCATTTCGGGCATATCCATATCGTGCAGAAACAGTTTAATAATTTTCAACAGTTTTACGAAGAACATAAGCTCACTTCATGATTGATTTTTCCACACTGCTTGAGAGGAAAAATAGCTCCCATTGCACAGTGACAAATAACTTAAAAAATTCCAAAAAACGTTTGATCAAGTGCAGAAACGAGAAAGAAAAACTTCCTAATTAATAAAAGACTAATACAATCTGCTAAACAATCATGAATTAAACATGAGTGAATGTCATGAAAGCATTCACTACGAAGAAAAAAGAAACAGTAACAAAAATAACATTTTGGCACCTTTCGGATCAAATGGCCCGTAGAATGAAATAATAAACTTCCGCAGTATTTAGCACTATGGATCAAATTTTCTGAAGCTTACTGATAAACTGAAATCGTAGCTAAGCTAGGAGCATTTTATAAGATATCTCAGTATTCCGCTTGAAAAAAATGACCAAATTCGTGTAAGCACAAAATTTACAAATCAGAAATCTACATCACCGATGTAACATGAAAAATCTCTTAAGATTCTTCATTCAAATTTTTTTTCTTGTTTTTTTTTTTTTTTTTTTGATTAGCACTTTGATTAGCGCCCAATTTATAATGGAACAAAGTTTTTCACATATCAATCCGAGTATCATCAAAATAAGAATCATTATGCAAGTGTACCGACAGCGGTAATGAGGACATGGTAAAAATTTTAATGTAACCAACAAACTTGGAGCGAAAAAAAAACCTAATTCACGAAGGACTGTTTGAAATTGAAATATAAATCACAAAAGATGTGAACATTTCAAATTATTGTCCAAAAAGTTTTAGTTTTAAACCTTCCTGGGGATAAGGCTTTTTTTTCTCTTTTAGCATATTACTCAGCCCATCCATAATAGCGCTTCATTCATAGATAAACCACAATAAAATCGACTATAGCAAACAAGAAAAGAGAAGTAAACAAACGATTTGCCACATTTGAGAGATCTGTTTTCTTTTGACAACAACAGAATAGAAGCACTATTGCTGCTGAACAGGCAGTATAAGTAGAATCAAATATTTTCTAGTACCATTTTCTTGTGAACTTCGGTATGCTCCACAACCTAAAAAACATATCCTCAACATTTATTTGGCCCGAATGGTGAACCTAAGCTGAACTGAGAATCACGATATGGTGAAAATGGTAGGTAAATGTCAAGCAAAGGAGGTGAGTTTTTAAAAGCAATCAGGGTAAAAAATCAAAATTACAAGGAATTAATGTATAAATTAGAAAATTACATCGCAGAACTCATCGAACGATATTTTACCATCGCCATCTTTATCATGAAATAGTATTGTTTTGTCAACTATTTGTTGTAGTTGGTTATCTTTTAAATTGTTTCCCACCATCATTTTTAAAACCTAAAATTTAAATTAGTTTATTATTTAAGAAGATAACGATTGAAAATATAAGATAACACCATCCTTCCTGTTGACCAATTAAATTGATCACATCTTAAGATTATGAATAATGTCTCTCTTCACAGCGATAAACAAAAATCTCAGATATCTTTCCCTTTTTATGGCAATGCAAAATTATATGCTTATGTCAGTAATCTTCTAGAATATACCAATTACTACTTCATATTTTAATTAGTAACTGGCACATTGCGGTTTGTATTTAAAAAAAAAATAAAGGACGGGAGAAAGTAAATAAAGTACTCATATAAGATAAAGAGGGGATTTGGAAGAATTAGTTACTGTTAAAAGAGGAAAGAAAGAAAGGAAGAGGCTCATATGGGAAACTCATTGAACATGGATGTGGCATTTTTTTTTTAATTTACAAGATATTTGAAAAATCATATTGCTAAACTAAATTAAATGCTAATAACAGAACTTACCTGAAAAAGCTCTCCATTCGAGATATATCCATCCCGATCCATATCATATATACGAAATGCAACTGCAAATAAACATAACTTCGTATTAGGATGTTGGGAATAATTATAAAAAATTAAAAAAATTAAAAGAATGTTCCAATTATCTTTTGGATTTCTTATTACTGTCTTCTTCCCAGCCTATCATTCCAGCTATAGTATTTGATTTTGCTTCAGTAGTACTCATTTACTGCTACCTATAAAAACTCTTCTGAATACCAAGTTCGCTTTTGCATCCCATTGCATAGAGAACAAAATGTTTTTAATGTAAATACTAATTTTTATAGGAGTTTCACCTTCAATCATGGTCAAACTGTTAAGAATATCTATTCCTTTTAATCGATTCTTAAAATTTTGGCTTCTGTGACAGAGTAAGAAAGTTCGTTATTTTCTATTAATTCCTTTTCAGCCATCAAGAAAACCTCATATTGGAAATTTGCATTGAATATGACAGTCAGTCTGAAAAACAATCATGCCGTATGATAAAAGTTATCATGATTATATACGATTAAGAATATATCAACAGAGAGATTTCAGCACTTGATATTTCATAAGAAATTGAAATTATATAGTATAACAAAACTTACACTTGAGCTTTACTGTTTTGTCTCCTTTGACACTAAATTGTGATATTCCCTGAATGAATTCTGAAAACAATGTACTGTTATATTCATATTTTAACAAAAAAAAAAAAAAAATTAGATAAAGGATAACTAAATAATGGAACTTTACAAATTCAACAATTCCAAACGTAAACCTCTGAAATCGACTTCCCCATCACCATCTTCATCGAATATATCAATAACTCTTTGGACCAATGGATTTTGTTGAAGTTCTGGTAATGACATAAATTCGTCAACACTCAAACTTCCCGAACCATCCAAATCTAATTTTTTGAAGCGTCGTGCTAAGCGCCGCAACTCATATGCATCAACTGCAAGTGCAATTAAGGTTACGAAAAACTGCTTGCGTAATCAAAATTTGATTTAATTCTCAAAGAATGTTTTTTTTTTTTTTTTTTTTTTTTAATTCAATCCATACAACTCGTAGCAATGCAAAGGGAAAAGAGGGAGTTATTAATGGGTAGCTTAAAATATATGACATAGTAAATTGGGCAGTTCAAAATTAAATGGTACAAAAATTAAATGGTACGGATAGTCGATTTTCAGTGAACTGGAAAAAATAATTTGGTATTACAGTTTTCAAAACCTTTACCAAGATCAGAAAATTCATGTACGACATTCAAAGGGTATGGATGATTAAGATATTGGAAACCATACTAGTGAAGCATGGCTATTAGGCAACAAATTAGGCCACTTTAATTCAGCTTCTATTTTTTTTTTTAACTAATGAATAGAGATGAACGGTCCGCAAACGGGAAGAAATAAACTATTAACTTTAGCATTGTATCAAATATGTACTTATTTAAAGTTTATATATATTTAGTAAATATTTAAAGTTTCAAGGATCACAAAAATTATTTAAGTTAATGACCGAAGAAAGGCTTACAATTGCTGCACATTTCCATTGGTAAGGATGACTCATTTCCCTGAAACACGATGCCATCAATTCTACTTACAGTGATAGGAAAAGTGAACAACCGGAAAAGTACTCACAAAAACAACTATTTCTTAAGAAACTTCTTATCTTACGAATTGATTTAAAAGACTTCCGAAGCAATTCTTCTTTGCGTTATAAACTTTTTACAAATGTATTTAATCTCACGACAGAAAGAACTTGGCGTAGTGTGAAATAATAAATGGTAAGCAAACAAGATGCTGGTAAGCTTGAAATAATCCAACAACACGGAGCAGTGGATGGATAGGCAACTTCATGCACCTTGAACTTTTCACAAATCTTACAGTAACTGTGAAGAAAGAATAAACACCAATTTGGCGACTTTCCTAAACGTGTCATTTTCATCTTTTTTTTAAAATCAAATTTAAAACTTGAGGAAACCAACCATTGTCGTTCGGAAAATGATGATATGAGTAATGAGTGGAGGTGAAAGCGTGATGATTGAAGGGGAATAATAATGCCTATCGTATGCTTCTTTTTTTTCTCGAGTCCTACATAAAGCACGTGATAAATATGAAATTAAAAAACAGCGAAAAAATAGCGCAATAATATACACGTAAATGAATTAGAAGAGTGAGAGAATGACGCCAATCATATAAATTAGAATTACGTCAAAGCATCACCTGTAATAAAACAGTAAGGTCACAAATGCATGCCATTAGAGATCAAATGTATTGCTGCCGTCTCTCGAGAATAAGTAAAGAAGCATAGCAGTCAGATGGATTAGATAGTCTCAGTGAGGGCGGAATTTGACAGTGCCTGGTGACACATCCACTACCCCTCTTGCTAGCACGACATTTCGAGACTGAGGGAGACAGAAGGACAAGCCTCGAAACTTTTCCAAGGAAGGCCAAAATGATGGCAAGCCCAGCTCTCTGCTTTGGTGCTATCAACTGTGCAGGAAATTTTTTGTCAGTTCGATTCTAGGACAGTGACATTCAAGCCATATGAAAATAGTTCGATCTCTCTGACTTATCATAGAAAAAGTCACTGTCACTAGCTTCTCTCTCTCTCATAAATACTCCCACCTCTGACAGGTAAGGTTGACACAAACCATAACTGTAGCATTAGACAATGGAGTAATAATACATCGTACGGGGAAGAAAACGAAAGGAGGGCTTCTACAAATTCATACAAATAAACAAAGCGAAGAAGCAAATACACACACACACACACACACACACACACACACACACACACACACACACACACACACACACACACACACACACACACACACACACACACACACACACACACACACACACACACACACACACACACACACACACACACACACACACACACATACACACATGCACATACATACGTGTACATACATATGCATAGATACACATACACACACATACATGTACATACATACATACATACACACACACACACACACACATACACACATGCACATACATACGTGTACATACATATGCATAGATACACATACACACACATACATGTACATACATACATACATACACACATGAATATTTTAGATATCAGAAAATCAAAAAACTGGAGAGACTTTGCAGTAGTGGAGAAGTGAGGGGAAGAAATTTTTATAGCGGGACTGAGGAATTAGAGAGAATTAGATGAGGAGCTTGAACGTTATCGAGAAAAGAGAAGGTAGGAGAATGGAGGGATGGTTAGAGGATTGAAGGTAGTGCCAAGCTGATAAGTTCTGGACTAAAGTCGATAATAAACTGAAGACGAAAAGTGCACAGACGGCAACAATCCTGAATTATTCCTTTTACTCACCACATTTTTTCCTATCTAAAATTCATATTATTCCGGCAGTTAACCATTCCTATTTTTTGTTCTTGTAATTATGGCATAAAGTTCACTTGTATGAGTACTACCGGAACTCCAAATTAATTATTGGCACTTTCCGGATTCAATTTTCGAACATATTTGGTCTCACATGAGCTGTGCTGTTTATTTCCGGAAGATATTAGTAGGTGCATTGGTGAAGAAAGGAAATAGGAAGCATTATAAAGTGTTAAGCCGAATCCAAATTTTGTAGCTTTGATCGTCGATGAAATATTCAGTTGAAGCAATTTTAGTTAACAGCAAATGTGAAATAAAATTTATCTTTACGCTTATGATAAAAGCGAGCATAAACAGTGCATAAGAGATAAAATGAAAGAGAAGTGAGGAAATAATTTTAAGAAAATAAAAATAAACAAGATCTGTTGATGCTCAAAAAATGGTTTTAGTGATGTGAACTTCGATTTGTACGAATGGCTACATTCGTTACATGGCCGAGGAATCACCTCGATGAAGCGATAATGGTGACTGTGGTGACAATAAAAATTTGAACTCTGTCTGCTAAAGATCACTTCAAATATTAGTAAGTTGGGTCAGCGAAAAACAAAAAAATACTGAAATCTTGTGGGAAATGATAAAGTTGTGATTAAAACTGAATGTTTTTGTTGAAATTCAATCTCTGGCCAAGAAGTGTTGAGGTTTAAGGAAGCTTTGAATACTACTCTCCAATGTCATGGAATTTTTCAGTAAAGAAATTTTTGGAAATTTAATGAAGAAAAAGCTTCCTATTCGTTTGAAAAAAAGCAGAGTGGTTGTTTTCATATTGGTAAGGAGGGAAGAATGAAAAATCGGTCGGAAGCGTAACCAAACTAATGTATAATTGAATTGTAGCAGGCTTTTTTGGTTGAAATTGAAGCAATGGACAGCATCATTAATAAAATAGTGTGTTTAAATGAGTTTCTCAAATCCTGAACTCGTTTATCCATGACTCATCAGCCTTCACTTTTATCATTTCATCAGTTTCCTTGATCAATTTATTTGTTATCATTTTTAAGTTCGTTCGCGTTTTTTATGCACTTCCACACTCAGTTTTCTAAGATGAATTTTTAAATGATGGTGATTAATGAAAATATTTGAATCAATTCTTTAGCTCCAAGCTCATTTTTTATTGCTTGTGATTTTATTGAAAAGCGGCAAATGTAATTTAACATAGTGATTATAAATCTGGTTGGAGGCAATTTTTATGAATTCAAGCATTTTGTAAAATGCCAAATAAATTCAAATCAAATTTATAACATTAATAAAATTTAACATGGTTATGTACCAAAGTTAGTAGTTATGCGACAGCAAGTAAGATATGTTAACATGCGACAGTGTATATGTGAATCTCTATCTTCAGTTCTACAAGCAAGAAAAACTTAAACACACCATCTTCGTCAATCAGACAAATGCTAATTATTTCTAAAGGACAAGTTTTTTAATTATTCTTTGTTAATCCTCCGAAATGTCGCTATTTTTTTCAAGTTAGTTTTGTTATTTAAAATATGCGTCAAGCATTTGTCTTGGACAATACCTAACTCCGTGAACCCTTCACAATAATGATGTGAAATTTCACAAAATTCCGCTTTTTTTCATTTAAATAAATGTAAAATTTTTTAATGAAATGGTCATAGTGCCACGAAAGATGATTTGTCACATATCCATTTGGTTTTTTTGACAGTGTTGAAAAATAGGTGAAGAAGTCGATTATCTATCAGGTGCTTCTTGATTAGGTGTAAATTTCCTACTTCAATATTCCATTTAATTTATTTCGTCTATTAATTGCGCAAATACTGTCCAGGAATTTTGCTCATTTGAGCTTTGATATTTAAATTTGTTTTGGCACAGCATAAACTCAATGCTCAATGTATTGTGAAACTGAGATTGTCGTTGTTAGTCATTATAAATCTTTAGGCCTTTCTAAGCTATATACTAACTAAATGATTTCTTCTGGTGCATTTTTTGACACTTAATATTATCAGAAAATAAAGATTAGTTTATTTAAAATTTACATAAAATCATATCTTGCAGTTATTTTGAAATTTGGGTTAGCATATACGAAGGTCAATTGTCTGCATATAACATACTGCGGTGATATAAGGGGTAGTATGCATGTTCAGGTAAAGTGTTGTTAGTAATAACAGGTGAAAATAGTATTCAAGGCGGTATAATACACTGTATATACAGGTGCAACAGACAATACTTCTTTTAAAAAAGCGATTGGCATTATTGTGGTTTTCAGTCTTACCATTATCACAGACAGCATCATATTATCTCCATCGCCGTCTTCTAAAACATTCCATGAGAATATATTTGAATGTACTTCTCAAAATAACTACTCATTACAGAAACATATTTCTTTTGCAAACCAATCGCATTAACTTCCCTAATTAAAGCACAGTAAGAAAGCAATTAAATTGATATGAGACAATAAATAATGGAAGTGAAGAATTACTGAGGTCAAAGATAGAATGTCTCAATTAAAGTATTTAACAATTGAAACACCTTTTTTGAAACAAAACCCATTTTAAATTAATTTCATTTAATTAAAATAAGGCATGAACTCAAGAATCTGAACATTTTCAATGCACCATGCACTTGAAAAACTTTAAAAACTCGAAAGACAACATCTACTGCATTCATCAATTCATTTATTTCTGAGATTAGCAAAGAAGTTCCACTGCACATCTGCAAAAAAATATTTTTGATCAACAAAGAGAAATAAAACAACAAAAAAAGAATTGAATAAAGCATCAATGCAATCAATTTAATTTATGTAAATGAAAAATATAAATTTCTTGCTTATAATAACCTGTTTTCTTCGTTTCCTTCAAACACCGATTCTGTTTTAGGACTTAGACAAATATGCTAAATACGCGTGAGCAAACAAAAGTTGGACATTGTCTTATTTTCTCGCACTATCTCTCTGTTTTCAAATTTTAACGTTTTTTCTTCTCTCGATTTCGGGAGTGCACATATTGGCAAGACTTGTTGTTTAGTTTTTATTCGTTAAAACGGCACGTTTATACCACATATTAAGCTATCGCAGAATTTGCCTTGGTAGACTTGTTTTAAATTTGCCTTAAAGCACAGCTATCAAAAATCGAACACCACAGAGCTTTTTTTTTAAAAAAAAAAAAAAAAAAAAAAAAAAAAAAAACGAGGCTTATCTATAAGTTGTGCAGGTTTTGAGATAGCAGAGATATTTTCAATTTTATGAAATATTTAAATCTAAAACAATTAAATTACAAAAAAAGAAATTCGCTTGACTTTTAAGGGAATGTTAGCTAACCACTTCAAAAACTTTGCTTCGTTATTCGTTGTCGTTAATTTTATGGCTCACCTTATTTCAATTGAATAAATAAATTGACAGTAATTTTAAACACTCATAATTATTGTTATTATTACGAGTTGAAGTTGGCAATGGAAAGCAATCTTTAGAATAAGAACGTAATGACAAATAATAATTAGACAGTTGATGAATTTAAGAACAGAGTTACATTTAATAATTTAATTTCATATAATTTCATTAATTTTTTCATTTCTATAATAGCAGATCACAGAATCATTTGGAGAATAAGGCTGACTGAGAATAATACTTAATGATACCCTGAATTGAAAAGATTAATTAATTGAGATGCATTTTAAACAGAATCATTACAAGTGGAATGTAAAACTTTCCACCTTACCAATATTCATAAATAATTGGACTTAAAAGTATGCAGTTTTGAGTTAGTTCATTTGTATGAAGAGCGCCCAGCATAACATTCTATTGAAGTTTTTCGATAGTCTAGGATTGTGTTTAAAATTTCGTGATCTTCGAGTTGCAAAACAGCAAGAATAGGATCATCACGACACTGTTTCAGTGAAAATTCATACAGGTACCCAACAGTTTTCAGACAAACTCGGCGTACATCCATAAGTTCTGCGAATATTCCCGAAATCAACATGTCATCGATGTGAACATAGGTTAGAGGCTTTTCGAGAGCCATCAGGAGACGGTTCGCGGTTGAATGAGAAAATAACCATGCACCACCAGCCAAATAAGTCGGATAGGTTACTGATGGGTAAATCAATGAGTTCAAAGCCCTGAATTCGCAAATATTTAACAATTATGCAGGGAAAAAAGTCCAGCTTCTTTCAAATAAATGCTTATAACCGGATCATTGCAACAGCACATTGCTAAGTCCGATTCAGGCTCCCTTCACATTAAGCAAATTTTCTGATTCAATATTATTTGAGAATCACTTTTAAATAGCAAAACAATAAATTAGACAATTCAGCTAAACCGTCAAAAATACACCATTTACTACTATCTTCGCGGTGTGCTTTTGCACCCTTCCAACATTTTCCATATACGGCTATCAAATTGGCATCCAATTTCGAAGTGTATGAAGCGATTTCATCCGGAAACGCTACTATGTCTGGATCGCCCTAAATACATCTTTTTCATTTCAGCGACGAGTTTGATGTCACAGACAGCCGAATTATGTCACAACAACTGAATCAAATGAACCCAAATTTAACCGATCGTGAAATCTAAAGTGAAATGGAAATATATATTTGTCTGCAATACTGGCCAGACTTTAATTGAAAACCTGTTTACCACAGAGTTATTAACATAATAACGAATAGGTTTGTTTTAATTCACTGAGAGCCGAGCAACATGTTATCGCATTTGAAATTGCTAAAACTGGCCAGAACTTTGGCGGCTTCATCAAACAATTTAAAACGTAAGAAGAAGCTCCATAAACTTTACCTGCATAAAAAATCGAGGCGCTTGACAATTTCGAACAATCCAACTTAAAATGTTTAATGATTTCAGCGTCATGTTATTGTAAGTGTCGATCATATCAAAAACGATCAGATCGTCGTATTTTTTAGCTTCCAGCTCTACTAATTCATTTATTCCACCTAATTTCTCAACACCCAATACAAATATCTGAAAAGTATGTGCTTACAGCAATTCAATACTACAGAACAGCAGTGTGTGCCAAATATTGAAAGCTGCATAAATCATACTAACTAACTAAGGAATGTTTCAGAGATCCAGCCCATGTTGAGCGAATAATACTCCTCCATCTTATATTTCCTGGATGAGTACGAATAATATAAAAAACAGATACATTGGGACACTGCTGGAAACTAGGACTCAATAGTATCCTAGCATCCGTAAAATTGTATGGCGCAAATATTGCTTCGGTTACTTCATGCGCTAAAATTACAATAAATAACTAGTTGTAAATCTTGAATATTTTTCATATGAACTTTTTTTTGAGTCAAAAAAATTCATAATGATAGCCGCTAAATCAAAATCGCGTAATTTGAACTTTAAATTTTAAAAAGTACTTTCATGACTTTATGAATTTAAAATTCCTGACAAACATATTCCACTAAAGTCTTGTGTTTTGGAGAAAAAGACGATTTCAATGTGATTGTTTGAGTATATTATTTTTTGAAATATGAAATCAATAACCTTTCTTAGCATTAAACAAAAAGTTCGTATATGTGTGCACTAATAAGACCGATGCACATAAAATTATGACCACACAAAAAATATTTATGAGCCAGGTGCGACTCCAAATTGTTCGTTTCAACAATCTATAAGTGATGATCAATTAAATCAAGTAAAAATTAATTACTTGGAAAAACTTTGCTTAAAATCACAAAATGAGTAATTTGAAAGAGAATATACTAGCGCACATAAAAGTAATAGAAGAATAATATCTGACTAACATGATAACTGCTACATAACATTTCTGTCGCCTAAGTTTCCGAACCACAAAAAAAAAATTGTTATATCATATATATCAAGCATATTGAAATGTAGAATAGTTATGCACTAGAAAAATAATTTTTCCAATATATATGAAATTTGATTTATAGGAATAGAGTTAATATTACAGAAATGCTTTTTATTTTGGAATATTGCAAATCTCAAATCATAAGATAAAATCAGTGAGAAAGTAAAGGATCAAATTGTGATAATGTTATCTAGAAGAATCTGCTCTACGGGTGTGGTGCTATGATGTATGACAGATATGATGTGATTTTGAAGATAGATAAAACAGAATTTCGGTATTTAGTCATTAATTCAGGAATAAAATGAAAAGTAATGGGAAATGAATTATTTAGAATTAGCCTTATTTCATAATTTAATTTACTTCACTCTACTTCTTATATTAATACATTCTACTTCTAGAAAAAAATAGATCTATCTGGTATAGAGCAAAATAATGTAGCGAAGTTAGTGAACTTCTACAAACTTAACCATTAAGAATATATCACTTTTTTTTTCCTTTTTAATTTACAAAGTTGTACTTTAGAGTTCTTTAATATATCAACATCAGGAATTATTTTCAAAACATTGATGTTTTACTATATAAGAGGTGCACGGCCAACAAGTTATAATAACAATATGAGAATAATGATGTGAGCAAATTTATTTATAAAGAATGAAATAAGTTGAAATGGACTTTCAAAATTTTTTTGTTAAATTGAATTTTCTATTTTAAAATTGGTAAGCAAATGAATGAAGTTTGTAAAATAATTTATAGAGAATAAATCATGCAAAACTCACCGAAACTTGCTGTAATGCTTCATAATAAATGACACCAACTCAACCATACAGCATCTCCTTCCGTGAATCTACAAAAGAAATGAAAGTGTTTATATCGCTGTGAAATAAACATCCACGAGAATTTTTTTTCTCTCTCTCTCTCACTGAAAGTTCAAAGCAGATCTAGATATAGATATCGAAAAAAAAAAAAAAAAATCATTTGAGGAAATTATGAAAAAGTCTTGTTTTAAAAATGAGACTTATTTGTTTTAAAGCACTGCTTCAGACAGGTTATATATCATTTTTATTATCTTCATCATTGATATATAACAAAATCCTGGTCATCGCAATAATTTCTAAAAATTATTGCAGAACTGAAGTACGGAGAAGAGCTCATTTTGCTTATACAGTCCTACTCGAAGTATGATTACTAGTAGTTAATCGATACATCGAGTTTGAGAGGTATCACAAGGTTTTTGCCTTTTTTGATAAAGGAGTTTAAGTAGAGCGGGAGGTGTTTTTGTCGTTATCATAAAATGTTAGATTTGCAGGTGATGGGCATTTAGTGCCTTGTTATAAAGCAATTCCTAGATTTATAACCTTATCGGTCATTTGTTGCATCTAGTGGCTTACATTATAAAAGATAGAGTGAATCCTTCTCTGTGAAGGAAAGAGCGAATTCCACCTTGCTACCTTTATCAAAGCAGCCAGGTGAATAGAAGGAGAAAGGTAAGCAGGTGTAGCAAAGTTTCAGTTAGTAGTAGAACTTCGTAATCTGATTACATATATCTGCAACAGAATGAATAAATGGAAAGATTATTGATTTGCTCTGAAAAATTAAAAATCCAGGCCTCATGCTAATAGCCAGAAGTAGTTGTGGTCCTGTCTCTGTAAGCCAGCAAAAGAGATAATTTCAAATTCATAAACTCTTCAAAAAATATGCATATTCTTTACGACATGAAAATTGACTTTTGGCCCGATCGCTCTGTGGTTACGCTTTGTCGTCACTGATATAAAAGGCATAAATAAACAAATTGCGTCTAACACATCTTTCAAATACAAGTTTAGCATATCACAAACAAAATTCTGGAAGTGTGCCAGAATTTTGTTTGTGATAAGATAAATTTGCAACAAAAGAATTTTGCTTGCTATTCTTCCCATTAACTTTATTGTTGCTTACCATAGTAAAGTACAGCAAGATTTTCAGACAGTCCTGCTTAATTAATTTCTTTTAATTATGCGAACGATTTCTCAACTATCCACTTAAATTCATCCATATTCAAAACGAAAATATTTAATGTCTTCGTAATTTTATAAGAAATATAGGTCTCACTAGCTAGTGGATGGAGTATTCTAAAATCTTTAAATTTCTGATCTACATTTCAAACACACGAAGTTCTAGTTTATTTGGAAAATCAGGTTTTGAGAATTCACCCATTTATACTCCCACAATTCTTAAAAATGCTTGATCGTCGATCGCTATTATGACTATTGGGAAGACAGTTGCCAGAGACAAAAATGAAAAATTAACATACAATGGGGGGTAGGCACATAAGCTCTCTTCTATTAACAAATGCAGGAATTTCTAATAACATGTGCCGTGAAATTATCATTAAGAGTGAATGAAAGTATGGAATGGAAGTGACTTCGTCATGATCTTTTGTTGAATTTTCCCAACGGTAATGGTTGAAATTTGTTTTTCAGGAAGAATCCAAAAGATAACAATACGCATAAAAAATAAACTCGGATCGTTGGGACAACTGGTATTTTCATATAACCAGTGAAGTCGCGGAAAACTGCTCAATTAAGCAAAACACCACCCCGACAAGTACTTTAACCACCCTACAAATAACGATCATAAATTAGAATTGTTCATAGGGTTGCAGAAATAACACTTAAATTTTGCATAAATTATATGTGCTGTCTCGCTCGTAGTCTTCTCTTACATTGAAAACAAACATACCGCCATTCATTTCAGCTTCTCGATCACTGATCATTGAAGCGAATTGCTGTTACTGTTCTGTGTTATAAGTGATTATAGCATTTCACCAAAGTAATAACTTGCTATTTTATCTCAACGATGTCATTACTTGGATAATGACTGTTCGTTAAAAAAAAATGGATAGATCGAGCAAGCGTAACCAATTACTAGTGAATTAGCAAAGTAGAATTTAATTCACAAGAACCATGGAGTTCTAATAAACGCCGGCTTCATATCGTGGCATATCGCTGTTTACAGCACGAATAAATGATATTAGTTTATTCTTGCACTTCATATACCTCTTACTAAACTACTTATAAACAAAAAAAGAAAAAGAGAGGACAAAGTGGTCAATAAAAAGTACAAATCATAGCTAATAGCTCAAAAACAAATTAGTGACTTAATAAAAAAGCGAGGAATGAAATTCAAAATTTATATAATCATCAACTATTTTTCTACAAAATCACTGTGAAAGAAAACCACTGTAAATCTAAGTAGCATCAATTATCTGTTTGGATTGTAGATCTTCTTTTTCAGTCGTGTGATACGCCAAGCATTCGGGTCTTCATACTTATTATACAAAGGATTAATCGTCTGGTTCTTTTTAAATGCAGATAATTTTGTGTTATCGCCCATTTTGAAGAAAGACGGTGCGAATTCTACTAACCATTTCGGTTCGATAGCAGTTACCTACAAAAACTAGCAGCTGAACTACTGTTATTATTAACTGGTACTAAAAACATTATATTTGAAGTACTTCCTTCATCAAATAAATGTAAATTTGATGCCAGACAATAAATTCAAACTGTTTTAGTATGCTAGTATATGCCGTAACCCAAAAAAAGTTATCCAAAATCATCTTAACAGTAAGATTTACAAACCTCACGCATGTATTCTTTTGTTGTCATCACAAGCTCATGATAAACAACCCACTCTGGTTGGTTTTGAAACAAAGCACTAGAAGGATGAATATAAACATTTTGACCGTCCACGATTGTTCTATATCCTTCCTAAAAAACAAAAACAATAAATGCAGAGAAAAGAAAAAAGGAGAAACTGCATTCTCTTGAAAGTGAAAACAATTTCGAATATTGAAAACATCGTCTCATAGTATAGCTCTGCCTCTTTAACAACGATATCCGAGAAAACAAAAAAAAATTTTTTTTTTTAGTTAGATATGAGCTAAATTGACTAAAAAAGAATATACCTGCGGATCTCGCTTGGCTGCATTTCGAAAAAACCCTGAGCATATAGCTTTCTGTATGCGTTGCACATCTCGACCACAACTTATTGTGTTCAGTTTATGTCTGTCCATGATACTAAGCAATTGTTTTCGAATATCCTACAGAAAAAAAAAAAAAAAAAAAAATTAATTAGGATACTTTCCTCTTGAAATTAAAAAAATTCTAAGACAAAAACGTATTGCATTTAAAACATACCTGTGCTCTTTTTAAAGTTCGGATTTGGATGAAGTTTTCGTAGCACCATGGCTGAGAAAAATGATGATGTTTCCAAGAATTGTAAACAGCTAATAGCGTTAAGTGATCACCTTCGGGTTGATGAAATTTCGCTTTCTTCTGGTCTGCTATTTCTTGTTTGTCCTTCAAGATAAGACAAAAATTTTTTTAATTTTAAATTTGATCTTTTCAAACTGAAAGTAAATTAAAACATGTTTTGTGAGAAGAAAGAAAACCACTTTTGGTCTGTAGAAAACATTCTGCACTGACAACATTGAAACAATAGTGAGCACTTCATCCGAACAACATAAATCCACCGACATGATCAACAGCTTTGACAAACTAGGTTCCAGTGGAAATTCAGCCATCTACATGCGAAATAATTCTGATAAATTCAGAAAAAAGATCAAGATAATAGCACAAAACAAAATAATAGTTCATTGAATAATCAAAATGTTATCCAACCCCAAATTAGTGCAAAACTGATCAGATAAATCAATTTTAAATTTTTCATAAGCTTTCCTATCATCACTACAACAAAATCTAACTCTCTATATGCAACAAATAGTGCAAAAATTCGTTAGACTTTAGAAATGAACATCTAAGAGGCTAATTATATCATAATGAGACATACCCTTCTGCCAAGTCTAGTCAACAATCCATCATTGTCAAGAGCACTTAAAGTGTGCAACTGCGTCAAGGCTGTAATCATAGCTTCCACTGGCGGTGCATCCATAAAATCAAAATCAATTAAATTGTTAATTCCCATAGCTTTTAGCTGCAGCAGTGTTGATGCAAGGTTTGTTCTCTGTATTTCAGGCACAGGTGTCGGCAACATTTCATCTCTGTAACGACAATATTAAAAAGTTAGTCATGATTTAAAGACTATTGTAAATCGAGGTTGTTCGAGAGAATCGTTCAAAATAAAAGTTCACAAGGAATAAATTATTTGAGATAATAAAATCAATGAAATAAAAAATACCTATAAGCTCTTTCAGTATAAAGTCTATAGCATTTTCCAGGACCCGTACGACCTGCTCGACCCGCTCTCTGTTTAGCTTGTGCTTGAGAAATTGGTGTAACCACCAGTGAATCCATGCCACTTTTTGGATTATATATTTTTTGTTTTACAAAACCTGGATCAACCACATAATAGATCCCATCAATTGTCAATGAAGTTTCAGCAATATTGGTTGCAATTACCACCTGAAATATCGATCCAATGTTTAAATTATTTCAGAAGATATTTTTGTCCCATTATAATACAACAACTAGAAGCAAAATAACACGGAATTTTCACTTTTCGACTGCCCGGTGGTGCAGGTTCAAATATTCGTGTCTGCATTTCGCTCGGCAGTGCACCATATACGGGTAAAATTATCAGTTCAGGCACATCTGGACCAAGACTTTTCATCCTCTCGTATAAAACCTCGCAAGAAGTATCAATTTCTTCCTAAAAATTACAATCACAAATATAAATTGATCAGATAAAAAAATCACTTTCCACTACATCATATAAAAATAGAACTGAAAAATGATTCAAGTTCTGAAACAATCCTGAGTGAGCAGAATTGAAAGTATCATGAAGCAGTGAATTCATACTTGTCCAGTGAGAAACACAAGGATATCACCCGGGGGTTCCGTAAGATGGATTTGCATGACAGTTATATGTGCAGCATCCAAATAATCCGTTTCTGGTTCACGTGTATAAAGAATTTCAACAGAAAACGTTCTACCAGGTATTGTAAATATAGGGGCTTCATAAAAGTACTCGGAGAATTTGACAGCGTCCAAAGTGGCACTACAAAACAAATTATGATTTCTCAATTTTTATTTTATGTACAATCAATTTTATTAAAAAAAATAAAACAAAATCAAAATTCTCCATTTGGAATAAATTTTAACATGTACTGAAACAAATCTGGTTAAAACAAGAGGTCAGAGGAAAATAACGAAACATAAACACACCTGGTAACAATTAGCTTGAGTTCCGGTCGTTTCTTTACTGCGGCTTTAAGTAGTCCAAATAAAACATCAGTATGGATAGTTCTTTCGTGAGCTTCGTCCAGCATTATTACCGAATAAGATGTTAAATCCGGATCCAACAAGCATTCTCGAAGCAACATACCATCCGTCATGTATTTCACTACAGTGTCTTGACTAAAAATATACAAGATGCTAATCATTTTTATAAATTTTATTTAATGATTCAATTACTGTTGCTATTTCGAAATTCACACCAATTCGAAACATCTACTGAACAATCTCATTTATATGAACTCAAAAAATAACAAAAAAACAAACCTTGTACAATCCTCAAATCGAATAGTGTAACCAACTTCGGAACCAAGTCTGCAGCCCATTTCTTCGGCAACGCGTTTTGCAACAGACATGGCAGCCACACGTCTTCAATAACAATGTGATTAATTGAACAAAAAGTGAGCAAAAGAAAAATGTTAAAGTCACAAGATATGCAAACATGTTTTGTAAATCTAACTCTATCGATATTAGTAAGAAGTACGTAGCGATCGAAAATATTTCAACAGCAATAGAGAATCAAGCTTAATTTTTCGCATTTCGGTTGTTAATGTATCAAGTAACAATTCAAAAAAAAAGTTTTTCGTTCACCTCGGTTGGGTACATCCAATTCGGCCACGAGCAGCATATCCAACTTCCACCATGTACTGAGTAATTTGAGTCGTTTTTCCGGATCCAGTTTCACCAATGACAATCAAAATATTCTGTGCGGCAATTGCTTCCAGAAGCGCCTTTTTCAGTCCAAAAATTGGAAGCGATTCGCGCTGTTCCTTAAGTGACATATTTGTTCGTTTCCCGTATGTCGCTTTTCCACCGGCAGTTACGTGTCGTAACCATTCCGGCATTTCCTGAATTACTTCTTTTTTTTAATAATATCACACGTATGGAATCCTATACGTATATAACTATTGTACTTTTAATGAAGTCAAGGAAGTTTCAAAAACGGAGACACTTCAAATTACGGTAAACAAATGATGCAGATATACTACAACTCACAATAATAAGAAAGCAATTGAAGAGATGTCTGTTGTTGTGATGAATGAAACAGAGCTAATTCAAATTACTTGGAAAGAATGGAAAAATGAATAATCCCATAAAAGCTTAATTAATATTAAGCGAAAGCTATTATAATCATTGTGTTAGTTGGACTGTAAGCTAGAAAGCTGCAATTATAGCTTCTAAACTACCTTTTGTCTTTGGCTTGATCCCGAGGCATCCATTGAGGACTGTATGGATAATTCCGCCATAGGATCATTGATTCTGGCAGTGGACGAAAGACCACTACGCTGAGAATGAGATTCTTGCTCACGTTGTGCTTGCAATTTCTGATCTCGCCGTTCTTTTGAAAGTGCACTCTAGAAATGCAGAGGATGAAAACTTCCTTTAGGTAGTGATAAAACGATGAATAAAAAACTATAATTAACAGACCTGCATTAAGGCTGCCTGCGCCAGGCTTCCATCCGGATTCTTCACAACTTTTACTGGTTCGAGATCTAACATACATTTTCCGTAACCACGTAAGAATTCCGGCTCTTCCTCAACAATTTCTATTTCGATATCTTCACCATCACTTTCCTCTAAAGACATAATATTCAGCAGGAATAAAAATAAACTGATATTATCAATACGAATTAAAAAAGAAACAAGCATCTAACTTTAGACAGAATCTACACAAATGAACATACCATCATAATTCCTGAGAACACCTAGCTCCTCATCAAAATCAGGCAAATCAGCATTAGTTATCGCTCCCCCACCCTGCATTTGTCTCAGTTCCCATCTTTCAGGAGTCGTTAAACGAACACGACTTTTCACCACACTATAATTCATTTAAATATCAAATTCACTTGAACAAAAAATATTCTAAAATAAAGTATTCTGCTAAGAATATCTGAATTGTATGTTTTAATCAAAAACCTTTTCGACTGAGTGACAGACACATCATCTGGATTGCGGGAAGTAGAAGGATCTATCCATGGTGCTTCGGGATTGCGAAGTACACGAGCACCATCTGCAAGTGGTGTAGGTTCATGTGGATTAAGATCTTCTCCTGTTTCCTGGTCAACCTCTTTCATTGACAAACCAATCTTTCCCAACTCGAATTTAATAACCTGAAAAGTAACTTCAGAGGATAAAACGAAGCAATACACATTAGCATCAAGATATAATTTAACAATGATTTACTTACATGCTTACTAGTTTCAGAGAAACAAAAAATTTGATTACATAAGCCAGAATAAAAGGAACATCTGTTTACCTTAACCTTGACCTTTTGGTTCCGTTTTAACACATCAGAGACAGCACTTATTCGGTCCTGCCTGATCTGCGATATATGTAGAAGGCCTTCGAAGCGCTGACGTAAGCCTTCCAACTGAACAAAAATGCAATTTTAACAGTATACATAAATTTAATGAAAGTCAAGTAGTAAATAATTTAATAACACTAAGAAAGGATGAAAAACCCAAAAATCGAAGTCGGGAAACATCAAAATTCCTAAATGATGAATTACAGCTGATTTGTAAAGTAAACCTGTACAAAGGCTCCAAAGTTTTGAATGCTTGTCACTCGACCACTGTAAATGTGACCAACGACAGGAGCGAGATTAATTCTCGTCCTCCTATTTTCGGAAGAACGTGATCTACTTTTGCGATATCGACTGGAAGTGACATTAAACTTTCATCTATTATTTTAGTATTTATAAGAATCTTAATTTCACCCCTTTTATATACCTTCCGAATTTTGCAGCTAAGAACTCAAGAACCTGCCTTAACACATCATGCTTTTCACTCCAATCTTTACTTCGTCTTTTTCTTCGATCTCTGTCAGTGGGACTTCGCCCATGCTTACGCTCATACGAATATTTATCCTTCCTATCGTCAGAGGAACAACGATACTTTCTTATTTCATTGTCCACACTTCTTGATCGATGCCTGCGTCTTCCCTTTTTATTCGACTTATCCGCAATTTCTGCCTTAATTCCAGTTTATTTAAATGCAAATAAAAAAACGGAAATCCTAAGAACAAACTGTAAAGTTAGACAACTCAAATTACACATAAAGTCAAACTTAATCCTGACAACATTATATATATTGTCAGCTTTTGGAAAACATATTTTCCAAAAAATTATTCTTTCTTACATGACTTTATTAGAAGCTTAATGTTAACATAACATGATCAACAAGCTCCAGTTTCAGAAATAAAGTGGAAAAAAGAACGAACTTTTTCTTCCTTCCATTTTGTCTGCAAGCCCTCTAGTTCAGTCATCAGTTTATCTGCATCGACATTTGGCATCGCAAGAGCTGGAAGTGTTTCGCGAAGCAATTCCTTATCATCGGAAAGAGTTTTAACGTTGGCTACATCTTTCTTTTTCAGCTGCATATGTTGTATAATGCGAAGGAGATTTGCTAATAGAGAATCATCAAACTGAAAATAATAGAAGTGTACTTCTAGAAAAAGAACAAGAGATTATTCATACATCTTTGATCTTATTTCTTATACATACATACCTGATCAGCCAATCCTTCTTTCATAATCGACTTCTTGAATTTGTCAAAAGTTGGATTTTCGGTGGCCAAATATATGACAAATTCTGCAACATCCTTATCTGCCAGACCAAAGTGATTGTCGAGTTCAACACATACTCTCGACACTAGCGAGAGACGCTCGAGTTCCTCCATTTCTGAAAACCAAAAATCTTTATTTCTTTTTCTAACATTTCACGATTTTAACTGCTATGCCACGCCAATGCTAGTGTCCCGCAACACTTGAACTCGTTCCACTGCTCAGAAGACAAATAATCAAAATCTTGATGGTTTGCGGCAGGTCACAACTCTTATGCCACAATAATGATAGTACTCCACAATGACATCACCGTTCTGAAAATCTTCGTCCCTTATGAGCCGCATTTTTTCGCCGTATAAAACACGGGGAAGCGCAACGAACGTGTTGGTTAAAGTACGTAACAGAACGGCTTGTATTGAATGTCTTGGTGACTGTCCACTACCTAGCTTAACTTGTAAGTTGGTGCATCGCACCTTAGCGGTCAACCAACATTGCAACTTTCCTCGCCTCTTGTAACCACAAAAACTGCCAGAGAGTCCTTGTCTGAATCATTCTGTATCATTTGTATTTCATATGTGCAAAGTGTGGCGGTGTGCAGAAATGAACATGGGAAGTGAAATGACCAGGTTAAGAGGTCAAATTAAAGCAAATTTAGCGAGACGATCAGCTGCTAAAATTATTAATTTCCCGTCACTATGTGTTTAGCGTTCGTCATGCGTTCGTCATGTATGTCCTTAGTGTGACCAGCGATCGGTTTTATCTGTAAGAGTGAGTCAACGTGTTGCTTTATTAGTTCAGCTATTTAGTATGGAGTTAAACAAATTTCCATTACTTTGTTTTTACTTTATGTATTAAGCAAATATTACTCGCAGATGTACATAGCCAGACAAATATACGCGCATATATAATCGTAATACAGTCCAAAAAAACGTGACTTAAAGATTATACTTAGAAGTATTCGTTTTCAACATGTAATCGGTGAAGTGTCTTATCTCTTTGATTTCAGTCCTGTTCAAATTCCATTTTCAAGGGAAAGAAATGCGTTGTACACAGAAGCAAAAATTTCAGAAATTTCATGATACGGTCACTGCATGGTTACATTTTTTGTGCTGAGTTTTCTCTGTGACAGAGTTATGAATAAATTCAGGAGAACATATGTCGATCAGCTGGGGGACACAGTACTCGAAGCTGAAAACGAATCTTCGTTTGGCAATTAATCGTTTAAAATTATTGGAGAAGAAGAAAAGTGAGATGGCACTAAAATCACGCACCGAAATTGCTGATTTCATTGCAAGTTTGTTTCGAACTTCGATTTTTTTTTTTTTTTTAATGTGAAAACTTTGATGGAAATAGGCAGTTGATTTGGATGGTAGGCTACAAAGGATGAAATTTATTTCCTCATTTTTATACGGATTTTCCAAATCATATTCAGTATAACAAGTGTGATTTATGTGATTTACATGTTTTTATTCATTTGTTGCACTAGTTACACTATTGTAAGAGTTTGTTTTTGTAAGAGCTTAAAAATTGGCATTGTCACGAACTCTGGAAGATATGCTCGGTCTTATCGAGATGTGAATTTGAGTTTAATACCTCAGATTCTAACGCGCGACATGCACCATTGCTTGTGATCTTTTTAAATAGAATAATTAATTATGTATTAGTTTTTGAAATAAAGTAAGCAGCGTTGTAATGAATCATTACTTCAGTAGTATATACTTTAGACCGCAAGGAAGACCGTGCTCGTATTAGAGTAGAACATATTATAAGAGAGGATTTTCTTGTCGAAGCATACGAATTGCTGGAAATGTACTGTGATCTTATTCTAGCACGATTTGGTCTCATACAACAAATCAAGTATGTCTTGTATCCTAACTTTTCTCCCTTTTATATTCACTCACAGATCCATTACAAAATAAAAAATTTTAAGGCATCTTGATGATGGGATTGCTGAAGCAGTAATTAATATTATTTGGGCTGCTCCTCGTGTGGCAACAGATGTTAGTGAATTCAAGGTAATGGAATTGCCTTTTTGGAACATGTTTTTAATGAGAGTTGCTTAGAATTTTTCACTGGACTTAGTCTGACATCTCATCCTAGCATGCAAAAAGCGTCTAAAAGATATATAATGCAAAGTAGATAATTCTGATTCTGACTACCTCAGCAATGCTTTTATGTCTTCATTAGGTTCCACCCAGCACTAAAACCTGGTATTTATTAACCTTATTGAACTCATATTCTCAGGAAAAGTTTGGTGGTCTAGATCTAAATTAAGCTATTGTTTTCGGTTCAAAATGTTTTCGGATTTTAGGTGATTAATGACCAGCTAACTATGAAATATGGCAAAACCTTTGCTGAAGCAGCGCGTAATAACCAGTTAGAATTTCCTGCCAAAGTATCACCAAAGCTGATAGCCAAGCTAAGTGTACAAGCACCTCCAAAACTTTTAGTGGAGCGGTGTGTTTTCTTTCTGTTTTTGTAAGATAGGGAAACGAGGAAAAAAGATTGCATATTCGATTTAAAGTCATTTCGTAGGGGGGAAAGCTGAGTTTCCATGAAGAGCTTGAACTTAACTATTCCAGATACATGATTGAAATTGCAAAGTGTGCAGGAATACCATTCACTCCCGACCCAAATATTATGCGCGAAGATGAAGTTACTGCTGCTGAACAAATGTTGATCGATTTTAAAAATCATGGCGGAGTATGTTTTTTTAATATATTTCTAGTGGATGCCGTTGTTAGTTTCGGGAAGTGTGCATTTCTTTATTTGCAGGAATTTAGTTGGATCAATTTGTTTAATTAGAGTAATTTCCAGCAAGGTTATGGTTGGATGTATCCCGATGACATCGTTTCAAATAGTAAAAAGCCACCTTCTTCACCGACAAATAAAGGATCTGGTTAGCACATGTTTTTTTGTTGCTATCAGCATTACATGATTTGTTCGAAGTCATTTTTTCTGAGTTATGTTTATAATTCATGAGAATGTTTAACGCTTTTCAGGATACTACCCGGGGCCGCTACCCCCCCCTGCGGGGTTTAAAGATGCTTTCGATGAGGGAGGTATTCCAGCTTCTGCACCAGTATCACTCGTAAATAATTATAAAGCTTGTAATTATCCTTGCTTGAATCAGGTATGTTTCTATGTTATTCATTACATAATCATAAGTATGGCTGGAATTATTCGTGTATATATTCTGATCTTTTTCGTTTCCTATTTCATTCATGTTTATTGTTTAAAATTTAAATCAACCCTGTAGTTGTCACAAAATTTTTTCCTTTGATTTTCTCGTGCTCACTGTTTGCACTACAGTTAGAAATGATAAGTTACGGGAGGTACTATAGGATTGTTTTGTAGGTCGATGATTCATCAGGGAACATTAAAATCAAGCCGAATACATCACCAGGTCTCCCGTCGGCTCCTCCCACAGATGCTCATCCGCTACCTTCAAAAATGAATCATAATAGTTAGTTCATTTGTTTTGCACTTTTTATGAAAATGAGATTAAAAAAAAAAAAGTATGCCAAATTTTCTGGTTGCAGCTACACCAGAGTTCCCAGAACCACCAAACGATTTACCCGGAATGTTGGATTCAGCATCGTTCCCATCAGCGAAAACTAGTGATGAACAACAGTCAGGTGGTGATAATGATGAACTTGATTTTGATGATTTAGCGAGGCGTTTTGATATGCTAAAGAAGAAAAATGCCAAATAAATGTTGTGTCTTTGAAGTACTTTGTACGAAACTTTTACTTATTCCATATATTTGCTATATTTATATCATGATAAATATTATTCTAAAGCAAAGCAAATCTTTCATAAGATTCTGAATGCGGTCACCATTTCTATCTTGCCGAAAAATTAGGGGGGAGGTATAAATAAGTGGTTGCTTTCAAGTTTTTTTCGGGATTCGGTGAGTTCCAAAGTCACGATGAATTGAAGTTCTAAGTGTCACAATTAGTTGACAAACGATGAAAAATATCCATAATTACGGTGATTTGTATATTCATTTGCTTCAGAAACAAGAAAGGATATTTTCTACTCAGTATTTATTTTTACTTATATTGCACTTAGTATTGTGAAAGTTGGGGTTCAGTTTGAATATAATTTGTGGCTTAGAGTCGAATTGGACTTTTGTATATTCAAAGGCCTTCCTTGTTTGTTATTGTGGTATGTTAAATGAAAGGTATAGACGAATGCTGTAATGATTTTATTTGCTAACAACCACAGTATATAAATATTAACATATATGGAATGGATTTTAATATTATAGCTTCTCAAAGAATGACTATTAGCTTAGAAAATCTTTACAATATTTCGACATTGTAATCAAATTTGATTTGGAACAAAGAAGTAATTTTTAACATATTAAACAATGCATACACCTTTGTTATCAGATGACAAGCAGATAAGCTCAATTACAATGGGAAGATGAGTGTTGAAATAATGATTGCTTACATTATGCAATTTAAAACAGTTTTACATTTCTAATTTTCAATTAAAACGAATCTTAGTATCATGGATTAATACAATTTTATTTGGAAGTTCGTGAGATTATTTCGAGTTTCGCGACACTTAGATAAAACTTCATTAATGGTTAATACTTCGAGCTGGTTAAGAATACTCAGCCAGAAAATTAGGTTTTAGATAATTTGTAAGGTTTTATCGACAGAGACATTAGTGATATTTCGGTGAAAAAGTTGTCTTTCGTCTAACTTCTGTATAATCTGTAAGATAATATCAGCAATTGTATCAGTGTTGCAGTCATGAAGCATTGTATCATGCGAAAATGGTATATCTATGATAGTTCTAGAGCAAAGGTTAATCCAACCGTAATCCTCTTCAGCTTCCGAAGTTTTTTGAGCAAGCGATCTCAGAAGAGTTACGTGAAGCTGAGGGACTTCTAGACTTCGTTTTGGGATGTAAATGTGCATCATCTTCAGCAACTCCCAAGCATTTTCGGTCATTGCTTCCAGTAGTTCACTATCGACTTTCGTGCCACCACAATGATATTTCACAATTTTGTTGATCTGCCGGTGATGCTCCTCATAAGACGCCAGTTCTGTCTCGGATGTGCTTTTGCGCCATTGCGCAGTTCCATCAATTGATATTATGTCGTTTATATGAATTCCTGAAATAACGATGGAAAAAAATATGAAAATTTCATTCCTAGATAAAGTAAATTTATAGGGACAAAGGAACAATAAAAATATAATAAGGTTTTTACAATAAAGTTTTCTTCGAGATGTATGAAATGTTTAAAGTTATTTACAAATCCATACATAAATTTGATCGGCGGACAATGATTCCTCCGATTCGTTGTACCTGTTCCGGATATTCAAAAAAATTATGTCTCTTGTCAACATGTCTTTTGTAGATAGAAATGGGAGAATTTATAAAAGTGAAAAAGTAAGAGTTTACCTTCTTGCTGTAACTGTACTGCACATTGGTAAGCCAGAATTGCTCCAAATGATGCACCGATGAATAAGCGTATTTTTACTTTGCATAAGTCGTCATGCAAATCTCGTATATATTTGGAACATAAACTTTCAATGGATTGGTGGAATTTGGGATCTTTTGAAGATCGAGAAAAACTATTTGGGTGTTCAACACCGATTATTTTGAAGGAGCTTGAAGGAGGTAGCCTTCTCATCAGTTGCTTTATCAGCGGTGCATATGTCCATGTCACGCCGCCAACGAGCGCATGGAAAAAAACGACTACCGCACTTCCAGTAACATTAATATCTGATTCGCTTTGATAAAGCAATCGAACTGTTGTCAAATTCCCAGATGTTTGTAAAATTTCTGTTTCCTTTGAAGTACCACGCTTATTAGACATTTTTTTATCAATTTGTACTGCTGAATCAGTGTTTCTTCTAGATTCAGGATTCATAAGTCCGATTGTGTTGTCCGAAAGAGAATGAGCTATGTTAATAAATCGCTTTTGTAATAAATTGCTTAGCTGTATGAAAGTGCTATATTTGAATATTTCATCAAGTTCAATATGGATTTTTAATTCTGACTCAATAAGACGTCTTAATTTTAGAGTAAGCAACGAAGTTCCGCCTTCCATAAAGAAATCATCATCATCTTTAATCCAACGTTTCTTCAAACATTCACTCCACATTTTTCTTAATTTTAAATCAACAATATGATCATTCGTAGATGGTAGATAAAAGTTTTCTTCAGGTATTATTTCGTCTTTTGTTGTTTCTTGAATATTAGAATTAATTGACATCTGTTGTAAGAAAGAAAACATTCGTCGACATAGTGCCGAGGTATGCTTGAGACTACTTCGATTTTTCATTCTGATTCTACAAGAATAATAACTTTTTGCACGATCTATTTCCACTTCAATTTCGTAAGTACAATTCATTGGTGCCTGAGTTTCACCTTTTCCTAATACTGATTCACGATTTTCTTCCAATCCATAGCGAAAATTAAAAAATATAGTTTTGTGAAGACGGTTCAGCACTTCAACACTTGGTGATTTCAGTTTTTTCAGTTTAATTCGAAGTAATTTTAAAAGTGGAATGAACGGTACTTGCTCGAATTGACGGCTTTCATTAACTGCTCTATCAATATTTTCTACATATTTCTTTACATAACTTGCATATATAGTGGAAAGATCAGATAACTCCATTGTTGACTTACTCGAAGTGGTATTGACATTTCTCGAAGTGGCACTGATGATATCAGTCTTCTCTAAAGGGTTGTTTGCACTGTTTATGAATAAATAGTTGAGGAAGTTACCTATGATATTGTTTGTCTTGGACGAGCGGTTGGCAGCTGCTACATTTATAATTAATTGATCTATGCCAGATAATTCATGTAAAGATGAAGCAAATGCACTAAGAAAAGCTACAAGAGGAGTAGTTTCAAAATATCCACAAATTTTTTCAATCTTCTTCACTTCGAAAGTAAATTCTGCTTCTGAATAATTTCTGAAATCTGTTGATTTCGTATAGTGAACAAAGTTGCTGGTAATTCGAGAACCTAAATTCTGATTAACTAAACCAGAGTGATTCATCTGACCTTCAGTTCTTTCCCATTTCTCCAAAATGTTATTGTAATTTGGATCATTTATGATCCATTTCAGAATCTTATCAGCATATTTAGCTGCTAGTCCCTCTAAGAAATGTTTCTGTTCAAATTGTTCGATGGAATACTCAGCATATGTAAGAGGTAGTTTTGAATTACTATCGAACTGCTTGTTTTTCAGAACTTTCTGATACAGATCACTTAAATCATTCTCCAGAAGATTCGTTGACCATGCATCACTAATTATATGATTTATTCGGAGAATAACAGTATGAGATGTACTGCTGGTTACTTCAATTGCACATAAAACCGGTGGTTCACTTTTGAGGTTTACTTCCACGTCCTGAAGTATTTTTATCTTTTCTTCAGTAGTATTTTCATTATAAGATACTAGTCCTTTCGGAAAAGAGCTTCTCTGTACTGTACTACTGTAGAAATAAACTTCTGTCCCAGAAAGTATTTCTTGATGCACATCAAAATTTCGCTCTGGAAAAATTGTTCGAAACGAAGGTTGTCGTAAAATTAGGCGCAGAAAAGCCAATTTCAAATGTTGAAGGCTCAATGATGCGTCAAATTTTTGTACAAATATGAGTTCATAATATTGCCGTTCTTTTGTTTCGTTCAGAAATTGAAATTGTTGCTGCTGAAAGCTTAAAGGAATGTTATCAAGATTGAAATCGCTCTTGTTTATCCCAGAAAATTTCTGAATCCCATAAATCTCATTACTTGACTTTTTATGAAAATGGAGAATGTGCTGTGACAATCTTCTCACTGTCCGATGACGAAAAACATTGCTTATACCGATACAATGCGCAACATTAGCTTCGATCAATTCAGTGAGCCTCGTTGCCGAAAATGAATTTCCACCCACTGCGAAAAAGTCATCATTTACCGAAATGTTGTCATTCTGGAGGACTTTCCGGAAGAATCCAAGCAACATCGATTCCATACTGTTTTCTGGTTCTGCATGTTTCAAACATTGGTCATTCTCAGGATTCTGTGACATCGCCAAAGCTTCGACATCAACTTTTGAATTTTTGGTAAGCGGATATTGCTGTAGGAAATGGTATTGAATTGGTATCATGTAATACGGCAAATGCTGTTGCATGAAATGTCGTATAGCAGCGGGATGGAACCGATTTTCGAACAAATCCGATAATATAACAAAAGCTACAAGCTGTCGCTGTTGACCTATTAATTTCAGAATTACCTTCGCAGACTTAACTTGCGGATACTGACAAAGAATGGCTTCAATTTCACCGAGTTCAACACGGTATCCACGAATCTTTACTTGCTTGTCGTATCGTCCTAGGAAAAGAATCTCATTATTTGGTTGCATTCGGACCATATCTTTGGTACCAAAATTATTTCCTGGCGATATTGAACAACAACTATCTACTTCACCAAATTTTTTGCTTTCAATTTCTTTCTCAGCATTTTCTCGTATTACATCACTTGAAATAACATAACCCCGAGTGATCCCAATTCCCTTTATGCATAATTCTCCTACTCCCATTTCTTGCACAATCTCACCACAGAAATTTCTTACCGTGACAACAACATTTGTTATTCCACAACCGATATTATTCGGTCTGTCTAGCAGTTTCATCCTTTTAGTCAAAGCATAGGCTGTCGTTTCAGTTGGTCCGTAGTTCTGAATTACATTGACACCTGATTTTAATGCACACTCCAAAATTCTTTTGCTCGCACTTTCCGCCCCAACAATCCAATACCGCAAATGTCTCAATTCCCCAATCTCTTCATCTTTGAAAGTATTCACCAAACTAGGAAACAACAATGCATGGGTAATATTACCATGTTTCACTTCATTCAGGAATGTATGTGGTGTGAAGAAATCTTCTCGGAGAAGCAAGGCGCTACCATTAATTAACGCCATTGTAATTTCTAGAACACTATTGTCGAATGCAAAGTTTGTAAATTGGTAGACGCAGTCACCAGGTTTCATCCAGAAATCTCGAGTACATGCTATAGCCATGTTGAGAAGACCATGTTGACCAATTGTTACTCCTTTAGGCTTTCCGGTAGTTCCTGATGTAAATATGACGTAAGCTAGATCATTCGGCGTGTTTTGCAGGTGTGGAGGAAGCTCCAGTGGTTCTTTGTCAAATCTCATATTATTTAAGTTGATTTCCAATGCATTTTGAAATGAAAAATTAAATGAAATTTGAAATTCATCATCGTTATTTATTAGCTGATCAACAGTAACATAGAATTTTGCTCCAATTTGCTCCAGAATATTTGAAATTCGCTTAGCCGGACCGGTGGAATCTATGGGAAGATAGGCAGCTCCAGTCATAGTAATTGCCAAACATGTTGCCAATGTTTTAATGCTATTATGAGCAATAACTGGTATCACTGTATCAGATCGTAATATACCGCCCGTTATTTGGGCTACCTTTTCTCGTATAATTTTTGCAGTTCGGTAGATTAATCCGGTTAGAGTGCGGTAATTGATACTTTCCTTACTTTCAGTTAGAACCGTCATGGCTGTCCATTGACGATTGGCTACGAAAGCTTCTCGAAGCAAATGCTGATAACTGAATGCTGGATAATCGCTTTTCTGAAGAACATTTTCATCATTGTCACATCCACTTGACGCCAATCTTTCTTTTGATCTTACACCCATGTTTTTGACGCTAAAATACTCTTTACAAAAAAAAATTTCGTGCGGACATCTTCGCCTTTCTTTAGATTCTATTTCATCGTTTGTTACAATGACTTTTTCCATTCTACGAATTGTCTTCGCCCACTGATTGAGCATTATCCTCATTGATTCGTCATAAAAGAAATCTTGTTTACACTCAATTTTTGCCTCAATATCTTCATGATATTGTGTGAGAAACAATGTTAAAGTACATTTCGTAAATTCAGAATTGTCATTTAAAATTTGATAACAATGGCTGGAGTATTGCATATAGTTGTTAACAATCATAATATCAGCAAAATTAGAAACCCCATATTTTTCGCATAATTTTTCTATTTCATCATTAGAAATATCAGCATTTATGTAAGCATTCGCAAAACTCTTAGCAATATCCTGAATTAAATCCTGATAGTTCCTAAGTCTGGAATTGATTATTACTGGCAAAACATTGATGCACATTCCAACGCATTGTTGAGCTCTAGAATCACGCATATCTACCGGACACGAAATAATCATCTTGGAATCTTGTGTCGCTATTCCCGAGAGTACCTTGCTGAATGCTGCAAGCTGTACAACAAACGGAGAGCAATAACATTTCTTAGCTACTCTTTTGATCAAGATGTTCAAACTTTTGAACTTTTTATAAAAAAATTTACATCTATAATTACTTGAAACAGTAGCAGTTATTTTCTCATAGTGAATATTTGCGCCTTCCGTATTATTTAGATTTTGCGACCAGAATTTTTGCATTTCAGTGTAACGTTCCTGAAATCGCTGCTTTAACCGTCTACTGAACTGAATGAAATTGTCGTCTTTCACTGAGATATGTCTATCTTCGAAATAACTGTTGCTTAATTCTCTGGCTATTATAGACAATGACTTTCCATCGCAAATGATGTGACTTATTTTAAAATGAAATTCACAATAACTATCATCAGGTAGCTCTTGCTTAATACCATCAATTAACCAGCAGAGAATCGGTATCGCATGAAAAGGATTCGGTACTATCAGTGATGCTCCCTCAATATTCGTCTTTCGTGGTGTAATGTAAATTTCAGTACCAGAGTGAATTTGTTGAAAAAAATCGTTGTTCTGACAATAGAATGTTGCACGAAGTGCAAAATGACGCATTAGTATTAAATTGAGAGAATGCCTTAATTTCGAAAAGTTTATACATTTCAGTGCAATTGAAAAACCTGTCTGGTAGGCCTTGATAAGATCACTTGTAATGGTAATAGCAGTAGTGGTAGTGGTTGACAAACTGGAAATTGATGTTTCTGTAGCTGCATTGTAATACATTTTGGCTAGAGATTCCTGAAGTGGGCATACACGGATTTTTAACTTTTCATTTGATATCTTCAAGATCTTCAAATCCTGCTTATTGTTTATGTGTTGCGCAAGTTCTCTAACCGTTTGGTACTTAAAAATTGCTTGTGGTGGACATTGGTAGTTGACTTGTTGCTCTATTTTATAGCAAATATTTGGAATCAATAAGGAATGACCACCTATAGCAAAGAAGTTGTCAAAAACAGAAATTTCTGAACACTCTAACACTTCTTTCCAGATACCAAGTAAAACTTCTTCTAGCATCCAACTTTTTTTGATTGTGCCTTCAGTTGCATTCACATTTTTCGAATTATTATTCTCATTCAGAGGTTTTTCAACTCTGATTAATTCACAAGATTTTAAAATGCCTTTCACTTTCATAGATCGATTGGACAACAATTGAGAAGCTATTTGAACGAATAGTTCCATAGCATATTTTATCTCCAAATCACTATACTTTTCAATTTTGTATTCTACTGACACCTCAATATAGTCCTCAAATTCAGTACAGTACCATGCTTGATCGAATTTTGCATATTTTGCGTTGATTTCTTCTACAATTGTCTCAACTCCGTCAATTCTTGGTAGTTTTGTTGCAGAAGCATTTTGGACAACAAATGAGACCTGATATGATTCCGTACCTGAGCTGCTTCGTGTTCCGTTCAGCTTCCGTATAATGTAGTCGAAAGGAATATGCTGAAATTGAAGAGCTTCGGTGATATTTTGCTGAAGATTGTGAATTAATTCAGAGACACAATCAAAAGCAGTGTCAATTGGAATTATTACCGTATTGACAAATAATCCGACACAGTTTATCGTGTCGGACGTACGATTTAGTGCAGAAGTGACGACAGCAAAACGATGTTTTTGTTGATCACATAAGGAACGTACAGTTAAGGAAAATACGCCAAGCAAGTAAGCAAATAGCGTGCATCGTTCCGCCACACAAAAATGCTTGATTGCAGACAAATATAAAGGTATTTTGAGCCTGATTACATTATTTCTCCTGTCAAATTCTTCATTAGACAAATCACCTTGAAGTGACAGTGGTGGGAAATCCCGCAGTTTCAGAAGCCACTTCTCCTGCACTTCTAGTTCATCTTTTGCCACTGCTCTATCAATCAACGTGAGATCAACGTCGGCGCCTTTTAATGCAACTCGAAATTTCTCCAATTCTCTTCGTTGTTGTAAACAGAATTCAGCATAACTAGTACCCTCAGTGAAATCAAAAGATACACTGCCTCCATTGATAAGTATGTTGTAAAATTCTACCAGATCGTTAGTAAGTATAGCAATTGAACGGCCATCAACAATTAAATGATCGAGAATTAGCATTAGCTTCAAGTTGCCGGAAACAATTACTGCTAACAAAGGCGTATCGTATATACTTGGCAATTCTGAACTTATTTCCGACCCTGTGACGTCATATCCAAACACATTTTTACAAACTTCAATGTAACATTCACTCAACGATGTTACTTCCTGAATTACTTTTGCAACCTTTTGAAAAAATATTGTGCGCAGAAGTCGATGTTTTCGCATAATATAATTTAGTGCAGTATTCAAAACTTTAAGATCCACAGAGCCATAGAATATTATTAAAAATTGTAGTTTGTAACTTTCACGATATTCTTTCCCAAAGCTATAAAGGAACAAAAGCCTTTCCTGCTGTAAACTTACTGGAATACTTCCATTAAGCCAGAATCTGCTCTTCTCATCACCGTTATAGATTTCGTTATATTTCGAAGACATCTTCTTGTTTAAGCTCCTGTTGTTGTCCACGTTGTCGGATATCTTAACGTTATTTACTAATTGGTCATCTGTTAATTTATCAGACCTACCATTATTCTGCAGTACATTGGGTCTGAATTTTGCTGATTCCAGCACTGTTAAATTTTCAACTTCTTTATGATTGCCTATTGAGTGTGTCACTTTTAAACGCTCTAAAATAGCTCTGAAAGATGCTAATTTGAAAATATCCCGAAGCTGAAGATCCATCCCAGTGTCACGTTTGATATTTTGGATTGCAATTAAAGCTTTCAACGAATCGCCGCCTGCTTCAAAAAACGAATCATCAATTTGAATAGCTTTTCCTGGCAGCAATGCAGCAAATATTCCTATCACCTGTTTTTCCCATGGTTCAAAAATACAGTCAGTTTTTAAAGGAATTTTTGAATTCAGTAGTTTTTCTGGTACGGGTAGTAGTTTTCGATTAATTTTTCCATTGATATTTAAAGGAAATTGCTGGACAAAAACATAATGACTCGGAATCATAAAAGCTGATAATTTTCCCAGCATATACTCGTTCAAACTCTTTATCATCAGCTGTCCTTTCTCTTCCTCCGTGATGATATCATTACAAGAAATGATATAAGCTATAAGGAATTCTTCTCCTTCTATTCTTCGCAAACAAACAATACATTCCTTGACTAAGTGATTCTGTCCCAATACGGCTTCAATTGTAGGAATATCAACTTGCATTCCCCGAATTTTCACTTGGAAATCGCTGCGGCCATGAAAAAGCAATTGTCCCACATTGCTTTTTATTTGGGCCAGATCAGCAGAGTAGAAATAACGCTTATCGTGATTTAATAGCAATTCAAGTTGTGTCAAATCATTATTATTGAGAAATGATATTTGATTGAGATTCTCGTTATCATGATAACCACGACTAATGCCTGCTCCCGAACTACAGCAGATTCCAGTAATGTGTTGTCCACATAAATTTTTATCACCATCATATATGGAAAAGAAAATATTTTTAAGGGGTTTACCAACAGATGAAGTCTTATCACAAACTTTCATTAACTTGCAGGTAGAGTAAATGGAGTGCTCAGTCATGCCATATTGATTGTGGAAGTGAAGACCAATTCGGATAGCATCTTGTAAGACTTTATATTGAATATAATCACCACCGAAATTAATTTTTTCCAGATTTTCCAGTTTTTTGAATTGTTCTGGTTGAACAACAGACAAATATGCCGGCATTATATAAGCATGGGTAACCTTTGACATTTCTTCTAAATCTGGTATTCGTTGGCTTGCAAGGTATAGACTTGCTCCATTTGTTTGAGCTTCCAAAATGTCTGCAAAAAATATATCAAACGATGGATTTACTACTTGATAAATGATGCTACTTGATTTGATACTCAACAACTCCGCGTAGTTTAGTACCAAGTTATTGAGTCCATAAAATTCGGTGCAGATTCCTTTCGGTGTACCGGTACTCCCTGACGTAAAAGTCATGTAGGCCAGATTATGCTGAGTCAATTTTTTTCTTAATTCTTGGTCAGAATATCCAGAAATCACAGTAATTATTTCGTTAATATCATGTCCAAAAACAGAATTTTGCCCCTCTGAATTCTGAAGCATTGTTCCATAGAAATTTTTGGAAATATATTGATTTGCGACGTTATTTTCTTTGCATTCATAAACGACAGCTGGATATGATAATTTTGCAAGGATTTCGTTTAATTGCTCCAAAGAAGTCTCAAGATTCAAAGGAGCTACTCCTATACCACATTTCCACAGAGAGAAAATTGAAAGCAGAAGAAAAACAGATCGGTCTAAAATAAGTATCACAAAACTATCATTTCTCATATCTTCTCCCAGAAACTGTAACCAACGTTGCGTAAGAAATCTTGATAATTGATTACTTTTCTGTTGCAAGAATACATTCGAGAATGGCACTCCTCTTTGAATAATTGTATTACCGTAAAAGTTCATTTTGTTTTGCTCATCAATTATATTCAAAACTGTGCATTTTTGCGGAAAATCACATCGATTTTCAAGCCTTAACTTATAATCCATAAATTCTTCCATAGAACTTACCATTTTTATGCTTTTAATAAGCATATGCAAATTTTGAGACATTTTATGAAGAAGTCTAAAATACTGCTGTACCATTGTTTCTATCGTATTTTTATAGAAACGGCTACTATTATATTCAATTTTCAATGTCATACTTTCATTATAATACTGAAAATGCCAGACCTGATCATATTGTGCAAAGTTTGATTCATTACCATCATCATTGTAAGAAATGTCACCGCTGTCGTCCGAAATAAACAAAACCTGGAAAAGAGGCGAATTTGGCAAATCGCGTTCTAAACGCAAGGCTGCTATCAAATCATCGAATTGCAGTTGTTTTTGGATGCTTTCGTTCAAATGTTTATAAGATTTTGTAATGAAATCATGAATTCGATCATTGGGATTAATGGTATTGATCAGTGGTACCACATTTAATAAACAACCAATAATGGTGCATAGCTCAGAGGTTTCTCTTTGAGCAGTTATTATCCCAATGCAACAGTCCTTAAATCCATATCTTTTGTACTGCAGAAGTTGAAAATTGGTAAGAAGGACAGAAAATTGTGTCACGGAGCACCAAATAGCTAAATTTTGCAAACTTTTCTGGATTTTAGAATCTATTTTAAATTGTAAGCAACGACCTGAATATTTCCCTGCTTGAAGTCCAGTTTCATCTACGGGCAACTTTTGAAGAGTAACGTCAAGTAGCAGATGTTTCCAGAAAGCTTTATATAATTTTCGATTTTGTCTCTGTTGATCTTCCATAAGAACAAAATGTCCATATTGATAAGGTATTGATCTGAGAGATTTTTCTTCATAGTAAAATATACGCAGTTCATCTGTTAATAGTTTGATAGAAGAACCATCAATCATAATGTGATGTATCTGGATGACAATTAGATTTGAATTTTTGATATCTGTGTTCATAGTTTGTTTCTTTCCCAGGATTCGCTGATCTTTTTCCTGACAAATTTCATTAGAAATGCTTTCCTTTATTTTTTTATTGTCTTTATTATCTTCTTGTTCAGTGACAAATATCCTCATTGGAATAAACGAGTCAAATAGGTCAATTGGTTTCAACAATTTCCACACATATTCACATTCTGCAGAAATCCAGAAATAAGCTTCGGTAAGAGATAAAATTGTTTGACCTGTTAATGTATAAATCGTTCGTAATGCTGTATGTCTTGCCACCACCTTATTGAATGCTCTTTGGAGTTGATGAATTTTTAAACTTTTAATACTAAATTTCAAAATTTCGACAAAATTTAATTCACGTTCGATGTCTAACTGATGAAGGAAAATTAGTCGTTTTTGCGCTGCACTTAGCGGTATTTCAGCGCCGCTTCTAACGATCTTCGTCAACTTTTCGGTAAGAAGCTGAAAGTTTGTAGTTTTCTTGCTTTCAGGAATACTACTTCCTTGGATAGAGCTTTTCAGAATATAATCAGCCAAAGCACTAATATTAGGATGTCGATGAGCGCTTCCATAAGGTATCGAAAATTTTCCACTAAATTCGCTCTCCAAAACAAACTCCAACCTTGCTAATTTTAACGAATCAAAGCCAAGTGATATAAATGATGTTCGATTGTCGTTGCACGGCGCTTCAACTATGGCCTCTACTGCCTTACGAATTTTATTAATTATTGATAATCTATTTGCCTCGCTTGCAATAGATTTTGAGATCATTGTATCATCATAAAAAGCGCAATGATCCGAGATATTAGTTTTTGTCGAACTCTGAATTTCTTGTTTAATTCTTTTCATGTCATAGACATGAGATTCATGAAGATTATTGTCGTATCTTCCTAACTTTTCGCGAGTCTTTTCGTAAGCTTTATTTGCTCCTTCTTCTGGAAATCTTTTAATATTTTCCGAAAAACTGATCCCTTTAACATAACCACATTCAAATCCATCAAAACCATATAGTTTTACACTTATTTTGATAAATTTAGATTCTGCAATTGCAACCCATAATTGTCGAAAAATCGCTGCCGGTAGTGCAATTTGCTCAACTTCTTTCACTGATATTAGTAAACTGGTTTCGAAATGCACTTGCAAAGAGTACTTCAGAAAGGTCAAGATCTCACTATCCGGAACAATGTATTCATTGTCGTTACTAAAACTAAAACAAAGTACTGTCGTGAATTCTCCACCCTTTACTACTTCGTCATCTTTTCTTTTCCACACCGAAACATCTTGCAAAATCTTTGACTGCACTTTATCCAAATTATCAATTTTGAACATATTAACTAAAATTTTATCTAAGTTCTGGCATAATTTTGTCTGCCAGTAACGTATTTCCCCAGCATACCCTTGAATTGTACTGTTTCCAGATAAAACCTTAAGAAGTTCCAATTTATTCAGTCCAGCAGCTGATTCCAGCAATACTTTTCGACTTGGTTCTGGATCCATTCGTCCACTGTCAATTTTAACAGAATCAAGCACAAGCAGTAATGAATTATCCCCAAATCTTCTTCTGCTTTCGATGATTATTGGTAACAAAACTTGCTTCAAATCCATTTCAAAATCCTGTAAAGTAATCTTTGTCTGTAAAATAAGACTGAATTCATGCCCTGTGACCGATTGTGTATAACTAAAGTAATTAAAATGGAATTAATGAAAAATCAAAAAAAAATTTTTCTACTCATTTTTATTAAAATACACTTATAATATGACCGACCAGTTTGTTACTGTCTTTCATCTAACACCAATTATCAAATTATTTTTTCTTATTTTTTCTCCCACTACAATATTTGTTTAATATTATCAGTAACTATTCCCTTTTGATAATCTAACATCTAGAGAATTATTAAAAATGACATCCCTCTTTCCCAATTGCGCAGTTTCGCAATGATGGCAACTAATTGCTTAGATGAATTCTATTTTCTCTCACCATTTGATGATGATATCCGATTAGATCATATTTTGAAGTGAACTGGACCGAAACAACTTATAGGGAATGATAAGCGTCTTATGAGAAGAGTGAAGCATTGCATTACAGACTGACACTTTAAAGCGTAGAGATTAGTGTAATTAGGTCCAAAATAATAACTAATTTTGCAAGAATTATATTAGCTGTTTTTTTCTCTTTTAAATTTCTTCAACTATTATTAGAGCAAAATGTTGGTTATTTGAAGTTGCAATCACACAAAATTTTCATTTTTTTGTCTAAAAATACAATTAAAAAAAAATTTTTCCTTCCCAATACTTCATGGCCTGATTAATTCTAATTGAATTGCATGAAATTTTCGCAAAGTTGTTGAAAAGTTTCCTAATTTGTTCAGCAAAAAATTTAATGAAAAAACTATAACATCTGCTTGATAGTGAATGGGCAAACTGTTTAGATCTGCTTAATTTAAATGATAAAAGACTGATTATCAGATATAATGTGATATATCAAACACTGGAGAAAAAATTTCCCTTGAAACTTTTTTTTCAGATAGAGAAGTTAGGAATAATTGATGCAATTCAGATATTTCAATTATCCAACATTTCTTTTCGTCAGTGTGAAAAAGAAGGAATGATTTGTTTAAATGTTGTAAACTTTTTCGTCATACATTATTTTATTGATTCTCTTAAAATAATCGTTTTGAAATGAACTGTGTAAATCAAATTAAAATTACCATTAAGGCAATTCCAGAAAAACTGCTGAAGTCATTAATTTTTTCAATATTAGCATTCTTTAAATTCAAATGTAACATAAACCATAGTATTCATTATCTTACTAATATTCTATAGAGAACTTCAGAATAGTCTATTATTTCCTCTCTTATTTGCTTCCTTATTTATTTGTTGTTTACTTAAACTTAAAAAATTGGACTTAAAATGTCAGTTTTGGGAAAATCCCAAGATTTTGAGACGGACATTTTCTGAAATATTAGTCCAAAACATGAATTTATGTTTTAATGTGAAAGAAAATATCTCTCTGTGCATAACCAATTTATTTTATCTCTTAAACATAAACAGACAGATAATTCCAAGTAGTTAGAAGAAATTTGAATCCGCTGAATTCAAGCTATAGATCACAAATAAAAATTCATTACGAGCTTTCCGAAGTTTCGAATAATAGATTGTCGCAAAAACAAAGAATTTGATTACTTTCGAGTTTTTAAGATTTGACGAAATTTGAATTTCGGAATGTTTCTAAATAATAAGCTTAAAATGTAGAAAGTCTTATATCGGTTAAAGTTCTGTTCTATTAAAATACCGATCAATTTGATCCGATTCAATAAGGAAATGTATGGCAGTTTGAATCACTGATTCCCCATTTAGTGCAATTTCTTGAAATGTTGCAATCGTGTAATTGATCGTGAAGACTGGATTCAAATTTGGTGGTAGCATTATGTCGCCAATTCTGTATATAATCGATTCTGCTCCTGAATTGTCGAAACTTCCAATAATCAACGAGCAATTCAGAGTTGACAGAGCACTCTGAAAAGTTTTTCATCTATGAATTACAAATAATTACCATTCGCAGACGTCTCTCTTCGATATTTCGGTGCACTCTATAGCGATTAGAAATGTCCAATAATTTGGTTTCTCAAAACAATGAGGAGAAGGCTTTTGTGAGCAGAAGAAAGAAAGAAACTCTAGTAAGTAAATTTATTGTTTTGTTTACAAGTGTAGTAGTACAGTTATAGTTACTTTTCTTCCACAACGATAACCTTATTTTCAAGATTCTTCTGTCAATCATACCACCTTAATGATAGTAGTACTTCACTTGTTGACTATTTATTTTAAGTAAATACTTGGTTACTTTTAAGCAGATGCGAAGAATTCTTTCTTACTTGTTTGAGTCTAAAGTACGAAATACAAGGAAATGTTAAAGTAGCTCGTTGCTTCCAACAAATAGTGCCATCAGAGTATAAGCGAAGTGATTGTGCGCCATACGTCGCAACTGATTCGAAGATATTCGTGTCAGGCCTCCAAATTTTAATACCTTTCGGAATCTAAAACACGAAAATTACTTCATAAAACGCAATGACAGGTTTATTTAAGGTAAAAAACTAAAAAATTCCATTATGACTGCTATATCTGTGTAAAGAAATGGACGAATGTATAGTTCAAAATTCTTCATAATTTGAATTCTATTAGAAATAAAAGAAAAAGCGCTTGCGGTAGTAGATTTAATGCCAGAATATTTAAGACGGGAATCTCGCCATTTTTGGAATATTTCGCATGATAAAGAAACTGTATCAAATTGAACAATTATATGACGTATTGAAAAGCTTACTGTCACCTAAAACAATGATAATTAATATTATTTGAAAACGCTGCTGATTTTAACAATTACTGAAATGCACACAGCTCAAGTTGAGGCTCAGTTTTAGAAATTTCACTAAATTCAATGATTGACTCACTTAATGATTTAGCTTGGGCAACTGATACTTCTAATTAATTCCAACTTTTTGATGTCGTTGTTTATAAAGTCAAATATGGAAGTATTTGACTTTACAAATAAGAGTTGGACATTATCAAATCTTGACAGAGCGATATTTTATATGTAATTTAAGTGTGGAAAACGCACAGTAATGAATAATAATGAAATAGAAGTTAATTATTACAAAAATAAATAAATTAATAAACAGATAGCATAGAAAGGAAGCATGCAGACGAACATGCATACAAGCATGCATACCTCTACAGAACGATTATCAGCATGATCATAATTATATCCTAGAAGTAACTCCGAGAATTCGACCTGATTTGTGACCCGATTAATGACGAATGGAGTATCATTGCAAGAGCAACCATCTACCAGCAACAACAATAATGGTAGCATCTAAATAATCATTTTTAATTAAACACTGATCAGATATGCAAAGCTTTCGATTTCATTTGAAAAATTTGTGTGAACAACAAAACATGTAAAACATAACACAAATTTTTGAAACTGTTGGAATTTCCAAGATTTCTTAAATTTAAAGTCATATTTAGCACTAAAGATTTCTGTTTGATATTCCTTTATCCAAACCTTATTTTTATAAACTTTTTCATGAACAAATCACATTTTTATAAGCTGAAGCATAATAAAAGAAAGTAAAAAAAAAAACATAATAGAAAAGTAATTTATAAGAAAAATCACAATGCTTCAATTTGAACTAAATTGTATTCATTCACCAATAAACTAATTGTATTAAGAACAAAAATTCCAATATTAAAAAACATATAAAAATCCATACATTACTGCTGAAATCAAAATTCGATGAAGGCAATAAAGTTAAAAAATTTCGGAAATTTGCAGTAGTTTGAAATGAGAAATTCCTAAGCCTTTGAATTTAATTTCCTGAAATTGCAGCGCTAATGCTGGTTATGGATTTGCAAATGATACGATGCACTTCGATCATCCAAATAGAAAGCTGAAGGAGACACTCTGATATGAATTTCAGTTGTAACTAAAGAAATTTTCAAGTTCACTGACTTGCTAGCAAAGTTGTTGTCCACCAAATCTTCTGCATTCAAATATTTTTGTTTCATTAATTCTTCCTGGATTTTTCACCAAGGAATAGAATTAAGCAAATTCGATCATGCGATTTGAAATTTACGGTGATCACTGGATGACCTATCGCTCAGTTCAGTTCACTCGTAGTGGCTTAATCTTTTACAGGAACAGTGGACATATAGTTATGTATTATCTCATCAATGAGCCTTACATTAAATAGTTCTTAATTTCCAATTTTTATCGTAACTAATTTTGTGAACCATTTTTAAAATTAAATTTCATACGAGTCAATTGTACTTCATTAATAGAATCAATTTTTAGAACAATTTATTAAATGTTTCACCGCACTGACAGTCCGTTGTGCTCATTATGAATTGACAAATGCTGGACAGGAAAGCCATCACCTGTCCATGCTGTTTACATAACTCGGTAAATGAATACTACTACAAATTCATTCGAATGAATTTCTTCAAATTCTTAAAAGGAATTTCACGGAGAAATAATGTCCATCTTTCTTTCCAAAAAAAAAAAAAGAACCGATTCCCAATAATTGAAATCGATTCGAGCTGAAGGAGTGAATAAGGTAATGTCGGATTGATATTACCAGTTCATTTCATTTCAGGTAGATCGCATTAGGGCAAAAATAAGCAAAGGAATAACAAAAGCAAAGAGCAGTAGCAGTAGTCATTAGTTGATTGTTTTTGAACATTGAAAATGCCTGGCACATATATTATTCTTCGCTTCGGCCAAGAACATCCCACTGTTCCTTGGCTCCTATTTTAAGATATTTATTTGTTTCCAATTGGAATCAATATGGAGCGAAATTAACTTGCTTTGCAGTGACTAAAAGTGATCGTTTTCTCCTTCCCCGCCATTCCTGTATTCCTTAGCCAAAATTAATCCATAAAGCAAAGGAACTTACGCTCCAGACTGAGCAGATTGATTTCCCAGAGAACGAGAATAAGTCTAATATATCTAATATATCACCTGAATTGACTTTAAATTTATTTTGGACTTCATACCACATCTTTTTGTTATACATTTTTTGTCAATTTCTGATGAAAATATGACGGCGAGAAATTTTTCTCTCTGAAATTTTTATTTCCTTTTATTAGCTTTTTCTTACAGTGATGAAATTTAGTTCACTAGTGTGACTTTACCAACATCTGAAAATGGTATTTTACAAATATACAAACTGACAAACGAAACTCTTTTTGTACTAACCAAAAAAAAATTGCTGATTCTATGGAGTTCCAAAGGAAATACGCAAATCGCAGATGAAAAATCATTGGCCAAAGCTTTGAAGTCTTCAAGAATAGACAAATAGACAAAGGAAGAGGAAGCGATGTGATTTTATTGTTGCTTTGAAAGCTGTGCAAAGAGTTGAAGAATGGAAGGCCTATTTTAGACACTGAAAAAGGAAAAAGCTATTTGGATATTTTTGAGAAAAATTGGGGTTTTTTTTTTCTAAGGAAAAGATATATACCCATCAAAGTTTTGAAATATTAGACAAAAAATACTGCAGATTCTTCTAAATCTTGCACTTACCCTTATGCACACAAATGCATATTTAGGAAGGAAATATTATCATAAACGTCAGAAAATTTCAAAAAGAAGCACTGCATGCCGAAAGGAATGTTGTTTTCTTTACGACTTTTTTGTGAAATTTAATTTGATTTGAAACATAAATCATTAAATGGGAATTAAAAATCATTTACACAGCTATTAATAAGAACAAACAAATTGTTCTGGTGAAGTCATAGAAATCTCAAATTTCATTCAACTTATTAATAAATGTTTCAGATTTTATGGTCATAGCGTTAGTTTCACTAATTTAATGAAATATTAGAGATGCCAAAAATCAAAGCTAAAGACATTTAGGACCAGAAGTTGAAGTCATTTTGTAATTTCAGATGTGGAACGAATCAGTTCTCACATAGCTTTTATAGTTACGTAAAATACTGCAAGGACTGAGGTACAGTTTATAAAACTATGAAAACAATGAAAATTAATTGTTGTTAAGGTGAAATTTCCAGGTATATGGAATAATTTCATTAAAATATTTCGTCAATATTAGAAGCAACTCAAAATTCAACATGAAATCCATCATTTATCCATTTAGAAGTAACGACTAAGGATTAAAATATTAGAAGAATTTTTCTTTAGTAAGATTAATCAAAGCTATTAAATTTTCATCTATTCAATAATAAATTTATAAAGTATCTCTGTCTCCTCTGATCATTATTAATAATGATATGATTAATAAAAATTCAGGCCAATTCCGGCGGTAATTTTCATTAGAAGTAAGCTCGAAAATACTTCTGAAATAGGTTTAAATCAATTTAATTTAATTTCTCTTCACAAGTCTATATTTTCATCTGGTAAATCGTAAAGGATTTTTTGAAACATCAAGTCTATCCGTTTGGACAATATCAGAAGCAAAGTCATATTTTATCAGTTTTGGCTAGATGTGCAATATGATTTAAAAATGAACAAGAAGCGATTCATTAATAAGCTTTGACGACGTGGCTCTTAGCAAGAAAGGAATTTTGCTCGAGTTGAGCCTTCTTCTGATTCGAATTAGTTAAAATTAGCTTTTCAATTATTTAAATTCGATCTTGTGAAAGGAAGCAAAGCATTCATGAGCATTGCATTAGAATTGAAAGTTTTTCATTAGCATTTTTAAAACTAACCATATATTTGTTTGGAGCTATAGCTTATCCCTGAGGTTTCTTTGCTCAAATCTCTTAACGCTATTTGATTTTGATGATTAAATTAATTTAATTTCTTATTTAAGTATTTTAATTTGATAGCACTTTAAAAAGCAGCTAAAAAATTACGAATTAATTAAAAATTACTTTTCTGCATTTCAGCTGAAGTTCATGAATAATTTGAAATATTTTCTCAAAAAAATTCAAGAATTTGCAGAATGCTGCAGACAGGAATCATTTCTTTATATAGCTTAATTGCAAATGTGAGCTCTCTGAAGAATCCATAAAAATGGTATAGAGGTCAGAAATATTTAAATTAATTTTAAGAACGTTTCTCAGCGATATCAGAATTTCGTGTTTATCTGATGCTTCCTGCACTTTCTCTGCTTTTGGAGAATAAGCTTTTTAAATTTAATTAAGTTAGTTTCTGTTTAGAAGATAATTGCATTTCGAAGTTTCTATCAGCACTATCAAAAAAAGTTCTAAGTTGTGCTACACATTCAAGTAAACTGGAAATATTTCTGCACTACAAATGTTTCCCTTATTCAAATTTTAAGTGCTATTTGCGATTCAAATTCTATCTGTTTAAATATCATTAAAAATATTTAACTTTTTTCGAATCCGACAGAAAATTGATTAATGATTAAAGAGGTAATGTTCCATCAAAAATCATTTAATAATTCCAAAGAATGAAATTGAAATAACACTTAAAACAATGTTCTAGGAATTTCCAACTTTTAGCAAAAAAATCCTATCCAGTCTTCCAGAATTCAAATTTCGGTTTTGAAAAAAAAAAAAAAGAAGTAGTATCGGCTTTAATCGAAACAGATGTGGAAAACAGTGACCTAATTTCATTTGTGAATATTTAGCTTGACACGACTTTTAACAAGTAACACGCAATAAATGATTTTTTTTATACTTCAAATTTTGTCTTTCCTTTCGAAACTTTTGTATGTTCTGGAAGAATGGCGAATGCTGCGAATACGCTGAATAGTGCTGCATAATATTAAATAATTTGTTGTTGAAATTTATATTTCAATGTTTTTGGAATGACATATGACAAATTAGGAAGGAAATATAATGAAGTTTGGCCAAGACTATACATATACATGCAGTATCATTTAGCAGGGAAAGATAGTAGGAATGGGCCAATTTTCAATCAGTTCTTTGGACTTCTATTTTCAGAAAAAAATTAAAGGAATGCACGAAGGTTTCTCTCTCTCTCTCTCTCTCTCTCTCGAGGCTATTGACTGTACAAATTATTCAAATTGGGATATTATAATATCAATAATGCGATTTTACTTGACAACAGTGACACAAACTGAAGTGCGTTTATAGTTTTCCATGTTCTAAGTTACTGGCAAAATGTGCTTATGAATGAGTCCTCGAAATTCACATAAATCATTTTTTCTTGCAGGTCAACAATATCATAAGAAATAGTACTCGATTATATATTTACTCAGTCAACTTCGCCTAAAGAAATTCTAAATTGAACATAAACATATTTCATCGCAATATATCCATAATAGTTGAAGGAGCGGAAAAAACAATAAAGAAATGATTCATAAAATGCGACAAAATGGTCGACAATCCGAAAACGTTAAGGTTAGAGGTCATAAGAATATATGGGAGATTGATAACTTATTATGATATCATTGAAATGATGCATAATCAATTAAAGATATCAAAATAATAGAACAAATTTTTTATTGATATATACATAACGTTTTTTTTTCACAATAATGTACGCGTCGACGATGTGGATGCTCGGCGTTCTTGTCGTAGTTGGCTTGGAAACTGAAGATTATCTCCTCCGAAATATTTTTTTTGCGTTTTTTTCTCAAATTTTTCCTTATTTTTCAAAATCTTTCATTACTTTTACAGCTGGCTTTTACCCTATAAAAAAAGTTAACAAACTCACCAAAAGAGCGCCTTCCTTTAATGCAGTATATCTGTCAGGAATAGATCGACTAAATGGCGGAGATGCACAGAAATGATTCACCGTCTAAAAATCATGAAATCACTTATTAGAATTCCATGCTCTAACTACAATTGTTTGAGTAGAACTTTAAGCGAGGCTTTGGCCTAGGCCCTAAGCCAGCTTTTATGTGTTTGCAACCTTATTTCCATGTCAGATATTCAGCGTCAATTTACACATTGGGAACATAAACGAATCAATAAAGAGTTACGTCCCAGAGCTTTGAAAATTTTTCATACAAAAAGCATAGATTTACTGAACCGATGAAGTAGTGATTATTTCGAATACCGAAGAGAGAGAGAGAGAAGAAAAAAGGAAAAAGTTTGCTCAAAACTTCATGAATTTTATAATTTCAAAAAAAAAATGAATTTCTAATTACTTGGCATTTTTTCGAACGCACTGCGCTGTTATCATTAAAATAATCAAATTTATGACCGTTTAACAGAAATATATTCTGTAAGTTGATGAGAATTAAGATAAAACCGTCTATTAGTATTAGTCACAAAAAGACTTAAATTTGTAGAACTATCATAATTGTCAATAGTCAGTAATAAATGACGAAAGTTAGTATTAAAATATGAATTTGTGAACTAATTAATGATGGTGCAATTACTTTCTCAGCCATATGTTTGTTTAATTAGGTGAATGACTTACGGTAGAAGGTGTGATAATCGATTCATCATCAAGCATACTTCGAGATTCCTCCAATTTTCTCAATGCTTTCTGTATGTCATCGTCGTCATAAATCCCCACAGTAGTAATCAAATCAAAATCTTCCCTCTCATCACAGTTATTAAAATCACTTATCGATTTCGCTGGCGGAGTAGCATTTCTAAAATATTCAAATTGGAAATCGAGTTTTATTTTAATTTGAAAAAACTTAAATCTGTTTTTTATCATTGTTATAAAAAAAATTATCAAAAATTTAATTTAATAAACTAATATAACAAAGAAAAAAATGAACTCCGAATAATAATGAAATTTTTGATGGCCATTTGTTGTTGCTTCGACCGGAACATATATCGGATCCAGCATTTTGATTCGAGAAGCCTGTAAAAATGAAGTCATTGCTAAATGAATTTGGTCAGTTATCTATTCATGTTTCTATTATTCATTATTTATTCTAGTTTGTTTTATTTCAAAATTAAGCAATTATTTTTTAAGCGGTTTGCATGTGTTATTCCAGCAAAAATAGCTTCCATCTGAAGATGACTTATTGCTTCGAGACATTTACGCATAAAGAATTAATTGTGTATATTGAGAAATAACTGCTGAGAATGTGTATATGAGCAAAAACAAGTAGGTAAGATATACATCTTCAACAGTTGTTTTTATTTCAGAATGCTTCCGATATCAGCATTTCATCTCTTCTCATCAATTCGATTATTTAAAAATATCAGAAAAAAGCTTGCAAGCAAAATAGAAGTGTAAAACGAAAGCTATATTACAAAATACCTTCTCTCTAGAATTTTGGAAAGCGAAGTTGGTTTCATTTAAGACTCAACAATACCAAATAATATTCACATCAGTTTTTTTTCCGCTCAGTATTATCGTACTATATTTTAATTAATTAAAAACAGTGAAATATTCTCGAGTAACGGAGTATTCAGCAATAGACTCTACAAGTTAAATCTAGGAAGAAATCAACTGTAAATTGCAAAAAAATGTACAAAAAATATTACGGTGAGTAATTCCCCCGGCTCAGCACCACTGGCAAATACCATAACCGCATGGGCATATCGCGGTCTCTCGATGATTAATTCCGTAGATTCTTCATTCAACTGATCCATCATCGTATCCAAACGTGCTTCAAAAGCACGTAATTCCATATCAGCCATATCACTGTAATAATACTTAATAAATTACAAGCAAGGTACAAAGGTAAATTGATGTATCTGCTAATGAAAGAGAAATTGACAATTGTTTGTTGGGCACTGATGATAATCGATCGAAAGATGTCAAATATTACGGCATTCCATCTGTTTCACTTATTCCATAATTGCTACGTAATTAAAAATATTTTTTATCCTCAAATTTGCTAAAATTATTATATGTCATATTATTTCTCAATAAACAGAAACATTGGCATTACATTTAACAGCAATAAAAGTTTGAAGGATTTTGACTAGAAATGCAAATAAAATTTTTCAGATCCTGCAGAAAAATATGAAATTTATTACAATGAATTGATTAAGTAGCAAAAAATAGGTCACTGACAGTTTACACTTTTTAAAGAGTGCTTGATGACAACAATTTTGGAAGAAAATCAGAACAGAAAATAATAAATAGTGATGAAAAATTTGAAAAAAAAGAAAAAATTTGCTATTCTTCTTGAATAATATCCATTATTGATTCAATTTGTGCACAAATTATATTTTCCTTTACAACAAAAATCGATCTTAAGTACTTATTGAAGAGTTTACTTTTCAATAAAACGCGTAAATATTTGCATACGATAAATTACAAAATTATTTTATCAATTAGCCATCAAATAATCTTCGCGCTTAGCTATAAATTTGCTGAATTTCAATGAAATTACAAATTACACGTGGCTCACATACGATCTATCCATCGAATGAGTTACGATGACTTACAAGAATTATATATGGGAAGAAGGTGACAGCAGTACTCATATTACACTTTCTCGTATTACAAAAAAAAGAAAAGACAAATACAAAACAGAAAGAATAGAATTAATAGTAATGTAAAGCAAATATTGAAATTCTATGGTTGATTGATTACTTATTTAAAAAACAATGAACTTCAGTGGGATGATCAGCTGTGCAAATATTTATACCGTAATATTTCACTTCGCATAATACATACCACTTCAGAGATTGCTGTTCATTGTTTCGACAATTATTCATCACTTCCAGCTACCAGTTCAAATATCTTGAATCTTTTTGTCATCCATCTGTCATCATTCGTATTCTCTTCCATTTCTCCTTTCTCCTCACATCTTCTAATCAAATTAATATTGCACATATTAGCAAGAAGTTTCTCTAAAGATTTAGATACATTTTTCTTAGTAATGAATATATGAAATCAAAATTGGCTTATTCAGCTCTGATAGAATAAGTCCTATGCATTTATGAAGTGATTCACTTTTTTGTTGAATATTTCAGAAACAGTATTGATAAGTAGTGTCTTGTGGCGACAATTAAATACAACATCGATTCACTTTACTAACAGTGTTTTTCTAAAAATATCTGAGAAATTCAACAAAATGTGTTTTTCTAAAAAATATCTGAGATTCAATTTGCTACTCTAAAAATTTTACAGAACCTCAAATTTCAAGCGAATCTTAAATTTATTTTTCCAAATGTAAATATAAAATTAATTCCTCAACGTGACTTAAGTTATTCTATCCATAATAATTCTGGAAGTTAATTACGTACTTTTTAACTAATGCTTTTTGATTTGAAAAAGGAAAAATAGTTGACATTTTCTGTAGAATCCATAAACCAATAAGATTTTAAAAAGTCAACTACATTTTTGTGATACCAAAACAGCAGGGAAAAATTTTTAAATAGCTTACACCTTTTACATGCCATAACTATAATTTTTAAGAACATTCTTTCAATTAGCCAAATTAATCGTCGATGATAAAAATGGCTTTTTTTTATCCTAAACTTGCTGGTTTTTTGTTGCTTTTTTGCCATTCTTAAAGTTTGTGGAAAAACCAACTTCTTATTTCAAGGGAATACTCCCATCGATTGTCTTTGAGAGTGACAAGAATCTAAGATGGATGAGGAAAAGGAGGATCAAGACGAGGTTATAGATGTTACAGTTGTGCCTTTACATTTCAGTTGAAGCACATAACAACTCGGAAAAAAATGAACACAAAACGTAAAGCGTAAATTATGTTTTCTTTAAATATTCTTTGCAATGATATAATGATTTGACATTTGTATTTTCGATGTCCTTCAGTTAAGGCAAGCTAATTCTGAAGGTTTATAGTTTGGATGATGCATGTCCCTCACAAATGCACAAACCGAAAAATTATCTTAGTGACAGGAAAACAGTTCAGAGGTCATGGCTGAGCATCACATTGTAGCTTAGTGCAAAAAATGGGAACTTATCAAAACTCGTAACTAAGATTTCTTACTTTTTCAGAAAATTCATCCAGAATTTGAACAATGAGGAAAATATATGAGAAATCATTTATATCAGTGAGAAGTGATACTTGAAATCACAATTGATATCAATTAAACGTATGGGATGGATGATAAATCTATCTATGAATGTCTCAAGTTATAGGTGTTCTTAATATTTTCTTAGCTTTCTTCTTAATTACATCGAGATGGCTAAGAAAGAAAATATGCATCAGTTCAATGTTATGCACTCAAACAGTGAGGTATTTAGGTCAAATATTTAAGTAATAAGATATCTTTCAAAATAAGCTGGTAAACTTCTGTCCAAACCGATGTTTCAATAATATGGTATATTTTAATTTCTTCTTTTTAACTGTAAGGAGATAAAGAGGTTTTTAAAGGGAGACAAAATATGAAGAGAAAGAAGAGAGTCCTTCTTAATTATAAAGAGATAGATAAGAACACCTATAACTTGAGACATTCATAGATAGATTTATCATCCATCCCATACGTTTAATTGATATCAGTTGTGACTTCAAGTATCACTTCTCACTGATATAAATGATTTCTCATATATTTTCCTCATTGTTCAAATTCTGGATGAATTTTCTGAAAAAGTAAGAAATCTTAGTTACGAGTTTTGATAAGTTCCCATTTTTTGCACTAAGCTACAATGTGATGCTCAGCCATGACCTCTGAACTGTTTTCCTGTCACTAAGATAATTTTTCGGTTTGTGCATTTGTGAGGGACATGCATCATCCAAACTATAAACCTTCAGAATTAGCTTGCCTTAACTGAAGGACATCGAAAATGCAAATGTCAAATGATTCATTATATCATTGCAAAGAATATTTAAAGAAAACATAATTTACGCTTTACGTTTTGTGTTCATTTTTTTCCGAGTTGTTATGTGCTTCAACTGAAATGTAAAGGCACAACTGTAACATCTATAACCTCGTCTTGATCCTCCTTTTCCTCATCCATCTTAGATTCTTGTCACTCTCAAAGACAATCGATGGGAGTATTCCCTTGAAATAAGAAGTTGGTTTTTCCACAAACTTTAAGAATGGCAAAAAAGCAACAAAAAACCAGCAAGTTTAGGATAAAAAAAGCCATTTCGACTAATTTGGCTAATTGAAAGAATGTTCTTAAAAGTGACTTTCCAAATAGCATCAAAAAAAGACTGATTAGGAAGAGAAAATAATTATAACTTGAATATATATATAACTTGAAAGCAGATCAAATGATAATACCTTGTAATGGTATCTTACCGAGTAGTATTTTAAAGTGATAAATTCCCAGATGTGATTTTTTTTTCGTATTGTCATTCAATAATTATAAGTCCTTATTTTATCAAGAAGGATGAAAAGCATTTCTAGAGTTTTCCAAGTTAGAATACATCAGCGGAACTATTGTATATTGTATATCAGAAATCAAGCAGTAAGAATTATCGATAAACAAATTAGGAGTTGGTAAAGCTGATTTTATAAGCAATTAGCATTATAACCTTTTTTGGGAGAATTAAATAACATAACATGAAACTCGCACTAAAGCAAGAATTTCAGGTGATCATAGTAATGAAGAGGTGACAGAGAATAATAAAGAGTGGAGAAGGTACTTGTCCCAAATGTTGGATGCTTGCAAAGTAAATACCAAGAAATCTCAGTCTATTGAATGAGATAAGTAAAACTGTGCATCGAAATAAGATATTTCAAATTCATTCAAAATTTCTTTATCTTTCATCCAACACAATTACAATTGAAAAAAGGGTTTATTTAAGCAATTTTCCAGTCTATGACAAAAGAATTGTGACAAAATGAATGAAAATCAACAAAACTGTTTACAAAACTGCTATAATGAAGCATATCTTGTTGAAAATTTCTTCGTTAGTTATGGAGACAATTTAATAAATGGAGAAAATTAAAAAAATTCATTCCTTTTTTCTGTCCTTCCAAATATTAAACTATTAAATCTTCTTATGGTAACAAAGATAATGAACTTTCTAGCATTTTTCATGGCCATTGTAATACAATCACTTGTCACACACTGGTAACTAATCAGTTAGTCAATAAAGTCGTAATGGAAAAATAATCAAAAGCCAAAGGGCAAAAAAATTTAACAGAACGTACTTTATGTCGGCTTCTTTAAATATTTGAAGTAACGTGACATGCACCATATTCACTTTCGGATTTTTTAAAGAGTCTGCAACAAAAACTCGTTTTTAACACTTCTTTTTACAAATTACGTTTGTGCATACTGCAGAAAATTAAATAAACATTTCGATTGAAATTGAGATTATAAAAAATAAACACGAATAATAGAAAAGAATAAAGAAAGTAGCAAAATCCATAGCAATTATTTATTCGATTCATTTAATCAACCGCTAAATAGTTAATTTAATAAACATAAGAGAGAGAAGGAAGAAATTTTTTGAATCGGAAACCAACTGACAAATCATTTCTTTTACAGTGATGACGTAAGCAAATTTGATCGAATATTTCAATAAAAAGTAAAGTGTGAAATAAGAATTACTATGATAATTGTTGTTTACGTTTGTCACCCAAATTCAGCTACGACTTACCTTCGTTTCATTGAAGATAAACTTGTCTGTCAGATTAATCCTGTAAGTAAGGCAGCTTACGCTAATGAATGAAACTCTCAGTCAAAATCTTTGTTATTCATATGATGTTTGTGCACTCAGTTGGGAACGAAAATGAAAATGGCACTTAATTTTAGTTTTTTTTTTGCTTTAATGAATTATTTCATTAAAATTCCATATAGAAAATTATATTTGCATTGTATTATTTAATTATATTAATATGCTCGAAGTTTAAATGCTTGAAATTAATTATGGTCCAAAATTTCGAATGTCATAATTTCATTTTGTCTTTCATTGTGACTCTCTTTTATTCTGATCGCAATATATCAGAATCTTTACACATGATTCATTATAATAAGAAAATGTGTCAATTTGAAACAATTAGTTATAAAAAAGAAATTCTGGATAATTTTACTTTTTTATCGATCTTTCATTCGGTTCACACTTCCTATTTTCCTAAAAAGAAAAAAAGTTCATAATTTTGAGAAAAATGTACAAATATTTATTTTTAACTTCCAATAGAAGAATATTAAAAGTAGGATATTTGTTTATCAGTTTAAACTAGTGCCTTCGAATGTTTTCCAATTTTCAAAAAAGCAGAACAGAATCACTTCAGTTTATTCAAACAACTTTTGTAACAAATAAAACTGGAGACGATAAGTAATGGTACTAGATTATTAAGGAAGTAATGAACATAAAATTGCTTATTTAGATGAAGAACAAGGATAAAAAAGGAAGAAAAAAGCAGAGGAGAATTAATAACAAAAAAAAAAAAAAAAATGATGTATAAGTTGGCCTAATGCAAGAATATGAGAATTTCTATTATTATTATTTACGAATCATAATTTCTTATTCAAGATTCCATGCTTCGAATGTTACTGCATGCTCCATTACACAAGTAGAAGTAAGTGAAACTTTTTGTACTGAAGCAATCGACCATATCATTTCGATATTTCAGAGCAATGTTGAAGATAAAATAAAAATAGTTGACTGATAAAGGCAAAAATTTTGTTCCCAAAGCGCTAAAGAAAGGAAAACGAAGAACGCAACGAAATAATAGTCAATTTAAAAGTTGATATACACACAGATGCATGCATGCATGCATACATACATACCAAAATGCATGCAGTAAGTCTTTTTCCCTTTACGACAGTAATTCTGAATGACTTTCACTATTTTATTGTTTCGATGTTCTACAAATGACTATTTACTCATCTACTGACTTTTTGAAGACTTCGTACAATTAATAATTAATTGCGTTAAATGGTTTATTTACAATTTCTGTCTATTTTGTAACAATCTCAGCCATTCTATATTAATCAAACCAGTAATTGAATGCGAAAAATAAATACAGTGAACGCTATGACAATAATCATCAATAATAATGATAATTAACAATAATAATTATTAGCAGTAATAATAATAATAATCCTACATACATACCAAAATGCATGTAATAAGTCTTTTCCCCAAGTAATTATTATTTGTGGCTAAAGAAGTAGTTTTAGTAAACACTAAAAAGATTTTTGAAATAATGAAGCACTTTCATATAAATCATCCGGCGTATGCAACGAAGAAAAAGCAGACGGCAAATGCGCATGTTTCAAGATGAAAAAGCAGGTCGAGAATGACGAATCAAGAATCGAGAATGGTACTGATGTAAGAAATCTTGTTGATAGGAACTCATTATGACAAAGAATTAAAAGCAAGAAACGATGGGTATGTCGCAAGAGAAATGACATTGTGAATTGAATTCGTTCAGAATTTAACCGACTGAAAGAGTGAACGATAAAATTCCTCCCTGTCCCCTCCCCTTACCTCATCCATAGCGCAAACTTCAAATGTTCATTTTCCCATACTGAGAGACATTGAATACTGTTTAATGTTCAAGAAATTGGGTTAGGAAATTTGCTCATTCCCGAAGAATTTGTTTTTAATGCGGGAATAGACTTACGCACTGAATTGGAAAAAAATGTTTCAAAACATTTGAATAGTTTTCTTAACTTAGACATCAGAAACGATGTGCAGTCGATCATTATAAAGAATCCATCAAAGAGATAAATAACAAAAACTGTTCACAGATGACCAATGCATTGACAAAGCACTGAGTTGAGTCAATCTTCATTTCCACTTACAAACGATCGAAAAGGAAAAGTGCAAGGAAAAATTCTTCCCTTGTGAATATTCTATGAGAAATATGAAAGCTGCTAACAACAGCCAACTTTTCTAAGATATTTGCTGAAGATAGTAAAAAAGAAACTTTATTTGGTTTAATTTTACTTTCTTCCATTGTAGTTATAGAAATTGAGTAAAACTAAGTAAAATTAACAATTAATACAAAAAAAAAAATCCAATTTCAGGTCAAGAGCATTGATGTAATTGTAAATAGTAAGAAGGGAAAGAAGAAGAAAGATGTAATTGCTATTGAAATGATAGATGGATGTGATAAATGGTTGAGTGGTTATATTTATATGATTACAACAGCTAAGGATGCCAATGGTATGTCATTAGAAGGCCATTCTTCCATGCTTTTCTCATTATTGTTATTCGCAATAGAAAAGATATTACAATAATAAATCGAATAGGTGACACCAAATCGAGATTTAACTGGTCTAATTTGTCTTGCATGTAAGAGATCTGAAAATTTGAAAAGAAACAAAAATTGGATTTTGAATTCATATATTACTAATAAGATTTGAAAAATCGTAAGAAAGAAATCCATTGAAAATGAAAAAACAGCAACTGAAAAAAACCATAATAAAGTTAAGAGAATTAAGTGAAGTAGAACAAAATTATATATTTAATTATATATATATATATATATAAAATTATATATTTAACATTCCTAAGTAACAAGGAAACGAGATAAGCAAGAAGGTATAATCAAAGATTATTTTTCGATATTCTACGATAAAAAAAAAAAAAACATAGAATGAACTGATTTATGCAGAATTTGTATTTTATTCTTTCCTGTTGAAATTTATAGACGCTAAAATTCAGGAGTAAACGAGTAATACTTGTGAAGTGTAGCAGAGCAGACGACACTGGGAAGTAATCACTTTGGCAAGTGATTATTTTATAACAGCTAACATATGATATGACATCCTTTTTGGACACCAACCAATAATAGGCAAGGTCGATGGTGTTATTCTGCATTTTTCAATTAACATTTTGTACATGCCGAACTGAAATTCGCTTGAAATTATTATAAATTAGCAAATATTTCTATCATACTGAACGAAACGTTGGAACGGTCGTTTCTAGCATTAATATTTAATATCAAAATTTAAACTTAGATTCTTAATGTTGCCATTGCAAAAAGTCAGAGAGGTCAAAAATAAAAATGACATTCGAATTCACTGGAAGTGACAATAACGGGTACATAATAAAATTCTGATTTCTTACAGAATCAAAAAAAGAAGAAAAAAACTAAACAGAAATGTAAACACATTCCAATGGACACTCTAATATTAGAGATGTCTCACAAATAGGAAAAAAGTACCGTAAAAGATACACTACTTATTAAAAAGAGAAAGACAGAGTGTATGATGACAATAATAAGATGAAATTTATATTCTTTTGAATTAAATCAACAACAATTCAGGTTAATAACTTAGGTTAAGATTCATATTGATAAGTTTGAAGTGATAGGTAATAAGATAAGGGGTGATAAGCGGTATGCAACATTATGAGCATTGTTGCGTAAAGTATGACAGAAAGTAATTGAAATAGTTTAGTAGTAGGGTAATAATTGCCATTCTTGTTACCTGAATATTTCATCTAATTCAGACTGTCTCGACAGTAAATGGAATGCTGAATGAGTTTGGATCTAGTCTTAGCCTCAGGTATTTTTGGACACCCTGATGTGTCATCTGATGAACAATTGTATTGCTAGTCATGGACCACTCCATTTGAAGGTATTGCTCTGAGACAAAGCAGTACACTGAAAATTTCTGTATATTAAATATTATAACCCTATTAAGTAATTACAAAGTTTGTCATTATGAATTTGAAAATTTTGAATTTAATTTATATTAGCGTTTTTCATCGGTTTTTGGAGAAAAAAAAAAAAATAAGATATTTAGTATATTGGCAGGAAGAATTAACAATATCGATAAGCTGTTAATGCGAAGAATACTTAGAAATGAAATCAATAATAACTCCGACTAAAATAATCACGATCCGACTTTTTTTCAACTATAATTTCACGCTTTTTTCATACCTGCGGAAAAAACTATTATTAGTAGCATTCTTACTCAGAAAACCGGTATTAAATTTCTCCTGCTCAGATAACCGGTAATTAAAAAACTTCATTTAACCCAACCAATCTGTGCTTATAGAAATACAAGAAAATGGTCCGTCCAGTCATTACTACTTTTGAGATGATTTGTTCATCAATTACTTCAATAACTTGGCAATTTTTAATTTTCTTCTCAAGTTGCATTGCTTTGAATGCAACTTTTAGGATTTACTTTTTCCATTAATTGCAAAAGGAAAAGGAAGATATTAACAAAGGAAGACAATAGATATCATCAAATAAAAGTGAACAATTAAGTTCGAAGAGATCTAGTGTCAGTTGAGCAGATGCAATTCAATGAATTCGTAAACAGTCATTTCATTAACGAAGCAAATAAATTAAACATAATAGAAGTAGGAGAAATGTTTGAGTAATACATTGCAGTCAACTGAATAACAATTTTTCCTAATGTTAATAACAGTTGCAACTCTAACTCTAATTAAGTAAAGACTTAATGACAAATAAACTTAGTCTCACAGACTGGAAAACGATGAAAGACGTCCACAAAGGAAGAATGAGGTAGTAGTAACAGCTGCATATTTTAGTTACTTTCATTCTTCAGTTCATGCAGAAGAATGCAACCTTTCCTTCTAAACGAAACATTTTAATAACAATTCTACTGGAAATATGTCCTTTGAAAGTTTTGAAAAGATTAAAAAAAATGATTGTAGAAGCACTAAAGCGCTTAAATAAACTTTAACCATGATTTTCTAACCATCAATTTTTTTATAGCCTTTATCAAGTATTTCAAAAAATTATATCGTTTAATCCTTGAAAATTGAAAAATGCTGAATAGTAAAGCACTGAAGCCACCAAAACGGAAGAAAGAGATCAGCATGTTTATAAAGATTTTTTTTTTTATATCAATTTTGTTTTCCATCATGAGTGTCTCGAGAAAATTAAATTTAGGAACCAGTTAACGGTAAAAAATAGCCTGATTTTAGTGTCCACAACCGACTTTTTTACTAACTGCGCACTTCTCCGTGCCATAAATTCTTTTCCTTCATGTATGTATGATAAGCACAATGTACAAACAAATTCCACACGTTTTTTTTTTCTCAAATAAAACAAAGTTTCCACATATTTTCTTGATGATACAAACAAATCGCTACAGAGCTTGAATAAGTTGCAATAAAAAGATATTGCAGTGCAGCTGCAAAAAGAACGTATATTTTCAAAAAATTTTTATTGTTGCATTGCGGGAAACAAAAGAATATGTAATCAATGCAGCATGCAAAATACTAGTATATGACATATGCAACAAACGTTTTTATTCCAAAAGACACGTCATTTATTCTATGACTGAAGCGTTCGGTTGATTAATAAAATTTAAAACAGTACATCTTAAATTATGAAGCTGAAACTGCTTGAGACGAAAGAATTTTGTGGATATACGATAATTTTTTGGACTGCAATCAAAAAATAGAAAGATTAGCTTTGAAAAGACTCTTCGCTCACATTACTACTTAATTCAGTGCGATAAAAATCAACAATACTCGCTCCATGGCCAGTAACGTATTCATGAACTGTTTGTGAAGGATTCAACATGAACGACTGCCTTAATAGCTGAGTTTCATTTTCATCGATATGCGTAACCTGGGATGAAAAAAAAATCACAATAAATTTGCAACTATAAAACATCGACAAAAACCACTTCATTAAATTATTAAAATAGTTCTCCTTGTACATGATTTTTGTTATTTTGTTCACTTTTTTGCTATTACCATAAATTTCAGTCATCGGTACTGCTTCATATTTAGATTTATGCTTTGAGTACTTTTTATTTAAAAAATATAAATATGTAAATTTCATGCTGTCTCAACAGTGCAGCCGCCTAAATTCAGTAACAACAAATAAATGGAACTATAAAAACGTTTTTTAATTAAATTAGCTGTTTTGAAATCCAAAACATACGAGCAAAAATTTTAAAACTCATTCAATTAATTCCCCATCATTCCTCAGTTTTTCTTAAGTTACAAAGTCAGATCCTCATCACCAACCAACCTCTCCGTTATAAAATGCGTTGATTTCGTCATCCTGAGATACCTCATCTTTTACAGATGTTTTCTTTACAGGCAACGGTGTACCCAGTGTTAAAGATCTGGAATATATTTGCAATCATAAAATTTCCTACAAGAATAATATTAGTAACCGGGCAACTTGGTCCTGAAAAGCATGATAGTAAAGAGAAGCAAAAACCTACTATATTTAAATTAAGCTAGAGTTCAGATTCCAACGTTCAAACTCGAAATCAGCATTAGTGTTCGTATTCATACAACAATTTTATGGACATGATACAGTGTAATTTCAATCGTGATGGTAATAAAATGATTTACCTCATCCCTACAACGTGTTGACATAATTGAAATCCCAGCTTTTCTGTTGGGAAATCAGTTTTGTTCGATCCTTTCAGACCAACAACCGATACATATCTTCCCATGTACACTCTGTCGGTACCTTCTTAATAAAAAACTGTTTACTAATCAATATGTTCGTGATGTTTTAATGAAGTCAGAAAAAAAGATCAAACCTTTGGGATGTGCATAGCCAAAAAGTTGAACATTAGGTGGTGCCAATATTAGCTGCGCTCTTGAAAGGGTTATATTCTCACCAAGTCTACCGATTGCTTCAGTAATCAAATCTTTCACTAGCATACCATTTTCTGATGTTTTAAGAGAATTAATATCTGCAATAAGTTTTGTAAGAAAATCAGCAGTAAAATTATGATTCTATAAAGAATGAAAGCATTTAATAAGTACTCAAAAAGCATGAACAGAAAATCCTACGAAAGTTTAGCTTAAATTTCCAAATCTAGCAAAATGTAACGCAAAGTTTTAAATAAATACAACAGAAACACAGCAAAATTTAGAGTAATAGCTAACGGATCAACTACAAGTAAACAATATTCTCATGAGTTATCAATCGAAAGAACACAACAATCGCACATAACTCTTTAAACAAAAGAAAAGATAATACTAAATATTCGTGACTAAGAACTGTTATTAACTTGAATTCAATAACTCAAAACCATGAGTACTCGTTCCATCCCGGTCAGCAGCATGCAAAACCGCTTTAGTCACATCTTCAACCTAAAAATTGTTTCTTAAAAATAGCTGAAAACCATAAACATATCAATAATCCCGTAAACATAAAAGCAACAACAGTAAAAGTGGTGATTTCAAAATGAGAAACTTCGCTATGAAAAAAAACTGGCTTGCAATACCGATCTTTAAATTTCCATAAGGATTTTTAGTAAAGTGATTCACTACAAAATTGTATAAAATATTAGATTCTACCAATCGTTTAAAATCCTCATTTCTAGAGACGAAATCCGTCTCACAGTTCAATTCAACGATAGCTGCTTTATTGCCCTTTGTCATCACTGATACAATACCTTGTCTTGTTGGTCTATCACCAAGTCTGGAAAAGAACACAAATTTCTGACGTATCAAACTACAAAAACTACTCGAAACACACACACATATACAAGATCACTAAAAATTACTTTGCAGCTTTCTCCCAGCCCTCTTCTATAGCCCTTTTTTTCAACCATTTGATAGCCTCATCCAGATTATCTGGTCCAAATTCATTCAGTGCTTTGCGGCAATTTACATAGCTGTATCCAGTTTTTCTTCGTAATTCTTTTAATGCCTGAAAGAAACACATATAAACAATCATTCATAGGCACTGGAAAAATGGATCGAGAAATTATAAGGAATAACTCGATCGTGATCTTCGGGAAGCACTGCGAATCTGTGGATAATTTTGAATTTGGCTTAAGCATAGTCTGGGATTTTAATGAAACTGATGTTGCGCTGGACGATGCTAAGCATTTTAATATTTTGGAGTAGCATAAAATACTACAATATTACCTCTTTGGTAGAACCGGAGGGCAGTGCAACAACGTTAGCCGAACACAATCGATTAAAACTTTTTCTTACCACTGATCGAATTACTTGTCGTGACACAATCATCAAATCCCTTCAAAATGAAAAATGAAGCCATAACATATTCTAGGCCATTTCCTAGTGGACCAACTCATCCTGTTCGCTATATCAGCATTTCGTTTACACATGAGCTCAAAATTTGTGTATGAAACGAGATGTTTTCGTTTCGCTTCGAGTATTTTACACGACAAACCACCCAGTGACATGCAGACTATGGTCGGTCCCTCTTTGTTGTTGGCGATGTGCTTTTATGAAGGGACATGTGACAACTTACGTTCAAATGTCAGGTTTGACTGACTGCTTTAGACGTGAGCATGCTGATGTCTTTATTGAAGGTATTTACTGTAGACAGTTGCTTGAGAACTAGGATTCCCTTGAATATTTTTAAATTATCTTCTATTCTTTCGGGACAATCACAACTTAATAAATCCGTACTGTCCCAAAGATAACTTTCTTACCTATTCTAACATTCCCCAAATCAGTACCATGCTCTTCCCTTATGCTGAATTCAATGTGAACAATAAAATTAACGATATCCTATAATCTTCACCCAAGCACTTCATATTTTGCACGAATCAATTTGCCTCTGTCCTACATTTATAAATAGAAATATTTCCAGTTCTAAAATTTAGTAACTCGCAATGTCCAAACATATGAATAGATTCTACAACAGAACACAACACTCATTCAAGAAATAATTTTATTCCTTATTTACCAAACAATTCCTTCCTCTCTTCTAAAGCTAAAATATGAACAACATGAGTACAATGAAGAGACATTTTCAAAGAAAAAAGTAGTACACAATGGAATAATGAGATTCTTTCCTGCATCCATCAAAATACATGATGAAGATAAAAGACTTATGAAATGCCAGATATATGACAAAATCCTGTTACTACATTCACGCTAAAATTCCATTTTTTTTAGACAAAAATTCGTTGTATTTGAAAATCTAGCAAGTGGAACAACTCAACAACCAGCAAACTTTAGCATAGAGTTCAGTGATATGAAGTCTTAGCTTGGCTTAGCCATTCGCTTACACATAATAAATTTAAAAAAACAATCAAATTTCATGATTCAGATGTTGACCGTTGTTACTGTCATAACCTAATGTCACTGTATCAGCAGTTGAGATTTCCTCTATTATTTTAAAGTAAATATGCAACAATACATTTAAAGTTAATTGAAAAACAATATGCAACAATACATTTAGAGTGTTCTTTTTCTTGAATAAAATGTCCACAAAGTTAATACAGTAATTGCTGCCAAAATATACAGAAAATATAATGGACCAAAAATTTTTTGAAACAAAAGAAAAATGACAAGAATTCTCGTTTTAAATATCATAAAAATATTACAACTTCAGGAGCGAAATTTTGCTATAAATTATCTTATTAATATAATTCTTCAAAGTGAATGATTTTAATTTACAGTTTTAAAGCTGCTTTCTCCATGCTGCTTATGAATTTCGGAGTTAGTGAATTTAAGAACAATTTTTAAGTTCAGTTATCTAATTTCGCATGGACTTTTTTAAAGCTTATTGAACAGTTACCATTTTTATATTAAAACGACAATCCTAAAACAATTGCAAAACGCAATCCTTGAGCAAAAACAAATGAAATCTAAATCATTACAATCTAATTAAACCTAACTAAAAATTAATGGAATGTTTGACGAGATTTGTGACAAAATAATCAGCAACATCATAACTACCTTTGTCGTCATGAAAAGACAAAAATTCTAGACTGATATGATTTCTAAGGCAGAAGTTCGGTTATTTTTTTCTTAAAGATAGCTCTCCCGCGTTTTCCAAAATGTATATATTTTCTGCCACAATGGAACAATATTATCCGGGTCATATCAGGAAAGAGAAGACACTGCAAATTTAGGCCAAGCTATTTTCGCTTCATGCCGTTTATAAGCAAATAAATGCGCCTTATGTGCCTGCTTCAACTGATGGCGAATTAAATCAGGACATTCATTTGCCAAAAGACATGTTTCGTAACCATCAACTAGCAGATATCTGAAATAAAACATTTCAACCAGAAAAGTACTGATCGCTGAGCTTACAATCAAACATTGCACAGAGTACCAAGATCCTAACAAGTTTCAAGATATCTCAAAGAAGTTCCATAGGAAATACACTTTTTGAAATCTATCTTCAATCTTCAGTCGAGCAGAAGGAAAGATTTTTGTAATACATAATACCTTATTTATAAATACAATTACTCTAGTAAAAAATAATCAAAAGAAATAAAAAGAACATACAGTCCATGATCTTCAGGATTTGTAATGCCAAATTGATGTGCAAGAACGCGACATAGCTTTCCAGCTGTCATTTGTGGTACACCAGGAAATGTGTGGTATCTGATAGAACCATCCAGTTCATCCGGCACGGCTACCTTTACAAAAGCATCTGACGATGATGAAAGCACTGGACTAACACTGCCTAGTGAAGAACAGTATGATCCATCTTCCTAAACAAAAAAGGAATCATTAAAGACAGCAAATTAGATGTCATAGATTCTTTTACGCAGCATTACTTGCTTTCCAGTGACGAAGGAATAACACTAATATCTTGATGAATCACTACTTAAATACGAGATGATTATACAATGAATTAATCAAAGATAAAACGGCCAATCAAGAACGGAGTAGAGACTTCACTGCTTGTTAATACTTTTACGGGAAGTTTAATGACAAAAAATAGTGTATTAAGAAGTAATGGAGATGTCCGAAATTTTATCAAATAATTTCTAGACTATTCAAACATTTTGGAGAGCCAATAATCCGCAAGATGCAAGGCCTTTTAAAAAGTTTAAATCGAAGCAGAGAAAAGAATTAAGGTACCGTTATTGAAGAATCATCCACTTGACCTAACTTTCGAATGCTTTCAGTATTTTTCAATACATCAATGGCGGAAAAAAGAGTAATGAGGTAGTAACTGGAATCACCAGTAGTCAGCAATTGTTTTGGGAGCAGCTCCCACATATACCACGCTTCAACTTCACAACCGACCGTAGATGTACGTGCTAACAGATACACTAACCATCGCACCAATTCTAAATTTAATTTGTTTTACAGTTTAAGTGACTTTTAATCAAACTTTCGAATTTTATCTAACAACTGAATGCTAACTTATAAATACAATCAACTATTTTTATTAGTACTAACCATCAGCAGGAGGTAAGACTTTAATCTTGCTGCTTTCAATACTAATCGGGTCGTAATTTTCCATATCACCACCGCTTGGATTGTCGCACGACTGCTGCCTGCCAATTGCCAAAAATATCACTCGCAGTAAGTTTTCTAGTTTCTTCAGCGGTGAATAATGATGTTGCATTTTTCGCAAGCAAATTTTAATTGTTTCCATTTTCTGAGTTGTAGGAGGTATGAACTAAAATCATTACAGTCAAGATGCCACATAGTCAAAAACGAGTTTATTCCAGTAATCCCAAATTCAGATTCCTTTTTAGCAGAATCTACTCTAACAACATTAATTCAACATCATACAGAAGAAACGTACTTTACAACGGACTCCAAAGCCTAACTGCTCTGGCGACAAAGTTCGGACATAGGTAAGATTTTCAGAAAGTGCTTGAAGCCAACCATTTTTTGAATATTCGCGTATCATCAAGTGATAAAGATGCGGTTTTACAGGGCCTAAATTTTATCGTTTTAACCAACTTTTTTCAAAAATAAAAAAAGCTTTTTCAGAATCTTGCCTTTTAATTTCATTTTAGTAGAAAAAAATTTTTTTCAGGTCCCGTGTAAGTAAATCAGGAACTATATAGTAAAAAATTACACTGCTAAACTAAAAATACATTACGTTAAAGAAAAACTTGCAAAGGACAATTTTGTGCAAAATGGCTTCTAAAATTGCATCAATATTCAAAAACTCGTTAGCATTCAATCGCGCGCGTTCTTTTTCGATTAAATCATGAAGTTCGCCTTCTCCATGCTTCACCAGATAATTCTTTAAACCATTTAAAAACTGTCGCACATTTCGAATTACCACCTAAAACGGTGTTCCAAAACAACTCCCTTTCATATTTTTTAAGATAAGAATCCATTTGAATTCTCTAAATGATCTGAAATTTTCGCAGTAATTTTTAAAGTGCACTTCTGAATAATACTAATTAAAATCTAGACATGGTTTCCATTTGTCACCAACATTTGTTTACCTAAAACTGGCCTAAACCCAAAAATTATTTGGTCATTACTGCTAACTTAGAAAAGGGCGAAAAAATACTTGTGGATCGCACTCTTCTGCTTCAAATGTACATTCAATAAAGCGTCGCAGAGTAGCGCCGAACACTGTGTTTTCCTCCTGTGATAGCCTGTAACGACAAGTTATAGTTATGAGTCAAAATAAGGATATAATTTCCGATAATTTAACAAACAGCATACGAATTGAAAGAAAAAAACCTTTCAACGTATTCCTGAATTTTTGTACCCGGGTCTGTACTCAAACTATTTTTCAACCTTGGAGGTGAAATAATGGGTGATAGTGCGCGAATGCTTGTTGGTATGTCGTCCAGAGACTCAAGCCACGAATCATCAAGCTTTGAATATCGTGGAAGGATACGCGGCAGCTAAACATAAAAACAGCATAGGAGCATAAGAACATAGAAAAGCATAGATATTTCATATACGAGAATAAAACAAAAAAATAGAAAATTATAGTTCAGACATAAAAGTGTTGTAATTAATCTAGTGATTAGCCAAAAATAGCAAGAAAACGTACTGAATGTGTGTTTGTTGACTTATGACTATCCATGGTAGCTGTTCCGTCAGACATTTCTCCAGCATTACTTATGTTCATAAATGAATTTGATGCTTCCGGATCTCCGCTACCACTTGTGACTGACTTACTGAAATCAAAGAAACAAATGCGAGAATCTGAATGAATAATCCGACTAAATTAAATGGAATCGAGTAAATATGAAATAAGTTACAGAAAATTGTAAAGTTAGAAATTCTACCTAAAAAGAAGTAACCAACCATATTGTTTCCAGTTGTTGCTGCTTATCCAAATTATCTTCACTTTTCAAATAAGCATTAATGTTTATAATACCATTACGTCGACCATCTGACTCTGCATTATTATTTAGGTGATGATTATCGAACCTCCGAATCACTACACCGTAGTCGGCATTATCTTGAATTATCACAGAAAATTTGCAAATGTAAACAAAGATCAAAAACAATTTAAATGATAGAAGGTTTATCTAAATACCAAGACAAACCAATGTTCGTAAATTCGGAAATATCAATCAGAGACCTTTTAGTTTAATCTGAGAAATTCTCTTTAACTTAGAATGAATCAAGAGTGTTTCCAAACGGATGAAATAAATAAGTCGTACTTCGACTATCATCTATACTAGTGATAGACTGTAATTTTTGAAAACTTCTTTCCTCTTCACCATTATAACTCATTTCCAGAGAACAAATCACCTCATCATCGACTTCTTCAGCAATCGCTCCGCCTAAGCAAAAACAAAATTATTAATGTCATAATAAGATAAGACAAATTCAAAGTAAACAAGCTAAAAAATATTACTGGCCAATTCATCTATGTTATACTAACCCAGAACTTTGGCAACGAATAATGAATGATGCGATAGTATAGTTAGTTATGTCAAGCATGTATTCGAAAAGCATAAAAACAAGACTATGGTCGTTGAATTTTTTTCATATTCGAGCTTCCACCTTTAAAAAATTCCTCAAATATTGGCTACCTTCACAAATTTCAAGCAGAAATTTATAATATAATAAAAATTAACCAAAGACAGTTTGATTCGTGTCGATGTGCCGTGTAAGAGTGGATGGTTTCTCATCTCCATAATGTGCCAAATCTAACAAATTTTCCCAAACATTAGAATCCCACGGTTCGTTGAAGACTGTACCAGCGACACTAACATTATCATCATCTTTTCCATTTTGATCTTGACTTGAAGTCCTCGTTTTCACTACAAAATTGATAAATCTTGGTTGTCACATTTAAACAAGAATTTTCTTCCAACTAGAGGCTGATATCTTCATGAAGGAATTCATTTATTCACTGAGTTACAGAACGATATTCAGAGTTCAAACTTTCACAATAAGCAGCTAATTTATAACACGAAATTATTATAATTAATTTGGGTTTTCAACATTACAGCTAATGATTTCACGTTAAACTTGTAACACGAATTAGTGCTATGTAGTACTTAAAGCATTATCAAAAATTCGGCTATCAAAAAATTTAACCACAAAGCCCAAAGTTTCAATATAATTAAAACCTAACCAATTAAATCTGATTTTAATAATGTATCAGCGGATTCGGGTAAATGAGCATATTCAGATGTTAACTTTCCGCAATTATTATCACTATAAATAGATGTGCCGTCGAAATTTTGTCGTAAATGAACAGAACCTTCAAATGACGACTGAGAATGAAAAACTTTTGATAACGCTGAAAATGTGGTTTTTTAAATTCTTTTTCTTCAAACAAATTTCATAATTGCTAAAGAATCTCAACAAATTTAAAATGATTAATAAACTTTCAACAACCTTGATTGCCATTTCCAGTAGTCATTCCACGAAGAGGCAGTTTATTCTGCAACGAACTTCCAACCACCACCGCAGTTAAACTTTTCTTTAACAAAGGTATTTGTGGAGTTGGTCGGACCTGTAAAAAAAGAATATTGGAGAAGTCCAAAAATGATTTACTTTTTTGACATAATATTAACTAGCCACTAGCCAATTCACTTTTCCCCACTATAGTAAGAAGTAAAGAGATAAAAAATTGTTTTTGCTTTGTTTTTAAAATGGAAAAGATTCAACGGAAGGAATGAATGAGTGAATAGCAGAATGACTGTGTAATTGAAATGAAAAAAGGAATAACTATATAATTATTGAAATGGATGAACTGAACATGAAGCTACCAAGTAGAAATGTACTTTTCATTGATGAAAAAACTATTGCAATAATTATTTTCATTGATGAAAAAACTACAATAATTATATTACGCCATTTATCAATATTCCTGGAAACGGTATCAACAACAATGTAGATAGTAGCAAAACTATTACTACTGTACCGCAAATATCGGGTAGGAGGGAATGATAAACAAATAAGAAAACATAGAAGGTATACTTCACGGTACGAAATATATTACATCTTATCAGGGAAAGAACATAAGAAAATAAAAAAAGATTCCTATATGGCGCGTGATCTATTCTACCAGAAATTGGATACATCTGAAAAAATATGGAGTTCGAATGAATGATTTCTCTGCTACAATATGTGTTACGTATTATGTAAGTAAAGCCAAACCTTTGCAATTTTTTGACGACTTTTCAATTCACTATTCACAGCTGACCAAACAGCCGTTTGTTCTTTAGCAAAATTACTTCCAGTACAAGTAAAACGCTCATTAGTTGTGTTGCCAATAGATGGTGAAGAAACATTGTAAACAAAGGAAGACCCTGAAAATATTCTTGAAGGTTTCCGGTTTCCGAATGAAATTCAGTAAAAAAAAAAAATGGATAATTCAGTGTGAAAATTAGACAGAGAAAGAGAATAAGTACTAATCTACTCCCAATACTAAGCCTTCCGAAAATAATTGGCACATTTAATTAAAAGTATTATAAAATTCAAAGACTCATAACAGTAAATCATGATTGCGAAGCATTTTGTACTTTTTTTGCTGGCTTTGCCAGTCAATTAGAATTAAGATATTCTGTGATTCTCAAAACTAATAAGAATGAATTTGCTTTGAGCTATTTCAGTTGAAAAGCTTATCTCACAGATGAATACATATATGGTATGTATATATTTATATCACCTCCCTCGTCTCCGAACAGATATTAATTATTTCATTAATATTAATTGTATCCTCTGGAAAAGAATCAGAGAATAATATTGAAGAAACGCATGACTCACTCTTAATCATGTCTATCTATTAGTATTTCCTGATTCAAGAAAAGAAAGGATAAAACACGTATTGCTGTTGTTATGATTTGTGATTAATTTCTTTATATGGAATGCTAATAAGTCACAAATTCGTATGCAAAGGAATAGTGTGACTGGCAAATCGTAGAAATAGCAAAGGATATTGAAGAATAGAAGAGGAAACAACTTATACACAACTAACATTTACCTCGTTTAGCAACGGACGGACTCCATGTATTAGTCTGAATAGAAGTCGATGATAATGAATCAGTGTTGCTACTAGTAGGTGCAAAAACTCGTTCTCTGGAGTGTCTCTCGCTGTGAAACCTGAAATTCATGAAAAAATTTTATAACTGAACTAACAAGCGCAATATAATTTATTGCTTTAAGAAACAATAATCGAAACACTTAAGCACTACTAAATAAATCCTATCAAAAAATTTGCATAATTCAAAGAAATTGAATTTTCCAAAAATGAAAAAATGAAAGAATATTAGAAATCTCATGATAAACTAAAAGACAAATTGACAATGAAAATGAGTATTTTCAGAAAAGACAACTGCAGAAAGCAAAGGCAATTACGAGTCAAAACTTGATAGCTATGGGACTATCAGAGTGAACATTCAGAAAACAGGAAATAAATTATTAATCCATTCCTAAATATAACAAGTTCAACATACTTTAAAGCAATAAAAAACTATATGCTTGAACCAAGAAATATTATACATGCTAATCGAGAATCTAAGAAGTTCCAAGAATACAAATTAAAGTCTGTCAGATATCTTACCCAGGAATACAGGAGAGATAATTTCCAATTAATTGTTAGCTTAAGTTTTTTTTCTAATGATAAGACTACTCTTAATTTAATTATTACATAACTTCATTAAAAAATCAATTTCAAAACAAAATTTGAAAGGAAAATCAAATTTCTAAAAAAAGAAAAGTAATAATAATGCATATGCATTTTAAGCAGAAATGGAGTATTCCAATAAGAACAATCCTGTATTTTTGAATCGCTAAACGACAACAAAAAATCCAGTGCGGTAATTTATAAGATAATTTATTGGCTTCATAAACTGGAGTTCAGATCAGAGCTTTGTATAAAAACGTAAGTAGACAAAAATTCCATCTTGAAAAAGATGCGAGGAACTAAGCAGAACTTGGAGTGGAAAACCAAAACTAATATTGTCTGCGCGCGATGACAACAATAATTCGGAAGGAGGGAACAGCCTTGAAAAGCCAAATGAGTTCGAATGAAATGTGAACGAACTCAGAAAACCAAAACTACCTCCTACCGTTATTGCATCAACTACTCCTGGGTTAAAAAGAATAATTTCTTTAACCTCAAAACATGTACTTCGTGCTGGAGTAACAATTCTTCTCTGCGATCAAACACTCGAATTTCATTTCGTAATGGACACCACTCAATTGCGCCTGTATTTTAACTTTTTATGATCAGAACGAGAAAGCAATCTAATAAGCTGGGAATATATAATCATTCAGAAGGCAAAACAGAACCCTCTTTTGAATTACTGCAGAAAAAAAAACGAAGTATCACCATCAATAACATAAATAAATTTGCTCTTGACAACACAGAAATACCTAGCAGTTGAAACATTTATGATAAGAAAACGGAAAAGTAGACAGGGAAAGAGTAAACGGAAAAGATGGAAATTGAAATTTAACAGTGAAAAGGACAAAACCCTTCAGTGAATTAGAAAACATTCATCTCAAATCAACATAACCAAATTGACAAGAAGGAAAACATTAGTGTAGTAAAAACGCTGTCTCATTACTAAATCTCTATATTGGTAAATATTTTGTTCTGATCAGTCCGACCGCAAGTAGAAAAACAGAAAGTTGTAATTGGGTCAAAGAAAAATCCACTCAGAATAGCGAGACATGTATGAAAAACAACTAGAGGCAAATGAAAAACAAAGTAGAAAAAAGCTATGTACTAAATGGTTTCAGCGACAAACAATACTTTTTTTATAATTTAAGAAAAGCCAATATTGCAATTTAATGCTTGAATAATTTGGTATCAAAAAAAGTACAAATAGTTAGTTTATTCGATTTTTCAATTTTGCCGAAAAATAACACAAATCTACCGCTTTTTACAGTTAGATTCACCACAATATTCTATAGTAAATGCCCTTTTTGTTACACAAATTATATACGATCTCCATGATCATACACCAAATATACAAAACTAAAAAAAAACACGCTCAACTATCTATTAACGCCGTCTCTGCCATAAGGAATGTGGAATTGTTTAGAAAATATTGTTGAGAAAATTATTAATTGTTAAATGACAAGACATAAGTTATCCAGAAAACCTTAGTAAAAACACTAAAATCTAACTAAAAACAAAATATTTATTTCCAATCTATGCAGGCTTCCAATGCGAAACTTAGTAATAAAGAGATAAATTGTATCTGTGTTACAAAACCGACAGGAAGATCAACGAAGACACTGAAGTTCTGAGTTTCATTTTAAGAATTCATTGCGTCTTCTAAAGAAAACTATTTAAATCATAATAATTGCGATAAAAATAAAACTGCAATATCTTTTTTGAAATGTTTTAATTAAAAATTTTTAATGAAAGGGACAGTATAAACCCAATGTTTGAAACTATTACAGAAACAACAAACATTATTCCAAATTACGAATGTACTAGTGTTTGTGTGCCGCTTACCGATCCACTTGTTTGGTTCGCATGTGTATAATTTTCATTTTCATGCAGAAATGAACTTGTAAGATCAGGAACCGAACTATTACCATGGAAATCAAAATATCAAGGAAACTACTTCCATTAAAATTAAAATCATTCAAACAAGCATATTGAAGTGAGGAAAATTGAACAGTTGCAATAAAAATAATAAATATCGAGAGAATTCTCTCTTTATTAAGCACTGATTTTATAACTACAGTGACTAACAGTAATATTGCTAGCATCATGAGAATGCAGTAGAAATATCTACTTTTATTACACAGTGAAACTTAGTGATAATATTCAATCAAGAAAAATGAATTTCGATTCTTTTTTACTTCCTTAAAATTTTTAAAAGTTAATAACAAATGTCGAACGCTTTTGAATTAAACAAAACGGTTTGACAATGGTACTGAACAAAAAATTTTATCAAGGAAGTAAATATATAACGAGTTAGATGAGAGAACGAATCTCTAATAGAGTACAAACTGCATGCCAAAGAATCGTGGTAGAACTACACCAGTAGTTTTTATATTTATTGATTTTATAAATAAATTCGTTTTTAGCAGAAATAAAAGTAATTTATGTCGAGTTTGATTATTTATTAATTTGTTATAGTTAGGTAAAATGATAATAAAAGTTGGTGAACAAACAACCGCACATTTTTTCATGAATTATCAAAATAAATATCATAATTTTACTGTTATAAAGAATACACTAAAGAAACATTTCAAGCATAGAAATTCCAAACTTTTTTCATAGCTGTTAAGATTTGCAATATTTTTTGGTACGTGGAAGTGATCGTGCCCTTCAACAATCATCATTTTTTATACTTGACACAAAATTAAGATGGTATAAGTCCGAGAAAAGTCAGGCGCGATATAGAATAAAATATGAAATATTCTGAATATAAACAGCCAAAAAAGAAAAATAAAATAAAAAAAACAATAAGGAAAAAAGAAATGGTACTATTGCCACTTCTATAATTCTGTTTTTTTCTACAATTCTTTCTAATTCTTCTGGTTTCAATTTACGCATAATTATATGAAATGATATGAGAGAAGTTTGCAGATTTTTCAGTCAATGAAATTAAGCAGTAAAAAGAAAGATTAAAGATCAGATATATTTCAGAACAATGGTCAAAAAATGAAGTCTATGAATGACTCCACAAGTAAGACAGCTTCGAATTGCGACATTGTTTTTTCAAATTAATTTAGACAGAGAAAGACAAAAAAGAACTAGAGATAACTTGGATATATATATATATATATATATATATATGTTATTTCCACAAAGAAATTGAAAATTGAAGAATTCGCCATCTTTATGGACTAGGAAATGGAAGTTTGGAACAATCTACCGAGATATTTCAAATTTTCATTCTCATCATTTCGTTTCCTGCTAATCCTCATATAAATACAACAGAAAGAAAGAAGAAACTGCAAAAATCGGAGAGCTAAAAATACATCGTCACTAATTTAAGAAATGGAGAACACGGTTTCTGCATGAAAGGGAAAAATGAAACGAATATGTTCTCATTCAGGTCATTTATAAAATCCAGAAAGATACTCTGAAACAGTCCTTGCAAATTCTTCACATGACCCAAAAATTCTTCACAGTGTGAGGAAATTCAGCTATAAAAATTCGGATTTTTTAGTGCACAGATCAGCGACTCAGTTTAAAGACTATTTCTCAGAAACAATTCTTACTCATGCAATCTACATTTGGATCAACATACTTCCTTCCTCACTTCAAATTTCCATAAAATTCTATGTGGTCAAAATAAGAGAGAAAAATAAAAAAAAAAAAATTAATTATGATAGAAAGCAACAAAGTAGCATTATCATAACGACAATAAATAAATTGTGAAATATGCAAATGTATTAAAACTGTCTTCGATTCTTACAATCACACTCTTTCACTGGTTAATCCACAGTTCAACAACGATGAATTAATCATTGTTTCTATAGGAGTAGGTTTCTTGAATTCGCAATTGCAGTTTAAGCTTTCATTTTACAAGGCACATAGCATTCTTCCTTGATCCTTTCATCCATAACTATCAAGCAGTTACTATAAAATTAGAATTTTTTATAATTAAGTAGAAAGAAGTTGTGACAAATGCAACACGGCCAGGAAAATCGACGAAACATAAATGATAGCAAAGTGAGAGAAATACCAAATATGGGAAATAAAAAATAATATATGAAGTCCTTCAAATTGGTTCTAATTCGACAGATCTCAGTAAGTATGCAGAAATATGCACGCATAAATATAAACGGGTTCGATTCCAATATGAACACAGTCAATGCCTGTTCAGCGTTGCAGAAATGTCGCCTACACCAGCAGCGATCAACAAATAACACACAACACATACCGACGCACACCATACATACATACACAGATCCACGAAATATTTATCTTTCAACACTTCGTGGCCAAGGCAACAACAATAATGATAATAATAATTCGCACATATAACTGGACTAAGACACAAACCTCGTTTGTTTAGCATAAGTAATACTTTAGCAATATGTCAAGCAAACGAGGATCAACAACAACCTATGGCTATGGATGACAACATTGTAAGAGACAGTCCGGACTGAATAAAAAACGAAAAAGAGAGCAGAGACGATAAAGATGGTGAATAATAAAATACCTATGTAATTAAGGAGTTCTTTCTTTCTCCTCACACAATCATGATGACGTCAATTATTTTCATATCTAGTGAAACAAACCCATTTCTTTAAAAGTTTAGCTTTTGGAATGAGGGATGAAAGGAAGGTCTCCATAAAACTAGAGTTAATCTTCACGTCAACGTAACAAATTATAAAATTTGATTAATAATAATTTAAGTTTCATCAGAGTGTTTAGAAATTTATTTAGAAATTAAAAAAAAAAAAATAATAATATTGCGAATTATTAGTACCAAGCATTATTTTACAAGTCACAGATTCTGCGGAAATATGCAAGCTATACCGTTTTAATAAGATTTTTGGAACGACTAACTTTCTGGTAAAGATAGGTTCTGCACCGTCGCGGCCGTCATGTCTTATATCTTCCTGCTCAGCTTGTTTCGCTAGCTCTTTATGAGTCAATGATGGTTTTTGGAGCAAACTCCCAGTACGCCAATCGTTTGTTGAATTATTTCCATGTATATCTTTGATGTACTGTTTGCGTCGTATTACTGGTGTAACTAATCCTTCATTTATTGTCTAAAATATGTTTGTAAACTAAGCCGTAGTGATCTGTTTGTAAACTAGAGAATACAGTCAAAATTAACAACAAATGAAAGCAATAACATCGTCCAAAAGTTTTAGGAACCATAACAATATTATCTATCCATCATTTATAGTTGGTTAAGCATTTAATAAATTACTGGTACAAATGAGAGTAAAAAACATTATTAATTTTTAAACTGTGCTATATTTATCCTTATAATGCCGTATTATTGTAAATGTTTATCCTACAATGGTAGGATAAACAGCACTTATCGGCAGAAGCAGAAACAGTACTTAGTGGAAAAGGATGTTTAGATTAAATAGTCATAACCTGTAATTCTCCAGTTCTTGGATTTCGACCAAGCTTGGAAGTTAATGCTTTCGCAGTGGCTAAAACTCCGGTAACACCATTTGTTAATGAAGTATGGGCCAAATCTGCCAAATCAGGAACCGACAGACGACGCTGCTCAGTTCGAAAACTTTCACTGGAGCGTGTCCTGTTGTCAATAAATTTGTTATTTCACTATGTTTCAAAACCTCTGAGAATTTCAGTCTCTGATTAACCTTATTTTCCGAAATAGAACTATTATTCAAATACATTTAAAAAAAAAAGGAACGGAGCAACATCCCCATGACCCTTTATTTGGATAAGTTAAATGAGATATTAAATCCATTGGAATCTACTCGAAATTATCTTCGAAATATGACCGACAATATACCTTAAAACCACGTTAATATTACCAAAATCAGTTTCATTTCTTTCCTTGTAGTGATTTCGCTGAGAGTGTTGTTGATGACCAGATCTGGAGTTTGTTTCAGAAACTGCGACTGTTGCTTCTTGTCTATAATAAAGATGGATCGCAACGCTGTATTTTTGAGAGCATAAGAAACATTTTTATGAGAAGCATTTTTATGAGATCATAAGAATTAACAAAAACACTTAAAGAATATTCCGTCCAACTTCCTTTGAATTGATTTCTTATTTTAAACTGTTTATCTGCAAAGCAATTTCGTCGTAATCAAAATATAAAAACTATATATAAAATTTTATTACTGCATAATTTTCCTGCTTTATAAAATTTTTAAATCTTATGCAAGTGAAATATAAAATAAATTTGTACAATTTAAGATACATATTTTGTTATCTCAAAACATTAATTTAAAACAAAAATTCCGTGACTTAAGTAAGTGGTTATCAAAAATTCGAATGATATTTAAACTGAGAAAAAATGACGAATAAATACAAACCTTACTTGAGGATCTTTGTCCTCTTTCTTTGACTTAGCAGAATAGGATTGTTATAAACTTTCAAATGGACTCAGGAGACTTTTCTTACTAAGCTGTTACATCAAAACCGAAATTGAAAGCTTGTTTATAATATGACAAATCTATGTAAACCGGGACAATCATGTAAAAATTAATGAAATTTGCAGATAAAAAGAAAAGTTGCAGGAAAAAATATTGAAGTAAACGTTCCCTGAGTGAAGAAATTTTGCTCATAACTGATATAAATTTACGAAACGAAAGAAAAACAAATTCAAGCCATAAAACACAGATATAATCAAGTTTACAAACAGAATCTAAGTCATTATTACATGAACATAATAATTAATGTAAAAAATTAGTAAAAAGACGTAATTTCTCTTATAGTCTGCTATCATTAACAGAAAAAAAGTTTCCCTCTACGTAAGTTTCACGTAAATGTCCTACAGATCCTGAAAAATCCTGAATATTGATTAGACATGCATTTTAAACATTAGTAACAAAGACCGACAAATGGAATGAATACCTTTTCCTTTTCAATTCCTCCAAACATTTACACAAGGTATTTCCATCAGGACATGTAGATGGCGACATCAAAGTACATCGAACACCAACATCACTACCAGCAGCGGCATTATATTCTTTATAGTAATCGGCGTTACGTGGTACATATCCAGCCGTCAAATCACTCCGCTCGCGCCTTAGTGCTAGTGGTTTCGGTTTTACAGCCGGTTTTGGATTTACTGAAAATTTGCCACACAAGATAAAGAATTAAGGAAAAGGTGCTCAAGCAAGTTGATAGGGAGATCCATTATATTCATGATAATTTATTCCTTATAAATTCCCAAGCTGAAAGACCAATCAGTTAATCTGCATGAAGATTTTGGTTCACTGTACGGAAATATTTCTTTACAAAGCCGATGACAGTATAAATGAAATAAGGATAGTAATAATGACATCTTTTGATATGCTAAAATGATAAAACACTGAGCTCTCTCTAAAAAAAAAAAAAAAAAAATAAAATAAAAAAATTTATATCTTTATTTTAAAGAGTAACCAACTGATCAAAAAGCCAGGCATCATATATATATATAGTCAAGTATCATATATAATAAGTTTTCTTAAAATCCAGTACTGAATATTTAGAGATGGGCCTTGAAAAGCGAAGGAAATACCTCTGAAATGTGAATTTGAGCCGTTTAATTTTTGTACCTCTTCCTGAGTAACAACACCATTGGCAGAACGACCTGGTTTGAAGGTACGAAGGGAGGGGACTGCATGTTGATTTCGTTCCAAAATTAAGCAATCAGCAGATTGATCGGCGATGTACGACTGTAAAGAATTAGCATCATGCTGCGTTGACAGTGATGACGTCGATGAAAGTGCCAAAGCTGACTGACTTCTGAAAGAATATGAGATTAAAATTTGTGTGCAAACTGACAATTTCTCTCATACAGAAGCAATTAATACTAAGAAGGTGAGGACAAATGAAAAGAGAATTACTGAAATTACTCGATTCACTTAGAGTCAACATTTTTTGAAGGAATAAAGACTAACGAAGTGATTTTCTGCTCTTTCAAAGGAGTGAAAGCACGACACTGAGCCAAGTTTATCATTACAGGTTTTGTTTCAGCATCCCTTTCACCATTGCCGTTACTAGTACCATTATCGCTACCACTTATCGCATTTGACGAGCTTTCTGAGCGAAATATATGCCTTAGTAATGATCGTCGACCAGAAATAGTCTGCGTCGATACATCACCAATCCCTGAGTTATTCTGGAGTGATGTCATATGCAAAATATATGTTCCTGAAGCAATCACACCTATATAAAACTCAAATTTTGAAAGAATAACTCAGAAAGTTCATCGTTACATCAGATACAACTAAGAAAGATAAATCAGTGGAAAAATATGGCGGAGAGAAGAAATGTTAAAATAGCATATCTAATAAAATAAAAAGATGCAAAACCAAACATTACCAACTAAAAATATATTTCCACACAAAATTTTTCTGACTATTCTTTTTGTGATCTAAATTTTCAGAGTAATTTTTTACCTTTACCCATGCAAGCATTAATTACACTGTTAACACGTTTTTCATTGGCGCGCTTGGAAACGGAACTACCACTCGTTGCGTTTGACACATAATGTTTTGTAAAACTTGAACGCCTCTTCGAAGAGTAACGAACACTCGACGATTCTAAATCCGAATGCTTCTGCGATGAACCACTACTTTCTTGTGCTATATCACTCGTCCAAAAATCTGCAAAAATTCAATATTTCAGAACAATGAAATTCATTAGTAAAAGAAAATATAAAACTGAAATAAGGAATAATAGAATGCAGATATCATTTTTCTGTTGAAGATGAACTTTGTGAATTTAATCTATTATGTTCAAGATTTTTTTTTCATTTTACAAAGAGAGTGTTGCCGCAATAATGATAACAAAATGAACTAAAGATGATAAATGCAAAGTAATCAGATAATGTAATTCAATCACAGTAAGGTCAGAATACGATCTTGAAAGGTGACCCAGTTTTGTCCCTTCAATAGAAACAGTGTGAAACTGAAGAATGCCAATGAAGTAACTGTGTGTTATTAACATATCAATAACAAGGTGTTAGGAATGAGAGCAAATGCGAAAAATGAAAAAATCCCTCCGAAAATACAGTTCCGGAAGATTTTACTGCAAATCAGCAATTAATCTTTCAGCTGCACGAAAGAAAAGATTACACTTTCTCATAAGTGGAGGATGATGATGTAAAAGAAACACAATCTTTTGAAAAAATCAAAACATACATATACATACACCCTCTCTCTCTAAATTTCATCTTTGAACTAATAACAAAATTTTAGAGTTTGAAAAACCAAAAAGAAAATCCTAGCGAACCTTAAAGTTATTACTGAAGTTTTGACAAGTACTAACAACGAATATAAATCGCAAATTGTGGAATCCAAAATTTATAATAAGTAGGGATCTCCTTTATCTGTCTGAAAATATAAAATAAAACATCAGCACATAGAACAAATTACTAACCGATGAAAAGATGTTAAAAGGATGTGAGTGGCAAATTAAATTTGATCGTAAGGTACTTTAAATCCCTTTTCATTCCAACTGTTTTTGCAATTATGCATTGTATTTTGTAATTTTTTGTTTTGTGTATTTTGTAGGCAATTTTTTGAGCCTCAAAAAATATATCCACTTGAAATTTAAAAAATCCATGAAAAGCACTTAAAGAAAATTGCCACAACACAGAGTATAAAATCCAGAAAAGATTTTCGGATTCGCGGTGTAAATATCAAAATGCATGAATGCAGCAGCTGTTTAAAATGATCACTATCAATACAGACGGCAACATAAATATATGCATAATGTATAACGTTAGCATGCATAAATTTATAGTAGCACAGCGACAGATTAGAAACAATATTTTCTTTAGTCTTCCTTCTTTCGAAATTTCAAAACACTTAAAAAAGGTAAAATTATTTCTGTTGCCATTCCTAGTATAACCACAAAGTAGAAGTCTAAACACGGCAAACGTCCAAATAACAAATTCCGCTCTTAATTTTCTATATATATTTTAATATATGTTTCACATATACATAACGAAAGTAGTACTTTATAAGTAGATTTTGATCGTTATCACTTTAACAAAACTTTTATAGAAAAGTCTAACACAAAAAAAGGCTACATTTTCTTATTCCTCATATTAGGTTCCTCTTATAATCTTTAAAAAATATGAGAAAGTGATGAAGAAACTGATTGGAAGAGCAAATCTTGACCTGACCGTTAAGATAATGTATTGGGCATTATTTGTTAGAAGGAATGTGCCAAAAATTCCGTTAAACAATTTCATGTTTCAGCTCAAAAAAGAAAAAAATGATGCACATTACATCACAAAGTGATGATACATACTTAAATTTTAAACAATTTCGCACAACCGTTTTCACGAAAAACTGCGTTCCCATGTACCATAGTGAAACATACAAAATGCTAACTCAAAAGAGTTTAATTTGCAAATCAAAAGACAAACATTGTCAAAGTAAGGATGGATTAAACATTAAACACTCACAAACGGATATGAGTTTAAACAACTTTTTAATTAATACTTCCCTTTACATAATACGATGCCAGAAGTAAAAATAAGTGATAAACAGCTGTAGCAGTATGACAATTATGTTTCTAAGCATCCTTCTCAATATATCATACATGTTTATCAGTGTTCATTTCATATATGACTGTTTATCCATTTATATTTAAGCATGAAAATGATATCCAAACTGAACAGCGGACTTCAAACAATTTCTAATTCTCAGCAGTAACAATTTCGAAAACAAAGATTTTAAGCAGTATTTGTAACCAAAATTTAAAGGAAAATGCTCGCCATTTAGATTTTTTTTCGTTATATATATATATATATAATTTATGCCACTTTTAAAAAATGAATTTTCGAGCACAATTACACAATTAAGTTCCCTCAGAGAACTGAAACAAGCCATATTTACATCGAATTGATTCAAGTCGGCTGTCTATTTGGGTTAATAGCATTTTCTAAAACTATTTTCATCATAACCTATATTTATGTTTATACTCATCTGCTTACACTATAAAATTCCACTTGAGCATCATATAATACTGAACACTGAAGGAATATAATCATTTACAAATTCAGGAAACGGAAAAAACTGTGAAAGCAGCATAAAGTGGGAGTTTATTTTGGAAAGAATTAACAATAACAATAAAATATCTGCCAACACTAGGACATTTGTTTACGATACTGAAAGTTATGGTATTGAAAGCAGTGAATTTGAAAGGGAAAAGAAGGAAAGAGAAGCAAGAAAGACGAAAGGATCAGGGCTGAAGGTTAATTCAAAACCGCCAATTACATTTTATAGAATATTATTTGATAACCTTTTTTATATAAAATTTCAATCTACTTTATCGCTAAGTCCATTTCAGATAACTAGGTTAAGCGATTTGTTTTATTCTCTCTAATTTCTTTTATTTTGAATCGAAGTAACTTAAATATTTTAAACATCAAAAGTAATGTGAAGGGCAGCGTGTGTTACAGCTTCAAATCCTTTGGTAAAGCTCAACGACTGCTCAGTATTGCTTCCTCGCATCTTTAAGTGTGTTATGCAGTTAGAACTTACAATAAGATAGTCTTTATGAATCCTTAAATTCAAGGATCCGCAGCTTCAATCAATACTGAAATCGTAAATTTTGCAAACTGCAAAAGGACCTTCAGATCGAAACAGCCAGATGATGAATAATGCAGCCATCTAAGTGATGCATTGAAATGGGTCAGATTGTTAAAAAATATCGAATACAAATGAAATTTGATGTTTTCAATTTGTATGGAAAAGTCAAAGACACCGTATGTCTTTCTATCATTTTCTGAACTAAATTTTTTTCATTTGAGTTGAAAAAAATTTTTTTATTTTAATTTTCAAACAAATTTCCAGAGTTAAAGAAAAAATTCATTCTGTTCTTTTTTCAAAACTGAAAAATTTTCATTTCACTTGAAAAATTTTTTAAATATAAGAATGTGCATCTGCCCGACAGGATTTCTTGACATTTTCATAAGCAAAGGTTCGAAGAATTCTGTAAAACTTGAAAGTTTTTCCTAAATCAGAGGTTTGACCACTGATTTAGAAAAATTTATAATTTCTAAATCAGTGGTTTGACGAATTATAATTTATCCCAATGTTGGCATAAGAAACCTCATTCCAAGAATATTAATAGGAGGATAAGAAATTCACCAGGAAAGAAAGGTTCTCTGATTCTTTGCCTTTACTAATACAAAATGGGGTCCAGTCATAATAGTCATTTATTGTCAGATATAAATGAGCGCATAAATATTTTCTGGAAAATCAAACTTTAGATTACTTAAACACGAAATCTTCAGCCACGTTGTAAAGATTTGTGAGAACCATTCTATTTTTGTATGCTTCAAGTTCTATTAAACCATTTTCAGATTTATCATAATAATAATAATAAAGATATGACAATGATTAGGTGAATTACGAAGCAAATTCTTTACTCCTTATTAAATCCAAGTAAGCGAAGAATTTAGATTAGAACACTGTGGACAATATTGAATGGTGAAAGGCCCTTGAACGACAGATAAGGAAGAAATTATAAATATAAAAATTGAGGTTGGTAAAATAGAGGTTAAAGAAACCATGAAAAGAAATATAATAAAGTAATAATTACTATGCAATCAAATTTTTTATTTTTGAAAATTGCATCCCATACCTCAACATGAATAAATCCGAATTTCCTTTACAAACGACAAATTTCCTCAATAATCTTATAATTGCTGTTAAAAAAGTTTATGTCCTCTTCTACATATCTTCTTTCCGATGGCTTGAAGACGAAGTTTTACTCCAACAAAACTTGATTTCTTTGCCTCTTATTGATCACAAATATATGGAAATTGCTTTCTTCCACCTATTTAATTTTTATATGTGAAATAACAGAAATTTTTACTTGGAAATCTTCAGTTAATGTTATCAGACAACAACAATAAATAAAAATATAAAGCATGCTTTCACACTTTTTATTGTGAATAAGGGAAAAAAGTGCGTCGAGACATTGGAATATTTTTTCCCTAAGTTGATTGACTTTGAACATTATAACACTAAACAAACTAGATTGCATTGAAAACAAACCAATTCTGTAAGCCAACATGATATTAGCTGTATCTATTCGCAGAAGTATACAGAGAGATGCTGCTTTCTAATGGGATTTTATTAGCATGTATTACTCTCAAAAACAATTTATTTTTAAAGAAAAACCAACCTGCCAGTACTTTTAAGTTGAAATAATTTAATATTTAAAACAAATACTAGAAAAACAGAATACTTAAAAATAGTAGTAAACGGAAATCCTAGATGTAAGATAAGCTGGAAAAAGAAACTTAATTTCGAAAATAAAAAATTTACGCCTGATACTTAAAATACTTTAAGTTATTTTGCCTGAATCTTTTATAAATCCTCATATATTACAAAATATAAAGGATATATTTAGCACAGGAACTTACCCAGTATCTTCTTTTAAACATCAACTATTTATTCACTGCTACATTAATTCTCTGTGGCTTATAGTGCATCACTTCATTCTAAGCATACTGAATATTAAACACCTGCCTGTTTTACAAGAAATTCAATCTTCATAAGTGATTAAAAAGACTCGATTTTGGATTTTGTTAATTTTACCACTATTGGATTTAACACTGATTTATATCAGCCTATTTTTTGCGTGACCGCTTTATTCAAACCGATTCAAAAGTCAGGAAAATTGAACAAAAAATGCACAAGAAAAATATCCAAGAAGTGCGAACGCATTAATTAAAGAAGGGTAATTCTTTTTTAAGCAGGAATGACAGACAAATGTTCGGAAAGGACAAAGGTCACCAACAAGAAAATGTTCTACTGCTCTACCATATATGTATATGTATATATACCTCACTTCACAGCAATCCACAACCATTAGATTCAAATTTGAAAACTGCGAAGAGAGAACCCCCTGTGCATAAAGTTGGAGAAAATGCATGCACCAAATTAGCATTTGGGAATGAGATCCAAAATAATTTACAATTTGTTTCTAACACAATTTTATCTGATGTCAAAAACAGCCCGCCATATCATAAATCCTTAAATTAAAAAACAAAACTCATTTACCTAATTCAGTATATTTTTTTTTAAAAAATAAAAAGCAAGAATGAAGGCAGCAAGCATACAGAAAACGAAACCGTCAAAAAAACAGATTGAAGTCCGCCAACTTTTATGTCAGCCCTAAAACTTGGAAGTAGAAAACTTAAATTTTCCGCTACTTTGATGAAAGAACTACAAAAAGACTTATAAAACCATTAAGAATACAAGAAATACCATACAAACAATTACCAAAATAAAGGACATTGGAGGATAATAGTGGAAAATGCAGAAAATAAAAGAATGTTAAACACTGCACTAACCTTGACCCATCAGTGCCAGACTCTGTAACTGCATGCTCGTACAGCAGCGTGTAATTGCAACCGGTAAGACAAGATTAGTCTGAAGTTCTTCACTGAAAATCAAAAATGACAGAAAATGAATTTCATGTATTCAAGTTTTTTTTTTTTTTTTTTTTACATTTCCAAATTTCATTTCACATTTCAAACTTAAGCAAGGGATAAGGTCTCAGAGTAAGAGCACAGCGAATTTATGGTAAGCGACATATGAAAATAAAGAAAAAAATCAAATGTTTTTTATTCACGATTTCTATAAGTTTTCCTCTTAGACATATCAGTGCATAAGGATATGCAATATCCCTAAAGTTTGAGTGAACATACTATGTAAATTTCATTTTTTTTATCAAATCCTTACATAATTTCCACTAATAAAACCAAGTACTTAACATTAATTCTATTGTATATATTTAACATTTATTTTTAAATGTCCATACGAAATGAAAAATTAAAGAATATATGTTTAATCTTTTGATTCGTATAACAGGTACGTCAAAGCGTCAAAAAAGAATTTTATTGAAGCATAGTGTGCTCTCAGTATTCTGCATGACAACGCAATGCTCGTGCTGTTCCTAATTACCGATAATTTTGGCAGTGTTCATTTAAAACAACATAGCAAGAATACAAAAATACACTTCTGATTACAAAGTTCTTTGGCATTTAAAGGTTTTCAAAATTTTCAAAAACATCTAAATCAAGATATCTAAAAATTATAACTTACCCGTTCAAACAATAATGTTCAATTAATAAAGGAAGTGATTTAAAATAGTATGGCGACGATTCTACACGTACACTTTTATCCGAACCGGATGATTCGATTAGATAATGATCAATATCGGATGCTAAACCAGGAGGTGAACGAATACTTAATGCCATTGAATTAGGTTTTGATGATGACCGCACAATAAAAGCCTAAAAACAATTAAGGAAACAGAATTAAACTTTTATCTCTTAAACTGCACACTCGGATTTGTTTAAACTTCATAAATTATCCGAATCAAGAAAAAAAGATCCATAAAAAATATCCGATTTAAGAAATAATACATTATCATAATTAATTAATGTTAGAAATGTGAAAATTCCAAAATCTCAATTGTAGATATAATAAAAGCAATGAAGTGTAGAGAATTACGCATTTTAAAATCTGATCAAATTGCCACAACGCACTACACGATTCATTTATGAGCAACGATTTTCCTGTTTGAATTTAGAAAACGACTGGAAACTACATTTACCCCTTCATTCATTGGGCGAAGCAAATGGGTAGCAGCGGAACGGCCGATATGCTGCAAATACCAAATGGGATGCGTGCGAATAATTTGTTCCAACAGCGTGATCCCTTTTTCACTTGCACTTTTTGCACCATCTTGACTTTTTTCTCCATGATTTAGCAACTGCAAAAGTGCTGACGGTATATATTTGCACATTTGAACTTGAAGTGGTTTATTTCTTAAACAATACTTAATTCTATTGGAAATTAAAGTACACAAAGTTTCTGAGTCACTCCAGTTTTGATTCTGATTCAACTACAAAGTAAATAAAAGATTAATCTAATTCCATTATTTATTGTTACTTACATGTGCATATGAACTAAAAGAAATTTTATTTCCTTAAAACTTTTAAAGAAATAAATCAGCTAGCATCAACTTACTTCAACGAATTTGCTTTTTCTCTTATCTTTTGATGAGGTTGTGCGTCTGTCACATTGTACTGCTGTAGATTTTTTCATACGACCAATACTTACTTTGAAGTTTGTTGGTGATTTAGGATGCTGAAATAAAAATCAAAACTAAACGTCGAAACTGGCATAATCTTTCCGATACAAATGTAAATGAAATGATTAGCTAATGCAAAAATATTTGGAAGTCTTCATAAATCAATTATGCAGAGAGAATAAAAATGCAACTCAGAAACAGCAAAGGTTTAAAAATCTAAAAACATCTAAAAACAGCTTCTCTTCTGCAATATATTTTACCTGTCATTTTCAACAAGAAATCATAACTAAACTACTACAGTATTATAGCTATTTCCTCCAGGGAGTTTCATGGAACTAGTGAAACAGTTTTTTACACAACGATTGGAGAAACAAAATACAGCTTTCCATTGGTATTGTTGTTCGCCGACAGCCATTTTCACCCGCCGATGACTAATTCTCAGTAGAGATTTGTTCTCACATATCAATTTTGTTTTTCAAAACAACAAATGACCTCAACATATACAGACAGAAATTTCAGTAAAATAAAACTTTACTGTAAAAACGTTTTTATTTCAAACGCTATTCTCATCCAAACTAAGTTTTAATAAAAAGTAGTATTGCATTAGCAGTTCTCCATCTAAAACCTGAAAGAATAAGAGTAATCCTTACATCCATAGCTGTTGAAGCTAGTATATCTATAACTGGATTACTCGTACATTCTATCGGAACACATTTATTCATAACTGTTGTCGGTACCGCCTGATCGAGAAACTGTAAAAGATTTCGAAAAGGCATTACTGAGTTTTCCCAGCTTCTCCATAAATAAGCCATTTCTCCTGTCGACAACAAAATATAATGAAAAAGCACAAGTCAAGTATCAAATAAATATATCGAGGCATGAGTAGCTGAAAGTGATTTTTGTTATACAATTATGATAAGATTAGCAAAGCTTCCTATTATATGGAAATTATTTCATAATAATAATAATAATTTACCACTCTCAGCATCAAAATTTACTAAACTCGTTAAATTCCTGAGAATTGAGAGACCTGAATTAAATTTCGTGCAAATGTTATGGTCTATTATGTATGTCGTAACCTCAGTAGGTCCGTTGTCGATAATGAAAGCTTCACATTTCTTGCTCATATTTATATCAGCAATTGTTGTTATATTTTCGTTGCTTTTTTGACTATTTTCCTTTATTCTGATTAATAAAGCATCATCCACTATCTGCAAAATAACTGGGGATTGAAATTCAAACTCCTCAGCATTTCAAAGAATACAATTAAATACATAGGAAAACAGCTGAGAGCAGTAAAACTGCTGCAAACTAAGACTTCAAAATATTCTAAAAAAATTTCAGTTAACACTGACAACCAGGAAAAGACAAACATTTCAAGTATCTCCCTAATTTTATATTTCTCTATTATCGTTTCTCTCTACTATTTATTATTTTTTCTATATTTTTCTATACTATTTATTCATCAAGCGATAATAAAAACAGATAACGAACAGGAAAGAAGGAACTAAATGGCTACTAAAATGGCAAAGTGTAGGATGGCGAAATCTCTCGCAACAATGCGGTATGGACGTTTTAAATACGTTTTTTTTTGATCAGAAACGGAATACTAACTGAAAATTTCTACATATAACGAATCAATAATAGATTGAGAAAATATGGATCTTGAGTTTTTACGCTGTAGGGTAAGGTACCTTCTTCTTGGCTACAAAAAATATGACTGCCTACATCCCAATCTTCGCAGAGCTCAACAACAGATACTGTTAAATGTACCATTAGTTTGACCATTACTTTTAAATCACTATGTCACGTTAACTCCACATCTTCCCTCATCGATGCAGCGCTAAGTATGCCGGTGATTATTTACAGACCGGAGAAATCAATCAAAAAACAATGACTACTTCAGCATTTCATATAACCATTTCAATAAGATATGCAAAAAAGGTTGTCAACATGATATAGCTCGATAGATATCGACCTCGACTCTGTCTGATTTGATTAGCGCTAAAAATAGTAACACACGATTCTACAATACGAAACATAAATACATCGAGTTTACAATAATGAAAAAATGGAATGAACACATTTTGATGGACATTGTGAGGCTGTTATGAATAATAACTGAATGATAGAGATAATACGACGCCGTGCAATATGCCTAATTTACTGCTTAATCTCAGATTTTATAAACTTTAAGTCTTAGATTCGAACACTATAAGAGTGCGAAGTCTGATCTCATCAATCAATTGGATAAAGAAGAGATGCTAAAATGACGACAGGAGGATTACATATCCCTCACAGAGAGGAAAGAGAGGACATGACATGCTCTGCGATATTTCCCCTTCCTCAGGAGCAGATGATCTGTATGATCTTTTCATCACTTTCAATCTTGCTCTCCACCCATCTCCGCTACTATCTGTTAGAAAATCTTTTAATAACATTGAAATTGTGTCATCTCGATTAAAAATAGATTCAATAATAGGACGTAATATGTAGAAGAGGAGAGATGATACAGAAGTACTTGTCCCCTCAGTGATGTGACAAGCTTCGATAGAACTTAACGAGGAGAAGCGATGAGTTCCACTCTTCACTTTTCTAAATAAAATGGTATATGTGCGGTAATGCTCCTATGAGAAAGAACAATTTTCATTTTCCAACTCTAAAATTCTCCCGTTGCTCAGTATTCTTTACTTCATTCATAAGTACCAACAGGGAGCATTCTTTGTTCATTTTCATATGAAATCTCGGCATCAATTCCATCGCCGGGAAAACATTTATATATGGAATTAAGAAATTGATTTTTCTTGCAACTTCTTTTTAGCGTTCTATGCAATACAGATAACATTCTCCATGCTTTTGAAAAAGCACACATGGATGAATGGTTCAAATCCATTAATAAAAAACTGTTACTAATATATAAGAGTATCGAGTAAGACACTAGTGGTAGACAGGAACACAACCTAAAACATCGACAAAGCATAGAAACCGCTTTATCGTTAAAGTTTGTACGCATCTTAATTAATTAGGGTTGCCAGGTAACATTCATCCCAATGAAAAAGGAAACAGTACAAAATGATGGAACTTCTGTTTACATATTGATTAATACCAAGAAACTACCAGGCTACCTCACACTACGAAATATTGCCTTAGCTTATTTACAAATAAGCTGAGTATAGTGCAACGTGAAGACTTTATCTCTGTCCAGTACTGTACTAATACATTCTTTTGAATTACGCCCGTCTTAAACTGCTTCGGCAGTTTGAAAAAATGAAATCCCACCGCGAAAGAATTTCACTTTTTTGACCATTTTTATTATGAATATTTAAACACTGCAAACTTTCAATTAATATATCATTACTTCAAGCAGCAAAAATGCATCAGTGTCATCAATTGATAACGTCTCTACGTTCTTTTACGAATAGAATACACGGCTACAGATAACTACAAAGTACCATATTAAATACTGCAAGGTAAACATTACGTGTCAGGGCAACCAGTAGTTATGTTCTTAATTAATTAGAAGACCGATTAGTTCTTCGTACACTGTCTCCGCGCTATTTTTAAAATCTTAAATGGTGCTCTCTGTTTTACTCGAATGACAAATGACACGAGCGAAAGATGAATAATATATTCGTAGTTCGTTTGATCCAAACAGTCACTTTATTCAGCTCATATGTAACCTACTGAAGTTATTTTGATCAATACAAATGATAATTCGATTCTTCGAAGAAAGGATCAAATTTAAAAGTTTTGGATTTCTAGATAAAGAAAAAATGAAATTATCCATTCAAATGTTTCGTTTAAAATCATCCAAAAGTAATTTAGGCTCCTCCTAGCTAATTTACATAGATATGATGCAAATTAGCTAGGAGGAGCTTAAATTTCTTTAAAGTCAAAGGGGTCGTTTTGAAAGGAATGAGAGGACGTACTGGACCATCGCTATCATTAGCAAAGCATCAGGTGGATTGCGTTGAATCGTATAAAGTGGACAAAAGAAAGAGACGATGTCTGAACATTACCAACAACTGGTTAACAAATTGAAAAGAAGAAAAGTAAAGCACAACGAAGATGATGAAAGTTTTCTGAATTTCACATCAAATATTCCGATAAACAGCAAAGAGTTAAATTAAAACAAAGGGAAGTTTCCATTCACAAAAACAGAAAGTAAGGAGGGAATTTCGATGGGTGAAAGATATTAGCTTTTCTAGTCCCTAATGATTCTAGAAGTAATCAGTTAGTTAGAGCCAAAATAAACAAATGAATGACAGCATTTAAGGGAGGAGGAAATCTTGACATGAATGGAGTATTAATGACGAGAATAAACTTTTTGGCATGGCAAAAACAGAAGATTATCATATCTAACGCACAGGAAATATTCAACAAATTTTGATCAAAGTGTCCAGCAATGACGAGAACAACTGATTAAAATCCATTACAAACCGACTGCACTCTCAAATAATGAGTCTATCACAGCAACATATTCTTCCCACCGCTCTCGCTGTCCATCATGCAATCTTAATTAACATATTCCCAACAATACGAACTAAAACGTTTAAATCTCACAAATTTCTGGATTCATCTGAAGGAACTCTTCTGAAGCAAGTATATCAATTTGTAGCATTTTCAATTTTCCGACTAGAATAATCCGGTAAATCAGAAATGAACAGGAACAGTTCTATCAGTGTGATGATACATCCATCCAAAAATACTTGTGAATCAATTTTAAGGAGACGCGATTGGAGATGCTATTTGCAGTGGTCACGAACAGATGGTATAAAGAGAAAGAGAAACGATCATTGCACCAGTGACTGAGGAAGGTAGAAGTGACACAGAGGATCGATGATGATAGATACGGACGGATATACAGAACAAACACTAAGTGAAAGTGAGGGCACAGGGAGAGGTTAGGGTAAGATTGCCTTTAATAGTTTTTAACAAAATTAGACAATCCGAAACTTGTCAAAGCCCACCTTTCTGAAATGAAAATTAGATTTTTCAAATTGTTTCAAATTTGAGCTTAAAGCAGGAAATAACGTATACCGATGGATAATAACTACTTTGATAGGTGACAGTGCAACTAGTATAAGCCGTTTCCTGGCTAACTCGTAAGTACTGAGAGAGGTCAATGAATGTTAAAGAGACGAGAGGAAATGAATGAATTAAACGCTGCTGCATTTACAGGGTTGATGGAATTGTAGTATATTTGTATTATCGATACCTGCGCATCTCTCCTCAAACAAACGATGAAACGAACCGTCCTTTTGCCATCTCATCAAAGCAGCAGCGATTTTGAAAGGAAAGGAAACATTTTCATTTGACAAATAAGGCCAAAACACACAGTGGAATATTTCTGCTACTTTACCATTTCAGTAGAAGCTAACAGGTTCACTTTTACAATTTATGAAAGCTGTTGCTAATATGCAAATTAAGCTCTGTTCTTAAATAAGAGTAATAAAGAGAGAATTTTTTACAAAATCTATAACCTCCCCTCCCTCTACTCTGTAATCTTTTATCCCTGGAAGAGTGCAGGAATGCAGGGATCAGTCACTACAGAAAACAATAAGATTAGAGTGTTACAATACCATAAGTAAAAATACCTACCTACTTTTAACTGGTGAAACAGAAGTAGTTTAGTTGTGACAACAGAACAATGGGATATAAACTTGGCTCATTGATTAGAATGACACTGGCCAATGAAGAGAAATGTTCTCTAACAGAAACATACTAATCCTGTCGTGATCTTTTTGTCTTCAATTTAAATTCGTTTCTAAACATGGCGCTTAAAGAAATCGGAAATACTTAAAGTACCAATTATCACATAAGTTAGTGATGAGCAAGGAAGTTAGGTAACACAGTCTAAATTTATACCGAAAACTGATTGCCAGATTTTTAGAAGTTGAATAACAGCATAAGAATTTCAATAAAAAAATGAATTAGTTGTCAACAGTAAATCGGACAAAGCTTCTCCTTTTAAAAGACAGATAAAACTTATATTGTCAATATAGGAATGCGTTAAATTTTTCAAGGCATAATTATTTAATAATTAGAATCCTCTACGATTTACGTAGACTGGAATCTTCTGGAATTTAATAGCGACAATTTTCTGGAATTGTATTGTCCTTCTTTTCACCTACAATCCAACTTCATTTGTTCTGAAAATTACCATTCATCAAAATTAATTCGGCAATATAGAAACGAAAAAAAATTTTTCTTTTGAGTTTCTTTCAAATGAAATTTACTTTGAGAAGCAAAAACCGTTAAAAAAATCTAATTTACAAAACATCATTCAAAAAAATTCTTTCTGAATAAATATTTGACCTTGATGACTTTTTAAATAGTTTGTTAAAAAAATTTTTGTCATGAACATTGGAAGAGACGGGTGGAATAAGAAAAGAAGGCGGCTGATGTTTTAAAAATGAAAATAACATCAATCAACTTCTTCCTTCCTATTTCTGTTACGAAACAGATTTTTGCTGAAAATGAAGAACTCTTTCAACTTTTTTTTTTTTTCATTTCTTGACAAAAGAATATAACATAAGAATGATTTTCATGTGAAAAACGAAAAATAGTTGGCAATGAAATTTGTGTTTATTTATTCATACCAATTCATATTTGCTTGATAAAATGATTTAATAATAGAGTCTTTAAAGCGGCTGTTTTAAAATACTTCAATAATATTTAGTGAGTTGTAATTCTTTCTCGTCTTTCCTTAAAGATAAAATTAAAAAAGGATTATTTCAAGTTTCAATTAAGCTGCAAGAAATATTCCTTACAAAAGATTTGCAGAGAAAAAGTTTTATAAAAATCCATGTAAGCAAAGTCCTTTGTCAGCACATTTCAGTTCCTTGAAAAAGGAGAAGGAAATCGATTGAATCAAGAAATAAAGAAAAGAATCAAACTTTTTTTCTTTTAAGAGGATATCATGAATTCTGTAAGAGGTCAAAGACTACTTAAAAGACACAATCCCAAATTTGGAGGCTGGAATCAGTGCAATAGTAGATGGTGATATCACAAATAATGTAAGCATTGGACGTGAGAGGAAAGGTCATATCTCTTGACAAGTTGAGTCCAAAGATTAAAGAGTGGAAAGTTATAGTAGGGTCGAAGGTACACAGTGTCACATTTCATGTCTATTACCAATAGAGCACTTTGTAGAAGTACGCGACAAATTTTACAAAAATTAAAGAAACGTAATTATTCAAAAAATACCCATTAAGTATTATATTTGTCCCTACAATTCACACTGTTCACATTTGACAGAACAGACGAAAAACAAAAGTTTCAAGTTTAGCAAATGCTGCTAACACGACATAATTGTCACTCTTCTGCTGAATTGTCACCCTTGAGGTGCAATCATTGACTGACTGCACATTAAATCTGTTGATGCCACTTCATTCATGCCAATAAATTCTTTGATTTTCCATCACATCAGATGAGTGAGTGCTGCGTGGCTAAATAGTAGCAGCGCTGAGGAATTCTTTTGCGCTGCGTTATTAGAAAATAAAATTATGCTACTGAATTAGTCGTTCGTTATTGAAAGATTTGCTCAGAGATAGATGAATAACTGTAATTAATGTGTATGGAAGAAGTGTAGCGTTTCCGGACTTTCTGGCTAAACAAGACAGATGTTTGAATTGTCCTAAAAGCTTTCAAAAGTGTTTAAATTCTTGCAGTAAAGAGAAAAGAAGGAATTTATGATATAAGTGAATAAAAATTAAATCAAATTTGTTTAACAAGCGGAAACTAATTTTAAAATTTAAAATCTTCAACGTTACACTACAATGGCTTAATGATGAGTTTTTCTCTTCGACGGATTTCAGTTGCATCCTAAAGAGAAAGACGGAATTTCAACTAATGTACACATTCAAATTCATATTTCACATCAATTTCATTCTACTATATTAAGTTTAAGATAGCTGAAGAAAATGACTGAATTTTATGATTTTAAAGAATGATTTTAACTGCACAATTTAATTTTTTGAAAGTTTTTTATTTTTTTTATTTTTTTTGAGCAGACAAAAGTGGAAAGATGGTCGGACTTAGATAAGCAAAGAAGAAAATCGTGGCATGAAACAGAAAAAAGGATTAGAAATCCGAAATTCAAGGAAAAAACAAACTTTAGAAAGAGAATCTACATATGTTGTACATTTGCAGAAATATAATTGACGCTTTACAAATAGAAGAAATAATGAAAGTATGAAAATTCATGCCTTATTCTTTTTTAGCATCCAAAATTTCTAGAAATAAAAAACCAGTTCATGGGATTTCCGAATCTAAAAAATAGCTCACGTCCCAATTTTAACCTAACTGATTCTTCACAATGTTTTGAGAGCTAAAAAATATTTTCTAGATTACTATGGAAAATAAAAGATACAAACCGGAATAAACAGACCAATGTCAGTTTCAATGAAAGCGATATTTGATAAATTAACACTTAGAAATATTAAAAGCTACCATTATAATATCATAAAGTGACTAGAAAGAGGAAAAGAATAATTGTAAGGATTCTTATAGCAACGAATAGAATTTAATCAACTTTAGATAGTATTCGGAATAATATTCTATATTCAAAAAAAGATAATATTCTTTCTTATTTCTTTCTAAATTAAGATTGAACTTTTCCAGGTATTAAGGAAATAAGACAAATCTTAAGGTAAAAGCGGTTTATTATAAAAAAGAATTTGAACTACAATAAAAAAAATAAGCAATAAAGCTATTGAAGTAGGCGAACTGACGACACCTAATTCCGTAACAATTGAGCGAATTGATTCGTTAACTTCCTGCAATGCATTTTGAGTACATTCATTTTACTAAGAATTAATTTGAATTTTTAGAATTTCAATCCATTTTTTCATTTCTTAAAGAGCTAATTTGAAAGGAATATTTGTGATCGACGATTTAAGAATATTGAAATACATTATTGATACATCAAATATGTTTGATAAATAGAAAAAGCAGAAATAAATAAAATAACTATTTTAGTGAGTTAATTAATCATAATTAATTGATCGAGGAAGAATAAAAGAATTGATATTTTGAAAAACAAATAACCAACCATATCTACTTTTTCTCTCTTAAGGTGAAATTAAAACTGAAATGAGCCAAAATTGTGAGTTTTTAGCAATGAAATAATATGAATTTGATGAAAGCAAGACCTATCATTCATCAAGCATGACTTTCAATTCATTTATCTTATCCGATTGTACTCGCTTATATCCAAACTTTCATCTTTTTATTCTTCATAGCTATTAGAAGACCGGTAACTGCATTTTTTTTCTTTTGAATATTCTAACTAATAGTAGATTTTGGATTTTTTTAATTAACTGTTGAAAAATCATTTTGATATTTCATTGCAAAAAAGTGTGACCAAAGTACGATCTCAGAAATTCATTGAGAAAGAGAAAAGTAATGGAAGTGACTTTCTTATTTCAACATTCTCGAATTTATAGCAGAATTTGAAGATAAGAAAAAGAGTTAAACAACGTTGCTATCAAAAGAAGGAACGAAAAGATTAAAACATCATCATTTTCCGAAAATCATCATTTTTTGTCCGAGATGAATTGATACTTACTTGCAGTTCTTGTATTTTACTCCACCACTAATCCACCGTTGAGAATATAGCAGCAACTTTCATTGATTCAAGAAACAGTTTGAAAATTTATTCTAGGGATTAGTATTAATTAGTCTTCATAATCTGAAAATTGGTAAAAATATTTTTCAATTATTAATATATTAGAAGCTTAAAACTTATAAAATTAGGTAGGAAAAAACTCAAATATAAATGCAGTTATCTTAAAAAATTTCTTCATTGGAAAAAAGAAAAAAGAAATGGTTCAATGTGATCGAAGTACGATCTCAGAAGAACAATCTTAAAGAGGTTGGAAGATAATTGCATGGACCAATTTATTGTTCTTCTTAAACTGCTTTTTTTGTTGCTTTGCAAAACTTTAACTTTCAATAAAATTATCTCTCGTCTTAGAAAATGGTGAAGTGACGAGAAGATTTGAAAAAAGCTATACAATAGTTTCCATTCTTGATGTTCTATACATCAGCTCTTTTTGTCATCTATTTACCTAGTTCTCAGCTCAGAACCCAAAAGACTCAAAGCAGATCATCTTATCAATGTATGTAATACAGCCTATAGTACTGCGCAAAAGTTCGCTATGTTTCTTCTTCTCAGTGCAGTAGCCGTACAGCTTCTTCTTTCAGACGATAATTGCCCTTGCCAAGGTCAATCAGTGATTTGAACCATGCAAAGTCCCGGAAGAAAAGTAATTCTGTCAGTCACTACGAACTAATTGATGGCTCTACTTGTACGTCAATGTATTATCCGTTGCTGATGGGCACAACAATTCTTTTATATTTCGATTACGACAAAACATCAATCGAATTGAGATTGGATCTTAAATGGATGATCTCGAGATCTGCAAAAAAATCTGCTAGCTTTATTCCACCATAATGGATAAGCAAAAATAACTATTATGCTTTTAATGTATTACAAAGAAGTTTTTCTTCTATGTATCATATATAATTTACTGTTATAATTACAAAGTTGATGATAACAAATGTCAACTTTACTATCTCAATATCTAATCGAATATTTGAATAACAAAAATTAAAGGCTAACTTAAAAGTGTTATTACCATAAAATATACATAATGGAATGGGATTATCCCCAAATTTTTGAGAAAAAATTACGCAAAATAATAGCTAATTTTCCATTCCATCGAAATCTAATTGAAGTATCCCAAAGACTACAGCACTTATCCTATTACTCATCAAATTTGTTGTATAAAAAGCCAACATAAAACGGATATATAAAAAGATAAGCAAAAGTACGAATAGTAATAGTTTTAACTCAAATGCTAATATCGGTGGACAATTCTCCTTACATCGTTTAACAGCTGTTGAACAGAAGGCAATATAATAAATATATTTTAGGAATACTACCAATATATTACTACCATAAATTGACAAAATCAAACATCGAAAAGTTGAAATGATGCAGAATATTCCGATTTTTTCTAGAAAATTTATTTACAAAAATAGTTATTCATCTTTCCTTAACATGTGATATTCTTTCACTTTTGTTAAACCATTTGATACACTTTGGCATCGTATTAACTTTAGGCTAAATCAACAAAATGCTATTGAAAAAGAATTGAAAGCTAAACTTTCTTCTGTTAAATTCTACTAAGTTAAAATTTGAAAATGACGGAAGTTTAGCTTTTCTCAAACAATTAAGAAAGAAAGAGGATAAGCGGAAAGTGATGGAAGAAATGAAGAGATATCGAATTTCGATCATTGTAAAATGAACAGTTGTGGGTAACCAAATTCTCTCCATATTTCAATTTCCCAAAATGACAGCCACTCATCATTATGATTTAACTGTGATATTGCAGTGATGCTACCTTCTTCCACCTGCAGTCGATTACTTATCTTACAAGAAAAAAACTATTAAATGAAATATTTTATTGCAAGCAATTGGAATATTAACTCCGAATAACTTCAAAGCTCTTTCGCGAAGAAAAACTATTGCAAAAATTTTGTCGCAAAAACTGCTGCAAGAAGACCACAACCGATTACTACTGTATTTCAGTTTGCAATAAAGCAAAGGAAGTTTGCATTGAAATAAACTTTCTCAATAGCTGTTAATAAAAATTGAGCTAAACTTATAATGGTTCTAAGAATGATTTCAAATATTGTAAATACAATTTTAGCTCTCTTCTATTAAATTAAAGTTAAAAAAAATTGTTTTGAACAAATATTCCATACTTACACTTTTCTTGGAAGACACTGTTTCGTTATCTCTTCATCATTGTTGGAAATTCTCAGAAATTGAAAAATAAAGGAATTATGTTTTATTGCTTTAAAAGAGATCAAAATGATAAACTGCTGTTAAGAATGTACTAATTTATGTAAGTATCGAATGATAAGTAATAACATATGAAGCAATTTAATTCGATTCTGAAATGCTGCGAAAGCATATGCATGCAAAAATTATGGCTTAAGTAAATCAGGAAAGTATTCTGAAATAATAAAATAAGCATCGAAATAATCATAATGGTTATAAGAGGCAATTTAAAAATAAGCAAATAATATAATCTGTGGAAGTGGATAACTTTAATTGCAAAAACTATGAATTGAGGACCAATTTTGCAAAGCACTTGTCTCGTTTTTTTTTTTTTTTTTTCTTTTTTTGAATGAATGGAATATGAGCATACAACAGGACGAATTCATTTGTTAAGCGCAAAAAACTAATCCTTGGCTAAATAACAATCCAAATTAATAATGACCAATTGAAGAAGCAAAACCATTTACAAAAAAGATATCAAAGTATATGTAGGCAATTTTAAAAGTTTTAGCAAATTATATCCAAGCAAAATATAAACCCACTTATCACTTGTTTTTAAATCTTATAAAAGCTATCAAAATAATAATTACTGAAAAAAATCCCTTGCATAGAGTGAAATCTGTTTTAAAATATATGAAACAAACTTCAGTATTATCAGGAAAAAGAAGATTTTTTATGAAGGAAACAAGGCAAGGTGAGTTACAACTTTAGTTTTATTGCAAATTGAAAAGGCTTTTCGTTGCTTATCATGGTAAAATGATAAGCAACGAAATCTCTTCACCACTTGTCAATTTTAATAATTTTATGATTCTCATGTTCCTGTCGTACAAAGTAGTTTCAGTGTTTCGCACTTTTTACACTTTAGTATTCCGGACGTTCAACCGTATTTCTCAATGTGTGCCTGAAAAATATATTTTGATGCATTAATTCATTTGTTTCTATAATTTTTGCAAATTTCATTTAACTTTTTTTTTAAGAAATAAAAAGTGACGATTGGAAACTAACTGTATTGGGTATGGATTAGCAACAGTTTGCCATGCTAATTTATCTTCAAATTGCCAGTAACCTTGCCTAATCTGCAATATTCAATTTCTTTTTGGATAATGTCATAATGTTATAGAAGAAAAATTAGACACTCATAAATATAGCACAAAGTTCATTGAGAAAAATTCATACAAGTGAATTATTTTTAAGAAAATATTCAATGCTGCCGAGAGCATTTTTTAAATCTAATTTTTCCTAATGATTCTTTTTCAGCTAAATTCTCAGACACGAAACTGTTCAGAAAATTCATTTGCTTTGCAAATCATTGCCATTCCTATTAAAGAAATCAATGTCTTTAATACATTTTTAAAATACTTTAAAGAATTTTGCTACATGAAAGCAAACATACCTCTGGTATTGGCTCTTTATAGGCACTCTCAAACAATGCTATTTCATCAGGATTTGGGCTTTTTTCTTCATTTGTTACAACTTTCACGCTTAATACAAATAACAGTTGAGAAAAGTTAAATTATTTATCAAACTTACAGTAAATAATAAAAGAAAATATTACTGTGTGATAGACACAAATGTTCATTTGAATCGCAGTTATGAATTGTTATAAAGTAGAAATTTTAAATGGAGAAAATGATCGCTTACGGTACATCATTAGAGCTTTCTTCGTCGAGCAAATGAGCTGCCCAACCGCAATGAAGCATCAGTATACCAACAATAATTAATAATAAAGCGAGTGGTAATAAAGCACCAGCACTTCAAAATTTTTTACTTTTCAGTTTTAAAATTCTCTATTTTGTCTTCGCTTTTTGCATTTCACTAAGTTGTACAACATTTCAGTTCTATATAGAAACAAACTGATCAGTAAAGTTTTCACACACAAACTCGAAGTTTAAATTTCAGCTCATTAATATTCCAAGCCTAGTTCACAGAATTTATCATTATGCGAACGACGAACAAAAATAAACGTAAAGTCCTGGTCCTAACAGATGAAAAGTTTTACTTTTGATTGCTATATCTCACTCACAAGAGGATTAAGTTTTTCTGAGCACTATCATCTCGCATCAACAATCATTAGGAGAACCAATGATTAGCTATTAGAGAACCTTTGCTCTTTTTTTTTTTGCTGCTGTATTTAAACAGTTGATGAGAGTGTCACTAGGTGTGCCTTGTTATATAGTCAAACAGCAATTTCGAAAATAACTAACATGGCAGAACATTCAACAGCAATACAGGTAAGTAATAAACCAAGTAAAATCATCACACCGATTGCAAACAGTATTGCACTCAAGATAACTACACATTTCCTGCAATGCGATAACAGTAAGTATCAAGGGAAACAATTATAAATGCGGAATTTGAAATTAAAATTAAGTATTTTGGTATTTCAAGAATATCTTATATTTTTTTTTTATTTTCTATAATACTTGGAGAAAGTATGTTACTAACCTTGCTGGCCATACGCCAACATACACAGGTACACATGGATAAAAAAATATTGGACATCTTCGACGTAGATACCACGGTTCATACTGAGACATCCCTATGAATAGTTACAAATTAACTTCATATGGTGACATCATTGAAAAGGAGCAGTAGTACTTAGTCATAAAATTACTTACTGTTACCAATTCCTCTTTTGACTTCTCAGTTCTGTTATCTTAACAGTATCGAAAAATAATTTCGATAGATTGTACTAATATATAAGTCAACTGAGTATGTAAAAGAAATAAGTGTTATTTATTTGGCACAAGCATATCTATGATCGAGGACAGTCTCTGAGATAGATGACAGGACAATTGAGGAGACTAACTGTATATATATAATGAAATCCTATTAAAAGCTGCAGTTGATTTAAACAGGTAACATGCATACAGGAAGTTTACAGTCAGTTCATTCAACAAAAGAAACGCAAATATTACACAATACATTGCCATATCTGTAAAGAATGTGAGGGCGGAAATGAGATGACTCTTTTGAGATTATGCTAAAACTAGAAAAAAGGCCAAAGTATTTAAAGCCAAGGTCCCCCAAAAAGATTTTTAAATTTTTTGTTTTTAAACAAGCCAAAGTGACTAAACTAAAACAGTTTGAATTGCAAATATACACATATTTAAACTGCCAGTAGAAAAATACATTTAATTTTATTTAATCCAGCTATTATATGAAAATGATTGAAGGATTCTGGAATAGTTATTAAACTGGAGAGTGTCTCTCCAGTAAATCAATAACATTTCAAGTTTTTTTTCAATATCAGTAACGAATTGTTCTTACTAATGACTTAACCAGCCATATGTCTGATATATAAAACGAGTAAAGTTGAACGTGGAAAGGCAAAGGGAAGTGATGGAAGGAAGAGCTCTCGATGAATCGTTCAATACTTTGGCATATAGTAGTAGTAGCTCAGTCTCGAGCTAGATTAGAAGTACAGGAAGAGGAAGGAGCTAGAACTATCGTGCATCTCAACCTTAACAACAGAAGAACACGGCAGGTGCAACTACGACTAACTGACTCTATCTGCAACTTTAACTCGACGAAAATCGCTAATAATTAGCCATCTATTTCAAAGCAATACTTTACAACTAACTACCACTGATTATATCTCATTCCAATTTTTGCGCTGTTCTCTTTTAAAATTCCTAAGTTATCTCAGCTTACATATCTTATATTTCAAGTAAAAAACATCATCAATTCCAGCCATTATATTATATATTGTATATTTGCCATCTAACAACCGCAACTAGTCACTACTATTATTTAATTTGAAATAACTACAATTTATCTTAAAAATACTAAGTTTGAATTGTACGTGCACTTTTCTATGAAAAAACCAATGGTTAAAGCAATATAGTAATCGGAAATATAATAATGTCAAATTCGATGATATCACCAATGACAGAGAAATTTCTCTCTTTCAATCATCGCTAAGTAATTTAAAAAAATTGTTTGAAAGGGGAAGAATAGACATGAATGAAGAATGTTCAACAGTTAATATTAGCAATTTGCTGTTAGTGAAATTGCTATAACTAATTATCACTTAGGGTCAAAAATTTGATTGGAACATTGAATGAATCCCGATTCATTCCCATACATTTTTTCCTTGTCTTTTGCCACTGAAACAAATATAAAAATGGTATTGCATCTAAAGTTTAATGTCTCAAATCAAAAACTTTGAAACAAAAGGAAAGTAAGTAAAAATATTCATTCATACGTAATTAGCTGATATCAGGAATTTTATTCACTAATGCTTGGAGTTAAAAAACGTGAACGTGAGAAACCTTTGATGGATAAAACAGAATACACGTGAAATGGATAAATTTTTTTATTGATAAGTGAAAAATAAGCAGTCATCAAAAAATTGAATTTTACAGAATAAATAAGAGATTGCTTCACTAAAGCAAACAATCATGCATAATTTGAGAATAAACCTGAAATCACGCAATAAAAAACGGAACTTAACAAAATGAAATGCCGAGATCAACTACTATTTCAAAGTAGTTTCATTTTTTACATTTCATTTTGGACTGTTTTAACAAATTCGTATCAATAATAATAACATTAACGGTGTCAACAATATTTGTTTATAGTTGAATTCAGCTATAAATTTATATGATGCATACTTGTATAAATTGATCTTCACCAAATACAATTAATTATGACTTTTTGAATACCACTACAATGAATTTTTTACTTCACTAAAATTTTTTGAGCATGATGAAAACTTCAAAAACTTCGACAAATATACCAATAACAAAATTAAAAACCTTTTTTGAACGGTAAAAAGTCCACAATTGTAATTTGAAAAGTAAAGAATTAATTTAAAATTTCAAACATTAAGTAATCCACAACTCTGTATTCAATAAAATTTGGGAACTATTAACATTTAACGGAGCAGCTGAAGTTTACGTTATGATTTCGGCATCCTTTAATGTGGGCACACAATTATCAAATTATAATTTATTCATCTCATAGTAACACTTAACAATTCCATTTATTACAAGTCTTATTTTTAGCTTCATAATCTTTCGTTATCGCTTTAACCGTCTTAATTGTTTAATTATTAAGATGGCTAATGAGCAGCGATATGTACTGATTATGCAATGATTACAAATGAAATTAGAATATGAGAAGTCGGAGGATGAATCGAAAAACAAAACCGTTAAATTAAATTGGGCGGAACACTAAAATATACTTCACACGATAGACCAGTTTACTTTTTCTTTGAGTTTCGGAAATGAATGAACTAGTTTTTTTCTAGTTTTCACTTCAGATCATACCTATTCCCTAATATGTATTTAAACAAAATAATCATGAATATATCCTTCCAGTCATACAAATCAATTACTTTAACCACGGCAACCATAATTAATTGATAATTAATTGCTAATTGATTGAAGATTCGAAAAATTGCATTCATTAAAATTTGTCAGTGTTACACATCAACAGTACATCAAATTTATTTATGGGGATAGCTTTCCAGTTCTCTTCCTAGTTATTTAAAACACGAAGAAAATTTTGAAAACTTTGAAGTAAATGAGAGAATGAGATTCATGAAAAAACTTAAGCAGACACTCGAAAGTGGATCACAGAAATTTAGTAAATATTTCCAGATTTTCAAAAAATTCATGGCATAATCCACAATTCTGAAGAAAATTTCAGAAAAAAACTTATATTTGTCAGTATTGATTTATTGAAGCATTCCTTATTCTTACCATACGCTGAGGAACTTATTTTCAAGATGGTGAAGTCAACTTTATACTGAATTAATTATAAATGAATATAAAGTCAACTTTATAATGAATTAAAGAAGTTAGGGAAGGACTATTCTCTACTCAAATTTCCAATTTCATCAAGTACTTCAACAATCTTCCTTCTATTCTGCATTGAAGAAGTCAGCTTAATACAAAATGAATTACCAACTTTCGTACATACCTAAGATAAACTCTTTTCTGCAATATATTAATATAATCTTTTCCCAAAACAAAAGAGATCAAACATGCGACCATATTTGTAGTGGCTTATTTATTTAAGTTTATTTATTCCATTTTACTACCTATAAAGTAAGATTGATTCGCAGTAAATAATTCATGAGAATCCTCATTGTTTGATTGTTTCAAGGGATATGTTGTGATGAAAGTAAAAAGAAAAACATGGTGAGCGATGAGGCAAAGCAACGGATGAAGAAAATAAATGTAAGACGCGTCACTGCGATACGAATTTTGATAAATTGTGAAACTGTATAATCCTTATCCCTTGGTTTATTAGAAATCTTCTAATGACCTTGTTTCTCACTTAATCAAAATAAAGCTATCATACAAGCGTCTTTCCAGTAAGGTCATTTTTTTCAACTATTTTTTTTTTTTTTTTTAAAGTTTATTTGGCAATAAAATTGTATATAAAATTACAATTCGAAAGTATGAGAGTAAAAAGCCAGTGTGAAATAAAACTTATCTACTGAGATTGGTAACTGCCTTGCATTTCTGCTAGAAGATATCACTTGACATCGTTTTCATGGTATTTGTAGAGACACTAATCAGACTGTAACAGACTGTAACAATATATTACATCATGATAAGAAAGTCAATCAGAAAAAAGTTTGATCAACCAATGTAGTACAGGCACGATACAGCAAGCAAGTAAAAAAAAATTTTTTCTAACATGTATCAAACATATGCACAGTGTACAAGAAACACACAATAAAATAAAGCTAAATATTATTAAAAATTTACTAAGGATAAAACATAACTGACGAGTTTACGATAGTTCGCTCAATTGGACAATGACAAAACTTCCTAAAACCAATTTTTAAAAATATATTCATTTCCCTAACCGCTTAACAATCACCACTCATGTTTCGTAGTTTTATCTCTTCGTACGGTTCAAAACTCTTCAGCATATCACTGGAGCATCTGAAATAACAATGTCGTACGAATAAAAATGAAATGAAATAAATAAACGCTTTCAATTTGCCCACAAATTTCATGCAAAACTTCATTTAGAAGTTCGAAGTTCTAGAGATAATTAAAAAATAATTTATGTACCAACAATTCTACACAAATTTAAAATTCAAACAGACTTTTTTTTGGAAGTGTTAACGATTTTATATGCTGAAGGAACAGATGGTGGACAGCGATGTGAAGGCCCCTGAACAAGTGCAGCACGTTCATGTTTTAATGCGAAATCAGCATTAACTGACCACAGAGAATGCTGAAAAGTGAAGCTGGAAACATCGCAAGGAATTCAAAATTTCATTAGTTTGAACACAAAAAAAAAACACAAAACTAATTTAGCCACTATTTTGATTTCCTAAATCTTATATATCAGTAGTCGGTTGTTGTTCGAAAACTAATGCTGTGATTTAAAGCATTTAGTTCAAATGATGATTTTGTCTTTCTGACACCCTCAAAGAATGGACTAAATCGTGAGTAACTCATTTCCTTCTAAATTCTATCTGTTTAAATAACCAACCTTATATATAAAGGATTTAGAAGAAAGCAGTGTTTCTCCAATGGAAAATTTCCAGTTTGGTGATCGTTTTACCCAGTCAGGATTCTACAAAAATTCCTCATGGAATTCTTTTCATCAGCAGATAATTCTGCATAATATTTTCAAGTATCTGTTTTGCTCTTGTAACTCTAGCTATGAAAAAAGATTCGCTGACACTTCTATATTTCCGAAAGTTTTTAAAAAACTATACTTAGTATCATCCATCTTATTACCATGTAAAATTACATGCATACTAAAACAAGGAAGCGATGATATATATCACTCAGGGAAAGCTGGCGTTCCGGTGATGTAGCTAGTACTCGGTATATCCAACATAACAGCGAACATTTGTTTGCCAAGCGCTTCTCTAAAAATATAACGGAACTAATGTATACTGATGCTTTATATTCGTAAGAGATTCCAATAGAACTCAAGATCTGAAGCAAGAATATCTGGAGAGCAAAATAAGAAAGTTAAATTTATAAAGTATCTCTAACAATATGTGAAAATACATAAAATAAACGGAAAAAAAAATGAAATACCACAATGCACATTCATAGTAAATGCGTACCTGTAGAAGTATCATCACACATAATATCTTCAGAGATAGATGCACTACTGGGACTGAATAATAAATTCTTCTCAGTGAAATGGTGAAATGAACCATCCAAAGCAAAGTATTCTAAATTCTTATTATTATCTCAATGAATCACTGCATCCACCGAATTACAAAAATGATTTACTGATGGATGATAGCAGAAAATTCAAGATAAACATATTAATAACTGATGTAACAAATAAATGGAATTTTATAATACGGTTGACAACTGCATTATGAATTTATCCATCTCCTCTATCTAGCAGTAACCCCATTGCTCCAAATTCTAGTACAGTCATACAAAGGCTAAACACGTCAGTAATGGCTCCAGAAAAGAACTTAGGAAAAGAATGTTTACTATACCTCTGAAACATTGCAACGTAAATGGATGTAAAGGGGTTTAGTATCACAGAGCAAAAGCAGCCTCTATCCAACGGTAATTATTCAAAACAACTCCATAATACAATGAATAACAACCAGGTAATCTGTAATCGACAAGCCAATCAAGGCACTTCAGATCGTCGGCACCGTCTTCTTCCTCTGATTTGTCGTCCATTTCACGCTCTTCATTCTCTCTTGCTATACCCACCACCTCAACTGGCATCAAAAACTAACCATTACCTCCAGTTGAGCTATATCACAAGAAAAACCTGGAAATGAAATCGTCAAATATAATGACTAATTCGATTCCTTGACATATTTTCACTAACTCTAACTAATCAATACAGAACTTTTTCATAGTTTCTTCCCACTAATCTACCAAACCCTTTACCTGATCACACCATCAGGAATACCAAAAAAGACTCCCATAGCAAGTAAATCTTGAACAGACAACTTCCGCAACATCAAAGTAATCCGTTTTCACAGAACCGACAAATGAAACTCAACGTCTCAAGTTATTCATTGTCGATGTGTCATAACTAAGACGGTCGTGATATGTTACGTTGGGTGTTGGAGAGACCGAACTGTTATATGTTAAATAACATTGTATTAACTTTATAGAACTTAAGATTGTTATGATTGAACATTCCTTGGACAATTATTCCAATGTCAGGTACGAAATCATTCATCTTATATTCACCTTACATGTATCTTAGCTTATTTGCAGTGTTTATTAATAACGAATACGTGTTGGAATTTATCCCCAATTAGATTGTTTACAGTTATCAGCTCTTTACTTAGTTCACCTCCGTTGTTGTTTGTTGGTTTCTTACTAACTGTAAATTATGTTCGAATTTGACAAGGTTGACAGCATCTCGTTTAACTGACTTCCTGTGCGCTACTGTGATATTATAAATGTTATGAGTTAATGCTTACTATATTTTTGGATAGCAATCTGACATTCACTGGCCCCCACACAACTATTTCCTCGAACTATTGTCAACTGTTGTCTTCTCTGCAAAGCATTAACTATAAACTGCTCAAATTTCACGCATTTCTTCTGAATTATCGACTTCCTTTTTAATTCATATTTGAAAAAGTCAACAAATGACAAAAATGCCACTTTTTCTCCATCTGCAAAATTGTGGAATGACTGATCTGATTTTTTCCATTTAACGATTTTAAAAAACTGGTTCGGGTAAAAATGCTAACATGCTAACAAAGTGAATATAAGTTGTAGTTTTTTAGGTATTTTAGTATGCTACAGTTTATGTCTCGGTGTTTTCAAATGTGTTTCACAATTAAAATGAAATGATCCAATACTAATGAAAGACAGTACAACAATTCCAATAGAGCCTGTTAAAAATTTAGCACAGAGTGGTCATTCATTCCTTTCAATTGTTGTCGACAGTAACACAGTGGGCGAATGTCATCATTATCCACACAGTGACTTTGGCTACCGTAACTATTCACTCGAACAATCTAAATTAACAAAACTGTAAAAATTGAAAAGTGGCAGATGTAACCTTTACTAAAGTAAAGCAATTTGTGCAATAATTGTTCAAATAAAAAAAATAAGAAAAGAAGAATAAAGAATAACTTTTCCAGGTATTTCGAAACTCTCTGCTTTCTTCAACAATTGTGTTTCGTATCTCCCATCACTTGGTGAGGCGCTAACTACTACTTTCAGTAACGGTTGTTCCTTGATATATTCTGCCGAAATCACCTTGAAAAGGAATGCTTCAATTGAGGTTAAGATTTTCTCCTACTTTTACAAATTATTTTCATTTGTTAATTTCGATGAGTTAAAAGACCACTGAGAATTTCGCAATTGCAGTAAAACATAAACGCAATGCGTTAATATGATTTAGGAAATATTTAAATTGAAATTATTACTTCTTTTAAATGAAGTATTTCGCATTTTTCGCCTGCTCCTTTCTTTTTCAAGAAATTATTAATTGCATTAACAGTGAACTGAGCAGCTTTCATAACATTTTCATCGTGAATATCGATCGTGTGCCACTGTTTTTCGCAGATACAGAATTGATCCGGAATTTCCATTTCTTCACATGTCCTGTCAAACTGAGGTGAACATCAAAAGTACTTAGAAATAACTTATTTATTCTTATCCTTTGAAAATGGGAAAGCACTGACTGTAACAACAATATGCTAACCTATCATATTGAATGGGTCTTAGAAGACTTCTTGCTCGGATTCCACCTCTTACCTTGCCAAGTTCTTCGCTGCAATGGTGGCAAATATTTCAAAAATTCAAAAACAAAAGCAAATTAACAATAAATTAACGCTTACGAGAACTGTTTGGAAGCCGAATCCAATGGTAATTTTTTCAATTAAATTTCATTGGAACTACTTGATAATTTTAGAATACAAACACAAGCAAACTTATATGCAAAGAAAAATCAAACGCCAGGATATCTTGAAAAGCAAATGGAACAAACCTGAAATCATGTTCATCCCAATTCTGGAAACTTTCTTTCCTTGCATATCGTGCTATATCATAGAGTGTAGCGTAAATATCATATTGAGATGTGTGTCTTCGAGAATTGCTTTTTAAATTTAAAATAAGCTGCTCATTCGAACGCAAATATTGTGGAACTGCTACCTGAAGTAGAATGAATTTGATAAAAGCATTCGCTAAACACAAGAATTAGATGTACATAATGTAAGATAATCTTTGATGACAAATTTTGAGATATAACTGTAAAATGAATATTAATCAGGGCATGAAGAGATAAAAAGCATCAATTATCATTATCATTAAACAAAAAAAAAAAGACATTGATTATCGTTAATGTTACCATAAGTAATGGATTATTGTCTTCGTTGTATCCAGTACCGGTCCTTCGAAGTCTTCCAAACCGTAATCCATGATCACCCATTACAAATAAGAAAGAATTGTTTAAATTCTCGACATTTTTGCGAAAAAATTTGGAGAAATACTGAAAACTACGAGGCATTAAAATAGATTTAAACAAATAAAAAACTTTCGACTTGCTTTGCTTCATTCAATAGTAAAATCTAATTCCAATGATTTCATTCAAAAAACTTTTTTAGAAAAAAAAAAAAAAAAAAACTGAAAAAAAATGGCCAACTTTATCAGCTCGATACAATCCGCTGGCGGAATTATGTGCTATCTTTGCTAGCCATACCAAAGCAAATTTTGAAAATCCTTTGTATTCGTCTAAGAATTTATCCACAAAATCCATAATTTTGTGATAGTACTCTTGGCACTCTCCCTTATAGAAATGAGTGTTGAAATCTTTCCAAACTTCTTCGCCTGATTTAGTCGGCCGACGTACCAAAGCACTTCAGAGAAATTAATTATAACCTTGCATTTGTCTTGAGAAAATCTTAATTATTCTCATTGATTTACTTCAAATAATTTCCTCTATTGGAAGGCAATTCAATCATACAGAACATATCTGATTGGAATTAATAACTATTTTTGCTTATACTCAAAAATGATGCTTCTTAGACACTAAAATCTAAAAGAATCAGGAGCTCCAGCGATGAAATAAACAGAAATGAACAATAACAGAGTACAAATCTTATCGATTTTCAGATTGTCAAAAAAAAAAAAACTATCTTTACTGAACTACCTCCCGTAATGATCAGTCGGAGCTTTGGGAAAACCATGGCAATTTGGATAGGTGAACATACTCGGCCAATCTTCAGCCATTATCGATGCATAGGTTTGATTTGTAAAATCATACGTTACTGTTTCGTTTATTTTGATGCCATGCTGAAATGCACTTGTCGGTTTCAGTTTATCATTATGAATAAATTAAAGTTAGAATGCTATAACCAACTACAAATTCTATTAATTGACTACTTTACAAATTATACGTTACTGTTTCATCCATTTCAACACCATCGGAAATTTTTGATTTTAGTTTATCATTATGAATAAATTAATCTCAGGGTGCTTCACTAGATGTCTCAGAGATGATTTGCAAATTATGCTAATTTACTAATTTGCAACCTGTATAAATCATAAAAAATAAATGTAATGATGGAATTAGATATCTCACATTTTCATCTATTACAGAAAAATATTTAGTATAATTATTACCTATCAACCTGCTATTACTAATATAGTTCACTTCCTAAAATTTTCGTCGCTTAATGGATGAATTAATTATAGGTCTACCTACCTTACAGAACCGTGGGTGCTCTGAATTGTTTTTGCCGGGAAAACGATTCGCATCTAAATCAATGGTGCGAGTTCCTGAAATAAAATAGGATAAAGAAAAGGAATTCAATTTAGTCAAACGTTTATATGTATATGTGATATATTCAAAAATACAAACTGTAACCCTCATTTAATAGTAATTATAAATTAAGTTTAGTAATAAATAGTGTGAAAATTAGTAATCGAATGTTTCAAATTTGTCTAAAAAATGTGATACAAACAAAAACCTGAAAAAATGGCGTAAGCGTTTGGCCGGCTGTTAAGCGCAATTTTATTATGATGATAAAATGTTGTTGCATCGTAAAATTGACGGAGAATCTCAAAATCATAACTTTTACATGAACATCTACAAATCGCTTCATAAATTTGTTCAACTCTCATTGACTTTTCAACTCTAATCCAAGCTCATAAATAAAATTAAGATAATTTTCTGTTATTGTTCTATATGTTATCATTAGTAATAAATACTTAGAAATCTACTAGATCTACAAAATCCACTCGATAAAAATCAGTAGGGATTGTGTGTGTCTGTCAATTAGAGAATCAGTAGGGCTTATGAATTTATGAATATTGTTAATACTACTAATTGGACTTAGTGAATACAGAAATTATAGAACAATTGACATTAAATAAAAATCGGAATATATTCGAGAAATTACTTGGTTAGTCTTGGCCATCGTGCGAATTCCCGAAGAGAGTGAGGTGGAATCGAGGATAAAGATAAATACCCCAGGATGTAAGTTATCCTCTTTTTGGAATATTTTCTGTGTTGGTCGTATTACCTGAAAAAATTACTCATCGCATTTCATTAACACATTCTTGTGAAAGCTACCACGTGATATTGTCGATTTAGTTGTTTCCAATAATTAGCATTGGCAGAGTGACAAATTGGTAACTACAAATTAAAATTGACGAGTTTCCAACTTACTCAACCTCATGCCGTATTTTTCTACGGCAGCCTAGTCAATCCGAATCAAACTTTTACGACCAACTACTGTCTGGGATACAATTTGATATTATTTAATTAATATATCGTCGTTTAGTAAAGTTTCCGACTAGCGTTTGCATTAGCCAACCAACTACCATCATCAAACAAGCTGGAATTTCCGGTTAAACTTGAAAAGAACCTGAACATGAATATAACGAAACGTGGTCGTATTTCCGTCTGTACAGTGTGTTTCGACAAAATCACAACTTTCATAATATGTCACATTTTTTTCCATTTCTGTCCATTTACCGCTTATAAAATTCGTTTCGCCGTCTTTATAAAGGCATCGATACTCACATTTTGACGTCCTAAGCTGTGATTTAGTAAATGAGCAGACTTAAATTTTGATGACTCAAATTTTGATGACTTAAACTTAAATTCAATCAGACTTAAATTTTTGAGACATAAATACATTGTGACAAATACATTGGATTTATCTTTAGATTTCCATTCATCTCTATCTGCCTGCATGCGTGTTTTCATGTATATTTTATACTACTTTATTTTCTGTTTCGGCTAAAAGAAACTCATAAAACTCGACTAATTCATAAGGCCGAAGTTATCGATAGAATAATAAAACTATGATTCAACGTACGTGTTATCAAGCATTCGAATTGAGCCATTTTTTAATTCTGTATGCATAACACGAGTTACATTGCATTCTTTTAATGGGTCCCAATCTGGGTACAAATAAGGTAGTATTTCAGGATCCCAAGGATCTAAGTCCATGAGACGACATTTTGTAACATTTTCTTTTTCAAATGCTATGCCTGTAAGACGTGATCAAATCGACCCATTATTTTTTCAATATTTCTGATTGTAAATATTATTGCATGTGATTACATAAGTCTATTCTATTCTGAAAATTTTGCTTTCAATCCCTTTCCCTCAAAGTATTATACCTTAATCTTGTTGTTAATATTTAAATATGGCTATCTGAAACCTATGTTAATATTTATATTATATAATTGTTTTTCTTTTTTTTTGGAAATAATCATTAAATGGAAAATATAAAACCACATTAAAAAACCTGCGAAGGTAGTAAATAAAACATTTCGACGAAATGAAGCAAATGACTGTCGTACAATTAAATTAGAATCAGTAGCAAATAAATAGAAATTAAATAACACAAAAAATGTGCCAATGAGAAATGTAAATATGATAAGGAATTTTGTTGCTTTTAAATTCATTATATGTGCTGAAATAATAATCATTTAATGAGACAGCAAAATTTTTACTAAATAATGAATTAAATTTCTGCGCTATATGAGATACATAAAGCAAAAATAGCCAATGCTTGAGACATCATTTATGTTCAGTTATATTATCAGCAAATTTTTTTAAATATAAAGAAATTGAATTTTATTCTATAGGCAATGAGTGAAATAAAAATCTTTGATAATGAGCGCTCTTTTCTCTATTCATTTATATTTGTGCTTATGAATCAACTATTTATTTTTCAAAACTTCAAAAAAAAAAAAAAAAAAAAAAACAATGATTCTAAAAACTTCCAAAAAGCTGAAGGGCTAGCTGAAATATCAGAAATTAATTTGATCAGAGAAATGTTGATTAAAAAAAAGTGCTTTATTAATTTAATTAATTTGGAAATATGAAAGAATAATTTTAATGTACAGGCAAATTTGTTGTATGCTTTAAACTTACCATTTCAGTTCGTGTCAACCAACAAACTTGAAATTGGTAAATCTATCAGTACCTAAATTCTTTTTTTTTATTAGAATTTTTTCCAGAAACAATTTTTTAAATTTTGATTAACATTAATTAACATCAGTCAAGTGATATATGTATGACTGAATATGGGTCTTCACTGGAAACAAAAAGTCAGTAAGTTAGTATCATTTAAAATGATTAAGTTTTAGTATCATTCATATATAGCTAAACAGAAAACTGAAATTGGCAAATCTTTCAGTACACAGTTTTTTTTAATTTTATTAAAGTTTTTTCAACGACTTTCTAATCTTTTAAATTTTGTTTTCAGCGATAGGTTTTTAGGGCATTCAGAGGTTGCATTTATTCATGTATGAGTAAGAAATTCAAAAATGAATTAGCAAATAATTACATAAAGACTCTTTCAAACTATTGAAAAGTTTTCTTCAGCCATTTTTGAAACTTTAACCATTTCTTAACTTCCGTTTAGAACAATGCAATAAGCAAACATTTCCAGCAACTGCATTTATTCATTTACGATCAAAAAACATTTTCAAAATTCATAAATGAATTATCAACTTTTCTATATTATTGATAAGAAAATATTATTAATGTTTTCTTCTGAAATTTTTGTTGTTTAACTTTGGTTTATAAATTTCAAGAAATTAACACGAAGATTAACATCCTCTAAAATCCATTAATTCACATTTGGACAATAATGATGAAAAGTTAAATATCGAATGATCGAAAGAAAATTTTCAGCACTGCTATTGTTCACTCACTGGTCACAAATAAAATTATTTCCCTAAAATTTCCTTATGTAAGCATCTAATGCGATAATTTCTAAATCTTTTCTATCTTCCGAATAGAGATAACCACATACAATATTAGTAGAAATAATTATTGCTAAAATAAAAGAGAAGAAACGTATATATAATAAAACAGATATCACAGAACACTTGAGATAATTGAATTAATGAGTAACGGAGTGAAAAAAATATTTAAATCTAAGATTTGAAGTGAATTATGAAGTCATTACCAGAGAAAAAAAGCTACATTTTATTAGTTAGGCTCGTCATTCCCGGTAAAAATGAACTTACGATTTTTTTAATTTTCTTGATTATCGGTGTAAATAGGTTCTTCATTTGTGGCATAATAAAAATTTCAAGCAGTTGTTGGAAAGTTTTGTAGATTTTGTCGAAGAGACTTTCTCTCCAAATCATTCTTGTTTTTTCAGACATTTTTTCAAACATTTTCAGAAAAAAAAACAATTTATTCGCGTTAAAGAAGATAAAATAAAAGTATCACCAATTTAGTATTTTTAAGGATAACACTTGCTGGAAGCAATTTCTCAAATAAAACTTTGTGTAAAAATAATACAATAATAGTTGCTCATAGAATTTCAACCGAAATTTTCCAGATTTTATAAATCCTATTTAGGAATTAATTTTCGAGAATTTTCCGTATTTCCAATTTGTTCAATTTAAGGTTTTTAAAAGCCAATAAAAACCTATCGATATGGTAATTACATAATTATTTATAATGATTCTGTGCAGTTCTATTTTTACTGTTATTCGGCATAATAATGTTACAAATAAAGTCTTTTCTCATCCAAATTTGATCACTGTCATAAGCTAACTTACAATAATTAGAGTAGATCAATAAAATGTCCCATGGGTCTGGCTGGCTATGACACTTATCTGCGCGCAATTATGAGTAAGATTTGATAGTTTCTAGAAATGTTTTTATCAACTTTTCATTTAACAGCTGACCAGCATTTTGTAATTAACTTTTTGAACACTTCAAATAAAAAAACAAGCTCATAACTAGTTGAAACAATGATGAATATGTTCTAGGGGCTTGTGAACTATACGAGTTCTAATTATGGAACAAGAAGGACACTAAGGAGTGACAGCAGCGTCAGAAGTTTGTTGGTGCAATAGCGACAGATGTTGGCCGTGTCAGGAAATGACTCTTATAGAGTAATTTGAAATGTAAATGGTTTTAATTTGTTACAAACCAGTAAAACTTTTGTGTCAGCTAAAATTAAATAATGTGCTATTTTGTGATAAATGCTGGTATACACTGTTATTAAGGAATAGCACTGCGGTAATACTTGTATCTCAAGTTTTAATTGAGGAAGGTTATCAAATGGTAGAAATGTTAGGAGTAATATTTGTTCTCAGTTTTGATACTGATTATTTTCCTGCTTTTACCATTCTTAATTAGGAAATGTGAATTTAAGGATGCCAGTGATTTAGGCTAATTTTCGATTATTCAGATGACTGGCATCTGGTTATTGTGATTATTTAAGTTTTTCAAGCGTAGGTTGAAATATTTTCACCTACTTTGAAGTTTGATATTTTGAGATGCAAAAATTTATAATTAGTATTTTATTTCGACCGGAATGTTTTCCTTTTCTTAGCATTATAATAATGCATTTACTGAGCAACGTAATACAGTAATATTTTTTATATAAAGTAGTTTTCATCAGCCTATCTCTCTCTGTTAGTTTCTTTCTTTGTTAACTTACAACTGTCGGGAAAATCGAAGCGATTTCATAATACATTGAAACATGAGCTAAAGATTGTCTTTTTTGAGCTAAAGATTGTCTTGTTTGAAAGATCCTAAGGCCAACGATCGTTTAATTTAAATTTGTGTTACGAATATTCACCTTCCAATTTTCAAACTATGTATATACATTAGCGAAATGCTATAAAAAAAAGCACTTAAGATTAAGTTTGTTCATTGCTGATTGGTCTGACTGCTTATGCATATTATTCTTAATTCACAAATATTGTTTTGTCATTCCTTTGTATAATTCGCTATTTAACGTAAATTGTTATTGTGAATGGAAACAAAAAAATCAGTAATTCTCTTTGCTATGATGGCTTAATTCTTGTGTCCTAAAAGGAGACTGTGCTTCCTACTCGATAAAGCTAACGGTCCTAAACACTAAATTCATTTTGTACAATTCTGTTTAGGCTGGATCTGATGGTTTGAACCAGGCGTCGTTTCCTCTTTGTTAAATTTGCCTTATTGAAGTTCTAATTGCTAAATTCGTTGGATTAACCATTTTTTCCAGAATTAAAGTTTAATTATCCAAGTTTGATAAATCAAGGAAGAACCGAAGAGGCAGATTAACTCTCTCAGTCTTTGTCACGATCAGAGAGAAATTGTCGACAGTTGCTATGCCATTGATGTTGGTTTCCTGACGAGTAACACAAGGTGTTCAACCAGATTAAAATTTTGTGCCAGATAACTAGATGTAGCTAATTGTTGTGAAATCGTTTCAAATATAAACACTTGCTTTATATCTATTCCATTATTTTTTCTTTCAGATTATTGTTCCAATGTAGCTTTTTCATCTTTTCGCTGTAACTTAATTTTATGCATTATTTTTTGTATTTTGGTTTTATATCCATCTCGCACTCTTTTATGAATTTTGTTATCAAATCTAGTTAGATTTCTCCTTCATTTTTATATTTTTCCATAACTTCCAACTTTTATCCTTGGTTTAGTCTGTCAATAATTTTCCATGCTCATTTTCTTTAGTTGTATATATTTTCCTAACTGTATATGTATCTTATGTTCCGTCGTAGCTTATTTCTGCAAGCATTTCCATCTTTGCGTCTTGTATGCATTTCTACTAATTGCCTGCTTTCTGCGTTTCTGTTAGCTCGTTCGTGTTTACTGCATAATTATTTAAATACGTTCTTTTTTTTTTTTTTAATTAAGATTGTTTTGTCTTTTTCTATAAGTTAAACCTTTCATATCTTTGGTCATAGTTTACTTTGCCAATAACTTTGCATGTTTTTGTCTTCACTTTATTAACAGATATTTTATTGACAATTAGTATGTTTGGTAATGCAAATTGAATAGGAAAATAAAAATTTTTTAATAACCCTTATAATGTTTGACATTATAAGGGTTATTAAATAGTGGAAGTGGTCGTAAGTCAAATATTACTTCGACTGAGCAGGAGTACTGAGAGGAGTCAAATCAAAGGCTGCTTACGCTAAAAATTGGGTGTTAATTAATAACCGAAGAATTTCTGATTAATTGATAATGACATTTTTACAGCATTTCTTCAATGCATGCAAGATTAATGGCAATTTGGAAGGTAAAAGTGTTTGATGGTTATTCATGATAGAAGTTTAAATGAAACTATCGTTGATGTTAGGACATTTATTAAGACAATCTTTATCCTATAGACTATAGACTTAAACAAATTGCTTCGACATATTCCGATTTATTTAACTTTGTATTTTTCTTTTTTCACATTGGGCTTTACATATTGTTTCATTATATTGCATTTAGCATGCGTTTGTAATAAATGAATAACTTAACTTTTGATGCCCTTCTCGACCTTATGCATTTTTTCTCAGTTAAAGATATTTTATTTTGTGTGCTTTCCCTTATATATATATATATATTTTTTTTTGACTTTGTGATTTTATTGCCTTGTGACAAAAAACTCGAAATAATCTCACGAGCCTCAAATAACTTACAAAATATATCAAATATTAATCAATAATATTAGAATTCGTTTTAATTGAATATTAGAAATGTAAAACTGTTTCAAACTGCATCATTTAAGCAATCATCATTTCAATACTCATCTTCTCATTGTAATTAAGCTTATCTGCTTTTCTAGACATTTTCATCCGATAATAAAGGTGTATGCATTGTTTAATATGTTAAAAATTACTTCTTTGTTCCAAATCAAATTTGATTACAATGTCGAAATATTGTAAAGGTTTTCTAAGCTAACAGTCATTCTTTGACTATTAGCTTGAGAAGCTACAATATTAAAATCCATTTCTTACTATATAAAGAGCAAAGGTCATCTGATAGCCCTTACTCAATAATCATGCTCTTGTTGCAAGTCAATGCAACAAATAAAATAAAGATTTAAATCCCTTGACTTCATCAATTTTCTCAGTTTTTCTTTACCAGTAAACTACAGTTCAGTTACTCTCCCTCACTCACAATTCACTTCATTTTCCCATCAATTTATACATTTATACATTTTCTTCATCTTATTCGTAGACACTTATCAGTATTGTTACTATTATTACTATATATTACAGATTAATATTTATATATTGTGGTTGCTAACGAATAAAGTCATTACAACAGACATCATTCAACGCATTCGTCTCTACTAACTACAATACGAAAGGTATTACATGGATTCATTTCCTGTCCTAAAAATAAGTATTTAATGTTGTAGTCATGACTATGTTACACACTTTTACATATAAACTTTCATTCCTAGATATCTGAAAAATATTTATTGGGCGTTTTGTACGCATCAACTGTATTTGCATACATGGACATACTAATTTCATAAAAGACAAATTTCAGTAATACAGACAACAAACATTGTTACCTAGCGATACCAGATAGAAATTTAGCAAACCAGTTCAAAACCTACGGTTTGAACAGTGTTTGCTAAATTTCCCGTAGTTTCGTTAGGTTACTATGTATTGTCTTGTGCTAACATGTTGGGTGTTAGTATGAAAATGCTTCATCCACGTTATACGTACGTGTGAGCGTTCTATGTTGATCGCCATCATTTCAGCAAATTTATTATTTAACTCTGTTCTAACCGACTTTTTTCTGCCGTACACATAATATAGTAAATGATCTATCCATCAATCTGTTTGCAGTGAATTTTCCATCTAATAAAGTAGAAAAAGCGAAAGTACTAATTAATTGTTGTGTCATTCACAGTGCAAGCAGGTATCTTCCAGAAATGTTTAGTCAAAACTTTATTTAATAAAGGATTTAACAAATCAATTTTTGGTGCTCTGCTCAGGATTGCGCATTGAGAATGAACAACACTCAGTGAGCAGTAATATCTTACTTGTTACTGTGATGAGATGAAATTATAGGATTAATTTACAAAATCTATTAAATTAACTGAAAAGATTGAGAATGCTAACTTTTCTGTTAAAAAATTGATATAAATAGCAGCTATTAAATAGTAATATGAGAGCCGTGTTAAACATTAAGTTTTATTAACAATCTCTTATCATCTTTGTCCGTTTTTTTGTTTTAGTAATGCATTCGAATTTATTGAATAACACTTTGTGTCATTTCTTTTCACTTAAAGTCAATTAGACTTGCATGAAATCGCAGTTTGAAAAGAAACATTGCTTTTTAAATGAAAAAATCTCTGCAGTGATTAAATAGCAGTAAAAAGAGGAAGAAATGTTGCTGCCTTTGAACCTTCCGTTAAATACTTAAAGTAACACAGCAATGAGTCATTGTTCAAAAGACCTTGCTGATTGTACAAGCTACTCTCTCTCTCTCTCTTCATTTTCCCATCAATTTATTCATTTATCTATTTTCTTCATCTTATTCGTAGATACTCTACAAAATTATCAGTATCGTTACTATAGATTAATATTTATATATTGTGGGTGTTAGGGAATGAAATCAGTACAACAGTCTTTTCATTCAACGCATTCGTCTATACCAATTACAATAGCAAGCAAGGAAGGCTCTTAAGCATACGAAGGTCCAATTCGACTCTAAGCCACAAGTTATGTTCACACTGAACCCTAAATTCCACCACACTTCTTAGCATTGTATTTTTGCTGATTTCATGCATTCCTCCTAAGTAAAGTGCATACATTTCTACCAATAACATGTGTGTCTATTAACTTTATGTCTTTCTACTAGCTTTATCATATATATTTCATATTTGACTTTATTTGGATTTCTACTTTAATTTCGATGCTTAATAATTAAAGAAATAATGATTTGAGATATTTCATCTCTTCTCCGAAGTTTATTTACTTTTATTTTTGCATCTTTTTTAATTTCATTTTTAAGCTGTTTTAGTTTTAATATTTTTGCTCAATTAGAAATATTTTATCTTTGTATAACACTTGTATTTTATGATCCTTTGAGAAACTGAATTGACTAGCTGCTAAATACCGAGAAAATTGAGAAATTGGAAATATTTTACCTCGAAAAGTGCGAATGAAACCCGAATTCATCGCATGATAAATATCGAAGGACCTGGACGAATTGGATACGTTGGCTGAAGTCATCGAAATTGAATCTATCTGCTCGTAACTATCGGAAAAAAAATGAGACACTGTAAGTGCTACCTAGTGTCGGGAAACTATAATACATTATTGATATAATAAAAACTATAATAATACTATAATAATATGTCGGAATAAAGTCGTATTAATCCATAAGATTAAAAATTGTCTTAATTGAATATTCTTTGGATATATAAAACTATTTCAGATTGTATCTCATGAAGCAATCATTAATCCAATACTCAACTTCCGCTTGTTGCTGAGCTTATCTGCCTTGTCTAGGATTTTACAGTTGTCGACAAAAAAATGTGTATGTTGAAAATTGCTTCTTTGTTCTAAACCAAACCTACTTGTAATGTAGAAATGTTGTGAAGTTTTCTTCTTAACAACTGACAGAATATCAAATCCAATTTTTACTTTGTAATGATCTGATGAACAACTGTTTACTCACTGTAATCATTTACTTATTATAAGTTGATGCCCACTATATAAGTATTTATAGCCTTTTTCTAAGTAAGTTCCTTAGTACCAACAAGTTAGAATTCGTCCACTCTCTTGCACTCATTTAATTCGATTCATTTAAATCCTTTACTTAATTTTTCCATCAATCTATTTTTCTTCTCATTTATTGTGGATAAGTTTTACGAAATTATCAGTACATTGTCCAGAAATTACTGGTAATTGTCGGTATGGATTAATATTTGTGTATCATGGTTTTAGTGAATAAAAATCGGCGCAGACTCCTTCTCGACATATTCGTCTATGCCAACTCCAAACCACAATCAAGGAAAGTTCTCTAGCAAAGACCTACAATATCTCAACACCTGGAATGCTATGACTAAAATCGAACACATCTTGTAATAAATAATGGAACTGAAGTTAAATCGGCTAACAAATGAACCCGAGTAAATTGGAGAAACTGGTTTAAATTGCTTAGATAAGACAAACAAATCGGACTAACAGTTAGCAAATAATTAGGAGATTGGACAGCTGAACATATATCACGTTACTAAGTATGAAAAGGAAATTGCATGCACATCCTTTCATGAAAAAAGGTCGAATTAAACATTCATGTGAACATTGAGCTGCTTATCACTTATTTGCATTATTTCGGTTACGATCAAGAAAAGTCAATATATATTGTTTAGACTAATTTTTAATCTCGGCCTAAGTTTTGCAGTAAAAAATTTTTAAATTCTTTTTTCTAAGAGGTAAAAAACAAAAACGACGAGAATGTTAATTTAGGTGAATACGTTTTTTAATTCCTCATCGCACTACCGAAATTTTCTTACCTGATTCATATTTTAGGCCAAATTACTGATAAATGCAAGAGTTTGATAATAAATAGTGATTTCCCAAACATCAGATGATTTCCCGATCATAGCAGTGATTATAGGGAAGTAAACAAAATATGGAGCATAGAGGCACATGAAACAAATCAAAGCGAAAAAGGATTAACAGTAATAATAGCATTGAAATAAATGCAATTGAATGGGCATTTAACTTCAGTTACGAACTCACTATTTGTTAGTTCATGAGATAACCAAAAAATTATTTTTCCAATGATTCAAAACCAAATTCAAAATAGTCAGCAACAATCAACCTGTTGCAGAATTCAAAGGTGTGTTGCATTGATTTGATTTGTTCGGTTTTTTTTTTTTTTTTTTTTTTTTTAATAATTATCAATGAGACAGTTTACGTATTGATAATGATTAATGGATGATAACTTGGAAGACTTTAATATAAAAGCTTTGGCCCCACTTTTCGTATAAACGACAGAACTTTGCATGCAAAATATTCATAACAAATCATTTAATCAATTGCAGTGCATATATAGCATAATAAATAAAGCACTTTTACATCAAACTAAATGAAGAAATTATTTTCTTTTCCTAAATAAATGTAGATTTAAGTTAAATGAAAACTCCGGAGACCCTCCGAATTAAATTCGATATGACAGCATTTTTTACAATGATAATGTAGCACAATAAATAAATAAATGATCTGATCATACTATCAGAGATTTTTTAGAATAAATTTCGTTTATTTTGCTATTTGACCAGAATCGATCTTTTTCCATTTCTGGCGCATCATTGGATGCATCATCGACGATACATAATGATACCTAAGAAAGTAAAGAAGTAAAAAGTAAAAAATACAGAAAAATGAAATATTTAAATGGACAATTTGAAATTTTTCGAGCGAAAAAAGAACTAAAACAAAAATTGTTACTTTTTTTGTAAGAAAGATGGAAGAGAAAAAAATTGAAAACAAACTGCCAAGTTTTTATCAATTAGAAAATTGCTCTCGAAATCATCATCATCTTCACCGAATGGATTTAAAAGGCCTTCGGCTACTTTCATCCATCCGACAAATATTATAAATTCCATCATTGTAACACATGGCAGTAATAAATCGATCTAGACTTATATGCCTGATTAAAAATTCTAAAAATAAAAATTTTCCTAAGTAATTGCAAGTAATACTAAGCGAATACAATTTAAAACACACGTTGCTTTTATTTGGTACGTCACGCTCCGTAATTATAAACTGTCGTGAAATTAAACATATTGCAAAATAAACATAAACAGCTAAAAATACCAGCTGTAATATATTATATAATTCTCTAGAATTAAAATCTGAAACATAAGTTCAAATTGTCATTAAAAAATTAATTCATAAACAAACAGTTAGTTCACTTAATTAGGTTTAAGTTGATAAAAGTTAAGTTTAGCTAATATTGGCTTGAAAAGAGATATTAGTTAGTAAGGTCGAATGAAATTTCGAAATAAGTTATTAATCCAAGAATCCTAACATGTACAACATCCATTAAAATGAAGATGAAATTCTATAAAAAACTCGATACTTTTACCTGTGGGTATGCTAATGGTATTGGAACCCAGTTATAATTGCATAATATCTGAAGATGGTGTCGAAAACTTCTGACTTCCTTTAAATTAATTAATCAAAATATTTTCATAAACTGAAACAAAATAAATTTTAATAATTCATTATGCATTTATCGAATGTTCCCTGCATGTTAATTTTAACTCTGCAATTTCAATTAATAAAAACAAACATCACAAAGTTTACAGGCGATTGCATCGCTTATAATTTTACCACTTTTACGTCCACGAAAAATAAGTGCATAAATCCAGTTGATAGGTACCCAATATTTATCAAAATCCGGTTGAGTTGATTTCAATATTTCGTATTCATTTTCTGACATAAATCCTAAAAAAAATTCTTTAAATGCAAATAAAACGCTATAAAAGAGAAATAATTCTTTTTCACTTAATTGTTTGATACAGAAAATGATAATAATGATGACGAGAATTAGTTAACCTGTTTTAATGATGCTATCATAAGTTGGAAAACGTTTCCGTACACGTATGCTAATATCTCTATAGATAAGTAATTGTGTTAAACACAGATAGCGTGCCATGGTTCGGCGTAATAACCGAGATTCATCATCTATACCATTTACATATCCGCCAATATACATAGATGTGCTGAAAGTTTGGAATACATACTAGTAATTAAAATAAAAAAATTCTGTAGCTGTGAATTTTGAATCGAGGGAAGAAATTGACTTTCTACAATTATTTTATACTTTTAATTTGTAAGATTATCAAAAGAATAAGCAATTTTTTAAACATATGTTCATCACAAATTTATGTACCGTTTATTTAAAAAATTATATAAAGTTTAAAAAAAAAAAATTATATATTGGTTTACTTTCCAAGCAATTATTTATTTACAAAAAAATATATATAATCGGTTATTGGAAACAAATTTGACTAAATTTAAAATGACCTTTCGATATAGCCCATGTTTTCGAACAGTACCGACCAACGTTTTACGACAGTCTGAACAAAGAAGCCAAGCATAAATGTCAGTGGGATATAATTAAGATGAGTATCGAAATAATTTGCGAGCTTTTCAAATATTCTAAATATTTCATTCATTAATCGATTATTCTCTTATTCATTTCTATAAAAATATATTCATGAAGTATAAATTATTAATTATTAAATATAAATACGATTTTTTTTGCAGTTTAAATATTTTTTAACAATCTCACCATCTTCTCAAAATGCATACTTATTCATTTTTAGCATTAATTAATCAATTGATTAGTCAACTGATTTTCACTTACTAAATAATGTTAGAGTTTCTATCAAATTAAAAAATGCATCATAAAAAAATATTTAGCAAATTATTGGAAAATAATAAATAACAAAAAAGGGGAAAAATTGAACATCAAAGAAATTAACGAACACTTTTTGGCTGTAAGTTAAAAAAAAAGATGACCGATAAATGAATGTTACAATCAGAAAAACCAATGTCCAAATGCAAAGTTCCTTGAGGCACAACTTCCAAATGCTACCCTTCCACCGAAATATTAAACGGAAAAAATTAAACGATGATGCGGATGCAACATCCATATTATATGAAATTGTCATCTTAACTTTCTATAAAATCATTAAATTTTAAATTTAGCAAAATATAAAAAAGAGCAGTTAGAATAACACGCTGACGTGAGTAAATTGATGACAATAGTATTTGAACAAATCCTTAATGAATTCGTAATTTTTTATAATCAATTAAACGGTAAGTTAAACTTAATTCTGTTTCTATAATTTAATAATTTTTTGTTCGGAAACTAATTCAGTCCTACTACACTCAACCAGCGATACAATCCTCACTTATAAAATGTAAAACTTTTGTTTTTTTAATAAAGAAAAAGGCGATAGACGAACTAAATGCCTAAATGGTACGTTGTAAACATTATATTATCCAATCATTTGTCAATAACATTTGCATAGCTGTTGGAGTGAATGTGTTTTTATGTATTTCTATTTTTTACGATTCAGTTCACTCTTTTTCCTCAAAATTTATTTTCAGATAATAGACATAATTTTAATGATTATTTAAGTAAAGCCTATTTTTACTGGATTAAAAGTGCTAACATATCTTATTATTTTATGCAACCACTTTAATTTTCTCTAAACTTTGAAAGTTATCAGTTTAATGACATATTTTTTACAACCCGTATGGCTTCCTTTTTCTTGGGGCGTACCAGATGAATTATCATTATTTTTCTTTTTTAAATCAATGTTGATTATTAAATTCAATCCCTGTTAGCTATAATTGACTTAAGATGACAAATAACTCAAATAGATACTGTTGATACTGACGTTTCAAAGAAAACATTGATGGAGTATTATAATATCTGTGCAACCAGGTGAAACAGATTAATGAACTTTCAGGAATTATGAACTTCACTGCAACTTTCACTCTACTCAGCTTTTTACTCAAAGATTATTAAATAAATATAAGTATTAGATACAATTCTTTTTTCTTACCAAAATTGATTTAGTTGTTAAAACCACAACATAACATTTTAAAAAACTATGATTTGATTCAAAATTACTTATTGGCATAATTGCTTACAATCACAAGAATTCTTAAGCTAAACTTAAGCATCCATCTTACGATTAAAAACCATTTTATTCACCTGATAAATGATCAATGCATAAAAAAACCACATTTGACCTAGTAATCAATTACATAAATTCATTCACTTACAGTATTGTTGTTGGTAGTTCTAATTAATGTTCTTCAATTAAAGAAAACAGCGAATCTCCAAAATCCAAAAATTTATCAAAAATGTTTTAAATTCAAACAAAAAAATGGCATATACCGGCGAAACAAATCCACACTATCCTAAATATTCACTGCACCAAGCATTTGACCAATACCCTCCACGAACAAGCGAATATTAAAATGCGCAGTTGCGCTGAATAAATTACTTCTTCAGAATAAAGGATTATTGTTTTTGCTAAAGCTTTGCTTTATGTATAATTTGCTATTGTCTGCCACAATAGATCTATTCAAAAAGAAATGCAAGGGATTCCCTGAAACAATCTCATAGTCTTGAGAACTGTCAGTGCCCATGGCCAGGTACCATCTTCAGCTGTCACTGTATTCGAGAATAAAGCTTGTTTCATGAACAAAAATCTCTCATTAACCTTACTAGCATCTTCTGCAATAGGGCTTACCAATCTCGCATTGGTTTTCCCATCCAATAATGCATTTACCTCAGTCTTTGGTGGGTCCCTTCAATCAAAATTCTTTGCTAATATCGAAAAGCAGATCACAGGATATTTTGCTTCTATGTTCTATACTATACTCCCTCCGAAAGTTGACATTTCACTTCTTTAAAACCTTTCACAATAAAGAATAAAAATGAGGTGAAAAACAGTTTTGCAACAAATGTTACGTATTACTGTTCAATTCATGTGAAACGCGTTGGGCTGATTGTTGGCTTAAGAAAATTCTTTGCTAATATCGAAATCAATGTGTGAAATTCCTAGCATATTTCTAACAAATTTTATTTGAAATCTTGTACATTATTTTATAGTATAGCAAAAATATTTGATTGAATCTAAAGTTTATTACGTGTGCATTGATTATGTTGGCATTTGAATGTGAAACGTAAAATCGCTAAATTATCTTTAGTTTCAAATAATAATAAACTGATAAGTAATTCTCTAAGTAGCAACGACGACAATATATTTACTTATTCCCGAGACTTCAAAAACTTCTCGATCTACAAAAAGATTTTAACAAATGCTGCAAACAATTCTGTTATCATATATGTAAAAAACTTAGCAAATACTACAATAATCTTTCATTTTCATCATTTCTTGAGATAACATATTCCTTTTGATGTATCTCATTCATTTGATAGTTAGTCTTATATAACAATTTCTGGTACATAAGTGATATCCGGAACATAAAAGTAAGCTGATAAAAATATCTGGAATCTAATATTAAGAGCAGTCTTTCTGACTAAATTACCATTTTCGTGAGCATCAAACTATGCAAAAAGTTTCGAGTTTTCCACCAAAGTGTTAGTAACTTTCGATGTAATCAGCTTATCTTTACTTATGGCATTTCTCATGGTGATGGTAAAATGAAATGAAAATATAGAAGTGAAAATATTGTCATGCTGACAAGGCCGCAAGCAATGCAAATGATTACAAGTATATATAGATATGTTCTTCCTGAAAAAGGCCTATGTAATTGACTAACTTTACCGGAAATCGAAAGTACTTTCCGAAGTACTATCACGGGAGCAAAATGCTATCACAAAAATAGCTTACTTTAATGAAAAAAAAAAAGAGAATTCTCATAAAATATTGCTGTTATTTTTTAAAAATTATTACACTTCAAAGTTCAGAAACACTAACTGTATAGAAATTTAAGCTCAAAAAGCTTTCATTTTGATTTAAGTTCAAAAATGTTATGAGGAAATAATTAGATGATTGACCATTTTTGTGCATTTCGTTCTTCCTAGCTATTTTCATCATTTGAGTATTTGAAAATGAAGAATTCTTGATATAACCAGATATATGCCTCCTCCCTAAACGATTTTTGTGTTGAACATCTTATAGGAATATCGACAATCGGAACTATTAAATAATAAGTGCATACTTCTGTATAAAATATTGTGACCAATTACCAATAAACACTTTCATGAATTAACCATGAAATAGACTTTATGATTTGTATTCATGCAAAAAATAGTAGTGAATTGGAATTAAATCTTTAAAAAAGAATGAGACAAAAAGAAAGTACCAATGGTTGATGCTAATAATGTTTGAGTTGATTCAGATATAATAAACTTTTGATGAGATTCACTTTCTGAATTTTCTGAAAATTCTGAATTCAATTCTTTTCATTATTTCATTATTTACTCTTTTTTTCCGAAATTCTGAATTAAAAATAAGATAAGTGGAAACAACGTAAATGAAAGTGAAGAAAGAATTACAAAATCATTTGTCATTTGATCATTTGATCAATCGGATGATAAGTTACTTTAGATCATTCAAGTATGGGTCAGTTTAAGTTAAGACTGATTTCTTCCGTTTGAAATTTTCGGCAATTATATTCAGTATTTTGTTATTTCCTGATTTTGTGACTTCTGTTGAATCATTATTTAAACTGAAAAGCCGTACCTGTAACTATAGTAGTTTCTGGTTCGATGGTAGTTGTGGCTGTAATAAAATAGACACTTTCATTTTTGTTCTACACACAATTTTGGTTAATTATTATAGCAAATTATTGAATCATATTTAGTAGTATTAGAATTCAGTGAAGTGTTACCGTAATATAAATGAGGAGCATATTCCGTAAAAGTAGTTGTTTCCATGGAAGTGGTATTTATTCTAATAAATAATGAATTTGCTTCTGAAATGGAGAATCTGCCACCTGTTTTTATAGAGTGATCAATTCAAACGTTAGAAACTGACATGTTCATTACAGAGTATTTGAATAATTGCGATCAGCAGGAATTCCAAAGATAGTAAGAAAAAAGATCTTTTGACAAATTTCATACTTCTGTGAAACTTGGAAAAAGCAGATGTCTAAACTTCAGGTAGGTAGAGATTGAACCCGTGTTCGATAAGTCATAGCTTTGATAGATTCATTAGTCAGTTGATAATTTCATCACAAGTTAAATGAACACTGTCTTTTTTCTAAATATCTACTTGTAAAACTTTAAAAGACTGAGTTTTCGTTGAAAAATTCAAATTTGAACCTAAATAAAGATATTACCATCTGAAGAGCTTAAAATAAGGGTGGCGTATGAAAGAACCATTAGGGAGAGTGTTAGTGCACGTCTGTTAATACCACGAGAATGTGAACATAACGCATCTACGACGAGTGATATACCAAAAGCGCCTGCAACACAACCGTCCATTACAGTTAAAAAAGTTATTAAAAGGTTTTGGTCACAGCGTATATGGCCTTGCACTTATAATTTATTGGTTATGCAAACATTGCAATATCGTTTCATTAATTATTTACATAAATCGCTATCACTATTGCTTCCAAAGTCACAAATCTTAGCAAATATGTAAACGATTGGATTTGAGAAAAAATACTAAGCTAAATTGCAAGGAGCTTGTGCAGAGTAAGTCCAACTTTAAACTTTGTGCTGAAATAAAATACTACACTAAGGTGCTAGGAGTTTGGAAGAGTAAACTTACCAAACCAAAATAATAGTAAATCATAAAGAGTAAATTTAAGAGACAAGCATTTTGTAAAATGAAGTTAATAGCAGAAAAAACTTCAAGCAAATAAGACATAAAAAGGTATGAATGTAGGCAAGAAAGTGCAAGGCAGTGATTATCACTAAAAGTGAAACTGAAACGACAATAATTTATTAATTTAGATATTTAAGAGACGAGCATTTGTAATACGAACATTGGGAGAAATTTCCTTGAGTCTCTGTGCAAAAAGTATTCTTCCATCTTTTCTAGACTGTCAATCTTCACCTTACCACTTTAAGCAGGTAAATCATTTCCTTTCAGGACATCTCGTATAATTTCTTGCTTTTTGCTATGAATACCATCATTCAGTTTCTATTCTCTTCAATACATTCTACTATTAATTTTTATGAAAATATGTAAAACAGCACAATCAGTATGCATAGGTTATAAGATTGTTTCTTACAAGGTTGTGCATTAAACGTGTAGAGATTTCTACATTAATTTTATTCTACAAGAAAAGAATAAATATTTTCCTTTCATATTTTTATTTATCGATAGCATGTATATAACTTTCCCAAAAAAATACTGAAACAAATTATATAAAATTGGAAGAAGTCGAATGATCGAATGCCAAGGATACAGTGAATAAAAATCACATATTTAGAAGAAAACAATGACACTGTCGTCTCGTTTCACTTTTATTACAAAAAAATATACATTTCGCCATAAAGATGTTATGCTGCTAAAAGATCATAATGCATACCGTTCGTAAGCGAAAGAAAAGATGAGGACATTGAGGACATCTGTGAAAGTTTACACATTCTAAGGTGAGGGATAACCTTCAAGTCCGATTGCATGCTAAAGTTCGGGTTGTGATAATTCAGAAGCTAGACCCAAAATGTTTCATGGAAATGCTTTTGTTAAATTTAGTGACAAAAGAAGAAAAGACACAAAGGCACTTTTCAGAAAGAAAATAATTCTCAATTATCTTTGAAATCTAAAAGATTTGTGGAAGAGAGGTGATAGCAATATATGAATAAATGATTCTGGAATCCTTTATTCATATATTTATTACTAATAAATGGTTCTGAAAAAGATCAACTGTATAAAATACTTTGTATAAAATACTTTATATAAAATACTTTTGAAATGCTTTGTATAAAATAGCATTTCACCGAAGTAGAAGACGGATCTACACCTGAGTCATCCGAATATAATCTAGATCAATGTTTATGTCGCCATGAATGCAATGCAATTAAACGTGATGCTATATAAGAATTACTTTAGATCTGCACAAAGCTATAAGTTATATAACAATTAAAATTCATAAAATAATCAATGTATAAAGAAAAAAAACGGTGAAAAAAAGAAGTAAAAACAAAATTTGGATCAATCAATATTATTATGCCCATTAATAACCTAAGCAAATGATAATCGTCAGCAAACGGATAATTTATGCACAATTGAAAAAAGGCATAAATAAATGGAACCAAGGACATGAGCAAATTTGTAGTTTTAGAGCTTCAAAGTATATAACTATTCTTCATTTCATTGTGCCAGATCTGATTGAGATGGTACCCGGATAAAGCTTGCACTAGCACTTAGAGCAAGTGGAGCAATCGTTGAAGCTCGATTCCTTGAACGAAGCTTTGCCAATGAATTTTCCGCGATATCTGCCCGTTCGTTAGCATCATCAAGTTGTGTTTGCAATTGTCGGTATTTGCCTAGATTAATTGCAGCTACTTCTTCCTGGAATGAATTATGGATTCAAAAATTACAAATACTGAACAAATTAATGGACGACCCCAGATTTGCGATCTGTAAGATTACATTAAATTTTTGATATCAAAAGTTTCTTTTCTGATTATTGATGACTGATAGCCTAATCTAATTTTTTTTCTAATTTTCGTTTGTTTTTTAAGTCCTGTGAAAAAAAAAAACCTTTTTAAACTTTTTGCAGCTTACATATTCTAAAAAGAGAAGAATTTAACCTACCGCTTCTTCAACCTGCCGTTTGTAGATCTTTATTTTGATTTGCAATTTATCGACTAGTTCCGTTAATCGATCATTGTTCTTTCTATCTTCTTCACACTACAACGTACAAATAAAAATTCGCAAAAAGAAAAAAAAGAAATTTTGCTCAGTCTAATATAAAGAACTCAACATTTCAATCTACAGTTACCTGGAATTGCAATTCTTTGATACGCCTATCTCCCTTTTTCAATTCCTTTTCATAGTCTGAGCTTCGTCTCTGCTCACCATCTAACTCCTGCTCCAATTCCCGAATGCGCATCTCCAATTTAGCGATGATTTTTTGTCCACTACGCAGTGCGGCCTGCTCCGCTTCATCCAAACGTACCTGAAAATTGAAAAAATAATCGTTTCAAGAAAAATAAGCGACACTTTGTAAAAAAAATAATTTTATTTCACCAAATTCCAAACTTATAAGCTTTACATTGTCACTATAAATTCTCCATTTTGTACCAAAATGTAACCTGCATCTCTTTGATTTGTACTTCGAGTGCGCGACGCATTCTTTCTACGTGCACCGAATGCTCCTGTTCTTGGCGTAGCTCTTCCGCAAGTCGTGCTGCATCTGCGGAAGCTTGCTTTAGCATTTCGTCGGTATTCTTAAGCTGTGACGTCACGTCGTCTAATTCCACCTGAAATTCTCAATTCTCCAAGAAGACTAGAATTCCGAAAAAAGTAACCAACTTTTTATTTCATGCAGTCTTCTCAAAAAAGATTAAAATCTTATTCATTTAGATCATGTTTAAACAGGTATTTCATTTTTTAAATAAAAGGTGGCAAAAGATGTAAACATACGTGAACAGTCTGTAACTCAGACTCCAACTTTCTCCTCGTGTTGTTAATTGCATTAACTTGGTTTGTCAAATCGTTCACTGTTTCACGTAATTCAATAGCATCCTGTTCAGCTGCGCGACGAGCACGTTCAGCCTGTAATCATCTCAGAGTTATGCCTCCTCCTTTCTTGAACTTGATGATCTTAAACTTATAAATGACACAACCTACCATTTCAGCTTGATTAGCAAGCTCATCTTTTTCGGCTTGCAGAATAGCTGCTCTCTTTTGTGTGTTAGATAACTGTTCCCTGAAAATAAAATTATAATAGAAAAATTGACTATTTCCTATTTCTTTTTAACTTACTATTTTAATTCTGAACTTAAGTGTAATCAGTTATAAAATTAAGGGCAAAATAAAGGGTAAATTTACGCAAGATCGTCTTTTTGTCTTTGTTCATCTTCAATCTGCATCTGCAATTCTCGGATCTGCTCCTGATATCGCTTTATTGTCTTTTGCGCATCTGCATTCGCCTTGTTGGCATGGTCAAGAGCTACTTCAAGTTCCTGAAAAAAAAAAAATATTTTAGGGTGAAATCTATTTGAAATCGACTTGAAGCCTATTATACTGCCCTTAAGGCTAGTAATCATAGTGAATTCGGTCATGCAAAGGATATAAGTTACTGACATTGATATCTTGCTCAAGTTTCTTCTTGATGCGCAATGCCTCTTGTTTAGCTTTCATTTCCGCTTCAAGAGTTGCTTGCATGCTTTCAAGAGCTCGCTGATGATTCTTACGAGTGTTCTCGAATTCTTCTTCCTTCTCTTGAATTCTCTTTTCGATTTCAGCACGTACTTGCGACACCTCCACCTATAAACAAATTATAAAAGAACATCAAGTAATCAGCTTTCCTCGTCCAAAAACAACATCCTAAAGTTTTCAGAATTCGAAACTGATTATCACATTTTGACTACTGTATTTTCTTTTGAGGTAAAAAAGTTACCTGTGCCCGCAAAACTTTAGCTTCTTCAGCTTCCAGAGCAGATTCGGCATCATCCAGAGCTTTCTGCAGTTCTTCCTTTTCGACTTCGAGACGACGCACCATTTTCTGCAGTTCATGTACCGATCGTCCACCTTCGGTAAGTTGATCAGTTAAATCCTTGATTTCTAATGACAATGATTTGTTTTCTCGGCGTAAACTTTCTATTTGCTGTAATAATTTGATCCTTTTTTAATTCATATAATTAATTCATATTTCACTTTCTCTAAGTATATTTGTGTTGGAATGTAATGTACATTTTTTTAAACACATTATTCATTTAAAACTTTTTTGTATTTAATATTTTTTATGCTAGAAAATAAGAATATTTACTTCAAGCAATTCATCCTGGGCACTCTTGGCTCTGAATAACTCGGTAGAGAGATTACGGTTGTCCCGTTGCGCTCCTTCAAGCTCAGCTGCCAAATCATCACACTTTTTTTTCCATTCTTCGACTATACGATCGAATGCTCTTTGTTTTTTTTCTAAGGCTCCTACATAGGCTGCTGCCCGCTCAACATCAACCTGAATTTTGTATTATTTCAAGGAAATAATTTCTAAATTTTGTGTTTTTTATTTAAGAAAGTTTTTTGTGCTTCAACTTTTAAAGACACAAATATTTTAACAATGTGTTAACACAATTTCTATATGTCTCATAATTATCAGTAACTTTTGCAGAAGATATAGTATGAGGAATCCACCAAATGAGCGCAAAAATTACCTGAGCATCATCTAAATCGCCCATCAGCTTGTGCCGAGTCTTTTCTAAAGACATAATCTTCGCATTGGCTGCTTCATTTACATCCGTAAGATCTTGTACTTTTTCCATAAGTTTACGCCTTAATTTCAAATTTTAAAAGTTTTGTGAAAAAAAAAAAAAAAAAAAACAGCTGGGTGCTCTGTTTAGCTGTTGAAAATGACCAAAACTTTTGAATAAAAATTTAGTGAGTTCAACAATTTTAAAACTTTACTTAGCTTCTTCAATTTCTTCCATTTTGGCCAGCCCTTCACCCTCAAATCGCGCCTTCCACTGTTGAATTTCAGCGTTCAGCTTACTCATTTGGCGCAGGCATTCTGCTTTACCCTAAATAACTATAAATAAAGGCTGTGAAGAAGCCATAAATGATTACGTAAATTTAAAAAGTTTTGAAATAAATATATACAGGTTAAAAGTGTCTTATACAACCTCAGATTCTTCATCAGCGTGAATGCGGAGATTATCATTCTGATGCTCCAAATTTTTCACCTGGGCTGTCAGATTTTGTCGTTCTCTAAAGTATATTTAAATTCCAGTTATGAAATTTTGAAAAAAATTCGAAAAATATAAAACAAATGAAATTTCAGATTTATAAATGAATTTGAGAATTCCTTCAGTTATATAAAAATACAGATGCAAATGACCTTGATTCTTCCTCAGCCACACGTTTTGCTTCTTCCAACTGGCTCAAAAGTTGCGCTTTCAATCGATGAAGTCCATTAATCTATCAAAGTCAAGTTTTCATCAAAAATCTAAATTAGTTATCTCTTTCTGGTGCTAGAAGGAATTATTTTAAAAATTATATTCCTTATTTTGATTAAATTATTAACAAAAAATGGCTTGTTAAACTCAAGTCAAAATTAAAGTATGTCAAATAGTCACACTGAAATACCTGGTTCTCAAGGTCCTCTAATTGTCGCGACAAATCGTTATTCTCATTCGATAGCCTGTTCTTTAACGCCGTGAAATCGTTAATTAGACGTGTCTAAAAAATTGTAGTAACTTACGAAATGACAATGGCAATAAAAAACAAAAAAGGCACTTTCTTTTTGAAGAAAGAAGAAAGTTAAAAAAAATGATTCAACATAAATTATTATGATATCATATATTTTTCCCAGCCATTGTTTTCTCCAGAAAAAGATAGCATCTTTTCACTATGCTTCTTAATTCTGTCTCCTTTGTGACATGCCATATAATTGCTTACTTCGGCTTTTTTTTTTCTAGGAACTACTGAAAGGATTTCAACTTTCACTACCTGCTCGTCAGCTTTTGTTTGAAGCTCCGAATATTGCATTTCCAAAAGTTTGCAATGTTTCTCGAATTCCTGTTTCTGTCTACTCTCAGCATCAGCATTTGCGTTTGCTTCTTCCAGATCTCGAAGCATCTGCGCTTTATCTTTGTCTAATTTGGCTTTCAACTTTTGCAGCTGCTCTAATTGATCACTGAGTTCCGCAACGGCATCACTGTGCTTTTTACGCAAAACAGAAATTTGCAGCTCATGATTCATATTATTTTCCTGAAACGGTGATGACTTTTAAGCGAGAGGAATAATGAATGGACTGAGCAGTCTCAGCCACAACATCAAATATTAATACTCATTTAGATAGATTTTACCAAATAATCCAAAAAGGAATAAACCCCCATACTTCCAAATCTCTCTTCAATTTGGCCATTTCAGCTTCACGTTTTTTGTTCAGTTCTATTTGCGCCGCAGTAGCACCACCTTGTTCATCTAGACGTTGCGTTATTTCATCCAGCTCACGTTGTAGGTCTCCTTTTGCACGATCTAATTTACCACGTGATTGCCGTTCTTGCTCCAAGTCTTCTTCAAGTTCAGCAATACTAAAACAAAACATGTTAATTTCCAGAAAATTCATTTAAATTTGCACTCCAAGTAAAACAATTTCAAAAATTTCCAGTACTAACCAAAATGTAATCATATGATTAACTATTACCGGCCTTCCAGATCCTTGATTTGTTTCTGAAGCTTGTTAACTGCCGATTGCTCACCATCGAGCTTACCAACTGTAGCTATCAAGTCTGCATCTTTCCTTCAATTAAAATGCCATAAATTTAAATAGAAATCAAAGAAAGAGGAAAAAAAAAGCAGTTCTTTTTTAACTTCGTCCTCTTTCATTGCATAATATAAACTTTCACCAAGGCAACTTTAACGTATTTCGATGGCAATCGTCCAATCACACTTTTGCCTCATTTTTTTGGTCATCTATTTTTACCTCCTTAGAATTTGTTCAATGTCATGTTTTTGTTTTGTGATTTCATCCATATTCTCTTGAGCCACCTTCAATTCACCTTCCACTTTTCTTTTAGCTTTTTCTAAATCCAGGCGCATACGCTTTTCACGTTCAAGTTTTTCTTCCATCTGAAATAAACTAAATTTGATTATAATTGGAGTTAGAAAAATAGTTAAGCGTTTTATTGATAATGCTTTACTCATACGACTAGAAATCAATGACTCAACAGATAAATCGGTTTTAACTTAAACTGCAATTAATTAGTTTGTTCATTTCTATACGGTAAAGACAACTAACATCATCCAATTGCTGCTCGATTTTTGTCTTAAGCCTTTCCATGTGATTGACTTTATCTTCTTCAACTTGCAAGTCTTCCATTAATTTCCTGTTCATCTGTAAGTTAATTATAGTACGAATTCAAAGAAAATTTTATTTGTTTTAAAATGCAACGACGAATTTGAAATAGTCTGTTGCAGAAGTTAAGCAAAAAAATGAAAAAAAAAAATGCAAAAAAAAGGACAAGAAAAAAACAAAAGAAAGTATACAAATTAGAATAAATAAAAAAACACTAAAAACTACTCACAATTCAAAACTCACACCATTTCTAGTTTGGTTTTTCCTTTTCCTTTTTTTTGTTAACAACAACTATGCTTTGGCAGTTTCAAATCCTTTCCCTAATTCAAAAATAAAAATGTTAATTGTCACCTCTTCCTGTTGTTTCTTTTCCTTGTTGACACGAGCAACAGCTTCATCCTGACTTGCCATTTCTCCTTGCAATAAACGAATGTTCTGTTCACGAGATTGCTTTTCACTTTCAGCTTTTCGTAATGCCATTTCCAGTTCCTAAACTTATTCATTCGAAGTTTTATTTTTCATCAAATTATTGATTTTGCATGTGAAAAAAAATTCTAAAAAAAAAATAATCTTAGTTGCTTTGAAATGGCTAAGTTTAATACCTGATTCTTCCTTTTTAAATCACTGACTTCCTGTTCACTCTTCTTTTTAGCCCGATTTAAAGTTTCATTTCGGTCTTCCATCTCTGCAACACGATCGTTTAATTCCTCCAGTTGTCGTTCCATGTCCGCTTTTATTTCATTTAGCTTTTGAATCCGTCCTTCAGCCTCAGCTGAATGCGATTTTTCTTTCTCCAAATTTGCAAATAATTGATCTTTCTCGTGGGTCAGGTCAGCAACCTAAAATGTTACCTCTTTCTCTTATTATTATTATTTTAATTTCTTTCTAATCATACTGACCTTTTTCTGAATATTCTCTTCCTCCATTATTATTATTTTAAAAGGATTCCTAAACAAAAAATTTTGAGTGAAAGTCAGTAGAAAGCGGTTATTGCTAACGAAGTATTGCTGCATCTAACATTGAAATTCATTTTGTATACTTTGACCTAATGGAAAACTTATGAAATCGTTTTACAATATTTCCGTTTTTCGAAGATACAACTTTCTGATATAATAATGCTTTTTAATCCAGAAAAAATATACAAATTAATGGCTTCAAATGAAATAAAAATTCAATGGAATTTTATTTTCTTCTGAATGGCAGACAACAAACATTTGAAAAGAGACAGAGTCTAAGCACCCAAAAATGAAATCTTCTTAAGTATATCATCCTGAATGTATTTATTTTGAAATATTACACATCTCACATTTTAATGTTTTATTCCTCTCTTCGAGTTTATGTTCTTTTTGCTACGTTTTTTTTTTTTTTTTTCAGCATTATCACTTTAAAAATTGCACTCTTTTTAAAAATATATATAGAAAGCTCTGTTTTGTTTTTCATTGTATTGATATAAATCATTTTTTAGTGAGATATTTTAAGCTATCTTATTGACCCTAAAATAGTCCTAAAATAAATCCGATACTGAGATAATAATAACCAACCTGATAAGCAGCAACAACACTGATAAGGATAATAGTAGCCTTCTGATAATTATTAATACTGAAGATGATAACAAACTATAATTGCCATGATAATAGAATGCTGATATTTACAATGCATTATGATAAAACGTTCCTACATTAGAGCCAAGCTTATAAAGATGCTGTTGAATGTGATATGATTCACCTGTGCTTCTAATTCTCTTCTGTTTCCTTCCTCTCTCAGCAGTTTTTCTTCCAAACCTTTAATTTTATCGCTCAATTTATCCATTTCTTCCAACTCTTTGCCAGCCTTCAACATTGGCTTCACCCGACCGTACAACTTGAACCAATCCCAAGTGCGCACCAGACACCATATGCGAATGTTACGTTGTATCATCAACACACCTGAGATATTGCTTCTCTCTAACATTTTGTGACTTATTTCGAGCTACAAAATGTATCAAAGTGGTATTATATTTTTGCTGGAGAAAAAAAAAGAATTTAGAAAATTAAGACTTCTAATGTATGATTTTTTGATGAAAAGTAATCAAGCTAACTGCGAAATCTAAGAAATGACAATAGAAAATTATCAAAATTCTGAAACAGAATTTGAAAACTCCACAAAATTCAAATAAAATTAAAAAATGAGCTTTAAGAATAAATAATCAAGCCTATTTTAAAATTAAATATTCAAAAAAGCAAATTAAATCACCTGACTTCTGGTGCAGACGACGTTTCTTATCAGTTAAACCCAAGAAACCTCGAATATGTGACTGAAAGTTCGTCATTACGGCACGTAATGCCTCGTCACGCAAATCTTCAAGACGAGCCAGAATACCGCCTTTGAAGAAAATCTTCGTTGAACCCATTTTAAATTCGTCATCGCTCAGTTTACCATTATTACACAAGAAATCAGTGATAGCGGTAGATGCAGCCTTGTCATCCGAATTCTTTGCTGCTTCAGCGGCAATGATAGCATAACGATGTTTGAAGTCTTCATAGACCATCCTATTCGGATAACCTTTACGACAAATTCGAATACCCTCTAATACACCGTTACAGGTCAATTGATTTAACACCAGTGCCGAATCAATAACCCCTAGAAATTATTATTCATAATGAACCAGCTAATCATTAATATCTTTTGAAATAAATGGCACAATTATTTTTATTCTGAATTCCAATAAATCCTCATATAAATGAATCTTTTAAGTTCTTTACAATAAGAATTAATGATGATCGCAGATGTTGTTTTGTTTATCTTTTTCATTCATGAACAAATTATTTACCGCTAGCTTTTTTCTCGTTTGGTATAATACAACGGATGAAGTGCGGATGTGTTTGATACAGCATAGTCATTAAGTTGTTCAGTGATTCTCGATACATCATGGAGACAGTCATAAATGATGACGATTTACCCTTCTTACGTCCGCTTTCTAAACAGATCATAAAAAGTTTAACAGGTCATAAAAAGCTTAATTTATTGATCTGATTTGGTTATTTAGTATGGAATCCATACTAGTAACTTCATGATGTTAAAAGTACCAGAATTTTCAATGAACCATTTCTTTTCAATCATTTATTTCATTGTTAATTTATATTAGCAAAATTGAAAAACTCGTTCATTCTCATTCTATAATATGCACCAACACTCTCTTCAGGTTAGCAATTAGCTTAAATCGTTTTGTCTACGTTTTACCTTTTCAGTAACAAGAGATTTCTTTATGAAAACAGAAAAGATCTCTTTCTCATTGGAGTTAAAATTAAACAGAAAATTCCCACTTATATTACTTCCTCTTTAAATCTCTCCAGGCTTTACAAACCAGCTGTTAGTAGTTGTCGGACTAAAACATTTGACGCACCAATGCCAGCTTTAGCGGCTTCTGCTGCTTCTTCCTGAGTTTGATAATCAGCCCAGATATCTAGGAGTAACTGGTTGTCTTTGCAATGCTTCAACACAGCAACAGCCGAATCATTCAGTGGATCTTTATTCTTCTCCAAAAAGTTTGTAGCATTGTATCGCACCTATATTTCTTTCCATGTGGAACACAATTTGAAATTGATCAGAGTTAGAAGATGTGTGTATTGAGTGAAACTAATGGGCAAGTTTAAAATTTTGATATTTATTTAAAAATTTCCCTTATTTATCTAATGATCTAATTTCAAAATTTCAAATAAAAGGAAATTTTAGTTAAATGAAGGACTAGTTCTTATGTTCATCACCAGTTCGATCTCCTATTAGTTCATCATTTTTTGTATTCCTCAAGTTCTACCTTGCTGGAGTAGATTTTCCCTCTAGTTTTGTCTCATTGGAGTAACTTCATAATCCTTCCTTGCTTTTTTCAAAAGCTTAAATTCGTAAAAGAAATAAGAAAATTTACGGAAACATACGGTGCCGGCGTAATGAACAATAGCAAAATGAGCTTCGGCTTGTTTTCCTTTCGGTGGTCGGGGTTTCTGGAAGTTGGGATGTTTACCAAGGTGCTGGTCATTCAATTTTTGCACCAATGTCATATCGGTCGCTTTTGGCACGATGCATTCTTCGTCCAACATCGAAATGATACCCAAAGGCTGAAAATTTTAACCATTTACAGGACTATTTTCTATTCCAATTAACTTCATATGCTTCTGGAAGAATATAAATAATTTAAGTCTATTAACTTCTGATTCAGTTTCTATTAGATTTTTTATCCTAGGACATACAAAGTATGTAATTACTTTCTCAATCAGTTCGATACAAGCTTGTAAATCGAGACCAAAATCAATGAAAGTCCAAGCGATCCCTTCACGTTTGTATTCTTCTTGCTCAAGAACGAACATATGATGGTTGAAGAACTGTTGTAGTCGTTCGTTTACGAAATTGATCCATAACTGCTCGAACGAATTAAACTGCAAATTTTGCACATGTAATTTTATTTGTAATTTTCGGAAATTCATTTTGTTTTTCAGCATAAAATTTTTTAGAATACATCTTAATCATGCATTTTATTTGCTTTCGAAATGATGCTTTTCTAAAAGTAAAGAACTTAACATGCGGAACTTTTTTGAATATTCAAATTTTCAAATTACAAAGGTAAAAAATTTACATCGAAAATCTCAAAACCAGCGATATCCAAGACACCGATAAAATATTTTCGATTTTCTTTATTTTGATCAAGTGTTTTGTTACATCTATCGATAAGCCATTTGAACATTCTCGAATAGATAGCTTTACCAAGGCCATCTACAGCCCAATGCACCTGGAAATCTCTTATTTCTTATGATTCATAAGTACAGATCACTTCTTTAGAAATTTGAAAATATAATTAATTCAAACTAAAAATTCAGGTAATGGAAATTCTTTCCTTAAGTTTTCATTAATGAAACGTACCTGTTCTAAGTTCTGGCCTTTATTAACCCATTCTGTGCCGACACGAACACGTGGCTTTGTTAAAGCTTTTAGGAATTCTTCATAATCAACGCCAAAACAAAAACCAGCATTCTTTGCATCTAAAACTTGGCAACTATAAAAATGTTTCATTGTTTACTTGAGGTATTCTAGCTCTTCAATTATCGCATACTTACTACTATATATGAAAACAACCATACTTACTACTATATATGACAGATCAGAATGAGAAGAAATGAAAAATCATCGAACCTTCCTCTCCATCTGGTTCTGCTTGCTCTTCACGTGGTCGTTGCTTAAATTTCATTTCACCCATATGCATAATGCCAGCCACATTGCTGTACAGGTCATGAGTCTCATGATCCTCGAAGCCCATAATATCAAATGCTTCCTGGAACAATATAATAAAAGTTCGGAATTAAAAGTTCTAACCTTCTTTAATTTGAAATTTAACTAAGTTTTCCAAAAAAGAAAAACATTATACCTGCGTGATTTTCATTTCTTCTTTATCATCTACACCATCGATGGTTAGTTCTGCTTGGGAACAGAAGTGATAATATTTAATATCGTTAGTCAAACGTAGTTCTTCTGCAAATTAATATTTCGTCCAATTATTTCACCAGAATAGAAAACCATAATGGTTACATTTCAAATATTTAGTTTTTTGCAGACTAACATTACCTTATTACTAACCTCTTATTTTCGGATGAAAACCGGACATAAGTTGATAATAAATGTGATAACTACGTTCACCAGGAGCTTGGCGCACAACACGTGACTTTTCAAAAAGATCTGGAAATTTTTTCAACAAAAGTTTTTAAATTATTAAGCAAGTTGATAGAAATCTGCAAGAATAATTAATTAGTATATAAAAGTTGACACTAATTTATTTAAATCTAACAGTAACCAGAATTTTCACTATTCCAATCAATTTAAAAGCATTAAAAACTCACAGTGTTCAATATCACCACCAGCCAGTTTCCCATCTTTAGTGAAATGAGTTCGGATGAATTTGCCGAATCGTGAGGAATTGTTATTTCGGACCGTTTTTGCATTACCTATAAGTATGATTTTATTTCAAAAATCTTACTGTCTCATTTCTTTACAATGTTATGAATTTCAATAAAAGTCCTCTTTTAAGAAGTTAAATTGTGCAATTTTTTTTAGAGAAGACAGAATTAAAAAAGCTTTAATCAAAGTTTATTAAAGCTATGTATTGAATTTTCACCAGTCATTAATGTAATAATATTTTTAATTTATCGAGCTTTAAGTTTTGATTTATAGCAACAAAAGAAAGTTTTCAATTGAAGTAACCAATTCCTACAGTTAACTTACCGAAAGCTTCCAATACTGGATTAGTTTGCACGATTTGTTCTTCTAGAGTCCCCTAAATTTAAAAAAAAAAAAAAAATTAAAATTATGGATTTAAGTTTTGAAGGAAAACTCATTTTGTATAAAAAATTTTTAGAATATAGTATTGAAGAAAAATATCTTGAATGTAGGATAATAGACTGATTGAGAAACGTTTCAGCTATCATTATAGTTAAAAAATTTTTAGAATATAATGTGATTACAAACATTTTCAAATCGAGAATAGCTAAGTAGAAGTGCATGTTGGCAATTAATTTACACATCTCTTCTAGACATTTATTACTATCTAGAAGATATGTGGAATAGTCCTGGAAGGATGCTTTCTTCAATAATTTTGAAGGAATAATACATACTCCCTTCTTGCTTTCATCTTTCTTCTGCTGTGTGGCACCGACAATAGCAAAGTATGTAATGACCTTTTTGGTGTTTTCAGTTTTACCAGCACCAGACTCACCGGTAATCAGCATTGATTGATTCTCATGATCTAGAATTAAATTTGTATGTACCTAGAGTTGTAGTACATTAACTAGAACGTTTAGATCATGCTATAAATATAAACATGTAAATATCAGAACTGCATCGTGATACTGCATTATCGGGAATGCTATCAGAAATGACATAATTATTACTACATGTATCTTGTCATATTGTACTTTTTTGCTTCTGATAAAAATTTAAATTCATTACTTTAAATTCAACATGTTTGTGTTAAATAAAATCATAATCAATCATACCAATGAGAATATTTCGATATGCTTCATCGGATACAGCGAATAAATGTGGTGGCATTTCGTTTCGTCTTTTACCCATGTAATGTTTGATGATAGATGGACTATAAATAGGCAAACGTTTGTATGGATTGATTACCACACAGAACAAGCCAGAATATGTCTAAAATAGGTGTTCAAGCTGAATAGATTATAACAGATTAGCTAATTTTTTCAAAAATTGTACATAATTAAATACAATAGAAATTATTTTGAAAGATTTTGAAGAAATTTTCAGTTTTCATAATTTTGTGCAATTCGATTATAGTTCGGTATAAAAAATTCATACATATATCATCATCGAGTAGTAACGCTCTTTTAAATTGTTAAGTACAGAAGCTTCATTCAGGAATGTCAAGTTGGCCATATCATCGGTTTTACTGAATTTAGGAGGATTCATTTCTTGAACTTCCTCCTTTTTCACTGTAATTTCATTGCCCTTCACCGTGACCACCGTTACATTATCGCCTGCTGATGATTTTATTTCAGCAGCAACAAAACCTACAAAATTTAAGATCTATTAGAAATTGCTCTTTTCAAATTTATTTTTTTATTGAAAAAAGCTGCCCTATTATTTCGTCTTTTTACTATGAATTTATTTATTGCTCTGTTGAAAAATGATTGTACCATCGTCAGCATCGGGAATCCAACAGTTCTTTTTGGAATCGAATGGCTTTGCAGCATTTGTTGATCTCTCCTCACGACTAACTTCTAAGTATGGATACCCATCGTCGTCCTCAAATTTGCATAATTCAGCGTTTCCTTCAGCTGCTGCCATCTGCGCTTAAATGCTAGAAATGCATTTATCATTTTAAACATATGAGCGATGATTAACAAAATTAGCTAAATTGTGATCGTCATCAGCTTCGTCTAACATATAACACGCGACGCAATATGATAAGTAACGTTTATGTGCATTTAATCTCTAATACACGTAATAATAAAAGCCATACGTAAATAAACTTAAATGGGTTATTTAAACTTTTAATTTATTATCAGTGTTCTGTTAATTCTTAGCAGTTTGAGATTCTCGACAAGAGCGAGCGAATTTTTCTATTCTAATTCCACTGCTAATCTTCGACCGTATTTTGAGTAAGATGAATAAATCACCTCTAGATTTTGACTAAGTGCTTAGATTTTAAGATATGCACAAAAATATATGAAGTTCCCTGAAAGGTTTGACATCTGCATATTTCATTTATAATTTTGGTAGAAGTTTGGATTAAATGCTGAAATGTCGCACATTAGTTATGTACAAGTTTTGAAGAAATTAGCTAATTTGTATAATATATTTAACCTGATCATATGTTTTAGACATATTCTGGTTTGTTCTGCTTGGTAATCAGTCCATACAAACTAGAAAGATTTGATTGTTTTGTAGTCAAATCCTTCAATTTAAACAACACTAAAATGATTTCTGCTCATAAAAAAAGATTATTTGGTAAAATTTATTCAGCAAAAGGAATTATTTTCTCTTGTTTGGTTTTGACTTTTTGAACTTGATGAGACATCAAATGCAAATATATTTAATTCACTTCGCAAAATTAAAATGAATTTGAGAATCTTTGTCTTAATGAATTCCCAATCTTGAAGCATTTACTTCAGTTTAACAACTTTGTGGATTAATTAAACTTGGAGTCTGGAGGCAACACACTAGATAATTAATAAACTTAAAATATATATTTTTTAAATTTATATGTGTAAATATATAGAAATAACATAAAAATATATTATCAAGACTAAGATAAATTGAAAACTGAGATGAAATGAAAACACAAACAAAAAAATATTGGAATACTTTAAAAGTTAGAAATAACAAATATCTCGCCATCTCCCATTTATTCTTTTTTGCTCTTCTTATTTTATTTTAATAATACTATTAAAAAATGAAAGGAATTTAAGAAAACATTTTTTCTTAACGCTATAATAATTAGTAAAAATATAAAATTTAACAGAATTACTTTCATTTCTCTCTTTTATCAAAAGGAGTATTCCTGAACAACTGCTGTTGAAGAAAATTGTGTAGCAGGCATTGTAGAAACCACAAATTGTTGTGGTATATGATGAATCCATTTATCATCTCCATCCATCCATCTATCTATCTATCCACCGATCCACCTACTTACTTATTTATCTGTCGGTTCTATTCTATCAACTACCAATGCTCTTATCTCTCTACTAACCATTTTATCAGTTTAGTTTTCTAAAGAAGCGGAAAAACATAAATAAACTAAAACTTAGTTTATTTATGTTTTGAAATTGGCAAAAAAAAAAAAAAAAAAAAGGAATCCGAAAATTTTTTTCTTATTTTCAGCAGATGTAAACATAGGTCAATTATGATGAAATGAATTGATTCCATTTTAAAATACAAAACATTTGTCAGGATTTCATAACAAACTAAATTTCTTGGAGGTAGATACAGTAGTCGAAATTATGAAAAAAAGGAAGAAGAGAAACATAAAATAATGATTGAGAAATACATTCTTAAGTATTACAAATAAAATCAAGGATTAAAATAGAAATATTTTGCCATAGATGAGGAAATTTCAAATAATTTATTAAAATTTTCTAATAATTTTTAGAAAATTTCAAATGACGAAACTAAGCAACAGAAGAATGGTTTTCAATAGTTGAACTGACCTAAATAAAATTTTAGTAACTTAAATTCGTCATAGTAATCTCTTAGTGATTGTTTAAAACGTTTTAGTTAGGATTGAAGTTTAAAAATAAAGGCTGAAGTTGTCTCTTTTCAGCTTTAAATTTTCATTAAAGTTACAATTCATAAGCAGTTATTGTGTACTTTCAAATTTCTGCAAACATTAACTTAAGAAAGGCTGAAAAGAAGTTCAAGTCTTCGTTTTCATTTCAATATGATCAAATGTGAAAATTACAAAGAGTTGACTTTTTCGCTTTACAAAAAATTTCACTTCTGCCTATTAAAGAGTATAATATTTGCATAAATACAACGAAATTTAAACTAAATCAAACAACAACGTTCCCAATTTAATAACAGTACGCAAAGCTATTATTAAAGACAAAGTTTGAGGTTTCTTTAATGGAATTTATAGAAAAACATCAAGTAAGGAAGTATATTAAGAGTTGTTTATTTAACAAATAAGATTACTATGTAAATATTTCTTGAACAAAAACTCTGAAACAGTATTAATTGAATGGATGGGAAATTCAGTTCCAATGATTTGGTTTAGTTTTTGCTAAGAAAGCACTGATAGGAATAAGGTGAAGGACAAGAAGAGGAGATTATATGTGATGCGCTTGTGTCTGCTGAAGCGCTTCTGACAAGAGTTCCACAGCTAATGACTCCAGAATTTGTGTAATATAAGCTTTAGTAGTGGTGTAGACAGGAACGACTGCTTTGCAACACCAAAATAGAAGATCGGTTAAGGAATCAGGAAAGAGGTGCAGAATGGTGGTGGAATGCGGTAGGCCTTCTCTGTGAGTAGTCATTCATTTGCTAGCTGTGTTGTATGGGAGAGAGTCCGGAAGTTCTGGATGCCATGGTGGAGAAAGCAGAGTGAATAAAGAAGGCTAAAATTAAACTGAAGATGTGGGCGGATATTCATTAGTAAGTTGAAAAAGAAGAGTTAATAAAAAGGAGTGAAATCAGCAGGTAATAGAAAATGAAAGTGGAATGAGAAAGACAGAGGGAAAAGAAATCGGAAAGAATAAAAACACCAGAAGAAACTTCAACTTCTACCTTTCTTTTCATCCTTTCTCTTTTCTTCAGCAGCTATGATTTCTCACTAACTCGAACTTTTTTGAATTTCTTTTCAAACATTCCGTCTAGATATCAAGACAGAAAAATAACTTGAAAGCTAAGACTGTTAATACTATTTATCAGATAGTCATCTGCTGAACAGCATTGTCTTATCAATAAAATTATTTCCCGTTAGCTTGTTTGCTTAAACTCGAGAATAAAGAGAGAAATTAAGCATTACTGATAGAAACAGCAGAAATCAGCATCACAAATAATTTTATTTTATCAAATTCATTTTTAACAACTAAAAGTGACAATGTTTTGAGAAGGAAATGAACACTGATTAGCAACAGCAGATGATCCTTTATCTGTTATCTTTCTGTTATCATTGGATAAAACATTTATTGCAGACACAATTTACAACTATTTCCCGCAATATTCCATCCATTAACGAACCGATTCCATCAAAAGTGTCGTAATTTATAGTAATTAGAAAATTTCAATATTTAAAAAATTTTTTTACATGTGGAATAATAATTGGAGTTTATATTGTGAATTTGACATAATGCGACATTATTTATGTTACAATTCAATGGGAAAATTTGAGTTTGCATTACAATATCGCAATAAAAATAATTAATTTCATAAAATTAATCATAATTTAGTTCAAATTAAATCTGTGCAAAGAAAGTCCATTAAATGTTTATTTCTTTTTTCATTTGAAATAATCGCTGGCAAGTTAAAATTACGACCAAATTGCCAAAAAAGAATCTATTTGTGAGATATACAAAGAGTTTTCATTGTGTTTATTCATCATTGAAAGAAAGAATATTTTTGGAGCGCATTTGTTCGATGAAGCACAATTGCTTTGCTGCAAACAGTAATATAGCTAGCTAGTTGTTCAGTTAATTGATTATTTAAAAATGTTAAAATAATTTTACAATTCTCGTGCTGAAAGGATTTGCAGCTTTGCTTTTTCACTAATTTTTGAGTATGAATTTGATGCTTAGAAAAATAACATTTGTAGAAAAGCCTTTATCCTAAAGAAAATGCTGTAAGACAATTGTCTTCAAAATTCCATAGGAAAAAACATTACATTTCTTCTGAAATTTGATGGATTGATTTCATTTTTAACAAATAATCATTGATAAGGTACTATAACTATTGTGATGATAGATAAGTAAAAAATGAAATTATTCCTTCAGTAAATAGCCTTTTCATAGATCTATTTACTTCTGACATTTTGATTTGTTTCGAAAATAGATGCTTAAAAATCTGGAAATTTTTCAAAATATGTTAAGGATTGAGCATATGATCCTCTTTGAGCTTTTGTCGATGTTGACAGCAGATATGACAGATGTTTGTTAAATTAAGCTTTAAGTTTTTGGAGCCCATACATTAATTTTTATTTTTCGCTTTAATAAAGCAAATAATTTCAGGTCTTAATCCAGCAAATAAATAAGTTTATCACTCTTTTTGGTAATCCTAACAGCTTAACTTAGTTTACAAAAATTAGTCAATTAAAATTACAATCCAAATTTACATTTGTCCTCTTCAAATAATATTTAAAAATATGAAATGTTATTTGTCAACTCCTGCAGTGTCTGTCAACGAAGTCTCACAATACTTTCATTTTTATCATTGTATAATTCCATTAAAATACTAGACCTAGCAAGAGCAGAGGATGTAAATGTTCATTTCTGAAAGTCTGAAAGCTTCTGAAGCCTGTGTACTTCGCATAAAATTAATCTATATTTCCCACGTTTAATGTTATCTCTCTTTAATTAAGCTGATTTTAAAAAAATTTGCGCCAAATCCCTTTCTATAACCAATTTTTAGAGCCAAATATTGATAAAAGATTGCATAACAGTATGGATAGCGTAGTTAACGGACTTGTATCATTATTACTCACCTCATTTACCATACACAAGGCCTATCCACTTCTCCCGATCTTCTATTAGTATTTACATTGCTTTTCGGTTAGACAATTCCCAGTACCAGAAGCTTAGATGATACAGTTCTAGTCTGGCTCACGAAAAAACATATAGTAACGGAGATTTTCCCAGATTTTACTCTTGATTTTAGAGATCATGATGAACTACCTCCTCGACTTCGAAATTTATCGGGAACTGTATTTTATGCCTTCAAGGTGAATATAAAACGATCTCACGATTTAAGATTGCGAAAGCTACACTTAATTACGCATGCATTAAATCAAATGTCATGATTATTGCTTTTCCTATAAAAACCACGATAAATATGAAGACCTTAATAAAACTATTGTTAATTTTGTGAATAGATTTGATCTCCATATCATTTACTAACAAATTCATTTTGATGCTGTTGATTTCATACATGAAATACAAAACTTTCAAATCACCCTCAAAAAAAGATTACGAATCCTAACCATGATTTTTTTACACGATTTCTGCTTTCTTCGAATATTTTGTTTAATGAAAAAAGTACTTAACAAAAACAAAATACTTTGCAGGAAATTTAAATATGAAATTCTCCATTACTTGACAGAAATAATATCAACTTAACAGAAAAACTGCAAAAAAAGAAAATATTAAACAATATCAATCAGTCGTCATCGATCACTGTTAAATCCTGTTCAATTTTTCTCATCATTTTTTTCTGCAGCCGAACTTCTCCCTTGTTACCGCTGCAAAAATTATGCAATATAGTCAGCAAGAGTAATCGACTGTTTTGACAATAATTTAATGAATTTCATCTGTTTTAAAACAAGATTAGACAATGATAAAGACTCAATAGAACTATGAAATTTTGTTCGAAATGATAATATGTCAGATTTACCTTAAATTCGCAGCTGCTTTCTCTCGAAGTTCTTCTAAGTTACTGTCGGGCTTAGCCCATTCCAGAACTAATCTTCGACCATAGAAATGAGTTGAGTGAACCAAACCATTGAATGCACGTCGTGCATCAGCACGAGTTAAGAAATCAACAAAGCCGAAACCACGATGACCTTCCGCTGACGCACCAACCTAAATTATTAAAGATGAGGAAGTATCACCGTCATAGATGGAAATCAAAAAAAAAACACTGAGAACTTCGAATAACTTAATTCATTAATATCAGGAAGATGAGGTAATAACAATGAAACAATCTTTCCATATAAACAGATAAGTGAAATAAACCTGCCTTTTTCGGCATTCTGAAAGAGCGGATCTCACCAAAGGTAGCGAAAAGTTGCCTGACTTCTTTTCGAGTTGCTTGAAAAGGTATATTTCTGATCAAAATCTGGAAAAGGAAAACATAAAATGGCAGAAGAGCACAAAACCATATTTATTTCTTTTAGCAGTACCACAACAAAATTTTGAATATGAGACGAACTAAATACGAGTAAAGTAGGCAAGAACCCGCAGATGAGATTCATGTTTATCTAACCGTCGCTAAGCTATTTAGAGTACGAAATTTCAAGAAATTTTACAACAGCACATAACAATTCTTATATTAAATTGTTAAATTCATTAAGAAAAAATCATTCTGATAGTAGTCTATCAAATCACTAATAAATTAAGTAGTTAAAAAAAGCATGGTGCAATTATTCCCTGCTAAGATATATCAAATAAAATCAATTTCATAAATGAGATTCAACAAAAACAAAACTACTTTAGTAGCTTCCCCTTGCTCCAATTTATCAACTCCTTTCCTTGCAATAATCTTATCAGATACAACTTCTCGATGGGATAATTTCAACATTAAGCAATGACCATCTAGTAAAACACCCTGAAAATAGAAGAAATGAAAATAAAATAAAAATAACATAAATCGTTTATGACTAAAAAAACTTTTTAAATGCTTTCTTCACTCACGAAAATTAGCACACAAATATTTTTCATAAACAGACCTGCATATCTTTTATGGCTTGCTGTGCATCCTCTGGCTGATAAAATGTAATGAAACCGAATCCCATTGAAAGCGTTTTGGTCGCATCTGTCGCATCTAAAACATAGTAGCAATGCAACATTTGTTACCACTGCCTTTAAAAAAACAAAATTTGAATAGTATTATTTTACTTTAATATTTTCTGCACTGGTAAAAAAATGTACAATTTTTCAAGCATTTACTTAACAACATAATGATCTGAAAAAAGCAGTGATGAATAACCTTATCTGAACAGCACTTCACTCCAGTTAGCTGGTCCAGCAAAACTATTTTCTGTGATATAAAAAATAAATAAAAATAACTCTGGAAAAATAAATAAGTAAAAATAAGTATAAAACTCCAAAAAAAAAATTTTTTTTTTAAAAAAAAAAAACTATTTTCATGATGCTCAAAACATTAGACATTAACAAAACCACCTCTTTTTTTGGAAATAGTAGCCGATCGTATACGAAATCGTGATTCAAATTTGTTTCTCAGCCCTTCATCAGTTGTTTTAAAGCTCAAATTCTTTACAAATAATGTTGTTCCTGGCAACAACTGGTCATCTTTCTCTTTAGCATTGTCATCGCTGTCATCATTTCTATTTTCAGCGATCTGCATTTCTACTGCAGATTGCTGCTGCATGTCCCCGTCTTTGGCTATCGTTCCACTCTTGACTGTTTCAACCGACTCAACTAAAAACAATAATTTAATGCTACAATATTTTTTAAAATCTTTAAAAGTGACGATAACAAAAACAGGCACAGCACATCAATTATTTGCGTGCACAACCTTGAATAGTAATAAGAATTTTTCCTTCGCATTAACTGGAAATGAAATATGATTTATATTTGGAGCAGTGAGATCAAAATAAAACATTTTGGATCAGAGGAAAAATGACTTAATGCATTTACCAACAACAGCAAATAGTGGCCCTCTAACTAATTTTGTCCAGCATTTCTTAACCATTCTTGAAGGGACGTTATTATATTCTTTACTAAAGTTTTCGTGCCTTTTTCTTGTAGTTCTATAGCTTCGACTGATTCTTCAGTTAATCGATGCTTCTTGCTTCGTCTCAGCTTTTTGTCTTCTTTTATGAATTCATTATCCTTTCTTTCAGTTTGGATTTCAGGTCTGTGCTGTTTTTGATCTTCATCTTTGCTCTCCAATTTTCCTAAAAAAAAGTAAAGGAAGAAATCACCGTTCTATTCTGAAACGAACTAGTTCTATAACAAATTATCAAAAACATCGAAAACCAACGAACTTAATTTAAACAAATCGTACGGTGCCCATTCAAGAAATAACGGCTGCGAACGAAATCGAGCGTATGCAAGCGTGTTAAATGCCTTCTGAGCATCAACTGAATTTTCCATTTCCAAGATAGCAGTGATACCTCCTATAAGTAACCTAGATTTTTAAGAAATATTTGAATCTAAAATCTGAATCAAGTTTGTGAAAAGTAAATTTCTGAAAATTCTAAAACCAGTAACTGCATGATGCAAAATTACTTCAGTTGACACCATCACATCAGATGATTCTAGATAACCATAAAATACTGAGCTAATGATCCATTAAAAGAACCTTTACAAAATAGTAATCAATTACATTCTCATACCAGAGAAATTATTTCTCCCATGAAAAAAAGTAAAACGCTTAATTTGTTACCTTACTTTTACTACTTTTAGCTTACCGGGAGGCATCAGTAGCTGTTTTACGGGGCCATGTCTTGCGAACATTCGTTTCAATTCCTCAGTATCAACCTTGGTCGTTAAATTTTTGATGATAATCACTGTATTACTTCTTTTTGTTGCAGGACGTGAAAAAACATCCAGACATATACCATTCGCCAACAGATATTCTCGAGTTTCACTAACCAGTCGTGTTTCAGCAAGTGCCATACGTACACCAGCGCTATTAATTACAAAAAAAGGTAAGAGATTCCGACAAAGCTTAACTCCCTAATTTTTTAAATGCAAAATAAGGTGTTTTATAATCATTTGATAAGTATAATCTCCATTGATAAGTATAATCCAGAAATTCAGAAATTCTTTATTCACCGTTGCAGGATCAGTTAAGAATTTAATTCCTGTTAATAGAAATATACCTTATTTCACCTTGTCCAAGCAGCAAATCACTTTTTTCAACGTCCAGTTTCTCAGCCAGCGTTTCAGCAACTGCATTAGCTCCAAGGAACAATGTATTCCACGAATGAGATTTTCCAGCTTCTTTCTAGAGAATCATAAAATGACTCTACCGAATTATTCGAAATGTTAGCTGATGAACATCTTTCAAGAAAAATACCTTTAGTTTTGCAACTTTTGTTTTCTGAAATGCCGATTTACCAGTGATGTCAATTTGTTCTATCTCACGTTTCTCTTCTCCAGGTAAAATGTGAAGCATTCTTCCCTAAAAGTTAATGAGAACAGAATATTTCAACTATAAGGAGAAGGAAGATGAATAAATAGGATAAAAAGCACAAATCAATCAATAACAGCTCCGAATTTTAGAGAATGTGCAGAACCAACCTTTAAAATGGAACCATCTAATGCTGAGAATGCCGCAACAGCAGATTCTGGAAAAACATATGTGACGATCGCAAACCCTTTACATAAGCCCGTTTTTTTGCTAACAATCATTTGCAAATCAGATATTTCACCATACTTTTTAAATAGGTATCGCAAGTCTTCATCACTGCACACATAGGGTAGATTTCGGACAAAGAGTCTGGAAACTAATATTTAAATAAATGTAATAATTATATACGATATAAACAGTCCGCGCAGTGTAGGTAATACTATAAACAAAAATAAATTAACCTTCCAGTTTCGAGAATCTTTGCTACAGATGCTTCGACTTCTGCTTCTCTTGTCATGTGAACATAATCTTCCACATCTTTAGAAACTCGATTACTCAATACTTTTGTTATTTCCAGCTCAAAAAAAAAAAAAAAAAACTCAATCACTAAATAAGTGATATGCTTGCCTGTAGTAAACAGACTGGAAAAATTCTGCTCTTTATCGCTCATGATTTGCGCTTTTTATATCACCAGCGGAGCATTAAATGTTCTTCAGTAGAGGTGAAAGCAAACATTAATAAATTTTTTTTAAAAAAAGTAAACCTTGGAACCACCAAAAAATTGTTCATCCCGTTTCAGCGCCTTTTTCACATCAGATTCTTTAAAAAATGTTACAAAAGCAATAGCTTCAGCTGAGCCACGTACAATTTTTATCCCTTTCAACTTGATAGGGCTGAACCAATCTTTGATTCCTTTTGCTTTTACAGTTTTCGGGAAACCACGTATTATCAGCGATAATAACGTATCCCCTATAATAACTGTATTACAGAAAATAGTAAAAAAGGAAAATGATGAAATAACAAATTTTTATGACCAATTAGATAATAAAAGCTGATAATGCATTTTCATGATGTTAAGTATTTTCATCATTTAATATAAAGCAAACAGTACTTTTTCAGTATTATATTTCCACTCTTTAATAACCAACTTTGAAGAGTTGTTAAATTATATAAATTCACATTTCAAGTGATATTTTCCTGTCTCAAGGACTGAATGAATCCATATCACAATGAAAATTTGACAGTTGTATTTAAAGCAAGCATCTTGTTTGCTCTAAATTAAATAGAGCTGTAAACTTTAATTATACTAAAAATCCATGCGGATTCCATACATTATTCTTCCATTCCAAAAATTTACCACTGACTCCAGTGAGCAATTCCTCTATGAGATTGTTGTTGCTTTCATCATTACTACTGCTTGGAATTGGTAGTGCGCTCTGAAAACAAGATAAAACATAGGAAAGAAATCTCAAATCCCAAAGATTACTTACAGTAGCAAGTCAGACCGCACAACACTCATGATTATTTATTTTGACTACAACTAAAAACAGGAAAAGATTTTAATAATAATAATACTAACTCTCCAAAAAATATTAACCTTTTGCACTTCGATGAAATCATAAAATTCTTTATCGCTTTCCTTTCTCATTTTTTTGGCCGATGGTGAACTGCCTCTAAGTGAAATGATTCTCTTCATTTTCTCCTCTTCTTCCTCAGGATGCAAACGCTTATATGCACTACAAAAAAAATCAATACTTACTGGTAGAAAGCAAAAAAATAAAAGTAAAATAACCATATCCTTACAGAACACATGTCAACTGTCTTGATAAAGAAATTTTATAAATTTAATTGACTACTCTATTACCTGCTTCCCTTCGCGTATTTACTCCAAGCCCTCGGTTTTGTCGAGTCGCCGAACGGCTTACACTCTTCTACCTGACAAAAGCAATATTTCATAATGGCTATAAAAGAACAAATTCATTGCAAGAGTAAAGCAATATGTCATTAGGGAAATTTTAAACTACAGATGCTTTTTCAAAATCATAACGTAATTAAGCAACAGATTTTCAATTCTAAAATAATGCTGACTTCAGCAAAGAAATAAACTAACATCTTGATAACGTTAAAAGTTCATTACGGAAAATCTTAGCATTGACACAGTTTAAAAGAAAAGCGGGTAATTTTTACGGTCAATCGTGATGTTCCCATAAATGCATTGTGCAGATTATCACGTGCTTTCTGAGCATTTTCATCCGTTTCGAATCCAACAAATGCAAAACGACGAAATTTCCCATCTCTGGTGTATTTTAGTGAGCAGTCAGTGATTTTTCCGAAACTTTTGAAGTGACTCCGTAGCTTTTCCTCGGTGCAATTTGATGGCAAGCCTTTAACAATCAATCGACTCATCCTTCTAGCCTAAAATTAAACATAAAAGATCAGTAGCAACGACTACTCTTATAAACAGCACCACAGAGTACACAAGCAACAAAAACCCAACTCCCAACTCGAAACAACTTCACCACCAACCACCATCAGATAACTTCCGTCCATCAGCACCGGACAACAAAATCCTCTGCTTTTTCTGGGGTCAACATGAAAAGACATATCCCAGTGGCCCAAACGCCCCAGTCGATTTGGTCATTACCTCTTCAACACCGCAAGCTGTTTGATTTTAAAATAATACGCCGGTGGAAGTCATTAAATTTCGAAAAGCAAACCTGTAGCAACAATATATTAATGAATAAAGTATTTGGTATGAGAAAACCATTACCTGTTCACCATCACAGGAATCGTTCACGTTAAAAGCGCCACTTTTATTTAGCGTGCTGAAAGAAATCCCTCATTTCTTCATCAAAAACCGCCAAGAAATACGACAAAAGCTAAGGCAGGATTGTGAAAAAGATACCCGAGCAATAAAGTGGTTTTCTTCCATTGAAGTTTGACAGCGATCTAAATAGCAAGCTGTATTTGTCTACTGCATACTTTAAAACCGAAGCCATTTTGTGACCATTTGTAATGGGATCGCTTCGAAAAGTGGAAATTTGAAGGCTATTCCGAACTGCTAGAACCTTAATAAAAATGAAAAAAGCTGGTCAACGAACAAATATCGTTCCTTCACATGAACGTTTTTGACATCTCTAGACAAATTTCTGCTGTCCAGAGAAGATGGGGTTATATTTCAAATTGACCAATTGTATTAATAATTTTTACTTGATAAATGCCACCATCCAAATGCCATAAAACTGCAACAATTATAATTGCATTAACATTCTCTTTTTGGATACCGACTGCCCACCAATCCCACCATTTTAGAAAACAAAATTGAGAAAAAGCCAGGAATTCAGATATGTGTGAAAATTTCACGAGATAGCTTTTTTTGTTGTTGACGAATGGTGGCTTGTGGAATTCTTAATCAGAAAATGATGTATTAATCCAATTCTGAGTTGAATGATATCTCGAACAAAAACAAAGTCCATGTAATCTTCCCAGAAAAGAATTTAATTATCATATTTAGCTTAAATTGATTCTAATCTGACTGAAAATGTTTCAATAACTCAAATCAGTTCCAACGATCAGTCCAAAAAATTAAAATAGTGTGAAAAATTTTTGTGCGCCGATGCGTGAAAGTGAAAAGAAGAAGTAGGGATGGGTAGGAGAAAGAGAAGGAATAAGGATTCAATAAGAGATTATAATATGAATATAACCTGGGCATTGGAGGATCTGAGCGAAATTGACACAGAGAAGGAAAAGAGAAGAGTGGTGACGAATGATGCCGGCATTCCAGAGACTTCAGTAATCAGCCAAAATGGTTTTCGCTTTGCGGATTGGAGGATGGATTTTGGGAAGGATTTGAAGGAACGGAGGGGGTTGGCGCTCAACCAGAGCAATACCGGATTGTTTCGCTCAGTAATGATGGTGATCCACTGTGATGTGGATGACATGACATGACATGACATGACATCTCATGCATCAACATTGCACATTGTGATTAACTCAGAATCTGATCTCGATTATATCTCGATGAATATATCCTTTCCCAAACTTGAGCAATTCTTGAAAAGGTGGGCAAATTATTGGATAAAAGTGGGCTGATTCGGATGGATGAAAAGATGTGGCAACCTGCAACTCCGATTTTTTATTGGGAGAAAACGACAACAAGGTTCGGGTCATAGTGTCGTATACACATACACATACATGCGTGCATTTAATAAATGAATATATAAATATAAACTAAAAATCAACAGATAACTGATGTACAGCACGACTAAATAAGTAATTTATGGTATACTGATGCTTTGTAGAATGAAACGAAATAGAGTAACTAAGGTGATTAAAATTCAGTGACAGCAAGCACGTAAATATGCAGTAAGTTCACAAATTTACAAAACACGACTAGCAGTAAAAATGGTAGAAACGTCCTCCACAACACTTTTGTTGCCAGCTGTTGGTGACAAGGCTGCATTTGGTTCGAGAATGACACTTTCAGTATGGATTTCCCCATGCGGAAGACAACTATTCCGGGATAACAAGGAAAGCCGATTATCCACAACCTAAAATCATTTTAATAAAGTTACTTTCATTCTCATTTAAATCTAATCCTTTTTCATTTCCAATCTTTCATTTTGGAATGAAGTTGTAGCTTCCTAGTTTTTTTTTTTCGTTTTTTTTTTTCAACTCAAAAAAGGAAAGTATTTAAAATACCGAAATCAAAGTTATTCTCAATCCCAATTCGAAGGCATCACGATCATAAGGACCATAAAAAGCATCTTCGGAAGCTGTAGATTTACATTCCTTTTCATTTATGAATTTACATTTCGTAAAAGTAAGCCCATTGAAAGCAAAATTCGCACATTTCATATTTTCATATCTGAAAATTTTCAACTTAGATATTTGTTGCAAATAAACAAATAGGACTAACAGACTAAGAAAAACTGAATGGAGAAAAATTGAAACATTTTCATCACATTTTTTTTCAAATTTTTTTGATTACCTTTTAAGTCGACGTCTTTGTGCTTCTTCGCCCCACAGCAGCTGAACATAGTATTGAGTGTTCCCTGCTACTAAAGGCATTGAAAACGAAGAGAAAGGAAATGAGGGATTTGAATTACCATTGTTTTCTTCGCCACAGAGGAAAGGAACCTCAATACTAAACTTCTGCAAATTTAATAAATTTCCTTCCATAATAAATTGACTTCAGGAGAGAACTATGGAAATATATCCATTATTATTTAAAATTGTGTTCAGAGAGAATTTCAAGGAAGAGTTTGTAAGAGTTACTTGTTTGCTGCGATGCAAGATGGAAACACAGTCAGATGGCGCAATAGTGCATCCACTGATAGCTTTTTTTGTCTCTTTATTTACTACAACCACCCGCACAAATGCATCTCTGGAAATAAAGAAAAACAGGATGTTTCAGAAAGAAAAACAGGATGTTTCAGCAAATTACAAATAAGAAAGGTTTTGGTACTTTAGTTCTAGAAAAGAATATTGTTAAAAGTCAACTTTTCGACCAAAATATGTGGTAATAATTGTAAGAAGAAATAAGAATGACTAATATAACTGAAAACAATTTAAATGAACGAAGACTGTACCATTAGAATTATAAATCACGGACTCACCATAAATTACTACTCACGAGGAAGTGGGGTTAGAATCAACTTGGACAAGAAACAGTGTTAAAAATAGACAATGCTTAAAGGAAAAATAGAAAAAAGATTACTATAGACTACCTTAGACCCCTATTTTCAACATCGAAACTAATATTTGTAACTCCTTGAGCTGTCAGAACAAATGAGCCATCACGCAGCATAGTGAGTCCAGATTGTGTCAAAATGCGTAAAGCAGCAATACCACCACTACCGAGCAAGGGGATCTAAAAATTTTAATAAATCCAAGTAAATTATTGATTTCCTTCCACTTTGAATCTTAGACAAGTCTTGATGTTGTGGAGGTAAATAAGCAAAAATATCATAAGGAATAAGCACTCACGGAATAATTAATATGCTCTGCGTTGAGAACTCTGATAGTTAGAGTATTTTGAAAACAAGCTCCAAAGGGAGGTTGAAATATGACATGAACCAAATGAATTTCTTGAGGCTTCAACACAATAATGCCCTGTTCCAGCAACTAAAAAAAATATAATTTAGTAGCAGGAATCCACTTGGACTAATAAAACGATTGAGAATATCTATTAGTTCTTACAATACAATAACCATTAAACAGTAAACAAAAAATCCGGAAATTTGAAATTTATAAACACATACATCATATCCTCTACTCATGCTATGCAACTGTAGCTTGAGATTCAATGATTTTGAGCTGATGTTTCGCAATCTAATTGATCTATTTACACGACATTTGACATCGACAAATCCAAAATAAACAAAAGACTGATCACATGACAGGAATTTGCCTTGATTTTCCGCATCGATGTGTCGAAGCGAGCTACAATAAACTCAAAGTGAGCACCAAACCGATATTTTATTTAATTATCAGGCATTGCAGTACTTCAGAAAGAACTTCGGCGTTATAATTACTGAAACAAATTCAGCTTCTGAATGGGAGAATTTTCAAATAAATTTCAAATTCAGATCTCAAAGTTTCAGATTTCACTTTAAGTATCAAACCATCATATGTCTATTTTTACGAAACTTGTTAGAAAAAATGTTCGTAGAGAGGGACATTTTTTAAAATTTTTTCAAAACGGAGAATAATAGATCCAACTGAAATATGGAAAAAAAAATAAGAAAATAATATATTAATGCTCTATGACTCACCAATCACTGCATGCTTCACTTTTCCACTTCGTTTTTGCAGATGGTGACAAATCTTCTGCAGTATTGCTAATCTCTCGCAATAAATTCAACTCTTGTACAGTTTTTAGTTTTTTCGTTTTGTTGGTTATGCCCGAACGGTCATATCTGGTAGTCACTAAAAAAATTACATCTCATATTTATGCCAGTCTCAATCAGGAAAGCTATACGTACTGACTTTTCAAATCCTTATAATTTAAAATCTTATCAAAAATTTATTATTTAGATAAGATTAGAAACAGGAAATAAATTTCAAATTTTATTTTAGATTTAATGACATCATTGTTATCATAGCAATATGTAATGTAAAGAGTGAATGTTTTTTTAATTAAAGAATTTTTGATAAAAGTAAGTAAAATTTAAATTAATTTCAGACATGCATTTCAATGAAAGAATATAAACAGGAAAGGGTAAAAGATATGATTTACTCATGTAACCACTTTTTCATGCAACCATGATTGAATGAAAAAGAAGATTGATACCAACCATTTTTCATTTGGTTATGACCATTAGCATTAGAATCATCAGCTGATCTTTCACACCTTCTTAAAGAACGTTCTATTTGTTCTAAAACAACATTATATCATTAGTAAACATAGACAATCCTTTTATTACTCTCGTATTTTCGGTTTGTGACAAAAACTAACAGAATCATTCAAAAATAAAACTGAAATCAAAAATTTCGATCACATTCTTTTACTCTGATTTATTTCTGCCTATTCATAAGAAATTTCTAAAACTTCTAAAAGCATAAAAAAATCCCTGTTTTTCAATAACTAATAGCAGCAGCGACAATTCTCCAAATGTAAAAATAGAGACACTTACTGAAGCCTAAAAACCTAACATCAAATATGTAAATAAACCATCTGTTTCAGGTCGTTTTCCTACAATCACTTCGGGAAAATTCAGTTTCAGACGAGGTCGTGTTTTAGCTTGTAATAAGGCTTCAACGAGTGCGTCATCATTGTCAAAATTTTCCTTCTGCAAAAAATATTTTATAATATCTTTTTTATTCATAACATCAATAGAATTAAAGCAATCTTCATTTGAACAGCAACCTCAAGAACTCTGTCGATAGCAGAACTGCTTAACGATGGTTCTTCCGTGACCATGGACATTCTGCGTGCCATTGGGAAAGGACCACTGAATTTCAAATTCGTTCCTCGGATCGATTGAGGCGAAGTTGCTTCCGGATAAATTGATGAGATGCAATTTATACTTAAAGCTCGAAGCGAAGTTTCTGCTGCTGAAATTGCTCATATTCCTTTCAATATTGTAAAACTTGTTTTCAATAAATCGAAAAAAAAAATATTTTCTAATCCACGCTTCTCATTTCTAGTAATTTGGGAAACCTTAAAAACCCTTAAAGAAAAGGAAAACACATGCAAGACTTACATTTAGGAGTAGACATTTTGGGTCCGCCAAAATTCTGTTTTGGTTCATTCTTTCTCTTCAAACGTCGCATGTGCGAGGAAATACCCGGTGGTGTGCTTTTAATATCCTGATTTGTTTCTTTTCGAGGCAATGTGGTGGGTATTAAATGAGAATCTGTCATGTCTTTGAATAAAAAAGTTTATTAGTTGACTCACATTTTTTCATTTTTGCAAAAACAATGATAGTGAATAATTACTCCCAACATAAAACTCTTAAAAACATGCAAATCAATTATTTTTTCGTATGTAACTAGTTCGGCAGCAGTTTCAGCTACCATTTGATGAAAATTAATTCAATGGGAAGGACAGAGACCCATGTTCTCCTATCCCCGTAGCGTCAGACATATTTTCTGTGTTCATGAAAAAGTTAAAATGTACAAAACATAGGGAATTAGATGAGAGTTACGCAGCTACTACATTTACAGCTGCTATGTTGCTAAAGCTATGAATTCAGAACTTACAATAAAAATTTCACTAAGTCTAACAAAAAAAGAAACTGTTTTAATGACTAAATATTCATAGATTTCAACTTATAAGGGAAACATACTGAAAGCAGCAAGTTCACTGACGCAGATTTTTGGTGATGGTGGGAGTGAAGAATGAATGGATGGCTCCCAACTATTCTCTTTCTCCAGGCATGGCCTGTCGACACCAAAACCATCATGTACCAACTGTTGCTGCTGCTTACAAAATGATTCCTGATCATGTTGCAGCATGTTAAGAGCTGAAAAAAAAATAATGAAAGTGAATTACTGGAACAGAAAAACAGTGAGTGGTAAAACTGAGAAAGTGTAGGTATCATTCTTAAAGTAGTGATGAACATTTCGATGAATTATGTCAGTAAGAATAAATATATGATCGAGTTTCACCTATTTACATGAATTTTAAATCTAACTTAACTGTTTCCTTCCCAATAGACTTAGAACAAAAAAATTGCGAATTCTTACATAATTCTGAAATTTCAGAGTGATAAACTATAAAAACAATTAGAGAAATGACAGCTTCCTAATAATGTTTCTAAAATAATATCTATTAACAAAAAAGTGGGCAAATTATATACAGAAGTTTGTAATCAAGGTAATAATATTTGCCTTCTCGTCCTCTTTTAAACAATGGACTTCTCTCCACTACATCCTCATTTTCACCACTTAATTTTTCTCTTAAGCCAGGTCCGAAGATTGAGTCAACATACGTAGTTTTTCGTGCACCAATTTCATTTCCTTAAAGCACTTAATAATAAAAGGATATGTTATCCAGATATAAAATAACATGAAAATAAAACTAAAACTGACTTCTGCCAGTTCTCAGAAAAATTGACAGGATAAACTGATACATCGAAAGACCCTCCAAAGAAATATTTACAAATAATAACCTTCTGCTACAATATTTGATTCTTCCGCTATAGTAGACAGCCTCAGTGGCGAATGATTTGTAATCGTTATTTCATCTAATTTTTCATGCTCGACGATTCCGGGGTCTGAAATACAAATTATTAAAAAGACTTGCTGTAACCATAAATATTGGGCGACAGAAAAAAAAAATAGTAAAAACATTGAAGCCTGCATGAAAAAAGGAAGATTTTTAGAACACCGTTATTGAACTTTAACGATGATAACTACAAATTACGTACTATAACACTTACGATTAAGGTATTATTTTCAATCGATCTTAAACATAATTCAGTAATATTATAAGAACCTGAGTTATAAAATCATGCCATCAATTTACATCATATTTAATCAGCTTGAAAAATAAATTTAATATACAACTGACCATCAATGTAAAGATCGTCTTCGTAGGCGGATAACTTTTCGTCCATTTCCGACTCAACATCATCGAAACGATCCTCCTGTATCTCCCATGAGAAAGAATTCATCATTTAAAAATTATCACCTGAGTGACTGTACTATCAATGGTGGAATTAAACGGGTCGGCAAGAAATAATACACAAAATCCCAGGAAAAGTTAGTGCTGCAATAAAAAGAATCAGAACTTCCTGCATAAAATATTTGAATTTAAATTCATGCAACGAAATATGCAAATGTTTGGGACATGAAGTGCTGGGAATGAAGGAATGTTTAACATTTAGATGTAAAACATGGAGACTCATGACCACAAAATGAATTGGTCTTTTGCCTAAACAATTCGACACTATCAAGATTTTATGCGCACGGTAAATGTAGAAATGTCTGTTGAATCAAGTTTCATTGAACAAAATTATCAATGTCAAATATCCTTGATTAAGCAAGTTATATTACAAAGCGTTTCTGTACGAACTCATCAAAAAGCTTTTATAAAATGAAAAAATTTAATAACAGAGCGTATATGCACAGGAAAGATTTGCACAACGCATACAACACTATCTGTCACTCCACGTCGTGAAAAAGGCGAAAAAATTTGGAACGCTTCACGAATTTGCGTGTCATCCTTGCGCAGGGGCCATGCTAATCTTCTCTGTATTGTTCCAATTTTAGTATATGTTCATCGGAATGAACAGACCAGCCTCATGTGTTTCCTTATACATTTACTATCCATCGATTTGCATTCAATTTAGAGTGGGTTGGATAGAAGAAATGCGGAAAATAGTACTAATAACAGGAGTGCACAGCATAACAAAGATTGGTCTTTCTTTGTTAAAGAATTACTAACGGTGTGGTTGATTTCTGAAAAAATGCCCTCTGGTTTTCACGTAAAACACGTAAGTTATAAATATCTCATGCAATTTATAAGTTGTTTCGTAAAGTTTTTTGCAGAAACCATGCATAAAATTAGATTGTGAAATGTCCCATGCAGTTGGCAAGTCATTTCGTGAAATGTTCCGCTGAATTGTGGTTTGGTTCGTAACAGTGCATCTTATTCGGTACAGTTTCTCGGGTAGTTGTGTCGGGAATTGCTTTTGAGAGGATTTAGCGAGATAATTTACTCATTTCGTTATATATTCGGTATGTAAAAGGCCTCATTTTGCGTCGTCTTTTACATGAGAAGCACTTCATGTAGCAGGTGGTAGTAGTTGCATTTGAGCAGTATTTTTTTGGAGGTCGATCTGCTGCTAACTTAATAAATCAACTACTTATATAGCATATGCGCTTAAAATCAGTGTATCTTTCGCGTTTGTGTAAACGGAGCTTCATTTGTTCTCGGCTAGCAAGAACAAGCAGACTGCGGTCTACCCCACCGCAAAATTTTGAACTTGATGGCAAGTTTTTTAACTTCTGATTTTAAGGTTTTTTCTTTTTTTTTTTTTTAACTTAATTTGCTGAATCGTATGGTTAGTGTATGTGAATGGTCGGACTTATATGAAATGGAAAAAAAAATATTGAGCATTCAGCTATTATTTGAGAATAAATTTAATGTATTGTATTGTTTCCAGGAATTTCGTTATCTCCAGATGAAAAATGGAATTTATCACCTGCCGTTTTGCGAACATTACAGAGACGTTTGCTTTTCGAAGCTGATAATCCACTCTGTTTACTCAAACAACGCATTGTCAATTTCATTTATGGAAAATATCAAGTGAAAGGTGGAGTTGCAGATATTCTAATAGTACAGTGATAAACATTGTTAAGTTCATATTGATTATTAAGGTCAACGGGGATTCTTTGCACATAAAACAGTAAAGAAGAAAACTAGCACAAAAACGAAGATAATTATAGGCAGTTTGACGATTAACTGATTTCTTATCATCATGGAAAAGTTTAGGTGGAATGTCTCCGCAATTTGCAGTGATTGATAATCAACCACGAGTAGTTTCTATATTTGATAATTTTGATTCCTTGCTTGTACCTGCAAATCATGTCAGTCGGAGTATTCAGGACACTTATTACATCAATAAAGATTACTGCTTAAGAGCGCATACATCGGCGCATCAACATTCTTTGATTAGTCAAGGTTTGTCGTAATTCTTTTCAACCTTAGTAAATATGTGATCTTCCAAATTTTTATCAAGATAGTAGAAACATCCAAGTCTTGTTTATTTTAATCTTTCTATTGTGCTTTATGCGTTTCTTAATTTTTCCTGCACTTTAGTTGCTTCAACTTCATTCTTACAAAATTCATTTTTTTGTTGAAGCTCGACTGCAGATTAATGATTTTTAGCTTTTAGGCCTGGATAACTTTCTTGTGATTGGTGATGTATACCGACGTGATGCAATTGACAGCCTCCATTTCCCTTGTTTTCACCAAATAGAAGGCGTCCGTTTGTTTACCGCTGCTGAGCTATTTGACGGTTCACTGAAACGAGATCCGGTAATATGTTACGTTATTTGTTTAAAATTGTATTGTAGACTTTTTATACATATACATAAATCGAAAATCAAAATCCTTATTTCTTTTTTGATTAAAGGCCTTTTATGTTCTGCCTGTCTCATAAAATATTGTTGTGAAGGAAAAATAAATACATCAGTGCAAAGAATTTCAGAAATCACTTTTTGCAAACGACAGAAGAACTTCAAAGAAGCAGGGACAACACACAAAAGATGTCGCAGAGTGCTTAATTAAGGACTTAAAGGTTTCAGTGGCTAGTAAAAATCATAAGGAGAATATTTGGTATTGTACCAGTTCATTTAATGAATTTTAATTCTGTAGTGAAAGCATGAAATTATGAGGCATATCTTGCTTCCTGTGCTTTATTCATAAGTATTTATGATGCATTTAAGGCAACTTTGGAGACTTTGTGTCACCACATATTCGGCATTAATTATGACATGAGGTGGGTCAATGCAGATTTCCCATTCACATATCCATCATTTGAACTTGAAGTTTATTACGAAAAAAGATGGATAGAGATTCTCGGTTGTGGTATTATAGAGCAGGATCTTTTGAGAATGGCTGGCATTGTGGATAAAGTTGGTTGGGCATTTGGCCTGGGTCTTGAAAGACTTGCAATGGTAAATCATAATCTTTTTTGTTAAATACTTTTTGTGATTGATAGTTATTTGTTGATTGTATTGTGTGGCACGCAATTCATTTTGATGAAGTGATTGGTTAATATACTGCTTTAGACTTTGGCAGAATGTTCTTATTTATTTCCTAATCTTTCTCTGAAAAGAATCGCGAAACCTTTAACTTCTGGTATATTTTTGCCTGGGATAATAAGTTTCGTTCTCTACAGATTTTATACGGGATTTCGGATATCCGACTATTTTGGAGCCGTGATTCGGGATTCTTGACACAGTTTGCTGGAAAATCTCCCGATGAAAATTTCAAATATGTGCCCGTTAGTATTCATCCTCAAGTGCTCTATGATCTATCATTTTGGCTTCCAGAAGGTGTTGGTCCCAAAGAGATGGCTGCTGAAACATGCGATTTAATACGTTCCGTAGGTGATCAACTTATTGAGCAGGTATGCTATATGGAAGTAATCTGATAAGTGTAGGAAAAACTGATAACTCTATTGGTGATTTATTATTAACTTTTGTTTAGTACATTTTTCTACTTACATAAAAGTTTGATAGTTTCATATAAAAATTAACTCGCTTTAGGTCAAAATAACCGATACATTCGAACACCCAAGAACGAAAAAAACTAGTCAAACCTATCGTTTGGTATATCGAAGCCATGAAGAAGCTTTAACAAAAGAACAGGTGAATCAAGTTCATTTGAAAATCAGACAAAAAATGGTTGAAAATTATGGCGTTGTATTGCGATGATGGCATTGACCTCTGTTCTAGAATATTTCAGGGAAATACATTTCCTGGTGTTGCTATGCTGTAAATAAAGTATGACTATGCATTGATCTTTAAAACGTTTTTCTTTAACAGATGAACTATTTTGTTTTTAAATTAACTAAATCAGAATGAGTCAATAAATTTTTGAAATAAATCAGTTGTATTATTTTAAAAAAAAAGGAAAAAACTAATGGAACAGCTTGTTCCTTGTAACACAAGTATGAAAAATCGAAGACAGAAGCATTTGGTTGAAATAGTACATGTAAAGAGAAATACTGATCTATTTTAGGTCAATAAATTTGATATTGCATTAATTTGGACTTTTGGCTATTGTTGTACTTTTTGCTTCTTACTATGATGCGTGGATTAATTGTTGTTGCTTCATATTAATAAAAATTAGTATCTCAATATATTACATAATGGACTGATGTTGGATGCATACGTATTTGAAGGAGTGATGAAACAGAGGGCCAGAATTTTCGTAGTTTAATCGTAGTTTAATCATCCGACTGATGGATTTAATTTTCTAATTAAGAACTTGAAGTTTGTTAAGATCATCGTTGTTGGAGAATTGGAATTTGTAGGCAAGGGACAGATATGTAGATAATTGGTAACCTTTATTATCTTGGAAGGTAGGGATAAACTGCTATGTTTATAATTATTCTTGTGGCTATGTAATTTTTCAATCTAAGTTTCGGATTATCTGGCTTCATAATGTGAGTAACTTAACTCGGTCACGACTGTATATGTTTCTTGCTTATTTTATCAGAATTTATTCACTTGCTACCATTTTTTATCAGATGTGGCGATGATTTATCCACGAAATATTTGTTCATATTTGAGAAAGTCTCCATATTGCTCTAGTAAACGTGCTTCAATTCAGAGCAGCAAGAGGTTATTAAGCCATTCTTATTCAGATCGTATTTGCTGTTATTAGATCAACATATTTTACTGTATGAATGAACTCGATTATATCAGTATCTCTATTGCTGGTTCTCAGTTCCTATGTTTTTGATTTGGCACGAAATGATCATTTTAGAATTTTTTTCAAAAAACTGAAGAAATGACAGAAGTTTAATATATCAGGGGTTCTTCCTTCGACATAGATGCTGTAATAAAGAACCATGAAAAATGGATGGAATGTATGCAATTAACACGAGCAAGAGAATCAGATTCCGAAGTTTATCGGTAAGATTAATGCGTTGTTCCATTTGTATTGCATAATATTGATTTCATCAAATCTAAGTTAGTATGAGAGGTTTTTAAAATGTAATTTGAGGATGATTCTGCCGCCTCCAAATGTTACTGGGAATCTTCATCTGGGCCACGCCTTGACTGTAACTGTGGAAGATGCCATGTGCCGATATCGACGTCTTCAGGGACAGCAAGTATGTAATATATCATGCGAATTAATTAGATCGTGTTCATTTGAAATGAACATCTGTTAATTCGGTTTTGCAGATTCCGTTCACCTTATAATTTTCAGGTAATATGGTATCCTGGGTTTGATCATGCGGGGATCGCTACACAAGTAGTTGTTGAACGAGTGCTATGGAATGAAAAAAAAATGCGAAGGTATCAGATCACACAACATGATTTCCTGGAATTATGTCGACAATGGAAGAATGAGTAAAATTTTCCAACGATTGTTTTATTGATATAGATCTGTAAGTTAAAGTGTTTATTTTCTTCATGAACTGAAGTTTGCCTACCAAAACTTATATTCTGGATTGAATTTGACCATTATTTCATGTTTTAGGCGTGTGGTTGATATTTCAAAGCAATTGAAAGCTCTTGGTGCAACACTTGATTGGCATAATACGTACTACACATTAGACGATGTAGGTGAGTTTTTTGTCTTTCATTTGATTCAGTAAAATTTTTTATATTGCTTGGATTACACCACTGCTGTTTTATTTGGTTGATTTTAGGTAGATATTGGAGAAAACAAGAAATGTTTGTTCAGCAACATTAACTGCAAATTTACATTATAGCATTAAATGATTATTAGATTATTTAGTAAAAGATTCACTGGAGTAATTTGAATTTGATTTCTATCAATAGCAAAGTCATTAAAGTCATATTCTGATGTTATTTTTGAAATCCTAAAAAAAAAAAAAAAAAAACGAAACAAACTCGACAATCACAACAAAATCTATTTAATAGAAATTTTGAAGCGACCAAAATATGAGTGACATATTTTTTTTCTTCTTGTAATTTTTTTTTTTATAAATCTAGACCAAATTACAAGAAGAAGAGCGACTTTCTCTTAGTAACTCTCACTGTAAACTATTCATTTTACTACATGATAAATCTCAACTTGTATGCTTATTAGCTTGCACTGCTGAGTCGACTAATAGGTAAAGTGTGATTTTGAAGCAAAGGAAGCCGAACATATAAACCAATATACTTTACATGTTACTGATTGCATGATGAAAGCATCATGCAATCAGTAACAATGTTTTTGGTCTTTGTTATTCCTACTTCTAAATAATTACAGTCGGAAAAAGTCACATGCAAATTTGATTTATAACTTTTGATTATTTTTTTAAGCTATTTTCTTATACTTTCTCCCTTATAGAGATTCTCTGAAGCAGTTACGATTGCATTTTGTCAATTATACAATAATGGTTTAATATTTAATGATATGCGAATGGTCAACTGGTGTCCGACTTTAAGGAGTACTATTTCTGAGCAGGTATATTTCTGTGTCATTTCGCATCTGATCTGCAACTAGAGTAGGTTGACGTTATAAATGTCGGAAAAAATGACAATTAAAGAATGTTCTTATATGAAGATAAGACAAGTGGTGCTGTATTATACATAAAGCGTATGTATAAATAAATATAATTCAGTAAAATTTTTAGGAGGTTGATATTGTAAATGTCGGGAAAAATGATTATTTCCTGCTGAATAAATCTGGTTTAAAAGGGAAGTATGTTGAAGTAGGTGTTATGCATCGAATTCGTTATGAATTTTTGGGTGGAAACAGGTCTTATTTCATTTTATATTTCGACGAATTATTGTTTTATTCCTATAATTATTGTTTTTTAGAAGAATTTTATGGAACGAAATTGTGAAACTTTATAGCTATATCGGCCAATTACTATGTCAGCCTTTTCAGCTTATCCGGCAGTAATTATTTAGAAGTAGCAACAACAAGACCAGAAACATTGTTTGCTGACTGCGCATTAGCTGTTAATCCGAGTGATGAACGTTATGCGAAGTATATTGGCTTGCGCGTTCGACATCCTTTGCTTCCAGATCGTACCTTACCTGTTTTAGCCGACTCATTAGTGCAAGCTGATAAGGGTACAGGTTAGTAATTTTGAGATATATTTTATAGGAAATCGCTTTTTTTCTTTGTTTTTAAAGGCAAAACAATTACTATGAAAAAACCGCTGTTCTTGTTATCTTGTTTAAATTTATGAATTTGTTAGATATGTTGTGGTTATTTCAAGATTTTCGTTGACTGATTTTGCCATGTTTGTCGAGTTCATTTCCGTTTTTTCTAGGAGTTTTAAAAATAACACCGGCACATGATTTTACTGACTTTGCTATCGCTAGAAATCATGCAGATCAGCTATCGGATGAAGACTGCAGTCGATTTTGTATCGATGAATCTGGTTGTCTCATAAATGCAGCCGATTTGAATGGAATAGATCGATTTGAAGCTAGGAATAAAGTAATTCTGTTTTTCATGGGACTCCTGCAAACCTTAGAAAAAGATGACTAATATTGAACTTCAAATTTAGATATTATCAAAATTGATAGAATGTAATAAATATGGTGGAACGTTGCCCTATCATGACCAACAACTGAAGATATGTAGTCGAACTGGTGATATTATCGAACCAATGGCTAAGAAGCAGTGGTTTATGGATTGCACCAGTATGAATGACATGGCTCTTAAAGCTATTGAGCGGGGTTTGGTATGTCATTTATTCACAATTTAATTGTACAGTTTTAAAAACTGAATTTTAATACTTAATAAGTCTTAAAGTTTTAATTTTAAGTTTCTTTTTTCTTAGCCAATTCTTAATTTTTCTTTCTTGCAGCTTACTGTAACCCCGAGATATATGCAGACACATCTGGAAAATTGGTTGAATAAAAAAGAGCCCTGGTGCCTGAGTAGACAGCTTGATTGGGGACAGCGTATCCCAGCATTTCGTCCCAATTCCGATAGGTTTGATTTGAACTTAAAATATATATCAGGTTGTTGTGCAAAACGCTAACATTTTCATAAGTCTTCCAAGCAAATTATTTATTTAGCGATTGGATTGTGGCCCCAAATGAGTCTGAAGCGTTACGTGTAAGTGGTAGAACAAATACCAGAATGAATTTGGAGCAGGACAGAGATGTCTTGGACACATGGTTTTGTTCGTCACTTATCCCAATCATTTTGTTTGGTAAATATTTAGCTACAAATTCCCTTGCATATCGCATAGTTACTAAAGCAAAAATTTTAGAGAAAAAGAGGCACTATTCATTTACAGGTTGGCCAAAAAAACGAATTGATCGCATGCCATTATCTGTGTTGGAAACTGGATATGACATTGTTGGATTTTGGGTGGCGCGAATGGTTACAGTTTGTCATAGGTTTTCTTTTTTATAAAAATTCGCATGAAAGCATTTCTTTTTCACTTTTGTTCTATGAATCTTACTAGCGATACGAACAAATGATGTCTATGCTTTCACTTGTGTTTTGCGGTTGTCGAAATGAATTTTCAGTTTAACTGGTTATTTGCCCTTTCCAAAAGTTGTGTTACATGGCTTAGTACGTGATGAAAATGGACGAAAAATGAGTAAATCGTTAGGAAATGTAGTCGACCCAATGGATATTGTTGATGGTATTTCTGTTCAGAAAATACTGGGACGTCTTGACAAAAGTACTCTTACAGAGGAGGAAAAAAGTGAGCTCACTTTATGAGGCTATGAAATAACTTGGTATTCGTGCTTTGGTGTTACAGTTATTAGTTCTACTATGATCAGAGTATTAAAAATTAAGTTTACATTCTGATATCGGGACAATTTTAAAAATTCTAGAAATGGCAGCAAATTCGCTGAAATCTCGATTCTCTGGAGGAATTCCTCGATGTGGTCCGGATGCTTTGCGTTTCGCTTTACTCCGTCATGATGTTGGGGCTGTAGATATCAATATCGACATTTTACAGACAGCTGAAGAAGGTTTAAAGTGAGAAATCAAGTTCATTTTATCACATATTTAATATTTGTTACAGATTTGATATTTCGTGAATCAGGAATTGCACTGAAATATTTTAAAAAATTCAGATTTTGCAATAAGCTGTGGAATCTTTGCCTTTATGCTGAAGAGATATGGCGAAACTGTTGTGAAGTTTCTGACCAAGTTTGCAGCGATCGTCTTGAAGTTAGTCACCTATTACTTGATTTTCATTCTATGAAAATTCTCTCCTATGCAAACAAGTGGAAAAGCACAGAACTTAATATATTCTCTCAAATATTTTTAGACCCGTAGTAAAATGATCCTCATTAAGTCAAATTAACTGCAGTAAAAATCCTCATCGATCAGTGATTACAAGGCTCATACCATTTCCGAAATATTCTTTTTAGGATTGCTGGATAAGAAGCCGTTTGGGAAGTTCTTTAATGATGATGTCAGAAAAAATGGATTCGGATTGTCCCCATTTAGCACTGAGTGCACTACACAGATTTCTCTACAATGATTTATGTGATGTTTATATCGTCAGTTTCCTCAAATTAGATTTATGCTAAATTTGAGTTCAAAGAATTCTACAAAATATTTTCTACATTTTTATTTGATTTTTTCAAACTTCTAATTGCTTCTTCCGCCTTTGAAAAAGTCAGCTTTAACTGAATCAAGCAGTAGATCTTTTTATAAGTAGTATTATTTAGGAGACAACAAAGAAAGCATTGTGGCTAAAAGACTACTCAAGATTAAGTGTAGTTGCTGAAGTTTTGCATGATGTTATTGAAAAATCGCTGTTTCATCTCTCAATTTTCATGCCTTTTGTGAGCCAGTATCTTTTTGACCGCATCAAACGAGAAAAAGAAAGCAATACTTTTGTATTTAATCCAAAGATGGTACTTTTATTGGTTTTGTTTGTTTTCTATTTTTTTTTCAATTCTTCCAAACAGTTTTAATAATGTTTAATAATTTTTGGCTTCTAGTGATAGAAAATTTCGATTTTTAGGATTTCAAGTCTTATTTGATTGATAAAAAACTCGAGGATGATATGTCGTTTGTGCTGGAGGTAATTAAAGCTATAAGGTCTATCCGGGCACAGTTTCAGATTCCTGCAAAAAATACCTTGCAAGGTATTGTTTTCTAAATAACCATGTTTTGTTTCATATTTCTTTGTGTTTTTCGGTCATTTGGAAGTCTCCATTAATGTTTGCTTTCTCATATATGTGAGCTTTCGTATTTTACCCATTTCTAGTTGCTTGCTACGGAGGAAACTGTGATCTGAAGAATTTCCATTCCATTATTCAAGAACTTTGTAACGTCGAATTCTCTTTGGCAGTTACAGAACAAAACAGTAATTGCAGTTTGCCTTTTCCTGTACACGGATATTCAGCCGAAGTCCATGTTACTATTGTGGTGCGTGAAATATGACTCTTAAATACGAAATAAGAAACTGATACTTCTGATACTTCTTTTTAATCTTACTCTTTAATTGAAAGAAGCTATTATAAGAAAACTGCATCAAGTTTTTCAGCATTATTTTGCAGGGCGATTATGGTTCTTTAGTCAAAAAAGAATTGTTGAAACGATTGCAGAAAGCAGAAAAAAGGAAAGGACAATTTTTACATCGAATTGACAAACATGAAAAATTAGCTAGAAGTGCAACCAGAGATGATCTAGTGGAAAGACATCGGCGAAAAATTTTTCAGGTAATTGATAAAAACAAGCAATATACGTCATATTTAGACATTTAAGACGTACATGATTTTTTAAATTTAATATACCGTTGAACATCTGTGCATGTCTTTTGTGAGTTTCATTTGCTATTAGTCTACTCACAACCGATGATCTTTCTCATCCTACGATTTTCTTACTATAATAATTTTATTCATTCATTTTCAGGCAAATGCAGTGGTGAATGGTATGATCGAAGAAATCTCAAAATTAGGAGCTTTAATCAAAAGATTAGAAACATTTTGATTGTTATTGTATAAAATATGTACTTTATACAAAAGTAAGGATGTATTGGGTTACTAATCCTTCTTTGCTAAACCGATAAGTTGCGGATTTCTGAGGTCATTCTTGTTCACTTTCGGCTCTTTTAAATTTATTTTACTAATCTTCTACATGCATAATTTAAATCTAAATTTTGGGCTGGGTTATTCTTCTTTTCTTCCTTTTCTGTAATGTCTTTCCTTCCTATTTTTTTTTGCAAATTGTTATGGTTTTAGGCTAATGAACTTTTATGCCGTTCATTTTTTTAAATCTCTTCAGCTGTACTTATCTGGTCACTCAGTTAAATTTTATGAAATTTGAAAAAAGTCATTTATTCTATGCCCTACAAATCTTTGAACGCGATTTAAGATAGAACACTTCGATATTGTTATCCTTTTTCCTTAATTCTGTTTATTTATGCTATTTAGTTTGAAGCTAATGAAGCATTTGTAACAAATAATTTTTTTCCTTATGTTAATCATTAAACTGCATTGTTTCCCGGTGTGTATTACTTAATTTGCTTGAATTCCAGTTTTTGCGTTTAAATTAGTATGTTTTTGGTTTGAAAGTTTTTTTAAGAATTTGATCTTCAATTACGAGCAATGGGTAAAAGGAAACGACTCTCAGAATGGTTTCTGATAGGAGTATGTGTATTGCATATAATAATGGCACCCTATACAAAAGTTGAAGAAAGTTTCAATGTACAAGCTATTCATGACATCTTATACCACCAGCTGAACTTTACCAAGGTAAAATTTCGTGACTTTTTTAAGCAGAATGTCTCTGTCCTTATAATTTGTGTGAAGCCTATGGTTTATAGCCATTGTTAGTCGTTGTTAGGCTGTTCTATTTTCTATTTTAAGTCTTATATGGATCACTTCAAGATAAGGAAATTCTCAGTTATTGTTGGGAAATGTTCATAATGGATGTCCTTGTTGTTGTCACCAATTGAACAATAGCTTCACTGTTCTTTACGATCCGAACAGTGCCAACAGTCGGTCAGTCAGTCAGTCAGTTCGTAAGTGTCATCGTACTGTCACTCTGCCACCGCTGTCGCACACCGTCTGCTGAAGTGAACTGAGTGAGTGAGTGTTTGCTGTGACCACTGGCTTACAGCAAAACACGTAATTACAGTGAGTAAAGAGGAATTACTTTATAAGAAGAGTGAGTGTCACACTGGAAGATTTAAGTATTTCGACGTGGCAAGTAGATTGGGTTTACAACAAAGATCAAACAGTTTGCTTGTCACACTGAAAGGTCTTGATAATAAAATTAGTTGCAATTCTCGCGATATTAAGCAATGCACGTATTCTTTAACAGACTTGAGATGAATTGTGGATTAATGCTTTTTTGCGGCAGAAATAATTTTATATTTCTTTAAGGAATATTCAAATAAGATAATGCTTAGTCTATAAATTTATGTGGGATTTGAAGAAATTTAAATTCTGAGCTGCTCTAAAAATCTCGTTAGCATGAAATTTGTGGTTATTTTGAGAGATCTAATTCATCCATTAGATTTTTTTATCTGAATTCCTGGATTTTGTTTTCCAGTATGATCATCATGAATTTCCCGGAGTTGTGCCACGTACTTTTATGGGCGCCGTGGCAGTTAGTGTTCCACTTTTTCCTATAATCAAATGGAATTATATTGCAAAACACTGGATTTTGTATGGCAGTTCGTTTCAAACTGATATCTATATTTCGATTTATTACAATTTGCTATTCATTTGAATTGACATCATACTATTACTTGATGTTTTGTGACTTTTTTTTTCAAAAAGAGCACATTGTAGTGAGGCTTGTGCTTGGTCTAGCAGTTCTATTCGCATTTGGTCATTTTGCTCGACAGATTGACAAAAACTTTGGCAAATTGTCAGGCGATTTTCTAAGGTACATTGCGATTTAGATTTCAATTTTTGATAGTTTTTGATAATCGATTTCAACATTTAATAAGATTGTTATCGATAATATGGATATGGTTTCATGTAACATAGTTTTGAGTGCCAGTTCATCTCAGAGTTCAGTTTTTTTATTCGCAGAGGATGTATAACACGAGAAACAGCTTTGAAGAATGAAGTTCTGGAATCGTAATGCTTATTTCTCAAGCTTCAATCTTTCTTCAATTGGAGAAAAATTTTCAGATTAATTGTAGCAACACAGTTCCATTTCATGTTCTACTGTTCCAGGCCTCTTCCAAATACATTTGCCTTACTTGGAGGTTAGAGTTTTTTCCACTGTGACTCCCATTCGACTTGCATGCTTAATTAGAATGTTTAAGTCTAATTAAAAATTATCAAAATTGCTTCATCGCTGTCCTTTCTCTGTTTTATTTTCGTTTTTGTCATTTACAAACTGCAGTACTTTGGACCTACCAGAAAATTTTGGATGGACAGTGGTTATGTGCAGCACGAATTGCTACGGTTTTTACATTACTATTTCGATGTGAACTGATTTTGTTTTATGGCTGTGTTTTCATATGGCCTGTTTTAACACGCCAACTGTCCCTGTTCGGTTGGAATGGTGCTGTTGTTCATTGCTTGTCGACTGCTATGCTTACTCTGGGTCAGCCATTCATTTTGTTTGTACATATATATTAGATTTATTCACTTAAATGTCCTCAATTTTTTATCAACTTTTGAAATATTATAATTTGGTTAAATAGAATAAGGTCGCTCAAGTTTTTGGTTAACCATGCAAAATGTTTAGCAGGATACAAATTATTTAGGCATATCTGTACCACTGGATTCTTTCTTGTGGCGACGATGGCTATGGCCTGAAGGCGAAGTGTTGTGGTTCAATGTGATATTGAATAGAAGTCACGAATATGGTGTAAGTTTTGGTCTTACTTCTTTTATAAGTTCTGATTTTATTTTTTTTTATAAATCCAAAAGTGAAGAAGAGTTATTGGAATTTAAAATAAATAAAGGACCGAAAGTCGTACTTATATTTTTTTAGACTCGAAGTACTTCAAAAATTGAGAAGTTAATTTCATTTTAAAAAATTATTACTTTTTACCACAAATTCAGTAGTCTTTTGTTCTTTGCAGATTCAACCTTATTTCTGGTATTTTTATTCTGCGATTCCACGTGCAATGATAGCCTCAACTCTTCTTATACCTTTAGGTGCATTAATTGGTAGGTAATTAAAATCTTTTGCATTCTTTCTTATTTTGATAATTATATATAATTATATATATATATATATAATCGGTTATATAATTGAATCATAAACTAGGTAGGTTTCTGAACTCTTAGAACATTCAGCAATGTCAAAACTCATTATTCAAAATTCCTCATTAATCTTGTTAATTATATATACATCCAGTATTTAACACATATGAATTCACTATCAGAACACTCGGTTGTCTTGTTTTCAGATCATCGTTTACTGTCAATTGTATTTCCTGTTATATGCTACATCTTCTTCTATTCGTTCCTCCCTCATAAAGAACTTCGATTTATCATTTACACATTCCCGCTTTTTAATGTTTCCTCAGCAGTGTTCTGTGCAAGAATGTAAGTTAATTCTTGAATCACAGAAATTTTTTTCCGTTATCTTTTCATGATTTAAAAATGAAAATTGTTGTGAAAAAGCAGTGGAAAAAAGTTTCCAATTATTTCAAAATAAATAGAAATTTAAGGTTCATTTTGAAAAAATATCTGTTTTTATGATAAATATTAAAATATGGAAGATTTCGTTAGTCGATTCTGGTTTTATACAAATTGTGTTATGGATATGTATTTTGTTTTTTATTTGGATCAATCGTTGGAAATCAATGTTTGGTATGTTATTGGCCGTTGGAGTAGTGCTACATTTAATCGTAAATGTTATCGGCACTTCCATCTTCTTACTTGCTAGTTCTAGAAATTATCCTGGTGGTGAAGCACTCACTTCTCTCCAGGTACTTTTTTCGTAAACCATAGTTTTCTTTTTTTATCCTTATTTCCATCGCCTCAAAAAATTAGTTCATTTTTTCTTAAAAGAATGACGATCGATTGCTGCTACCTAAAAATAATACAGGTTGAAATGACCGTAATTCTGCGCGAAAGCTTGGGATTGTGAAATTTACAAATTATTGAAAAATTTCATAGTATGAGTACATTGTTTTTATAAAATTTTTTTTTGTTTTTCTTTCAGTATTTGCGACATTTCAGTCGAAATAAACCACTTTCCGTCTATATCGACAATTATGCTGCTCAGACTGGTGTCAGTAGATTCTTGCAGTGGTATGATGCTTGGGAGTAAGTAATTTAAAAAATAATTATGAAATAACTCTCTTCCTCTGACACGGTTGTGTTTCAAATAATATTAATTATATTAAGATTCATGTGCTTTTGTAAAATCTTGAAGTCAGGATTTGAATAATAAGAGAGTAAGCTGATTGGAACACATTTACTCCCTAGCATTATAAAATATTTTAACGAATATACAGGTATAATAAAACCGAAAATTTGGAACCATCTCAACTTGCACGATTCGATTATCTGTTGATTGGTTCCTACACGGAACCTGATATCGTCAACTTTGCCGCACGAAAATTCTTTCCCACTCATCGTGTTTTATATGATATTGAAGCATTCCAGTAACTTTTTTCTGCCATGTCACATATATTAGTTCCAAGACTGTCAAATTTTTGAAGTTTTGAAAGTAAATTTATTACTTCACGTTTTATTTCATTTTTATATGGTTGAAGTTTTCATGTTTGCCCTGGCTATATTAGTAATTTGCAGCGACGTTTCTAGAACTTTGGGATTAATTTTTTATGCTTTTATTATGTAAAGTTATTTTTTCAGAGGAATTGATTTCGGAAAGATGCAGTGGTTCCCATATTATTGGCCTATCATAAAGCTGAATGCGCAGTTAGTGGTGTTGGAAAAATTGCATTACTCTGATACATTTTGAACCATTCTACGTTTAATACTTTTTTAGTGCTGTATTTCATGGATAATAAATTTGCCTTAATGATAAAAACTTTTCAAAAATTAAATGATTTATTTATACGTGTAATTGCATTTCTGATATAGCTTTTAGAAGCTTCCTTTTTTACTTTAATATTTTTAGCATAACCTTTTTACTACTATCGGACTACGGTTTTTTGGATATAAGTTAAATTTAGAGAGAATCCCTGAGAGGAAAGGGTACAGAAGAGAAGACCATGCAAAGCAAACCTTGAGATTTATCAATAAAAATACTTTTCAAGATTTTAACATTTTATTGAAAATTTAAAAAAGTTAAATTCGTTGCTTAATATTCATATGTTTTGGATTGTTGCTTTTTCAACGATTTCTTCCTTGTTCAAATCATTTACTTTACTGCAAGTCATAAATTTAAGTTAAAATCCTATATCGTTTGCTCACCACAAAACATCCATATGGCTCGTACTTAATTGAATTTGGTCCGCTAACTTAAATTTATGAAACGAAAGGATTAATGATTTCTGAACATCAGCTGTACTTCCTAATTGTTTTTTTCAGTCAAAAAAAAATTTTCTTGGAAGTAAAGTTAGTTGCTGTGGATGACGTCATTTACTGTTTTAGAATCCTATGAAATGAAAGCAGTAGTTATTAGTGCGATGAATTTAAAAGCTTTAACTATTCTGTCTTTAACAGAATATATGAAATGAATTTGGAATAAGACAGAAAACTTCGATCGGAGATGAATCTTTTCTACCGCATATCACAGATCGAGAAAACTCCTAAGAGATTGATTCTCTCACCTGCCATCTAATAATACCTGGAATTCTGAATAGTATTTCCAATTACTTAATGCTGACTGTTTTGTCTACAAAATTTCTGGTACAAATATGCTAATCTCAAAATTTATCATTTTTTGATGACTGCATTTAGCAATCAATACCTGGTAATAAGTGATAATACATGGCAAAGGTTTTATGAGGTTCACCGGTCTTAATAAGTTAAGGATGATATTTGTTTGCTACGTCCTTCGTGGAACTGTATTAATTCCACAACAAAAGACATTAACTTTACTTCACGTTGAAAAAAGAAGACAGAAGAATTGCTACTAAATTCCTTTATCGGTTTCGATTTCCGTGAATGATTTCTCTTGGATACGAAATTATGTAATTCAGTCCGTCCTAGAAATATATATTGTAAGCAAAGTCGTGAATTTCATGTTTGATAAGCAGATTACTGATGACTTCATTTTTAGTCACTTTTTAACTTTTTCATAATTCTGGATGAAATTAACCGAAAACAAACAAAATTGTGATGGTAAATCACTAACATTTTAAAAACGATCAGAAGTAAAAAATCTTTTTTGCATCGGTAAAAGATTGCTTTATAAACGTTGACAAAGTGATAGACCAAGCAATGTGCATTAAATATTTCGAGAGTCGAAAGCCATGCACTTAATTCTAATTCAACCATAAATGACTTAAAGACTTATGTTTACGTGTCCATCACAAACATAAATACATAATCTTCTTTGTTGTTAATCTAATTTCATCTATTGACAGCTAACAATTTGGATGACATTTGGCCACACGCCAAATGTAATAATGACTAAGCTGTTTAAAATGCTATTATTATCAATTATCAATATTGTCCTTTTCCAGCAAAATTTTCGCTCTTTAAATCTAATATTAATTCATAAGGCTAAATCTTCTCCCTTCTATGGATAATAATCTGAATATAAAAAAAGTAATCTCCTCAATCGGACATAAACATATTTTGAAACTAAGTGGGAAATATCGTAAAAGTAATTTATTTGTAAAACTTCTGGAACAAAATGACCCTTGTTAAGCCAAAGATATCACTAGTCAGAAAATTAGAAAATGCTGATAAAAATCAATGACTAAGAAATCCTACCAGCTTCGGTTGCAGTGAAAGATACTACAAATCTCGAAAATGTAAAATATTTAGTTGCAGAAACTCGTTCACTCGTCCTGAAGAAATGAAACAGAAAGAGAACGATTTCGCACTTATTTACATCAATTTCTTATGTTTACATTCCAACAATATTCCATTTTCCCCATTTATTTACATTTCCGACTTGTGTGTAACGGTCATCTGCCTGTTGAACAACGATAAGAACGGTCATCTGATCATCATTGACCTGCATTTTGACTCTAGTGTCCTTCTATCTCTTATATACATATCCATTTTGACCTTAACTGATTTAAATTCATTGTCTCAGAGAATGTAATATTACTTTCACAACCGTTACATCCATAATAACTATAGCTTAATATTCGTAGCACTTTTCAATTTTAATTTGAAATATATTGTATGACTTGAATGAAGACCAAGAGTTTTCTGAAGTATACCTCTGAGGAATGATAGCCTTGAAGAGAAAGAAAACTCAATCAGGTGAAGAAGTAATGTAAGAGGAAGTTGGACAAAACTCATTCCCTACTGATAATGTTTGTCATTAAATAAATATTGTTGTATGCTTGCTATCTCCTAATTAATTTTATTAATAATATAAATTAGGAGAGAAATTTTCATCACCAGAATTAATCTCTCTTCTATTCGCCACATTTTTGTTACACTGATGCTGATTCAAGCGCAATTCATCATCTCCGACAACAGACTCTGTCCTTTTGTATTGTCCCATCTCTGTTCAAAACTTTCACTTTGACGATTTAAGAATTTATAAAAGAGATAAATTTTGATTTCAGTTCCCAATTTAACTATATTGCGTAACTGTTGAATTGGTCCAAGGTTCGATGATGAAATAAGTTATTATTAATTTATCGATTCGCCAAGTTACTAAAAGTGTAATTAGCAGCTAACCTGCAACGAACTTTAATGATTGCTTCATGCCTAGCTCAAGCCTTTTGTCTCTGAAGCTATTCGGGACATTATGGCTGCGCTGCATGACTTTTGGCGCTAACTGTGTCTCATTGTGTTTTGACAGAGAGATGGATGGCGCTGTTCATTTTAGCTCTCCATCTTTGCGCTTTAGTAGGACTGACAAGTCCACAGTACCTTGCATGGAATATAATAGGGAACAATTAATAATTTTTGAAATTTTTTGCAATTTATTTATCCTTTTACTGAGCTTAAAATTACTTCATCTTATTCAAATCTAATTGTTATTTTTCTGATGCCACTAATTAATTTTATTTTCATGCCACTAGTATTGTATGTTACAATTAAATGTATCTATTATAAGATACATATTAATGCAGTACAAAAATTTTGTCAGTTTTTCAAATCGATTGGAAGAGAGGAACTAATTGTTTGTTAATTTCTAAAATGTTTTGATTTCAATTTATAACAGTAATTTAAAATTGCATTATCAAACTATCAAGTAAATCACTATTACAAGATAAATAGAAAGAAGCCATTAGGCTAGAATGCTACTGTTGAAGTAAAAAGTAGTTGTAGAAGCTTCTCATTATTTGAGTGCAAGGAAAAACTCCGTAAAGTATATTCAGCAAGAGGCAAAACAAATCGAAAAAAAAAAAAAAACAAACAAAATAACTAACTCTCGGCAAAAGAAATTTTAACCTGAAATTTCAAAAAATGTTCTCGGTGACAATGGGTAAGAAAATGAAGTATTTCCCACCAAATAACATTTTACTACTTGTCACACATCATTTGGTGTTTATTGGATAATTCTTTTGGAAAAAAGAATGACTACTTTTCAGAGAACTTCAATCAGCATTTATATCTGCTCAGAAATTTCACAATTTCTGAAAGTCAGCCGAAAAATTAAAATTTTAAATTCCATTTCCTAATGATGTTATTAGGATAACTTAAACATAAAAATGAAATAAAACAAAACTGTAATTTATATGGGTGAGTCTTTTTTTTCCTTTTTGCATTCATTTTGACTTGAAAACTCTTTCATTTGTCTCGAAAACTATTTCTTCTTCTTTGTTCATCTGTTTACTTATTAAGAAGTTTGTTAATCCTCATCTTCATAAATTATTACTGACCAGAGACAATTATGCAAATTAATTTCTTTTCCATTCCATGAATAAGAATTAATTTCAGGAATAGGAACTAAACTAAAGTATGGCAAAGCTTTAAAATGTTTTGTCAAAATATTTATTTGTTTGTCCTTAGCATTCTTATTCCTTACTGGAAGAAGACTAATAGCTTCCCTCATAAATTAATTGTTTATCTGCAACATTCAATGCTATCATCATTTCCCCATTGAGTACTACAATATTTCCTTCATTCACAATTTATTTTCATAATCTTTTGAAGCTTACTCCAAATTATTAATACTGAAAAATGCTGGAAATAAATCAAAAATATGCAAATGAATGGTAAAAGCTATACGTTTAGGTAAGTTAACGTTCTAAAGAATACATTTAATGATAACTGATCGTTAAAAGTGTCTTGGTGTGCTAACTTAGCCTCACTACAGATGTAGATATGTTCCTGAAAATTCTTTCTATGTTTTTAAATAAATTATTTACGCATAATAAATTTTCGCATAAATTTCGGCTTATCTAAAAATAAAAATTTTTATTATTGATTTTACTTAATGTAATGTCTTTTCACTCCTTTTTTTTTTAAGGTCTCAATTTTGGTGCATTTTCTAGAGATATAATTTCAAAACATTCCATTTTTGTTTTCTTTTTGGCCTTCATTTTCAAGCTATTTCTCTAGGGTCTCTAGAGAATTTAATAAACAAGTAGGCCATCACTGAAGAAAAATGAGAAATATGTGTTACCGTGAATATCTTTGAACTAAAATGAACGATGAAATAAGATCCACTAATATCAAATATCATTACTATCATATCTCTCGTTACTTTTTGGACCCAATTTCGACTTAATCTTTGAATCGTAGAAAGTATATAAATTTTTGAATGAAAGAAATAGGAGCAAATATTTTGATATTGTCCCATTCGGACAGCACTTTTTGAGTTGCCGATACTTTTTTTTTAAAAAACTTGTGAATCAGTAGTTTGCTCTATATGAATACAGCAACAATTATTTTCAAGATTTCGGAATGCCACAGTATTTTGAAGGATATCCGGAATTTCTTTCGCATATTTCAGTTTTTTAATAAATCGGTCAATTTGATCTAACACAGTGTGTATCTCAAAATCTATTTTGATTCTTGAAAATATTCCAATTATCGAAGTATTTGTAGAGACTAAAGTGTAAGAAGTTTTTTTCCTTTTTTTTTAAAATTATTTTGCTTCAAAAATGAGCCAAAAGTTTTCTGTGCGCTCTATTTTCAGCCTTCGTATAATTGACAAAGTTGAATTTGAGAAGCGAATATCGTTTCGAAAGACTTTAACTGTTCTTTTTTATGAAAAATCAAATAGTAACTTCTTCTCATGTGCACTTACTCTACTCTTCCTACAATCTAAATCCATTCATTAGTTGAAGCTGAGAGTGTGATGACGGATTCTATGTGCAATCTCAAAGTCTTGGCAGGCTTTCAAACCAAAGATGGACGGAATTTTCACACTCTCTATTAGCCAACATTTAGCTAAACTATTTCTTTATTGTTTGCTTTAAGCTAGCTTAGAAGGTGGAATTTCATCTATGCTGTCATAAATCAACATTTGAATTATTTCTCAAGGGAGTGATTAAAGCGTTCTCATTTATTGGCTTCTTTGATCGACCAACTCGTAAATTACTGTCGGATGCTTATGCTTCTTGATCCTACCATAAAATTATCATTTAAACAATCAAATAACAGTCGAGAGTTTCTAGGAGTCATCAAAAGAATCAAAATCTAAGGAAGCCTGGTTTATTCTAGTATTTCGATTAAAAGTTAGAATACTGATTAAATCTTGGCTCAGTTATTTAAGATATTTACAATCATTTTGAATTAACTTTACTTTTCATTGTTTCTTCTTTTATTATCAAACTATCGTTCTTTTTAATAAATATGTGGAATTTTAGTGAAAATATAATTCAGTGTGATTACTACTTTTATAAATTAGAACATCATATTTTGCAAATGGCAAAAATTGTTGTAAACATAGGCCAAACCAAATGTCAAATCAAAACTTACCCTTGCAAGGTAAATGATTCTTGAAAAAGATTTTTAAGACACTTAAAGTCAGATTTATATCTTTAAAGTGTATTAGACAGAAAGAGTAGCTAATCTCATCTTTAAGCTTTTTTAGAAATCTTATTAAATCATTTGTCGCATATTCTCACAAAGTTAGTAATTTCTGGATTCGTCGTTTGCGGTATTTTTCGATTCATCATGCAAGCTTCTACTTAAAAAAGATTTTACTTAAAAACTTAAAAAGATGAAAAAGAAATGTGAAACGTACGGCTTCGCAAAAGTGCGATGTCCTAAATCGCTATTTTTCAGTACCTCTAAAAACATTTCGTTACTTGTTTACAACATTCTGTTCTGAGACTCTGTTTTAAATTTTGCATCAATTAGCCAACTTTTGCAAGTACACCGTTTTTTAATCTTGAAAGAAAATCCTTAAATTTTACACATTTACCGAGCACAGCTGCTGCGCTATTAGCGAGAAAAGTTAGTTCAATTTGTCAGTTGTGCGTTTTTTCAACTTTTTCAATTGATGAATGTTAGGTACCGCTTTCCTGTAAGCATAATAAAAGCAGCATCGTTTTTTTCGAATTGTATCCGCTTTATTCAGATTAAAAATCTTCGTTCTCTACTACTTATTTCTGGATCTCATCATTTTGTCACTTTTCCTCAGCTTGATAAAGAGTAATTTTAGTATCCATAAGTTAAATACTAGCCAGTTAAAGATGAATTTCTTTAAGTGGGTATGTATTCAGGTAAATTTTTTTCATCGGAATTGAATAGAAAATTTTACATCAGAGTTAACAATCATCACCTTATTTACACTTAGTATAGTCAAGCAAGTGACATTTGATTTATTTTAAATATTTGAGAAATTCGATACTAATCTCTAATACTATTCATCCCCTCAACTTTCTCACAGTTACATTATCTGAAGGTACTGCAATATTTCTAATTAAATGATTAAAACACAAAAAGTAATTAAGTCTCCTTTATACTTATGAAGGACACTCTATCTAAAAAAATTTTAATTATGTGGAGAATCCGCTGATTTTCTAGATGCTCTATAATTGATTGTAATTTATTTTTCTACATGTCTAAAAATTATTAAATTTGAAATTTAGAAGTCTTAAAAGATTGTAAACTTTAGAAGTCAATTAAAATTTAAGATCGTTTTAATGAACGAGCACATAGAAATTTGTTTATGTAGCACATAGAACCAGTATATAACCATTCTTTTTCTTCATATTCCATGATTTTCAAAATTAAATTTTATTTTGTCATTGAACAAAGTCTTTTGTCACTTTGAAAAATGTCTATAATTTCAATAGGAAATTTTGATGCATTTATCAGAATCTGTGAGAGTTTGAATTTTAACTGACTCGTAAGCATTCAACAGAATTTTTTTTTAAGAATCTTCCAGATGGTTAAAGAATTCATTCGAGAAAATTATAATTTATCCTGAAAGAGATGTATAGTAAATCAAAACTAACTGCTAACTATCAAAGAAGCTCACAAAATTATTTTTCGCATTTGATTGCATTTTTGCCTAATTATTAAATCTGATAATTATTTCAATTTGAAAATTCAACTTACCATTATAGTTTTATATTTCTATTCGATTCATCTTTTCCTTGATTTTTGGTTGTATTTTTCTTACACATTTCATATACTTTGAGCTTTATCCTTAAAATCTACACTCATCTTTTGATAAGTCGATGGAATACAAGTCAGGTTTGCATGCTACTTGCAACGTTTATACTTCATCAATAATTGCATGACAAGGCGAATATTGAAGAGATTTCTGAGTTCAGCACTCTATAAAGCTGATATTGTTAATATTAGCACGCAATGATACCAATAAAATGGAAAGATCAGTATGACAAGCAAATATTTGTATATCATTAAATTTATTACTGAATTGTATAAATTGTCGCTTTGTGTGTCGTGATGAAAAATTGCGATCAAAATGGAAGCATATGGAATAATCGCATTTCATCAAGGTATTTATATTTTAACTTTTGTAAAATAAATCGAAAATTTTTCTATGAAGTCTCAAAACGATAGAATTGCAGCTTTGCAGGCAGAATACCTTTTATCCAAAAATGTCATCTATACTACCTGAATGTTTAATTTTTTTCGGTATGAAGAAAATAATACTATAAATCGCAAAAATTCTAATGTTTGAAATTCCGGTCAGAAAAACTTTAAAGATTTTAAAAAATTTTTATTGACTTCAATAATTTTCTAAAGTTATAGAATTTCTCAAATCTTCATATTTACTTCAAATGGTTCAATTTCAGGCGACGTATATTTCGCTTTACATACCTGGAAATCGGACTTCTTGTGTTTTCCTCTATTTTAGTGTCATTATTAATTGGTGTCTCATCGCTATGGCTTTTCGCATATCAAAGTTTGAATAACAAATAAAATTTTTATTGAAAGTTGAAGATATAACTTATGATATTTACCAATCTCAAATTAATCTGTAATGTATTAGGATGAGTACTTCATGCAAGAATCAGTTCTATCAAAAATAAGAATTCAGTAGTAATGATGAATCTTTCACAAACTGATAAGCATTTGAGGAATCTTCCAGGTTCTTCATTTCCAAGTAGTGTAAAAAGAGATCTATTCGAGGATGCCAATCTGTTATCAGTGGGTATTGACGAGAGTGCATTATATCACAATGGCTATGTATGCACTTCTAGGGAATGCGCTCAAATTTCGGGCTTCTTTGCCAGCAATCTTAACGAAAAGGTAAGCTTTTTTATTTTCTTGAAGTTTCATTCCTTGCTGATAGTATCAAATTGAATTGATCATAAATATGTATTCAAAATATCAGTAGGAAAAATTGGAAGTTTAGGTAATATCAAATTTATTAAAATTTATCACTTCCATAAATTTTAAATCTGAACAATGTATCACTGTTTTCATCAATATTTCACGTTTTGAAAAACTCCAATTTTATTCGGAATCAATGAATATTTGTTGAGAAAAGAAAAGATAAAGGTACGGGATTTGATGTGGGATTGTTGAGATGAGAAAAATCTCCACCTTTGGAACTATGATGCATTTAAGCTTAAAGTGTCAAGCACTTTTTAAAAATCGGAGAAATTTTTTCAGAAAATTTGGGTTGAATTCTTTTCTTTTTTGTTGGTTGTGAAAAAAGATTTGTGATTTTTATATTTTAAGTTCAGCATCACCTTATCTAATATAATGAATCAGAAACAAACAATCATTATATTTGAGTAAACATTGCAGTGCATTATTCATTGTCCAATGATCATCAATTGAAACTTAAATATGACTTGGAGAGATTTTTGATTTCCAAAAAATATAACAAATTGAATGAAAATTCAATTTATTTGAAATCTTAACTAGCAAGTGGTTGAAATTAGAATTATTTGGCTAAAATGGCGATAATACTTTATTATTAGGAAAAAACATCTGAATTTATGAAATCCATTTATTATTCATCACATGCATCCTATTACTTTTTTGTATTTCTCTTATATAAGCATAAACAGAAGTAGATTGTCTGTTTGTCTCTTTTTCAGGTTAACCCTTGTGATGACTTCTATGAATACGCCTGTGGTAATTACCCGATCAACAGACACTTACCATCTAATAAGGCGATTAGGCATACCTTAAGCGATATGCAAAATCGTCTCAATAAACAAATCAGAAAATTATTGCAGGTTTTAGAAATTTAATTTCATTTTTAATTTAGTCACATCTTGTTATCCGTAATTGAATTTTTTTTATGAACGATTATTTTGTAATAAGTGCTTTTAAGGCTCCAGTAACTGATACTGACAAACCATGGAATCGTCTCGCAAAGCAATATTATCAGAAATGTCTTAATGAAGGTTTGGTTATGTGAAATTTTAGAATTATTATCTACCATAAACAAAGTAGTTAAAACGTCAAATTTCAAACATATTTTGAAATGGATACTGTGAAGTCAAATTTTTCAAATGGAAATTCAAAATTTCTTAGAGAAAAAATCTTCACGTAACATATTAAAGATTCTTTTGTTGTGTGTGTGAAAGACCGCAATTGATGAAATACCTTTGGAAGTAAAAATTATTATATAAACCGAGTTTGCCTTTAAAATTTAATCTGAGAAGAAATTTTACTTATTTTCAGAAGAGTTAGAAGCTACAGGAGCTTCATCGATGCGAAAGCTGCTTCGCGATTTAGGTGGATGGCCAGTTTTGGAAGGACACAACTGGAAACCTTGGGATAACAGTTGGGAAAAGCAGTTAGCACATATTATGAATAGAACAGGTGTTAATGCAATTATTCTAGAACTGGCCGTGTCACATGATCCATTAAACAGTTCCAGGTTTATTATTGAGGTAAACTTGTTATGCACTCTAACAGAGTTGTGTTTATTTGAATAGTTCAAATATTAGCAACTCATTCGTATGCAAATACGAAGAATAATTCTGTTATTTTGCTGTCAACATTTCATGTCCTTAGACAATTGCGACAACTCAAATGCGCTCGTATGAGTCAGTTATATCTTCCTTAATATATCAGACTATTTTTGGAATTTCTAGTGTAATCATGTAGATCAATGAATTTTGGGTTGATTTATATGGGTCAATCAATTTTATCGTTCTAATTTCAACAATGCGAATAGTTCCATTGTTCCCAAATTGCAACACAAACAAGATTCTTTTGCAGGTTGATCAGCCAAAGTGGGGAGTAGGCTCAAGATGGCCATATTTAGGAGGAATAGACGATCTAGTTATCCAGAATTATACATCACTAATGGTACAGACGGCTATTAATATAGGTATTGGATTTTGAAAAAAAAAAAAATAATAAAATTAAAATTTTAAAAAAAAAAAATAAATAAAATTTAAAATTTTTTAAAAAAAATAAAAAAAAGTAAAATTAAAAAAAAAAAAAAAAAAAAATTTTAAAAAAGCGAATTTTTTTAAAAAAAAAAAAAAAAAAGCGATGCTAAATGAGAATAAATTAAATTCTAATTTTCAGGAGCTGATCCAACGCAAGCCAAACATGACATGAAAAAAGCAATTGAGTTTGAGTTACGATTGGTGAATTTCTCGGCTGATGAAATGACTCGACGTAATCCGGAACGTGGTAATAATCGATTTCAGCTCTGGCAATTAGGCAGTATCTTTCCACACGTGAATTTTACTAATATTCTTTTATATAGTATAAACTGAATATTAACTAATGAATATTTCTAAGCAAGTCACAAAATTTTCAAATTAAACCTTACATACTGCTGGGGACAGTGTCATATAATAGAGTTAAGTGAAGTGAAGTAGGAAATGAAAATTTTCAGATAGATCTGATCACATATATCCATACAATGTTTGGTGGTTTAGAGAAACTCAGTCCAAATGACACAGTAATCATACGAGAACCGGAATATTTTCATCGAATTCAGGTATAACTAATATCATCTTTACTACAAAAAGCTTTCCGTCACCTATGACATAAGTTTTCCAGTGCGAATTATTCTTGAAGATTGTGTGGCATCGAAAGGAAAAGACTCAAAACGGGCTCGTGACTACAAAAATTAAATCATTACAGGAAGTGATGCGACGGTCTAGTAAACAAACCATTGCTAATTATGTGTTATGGCGAGTAATTCAGGGCTATTCACCATTTTTATCACCTGTAATGCGAGAACCTTTCTATGCATTCAAAGCTAATCAAACTGGCTTACCCAGCATTCCAATTCCGGATAGGTTTGATTTGTTTTTTTAGTAGAAAAGGGAGTAGTAAAGGTTGGAAAACCACTTTATGATCACATCAATCATTTCAAAAAATGTTCGTCTTCTAATTTCCACAAATTGAACTTAAAACCTAATATATTTGTATGAAACATTCCGTCGTACGTTATGCCACTATGGCAAAATCCGGATCATCATGCGTCCAATCCACAAAAAAACGACACAGCAAACATCACCTCATAAACATCCGTTTTAGCCCTATCAAGTAACACCACGTCGTGGTGCAATAATTATTTTATCACTGAATTGTTTAGAGATAGGAAAATTTAGCTTATTATCCCAATAGATTTGCTAATCTTTCCAGATGGGAAGACTGCGTTTTTCTTGCAACAGTAATGATTGATATGCCGGTTGGAAGACTTTATGTAGCTAATCATTTTGATCAGCTGAGATCCATGAAGAAAGTAAATCTTTGAATTTAAATTCTACTACATCAAACATTTACCTTTTATCTTCAAATTAAATTTATAACACTGAAATTTAACAAATTTTTCTTAAATTCAAATAAAGAATGAAAATATTTTGATTTTTAATTGAATGCATTGCAATATGTACTCGAATAATAGCAAAAACAATCATTAAGTTTCAATTTAGATGAACGATCTGACTAAACATTTCAAAAATGAATTAATCAAGCAATTGCAAAATGTCGACTGGATGGATGAAGAGACACGAAGACGAGCTGTCATTAAAGCACAACATATAAATTACAAGAGTGGATTCCCTCCTTACATATTCAACGAAAGTTATATGGAGAAAAACTGGGCCTTGGCAAGTTTAAAGAATTGTCTTAATTATTTTTAAGTATGCCTTTGTATCTTAAAAATTTTCAAGAAACTCGCTGGTAATTAAAGTATCATAACTCTTATAGCGAAAAATAATTTTGGACAGTGCTGAATTTCGAGTTATTGGTGTCATCAAAAATTTTTTCAGCCTGAAACCACAGCTAATGAATCACTGCTTGAATTTACAATACGGATTAAATGTGTGCGCATTACCGATGAGCTAATGCGGTTGAAGAAATTTGTGGATACATCGATTTGGTTCCAAGGTCCAGCTCAGGTTGACGCTTATTATGCGCCCAACTTGAATGAAATGAGTCAGTTTCATCAGTTCAAATTACTGTAAGGTAACGAATGTTGATATAAATAGGCAATTTCTTGTCGCAAATTTTATAAATTTTTACAATTTTCAGTATTTCCGGCTGGTATATTGCAATTTCCATTTATGTCACCCGGTGTACCAAGTTATATTACTTATGCGATGGTTGGCGCTGTTATCGGGCACGAGGTGTCGCATGCCTTCGATGATCAAGGCTTGTTTAATAATTTACTTTACTTATCTACACACAGCTTCAATTTTGTCTCTTATGAATTTCACAATTATTCAGCTAATTAATTATTCAGGTGGTCGTTTTGATGAATACGGTAATTTGCATAATTGGTGGGATGTAGAAACAGCACGTAAATTTTACGAGAAGACGGAATGCTTTATAAAACAATATAATGCGGTAAAAGTGGAAGAAGTTGGTGTACATTTAAATGGTCAACTATCTGTTGGCGAAAATATTGCTGATAATGCTGGCGTAAAGACAGCATTTATAGTTTGTTATCTTTTCAACTATTTGATTACAACAAATTTTGAAGTTTCAGATGGGTTCAAGTCATTGTTTACTATTGATTGTTGTGATGCTGTGACTTGATTTCACTTCTAGGCCTATAAATCATGGGTTGAAGAAAATTCTCGTCAAGAAGCAGCACTGCCAGGCTTTCAAAATATGACCAGTACACAGATGTTTTTCCTTGCTTATGCAAATGTAACTTCATTAGTTAAACTTTTTCCTTTCACTTTTCCAATGCTTAATTTAATGAGTGACTGAAAATAATGAAATATTTTGGCTTAGATTAAATTTTTGTCATTAATTTTGATTAAAATAATAAGGAATTTCTAAATGAATTTACCTTTTACATTTTTTTTTAAATAAGTTTCGTTTACCTGCTGAATTAGTAGAGAGAAAGTTTTAAATCCATCCTATTTTATATTTCATTATTTATCTTACTACTTATAGTTTATTCATTTAGAATTGGTGCTCTTTGATAAGGCCGAAACATTACTTGCAAATTATAATGGCGGATGTGCATGCACCAAGCAAGTATCGTGCCATAATACCACTTCAAAATCGACCTGAATTCTCCGAAGCATTCCATTGTCCCAAAGGTTCACCGATGAACCCAATAAAGAAGTGTTCCATTTGGTGATCTGATATTGACAATATCACTGAATTTCATGATTCGATTTGACATTCGTTTAGGGTGTTGTCTTACACATTCTGGTTAGTTATCTTGTTTAAGCGTTTCTTTTACAACTAGCCAACTTTGTTAAGTATTTTTATGTCAATAATTTGTCTAACTACTCTAAGTCATGTTATTAGATAGTCGTATGTCTTACAATTACTCTAAGTAACATTACTAATAAATATAAGAATCGGGTCTCATCTTTAAATATGCAAAAAAAGAAATAATGATTTTGCGATCTGAAATAAGCATCAAAATTATTCATTTTTTCAGGTTTCTAGCAAACAATAATAGCAAAAGATTTTTGTCTATCTCAGGTATATGGGAATGAATTTAAAAGTATTATGTAATTAAAATTGCTCCTTCATTTCCTCACCAACTTACTTTAACCTTTATATCATGCACTTTTTGCTGATCTCTTTCCGTTTCTTCTTCATGTTTACCAATTTTGTCCACAGTTCATTTATTTCTTCTTTTTAATTAATGAAATTTTGTGCAATTCATATTATTTGGAACCAATAAAGCTATCTAAAAGATTTTTGCAAATGCTGACCCAGATGTTTTTCGACGGATTACTGTACCAGAGGAACTCGAAATGATTACTGTAACTACTGAAATGAATACACATTAAAATTATATATCAATCTTTTAGTCATTTAAAAAAATATCCCACTAATAATTATGCTAAATTAATTAGTAAATTGTAGTTAGTTGTATGAAAAATGGCTCTGTATTGTCTGTCCTTCGTGTATGTTTCCATTTTTTACATTGTTCGAAACTTTTATTGAATAAAATTTTGTTATCTTTGCGATGTTTTCAAAGTGACTAGCTGCATATTTTATATTCTCATGGAGGAGTATACCTGTCCTCGTTGAGGTCCATGTCTGTTTTGTCAATGTAACTTTCAGCAATGATCCTATCTCATAAGATTAGTTTTGCAAAAATAAGTGTTTGCTTTAAGAGCTGAGAACTTTTGAAAGATACAATTCAAATATTTTCGAAAAGTTTTTTCCTTTTGAAGAAACTAATAAAGAAATTAAAAATTCTCATGGGAATAATAATGAAAATTGTTGCGATTAGTCTGAAAGCAATAGACAAACACATTTAAACTGATTGAGATTAATTTAAAATGAACCAAATATTTGTAAGGATTTAATAATTTTGAGTAATGATATTTATTATTCTATAAAGTTTGGGCATAACACTATTTTTTTACTGATCCATTTGCAGATGGAAATAAATTCTTAGAAATCAGAGATTATAACTGCGAAGCAGGTGAATCACGTGGGACCATCTGTCAGGCAGCACATGCATATTCATCTAATGAGTGAGTACTCATTAGATAGTAGCTATTATAAGCGGTCATTATTGAGTAATTCAGCAAAAAATGGGACTTTTAAAGTGTTAACTAATAATTTATTACAAAAATTAGAATTTTTCATTAGCACAAAGGGAAATCATTGTTGAGCAGATTCTTTTGCATTCGTCAACATTTTATAAATGAATGAACTGGTTGGTTCATCAACTTTAGGTGGACAAAATGGTCGCATTGGCACAGTGCTGATGATATTTTCTCATCAACTACAAAATTATAAAAATTTTTTGCTCCAATATAAAAGCTTTTAGTTCAGCAATACAAGAACGAAGTATTTCCCACAATATCCATTCTATTCATCTCAAATATCTGAATAAAATCAAATAGAAAAACAAAATTCATAAAAGCTTAAGAATTTCTATTGCATATGTAATTAATTACCTAACCAATGTATCCATCAAAGCGGAACTTTTTATTTCCATTTACTTATTTCTTTTCAGACGGAATTAGATAAAAGGGAAAAAGAAAAAAATACGCAGTTTTTTTTTTCATCACAATTGATCAGATGAAGAGATAAGGAAGTTATGGTGGAGGGAAGGGCGAAAAAAAGCTTTCAACTTGCAAATTAAAAATACAAAATATTTAAATACCTGAAAAAATTTCACTATTTCTATGCGATGTTTCTCTCGAGTTTCAGGTAACTTTTTCAGCATACTTTCAGTCTATAAGTAAGTATCTCTGCAACTGCACTTGCTTGTTCAATAAGTTACTTTAATTTGCTAAATTATCTTTTTATCAAGTAATTCTATTACTGCCTTGTTTATTGAGCTATTTTATCATCACTTAATTACTACTATTATCATTCATTGCTGCCAATATTATCATTATCTGACTTTTTTCCTAATTAGGGAATACATTATTCGACACTTTTCGAGCAATAAAAAATTTTCATACATCACACAACTGTTTCTGGAAATTTTTGAGTGCGTCAGCATAAAGGGCGTTGTTCACTTGAATTGTTTCAGGAGTCTTAGCACCTCTCAGTTCATACTTCGCAAAATCAAGCTCTTGGCGAAATTTCTCCAACACTGAAGAAAAAAATTGAAGTGAAATCCAGTTTAGCTTAATTTTAAATTTGAATCATTCATTTTCAAACATGTCGCAGCATACTGTTCCTTGCGTCTCGAATATTTTCGTAATCGACGTTAATGAACGTCCGAATGTTGTGTATGGCTCGGCGACCTTTTCGATGATATTCGCGATTTAATGATGCAAGTTTAAGTGCTGAGATTTGGATTTGTTCAACTTCCTGCAATTAATGTAAAATAGCGTTTCAGTAAAACATGGATCATCAGATGTGCAAATAGCCCAAGCGGTTCTTATAATCTTCCATTTCAAATTTATTTAGTAAAATAAAATGAAATTTAATTAATTGATTCAAATAAAACAAAATCTATAGGATATTGTTTATGGTTATCCATGATCTTTTTTTTTTTTTTTAAATAATAAAATTCTAGTTAACGAAAAATAGGACTTTTTTTGACTCCATCTGATTGCTTGTTATCTTAAGCGCCAATTCCAATAATTCAAAAGGATCTTCCTGCGGCGGAGCTTCAACTTCCATCTTGCCGGGTGGTTTTGGCACATAACGTGGATCTTGTTGAAGAGTAGAAATTAATTGTTGTGCTATATCCTCGATTATAACCTAAATAACCTGACATTTTCCATTATCCAAAAAATGATAATTTCAGAATGAATTTTTTCAAAATGAATGGATTTTAAAGCAAAATCCAACTATTAATATCATATTGATCATTTATTATGTTTACTCTGTATTCGTCCACTTCCTTGCACATATCAGTGAAGCATTTGGTGTACTCAGTCTTTTCTGTGGTACCAATTTTTTCACTAATTCGCATCAGTAATTTCCGAAAACCACCACGTTGTTGTTCCACCTTTACATTAGTCTCTTGTTGGACTCTTAATTCTTTATCCACTTTCAACTGACTAGAAAATTTTCAATTCTTAACTTAATTTAAATTTCGAGTGGATTTTTAATTTTATAAATTAATGAATGTGTTAAAAAGTGGCATGGTAGAAGCTTTTCGTTTTTTACTTACCTATCGCTTTTGGATATCGCCGTTGCTGATTTTAGTTGCCCTCTTAAATTGAAAATTTCTTAAATTATTTTTTTATTGCTAATTCTCAAAAAAGGTCTCCCAAATTTAACTTTTAATCTTAATTTTAAGTTAAACAATTTATTTTTAATTACTTTTTCAACAAATAAATAGTTGAAAACTAATAATAAATTAGATTAAAAATTCACTTTCTGATTTCAATAACTTTTTTTTTATTCCTTTAATTAAATAGAAGTTTAGTTTCAATCCATATAAGCTCCCGCAAAGCATTAGTTGATAAGCTAATTATCATGCTTTAATGAATGTATGGGAGGTAGAATCAAAATGCTGTTTTCATATATCTTTGAAACACACCTGATAATTAGCTTATTGACTAATATTTCACTGATCGAATGAGTGTTGTCATCAGCCACCATTCAACTCACATTACTTGCCTTTAATGACGCAATTTGGACACCGTAAGATCTACAATCTAAGGGCTAATATAATATAATCTAATCTTACGTCTTATTCTCCGACCGCTTTGCAGGTTTCATCATTTTTCATCTGCTATCACTATTACAACAGCAAGTACTTTATGCTATTTTTATTTTACTCAATTTTTTTGCATATAATTTTATTTATTCCAACTGTATTTGCAAAGAATGTTCAATCCAAGCAATTGATTATTTGTAATGATTTACTTCCTAATATTCAAATGCAATCACCATCCGAAGCTGACTTTCATATGTTTGAAAATTTTACAAAGTTTAATTTTTCTTCGTGAGTTGATATATTTTAGGTTTGGTAATCAAATGACAAAATAATATGGTAGTAAAATTGTTTTTGAAAAGTTTTGGGTTTAAATATTTTGCTAATAACACGGAGTACTTTTTTTTTCAAATATTTAAGGAATGACTGATTTTTTGAGCTTATCATATATTGACAATTCAACTGAATCGACAATCTTTTTGGAGTCAACAAGATTGATGCATCAAGTTTATTTTTCTTTTTTGACATAGTATGTCATCTACACTGATTTTTGATAAAATTAATGAAGAAAAGCTTGATTTGATATGAAAATGGTATCACTTAAATAAATTCTCATAGAAAGTTTAGCAATAAAGAAATTTCGTTGAAAAGTGAGAAATTAGATTTGCTGTTAAATTAAAGAATAATTTGAGTGATAAGTGACATATGCATACATACTTGTTACCTAAAATTAAAAACATATATGCAAAATAGGAGTTAGGCCTTTTTGCAATCAGTATTATGCTGTCCTGAAAATAATCATATGCAAGAAAAAAATGAACTTAAATCTAATAATTATCGGGTTCGTTTTCTCATTGTTAGTTGGTCCCTTCCATTTTTTTAAATGTCTAGGTTCATTTAATTTGCTAGTTTTAGAAGTGCTTGATACTTTCAAGCAAATACATTTGATAAAAATTCATTTATCAATAATTTTTAGCAAATTATTTTATTCTTCTACACAATGGGTTTTAGAAAATAAATTTGCAGAACACAAAAGATAAGAATAAACTGTAGAAAAAACTTTCTGAAATACTAGTCTTTTAAACCATAAAATTTCGACGAGAAATGTACCGTACAAGGTTTGTTTTTTCTCGCTTTATAGATAATGAATTTTTTATAATTATGCAGCACGATAAGCAGGTGTTCATCAAACTTTAGCTATCAAGCACTTTTGTTTTCCAATCGGACTTTCTCAAGCGTCAAATTTCAGCAAACGCATCGACTTTTAAATATCCATCATAAATGATAAACAATTAAGTTTTATGTTCAAGTGTTTAAATAATGATTGTACAAACTTTAATACAAAATACGAATTATACTTACTGAAACATATTTTTAACTCATAACTTTAGCATTGTCAACGTTGTAATCTCAATGTGCTTTGTTTTATTTTAATGAGATAAAGAGGCAAAAATATTTTTTGAAATATGAAGAATAACACTTCCAGTTTCTTCTATTCATGATCCTTGTTTTCTTCTTTTAAAGAAAAATGCCGGATTGTCAATAGATTTTTGCCGGAAAATACATCTCGGCTTTTGGCTAGAAAGATGCACAATCTATAAATTATTATATTTTTCAGGAATGAATCATTCATAGGATATTCAAATGGTGCTAAATAGCACTGAACAAATAATACACTCTAACCGGGCGGACGAAATTTACGCTGCTGTGATCTGCTTTACGGTTTCTATTGCTGTTAATTGAAAATGAACAAGATAATAATGAAATTCTAAAATTGCTCATCAGTGCATTAACGTGTTCATGAGGACGTAGTAAGGATCACGTGTATTGGACTCACGTGTCCTTGTTTTTATCCTTAGCACTTTTTCTTTTTTGCTGCTAATTCAGTTCAAACTTTTGCATTACAGTTATCAGTGTTCGGTATCATAACAAACGGTGCTGCAATTGTGGTCATCATAGCTGCGAAGAATTTGCAAAATGCTTTCGGCTATTCCTGCATGTCTCATGCTGTTGGTGACCTTGGTGTACTGATCATCTTTGCCATATGGATACCACTTCAGCTTATTTTGTAAGCTTTCTCATTAATTATGTTATGACGCAGCAATAGGTTGCTTTCTTACCTTTTCAGCACATTTTTTTCCATCATTTTACGTTGTTTACTTTATCTTTCAATTTAATAAAACCAAGAAACCAAATTTGGATGTTTTTATGCAGTGAATATGTTATTGTCATCTTAAAAAATTATTGAAAAATCTTTTCTTATGGATTATAGCGTTCTTACAATTACTAATGCTATTATTAGGTATGTACCAATCTATTATGATGAAAGGAAAATATAAGAGAAGAGACTAAACTAACATTCTAAGTACAATTTCAGTAGACAGACGAAGAGGTAAACATAAAGAACTGTGTCAAAAATTGCCAGCATTTTAAAATCTTTTAATGATAAAACAAATGCTAATTAAAACCTTCAGATAAGGATGCGATAAGAGACCACCTGTACATGTCACTTTATTCGAGGAATAGCAGGTCGAATCGTATGTATAATAAGAGAAATAAAAAATATATATATATAGAATGTTTATGCCCTGTTTATAATTTGGATTTGATGAAATCTTCCCATAAAAATCCTAAAACGGAAAAAACAGATTTTTTAGGAAAGCTGTAAGCATGGAGAACCTGCTTTGTATTTAAGTGTCTCTCGACAAGTCTGCTTAATTTTCTTAAATTTTAAGATTTCTAGTCTTTTTAGAAAAGACATTTATTGTTAACAAAATAAAAAAATGATAAAATGCGAAAGGGACGTAGAGTTGAGAATGAAACAAATGACAAATTATTATTGAATTTAGAGATTTAACCCAAGACTTATTTTCTTCTTGCGTTAAATCTCAATTTCCTTACATCGATCTACTTTTCTTGATATGCATCAAATTTTTTTCCATTTGAATGTTAATTAATACCAAACAAATTGTTGTTGCTTTTGCATGCAAAGGAATTGAGAAACTGAGGTGAACAGCAATTATCTAATTACTTGACAAGCCTGAACTGGCTAGTTGCAAGATGTAACTTCTTATATTTTCTGAATAAAGGCAAGAATTTTTGATATGAGTAACACTGCTAAATTATTCTGATCCAAAATAATTAGAATTACAGTACCTGCAATTGCGTTAGATTTTTTCCATTTAGTTTTTTATATATTGAAAATTATAGACATATAATTTCTTCTTTCAAGTGATTCTCACTTCTCTTCTTCGATTCCAAATAAACGGCGTAAAATTATATTTTATAACTTAAACATAATCTTTGCGTCTTCGAATTAAGTAGTAAAATGAATAACGATTAGGCAATAATTAATTTAGATTAAAAATGATTTATACATCATAGGTTCTTTAAATTGAATCTTTGATAATGTGAAACCGAAAGTTAATGTGTTCTAAGCAGTGGATAATTTGAATTCGATTTTTAAAGATAGATGGATAGAATGATCTAAAAAGAAGTAAAGAAGGATGATTTAGGACTGTCAAAAGTGTTCGAGAACAAATCGGTAGATCACTTTGTTTTGAATTATTATTTTTTTTTTTTGTTAAATCTTCTTTTCGTCCTATTACCCTTGATCAGAAATGACAAATAACAAATTCGAAATACAGCTTTCTCTGAATTAACAACTTATATTAACAAACCATCCAGATTTCTATTGATAAATTTGTTATTTTTCTTAATAATAATTAAGTAATTAAGTCCCTAAGTATTTCAAAAAAAAAAGGATTAAATATCTTCAAAAAAGATTAAAAAATAGCATATTTAATTCAGTACATTCGATTCACATAGCTTTCTAATATAATTAATCCTTCAAATTTCTGCAAAAACTTCTATCTGTCTTTAATTGTATTGAAATTACGTGTATACAAAGTAGATTGACATTGCTTCCAGCATAAAAAAATTACTTAGGAAGTACCAGCATAGATTAAGTAACTTTCTGATCTGTTTTGACCTTAATAAAATTGCAGTAAATTTAGTAGTGCATTTCTAGGTGTCGGCCCAAATGGCAGCTTCTAAATATTTTTATCCTTAATCAGAATACATTAATTCCTTGTTAAATAGCTTTGAGTTATTTCTGAAACTTAACGAAATTTTTTGAATGACAAATACTTCTGGAAAACTTTTTCAAATATGCTAATAAAATTCTTGCACTAAATTATGTTAGTGAATTATGTTTTGAGCAAATTCAGTTTCACTGTTTTTGGAATTTTTCTCTTTGAAAAACTATTTATTGTGAAGTAATCTTGCATTGTCATTCATTTTTTTTTTTGCTGAATTGACTACCAACGTGACTACCTGCCGCTAAATTATATTTCATTTATAGTGAACTGATGAATTTTAACCGAAAATATAATTCACTTACAATCCCTTAGTTGGACAAAATTGCATGCAAAAAATCGAATTATTTAGAATTGTTTTTTTTACATAGAATTTTAGATAGAAGTTATATTGGAAATAGCACCTTCAAAGGAATCGGAAAAGTAAGACACAAAGTTATACCAAATTAATCCTTAGATTATGGGTCTTACGAATCAGATTAAGTTTTAAATGTAAATCAAGTGAATAATGACTGATGATAACACTCATTTAGTCACTAGAATATTATATAATAAAGTAATTATCAGAAAGTTTCCAGGAATTAATGAAAACAGCATTTTAATTCTGTACTTTAATTTCAATACTCCTGTGCATTCATTAAAGATAATCATTAAGTAGATTAAAATTAAAGTTGCAATTAATTGGAAGAATTAAAAAAAAAAAAAAAAATTATTAACATGCAGAATGAGAGAAAGCAAACTTAACTTGCTTTCATGCATTAGTGACATGCTAGCATAATTATTTAGGTTAATAAACGCTTTTAATGACATATTTTGCTTTGACTGATTGTCTCAGATAAAGTGATATCAGTAATTTGTGAAAAATAATTATACAATTTGCCATTTCCTCTTGGTAATCTTATGAATAAAAAATTTTTTTTGATTTTTTTTTTGAAAATTTTTAACGATTTTATTGCATATCACTGAGATAATGCTATCATATACTGATATTCAAGCAAATCTCATCTAATGAAATAAAATTTAGAACTCCTGAAACTATCCCCCAGTTTCTTCAAAACAAACGATTAGCATATACGATTGGCCAAGCAACGATTATATTTTATTATGGTGCAATTTATACACATGTATTGATTGGCCTAAATCGTTATGTGGCCATTGCAAAGCCATTCTCGTACGCAATTTACTTTAATGAGCGTAAAACAATGAAGTGGATTACACTAATATGGATTATTTCCTTTATACAAAGTTGTATTTATCAATTTGGTAAATTCTTCATTTCTCAAAAAAAAAAACTCTTAAGATTAAAAGTCTTGCCTTTTTAAAAAAAGTGAAAACTTTTTATCTTGAGAAAAATTTATAAAACTTGCAAATTGATATCGTTTGAAAATATTAACAAATCCTTAGAAATTCCTTCAATTTAATCATTTGCATTATTTCAGACGGCTGTCATTATTATTTTGATCGTAGTGCGATGTTATTTCTTTATTCCGATGCTCCGTGCGCTCAAATCATTTCTCTTTACTATGAATTTTACTTCAATTTGGCATTTGTGATATTTGTCGTATTACTCGACATAATTACATTCTTCAAGCTGAAAAAAATGGCTAAGGTTATTTTTAACATAGTACACGATTTACTTGAAATTTATTGTAACCATTACGATTCGCCTGATTAGCGCATTTTTTAGAGCCAAATAGGTAGTACTTTGCAGAAAAGGCGATGTTTGAGACCAATTTTACTGAGATAAAGATACCACTGATCTATATGAAACAATATTAGAGGAATTGAGGAAGTAAATGTGGAAAAGAGAGAGCGCATATGTCGCGGAACATTGATCGCGAAAATAAAGCTACCGTCTGTCATGGAGTAGGCTGGTTTACAACAAAGGTATCATTACTGTGAGTAAACAAAGGTAGCATTACTGTGAGTAAAGAGAGCTGTCTCAATCGAATGATCTGCACTGTTTATCAGTAAGAGTTTCACTTTAACATTATATCAGTTACTCATAAAAGTAAATGTCGGATTGGAAGGCCTCTACAATTTTTAGACATTGCGAGTTGAAACTGTTAAACAAGTTATGCTAATTACTTAATAGCCAAGTGCGAGTTTGGCCTTTTAGACTGGAAAATCTTAACAGTAAACATATTTTTGTTGACAGACGGTAAAGTTACAAACAATGCACATAAATGTTGGATAAGAATTTCTTAATTCAAACACTTATTTAAGGTTTATTCAAACAAAACAATCTTTAGTCTTATGGATTTAACACAAATTTATTTTCAGACAGTTATTGTTGTTTACTGTCTTTAAAATTAATTGGTGTTCTTTAAGCACGGCGTCTTATCTTTTATCGCAGTATCTTAATTACAGCTTTTTATTTCGACATGTTTTATATTCTGAGGCTTCTTTTGCAAGCAATATTAGAAAAGAAAGAAAAAAAAACTAAAACGGTTGTAGGATCATTAAGAATTAGAAAATATTGCAATGCTATAAAAGAGATGAAAAATGCGTAAAACAGGTAAAGCAGTATTGGAAGTAAACAAAACACGCAGATATAGAGATTTTTGTTGGTCAGATTAAATCGAAGCAATGTCAGTTAATCAGTATTACGTGATCGATGTTTCCTTTCGTACTTCAAATGATAAAAATAAATTTTTATCAATAGAATTGATGTTTATAGAAATTATTGCATCTCTTTTTTTCAGCCAATACACGGCTTTCAGCAAGTAATTCGCAGACGGAGAGCGCAAGAGATTCGATACTTCATTCAGGTGATTTAAATTTTGTTATAGTCCAAATGGCCTTGAGGTGTGCTAATACCGTTTCCACTGCTAGTCTCTTTTGCTATATTATAGCATCATCTTTTCATTCCAATCTATTTTCTGAAACTGAACGATGACGGCTCTTTCTTTTATCTCTTATTCCACCAAATTCTCTTCCGATAAGCCATCGTCATTTCAGTCTGTTTGCTCGGAAACAGCGCTCATACTGACATTCCTATGCTTTTGGAGCGTTGCTATCCATGCCACAACGCCATTTTCCATGTTTCTACTAAATATTGGTGCTTGGTTAACTATGCACGCCGCTGATGGGTTTGTTATCTTTTTTGCTCATTTGATCATCAAATGATTCTACTCTTTTCTATTCAGCCATTTATACTGAATTCAATGAGAAATGGAAATACTCTTAATTAGCTCAATTAATTTTCTCTTTTGATGACATATTATGATTCGATTCTGTCACTTTTTAGATTTATTATGACCGCATTCAACCATCACATCTTTACTCACATAAAAAAGTCTGCAAAAAGAGCCTCTCTGCCAATGGTGACAATTGCCTTATCAGCAACAAACAAAAGGACCCACAATCAAGCCTTGAGCGCTCAAAAACGATGGTTGCATATGTATCACGAAAGTAAACTTAAACCGAACAAAATTGAACCATCAAGGATAAATGCATAGATTGAAGAATTTCACATTTCTTGAGCATAACTCAAACACTTCAATGCATCAAATATTCGGAGGGAAAATGAGCGCAATTCTTCGCTTTCTCTCAACCTTTAAGCTAAGCTTCCAAGATCTCTTCCTTCAGTTGTCCTTTCAAATCTGTTTGTTACATTTTTCTGCAATATTTTTTATTAAACTGATATCAGTGTATTATAATTTGAGTTAATGTTTAGTGAAATAATTTGGAAAATTGATGCATTATTTTTCCTTATATCATAGCAAAACAGATTTTAAGAAAATTCACGAATTAATAACTTCGATTAGTAGTGAATATCACTAAAGCATCTTCACAAGATGTCACCACTTCTGCTGTCAATTTCTGCTAATGCTTAAAATATTTGAAACTTTAGAAAAAATCTCAAGAATTGAAAATTGATTTAATTTTGATAAGAAATAATCAGAAAACCTAAATTCCATCAGCGGTGAAGATCTATATTTGTTTGAAATGAACAAGAAAAAAATTTTTTCCTGCATGATTTTTTTTCTTTCCCTTGAAATTCATTTGATAGTTCTTTTTTTTTTACTCATAAGAGGTTATAAGGGTTGAGTCAGAATTGATTTTATCGATTTTACTTTAAACAATATATTATTTAAAAATCTTTGGAGCTGAGGGAGGAAATTCTCCGAAAGTTTCTATTTTGTCGATCATTTGTGAATTTAGTTCGTAATCTCAATTTAACAATATCAGGAAAAAAAAGAAGAGAAAAAATTTCACTTTTCTTTATGAACACTTTCAATTATTGCAGTTTTTCAAGATCTTGGAAGTTTAGTGCTTTCTAGATTCGCAATAGATTTCATTATCTTTCATATTTTTTCAACTTTGAAAAATTGTATTTCTTATTTATATTATTTTGTTATCATGGGTTATGACATCATTGTTTATTTTTCTGTTTCAATTTTATTTCTAAAGTTTGGATGCATAAAATTCTGAACAAAAATTATTGCATAGTGTGTTTTTCTTAATAAATTTTAGGGAAATAAAACTCTTTTATAGCAAAATTATTTCCAACAGAATTATCAACCATTTTAATTTAATTGTTAAAGTGATGGTGAGTTAATATTTCAAATACCTAACGTTTTTAAAACTAAAGAATTTGAAATTTTTTTTAGTTTAATTTCATATTAAATTGCTTTTACATACAGTCCTTTTATTCATAGACTTTTATCTCTCTGAATGCTAAGAAAATTTTCACTGACCTATTTAATCCTCGCTACCTTGGTTTTTTATTAGTTTGATTAACGAACTCATTAGCGCTCTTTTGCAGTATTCCAAAGTATGACAAAATGAAATCTTAAATATAGCATATGGTGAAGCTTCATTTAGTACTCAGTTCTAGCAGAAATGATAATTTGGAATCAAAGAAGATAGTATGGTCAATGATAATTCTCATTAGCAAGACAAAATTTTCTTTATCATCTATTCTCGATTTTGCATGATGATTTCTCGCGATATTCAACGCAGAAATTTCTGCACTTTTCCGTGCCCGCTGCAACAAAATATCAAAACTCTCTTGAGTGATATTTATTTCACTAGTAAGGACTGAGTTATGCTATTCAGCAAAGGAAAAATGGGTCTTTTAATATTCTGCTAGTTATCTTAACTATTCTGATAATATCAGATTTTTGTCCTCTGCATTTCATCATTCAATCTTCTTTATTTTGCAAATTAAAATTATTCATCAATAAATTTCAGAGATCAAAATTGATTTCGCTCAAAATATATTCCACTTCTTTTCCTATATGAATAATAGTTATATTTATCCCATTTGCTGATGGATGGATTTTACGTAACTAAATAATTGAATGGCTCATAGTAAGATATAGTAAAGCAAATTTGGATAAGGCGACACCATACATTTCTTTTAAGAGCAACTTTAATAATATATTTAACTTTATTTTTATTTTGATATATTTTTGCTTCATAACTTTCTTCTTAACTTTCACAAGAGAAAGGGATTTTACCAGATTCTTTTACCAAGCATCAAGTTTAATCATTTGTAAAACTTACGAAATAGTTTTCAAAGTTGTGCCTCAGTTTCAAAGACTAAAATTTTGCTTTTCACTTCCAAATGATATACTATAAGTCAATGTGCAATGATATATGAAATGTAGAAGCAGTGAAAATAAGGAATATACTAATTTTATCGATTAGCAGTTGGCTTTTAGTCTTAAGCTACAATTATGAATATCGTTGGAGAATTTTTAAAGCAAACATATTTAAGAAAATGTTGGCTTGTTGGGTTAAGGTTACTGCTAAAGAAATTTAAGGAACGGCATATTTATTCCTAATAAATTTCATGAATTTATTTTTTGAAATCTTGAACATGAAAATGTAAAAATGTTTATTAAAATTAATTTGTAGTAAAATTGTGGCAACACATCATTGAGGAACTTTTTTAAAGCTTTTTGATAATAAAGAAATTTTTACGATGATTAAAGTATCATTGAAATAAACCTGTTTGGACTAAGCTAAGACCTTTTTGTTTTGCTGAAGAAGGCGCTAATTTACAAATCAAAAAAGCACTTCGAAAGAGTATTTAGGCTTAGTCAAGGTGAATATGCAATGTGCATTTTTATTTAAATTAAACTACTAATCGACCTGTAAACGGTTGCGCAATGAAATGTGACGTAAAGTGTCTTTCTGATCAGAATATGAAATTGGAATAGGTCATTTATGATTAATTTTTTAAAAAATTAAATATTTCTGATTAAATAAAACACAAAAAGTTTTTTTAGCTGTTTTTCGAATAAATAAATTTTATATTAGTCAATTATTTTCGAGAATAATATCGTAGAAATATCGAAATATTTGATGAAAACGTTACTGGTTGATACATAATTGTTTGTTTTAAATAAAGTTTATCAATTCTATGATTTTAAGGACAAAATTTTTTTTTCATATTATGACAGTTTTATTCCAATTGAAAACGATACAAAAATCTTTCTAAAAAAGTTTTTCTAAAAACAAAGGCACATAGACGTAGACAGGGACGTATGATTAATAGGCGGAAATAAACTGATTTCTTCTTCCATCTAAGGGATTAATTCTATCTTCTTCCATTTAATTGTTTCTTCTAAAGAGATATGTTATATAAATCAAGGCGGTAATGGAAATGATGATGCTCACTGGCGGAATTCGTTGACAGAATGGTGCAAAATTGAGTTAATGTGCTCATATCATATAAACAACCCTCATTCTCCTATGACTTCCATTTAGGATAGTGCGCAAAATGCCACAACTTATTGATATCTTTCGATTGGATTTTCTAAAAATACGTGGTACAATGTTTTTTTGCTAGTCATTTTTGATTCTATTCCAATAGATTCGACTATTTAATTCACTTAGTTAATTTGAAATCTTTCTTGTGATGTCATCAGTCATTTGTAGAATGAAATAACTTACTATCTTGGCCACAAAGCACCAATGACATAGAAAAAAGTAGTTTTTGAATACCAGCAAAAAATGCAATTATTTAGTTTGGAGGAATATTACTTTCACTAACTCCGTTCAATCAATAAAATTATCGCCTAGTGTTCTGGCCAATTAATCAAAATAATTAAAAGTCAGTCATTCAAAGCTTAAAATTGATTCGATTCGAAGTAGTCTTTTATTATATTGATATCCGGAAAAAATTTTCGTACATTATTTTACTAAATGACTTTCCGGGATTCAAGGAATTATGAAACGATTTTTTAGATATAATTGTAATTTATTCATTTGAAGGTTTTTTTAGATAATAATTTAACGAAAATTTGAAAATTTGACGTTGAATTAAATTGTTACCTGGGAGACGAATATATTATTTCCAAAACTATTAACCTTTATGTACTAATTAAAACTGTTCTGAAAGCGACTCAACAAACTTCAATGCTGTGATGACTGCCGCATAAATTATTTGCCCAAATTTTAGATTTAGAGATTTAAGGACATCAGCTTTTCTCTTATTAGAAATCATTTTAGTAAGTAAACAGCTTTGAGCACTCTAAAACTGGTCAAAATAAATTGAATTAAGTTTACCTGTAGTTTAAATTAGCCGAATTCAATCAACAAGCATTCATTAGCGTTTTTTCGAGAGAAAAATTTTAAAATGCTTTGCTTATAAATCTATGGTGGAAAAAAAAGAAATGAATAAGGTTGTTGAATTAATTTGAAGATTAAATTTCATGATTCAATCTTTTAATCTATTTAACGTTTGAAAGAAATCTGAACATGAGAACCATTAAAGTATATTGTTTGAAACTATTCGTTCTAAATACTCACTAATGAACTGATAGTTGTTCTCATTGCTTTTTTTTTTTTTTTTTGCTTTCCCATTATTTAAGATGGAATTCACTTATAACTACATGCTAAACATCGTTTATGGCAGTTCTTTTGGCACAAAAATTTTCTGTTCATTCATCATCGAAAAGGCTATCACTGTGAGACCATTAAATTTATTTTATAAGTAGATAGTTTATTAATAAATTTCTTTTAAAAGCTTATTGAAATCTCAAAATAATGAATTATAGCATAAAATAATCTGTTACAAATTAATAAAACGTTTAAAAAAATTGTTCAGTTTAGTGGATAGACGACTGTTTCATTTGTTACGTAGCACTAATCTAATTAACTTATTACTAATATTGCTAATAAAAGGAGGCAAAAGTCTGATAAGTATACCAAAAGACAATATTATGAGTTTTTGGCTTTAAATTAATTTTGCGATTTTCAGTTTTTGAAAAGTTCTATGCAGTCTGAATATTTAATTGTTGATCTGGTTTTTTCTTTTTTTTTTTTTTTTTTTTTTTTGCAATTATATTAAAAATGGATTTCTTTTAAAATACAATTTAATTTAATAGAAATGACGAATTGTTGTCAAATAGTGAAAATTTCTAATTTTTCATATTAATGATTTAAAATGGGTCCAAATTCATGCCGTAAAATGCTTTTCTTTTTCAGTTTCTTTTAAAAAAGTAAATTTTGTTAGATGGAAAATTATTACCAATAAAATAGGGCAGAAGTCTAATAATTGGCATATGCTAACAGATGATATTATCGCAAAAATGATGACTGTTTGATTTTAAATTAATTTTTCAGTTTTTGAAAAACGACTGCACAGAATTTTAATAATAAGAGTTATCAAAATTTTTAAGATACGCAAACTTATTTTTGTTTTTCGCAGATGTTTATATCTATTCTCTGATTATTCAGTTGTTTTGATTTCTCAAGCACAGCAATTTCAGAAATATGAAAAATGTGGAGCTTATTCACTAATTTTTCAAAAAAAAAAATTAATTTCTTGAAATTTAAAAAAGTAGAGACATTAGTAAGATTGTTTATTTACTTCCCTCTCCTTTCCAAAACCTCAAAATGCAAAATGCGATTGTACTTCAACAAGGAGTCCAATTTTGGAAATATTATCAATTTCAGAGCAGAGCGTGATAAATCATGTATAGAAAGATCTGATAATAAGCAGGAAAAATGATTAAAAATAAGCGGAAGACCATATGATAGGCATAGCAGGAATGAATAAGAATTTTGAGTGTTATAAGAATGAAAATAGATGGCAGTACGAATTATCCCTCTAATTCAAGAAGTGAAATTCAAGGCTTAATTCTAGCGTAAGTGATGAAACTATTTTATGCCAGCCTTTCACAGATTTTATAAATTTAAACAAAAGTATTTGGATCTCCTCTCTCCAACTATTCGTTTCCAGTTTTTGATCACAGTTAGTTGAACATCTTTGTTAGATTTCTTCTTTCTTCCCATCGTCTAAGACTTTCTTCTGCGGGAAAAGAAAATGTATTAATTTTTTGATTATTCAAGATATTTCCATTTGTTTGTTATAAAAAAGAACAGTTATTGATTGAATTTTTATCACATTACAAAGAGAGTGATAAAAATCGATCTATAAAAATCGATTTTTCCAGCTGAAATTGAAATTGATCGCTTTAAAAATTAATTATTCGAATTTATTTGTAAATTTGTCAAATAGTAGTGCAAGCAACCAGTAAAATATTAACAATTCTTTCAAACTATACCGTAAACACATTCCTTCTAATAATATAAAAATGTTCGGTACAATGGCTTTCAGTAGAAAAAGAAATGCGTTATAATTGTTCATTATTATCCAAAATTTTCAAATTAAAACACTGTTATTGCTAAATTTAATAAAATTTTATCAAATTTCACTCTCTTTTTTCTAAAAAATCGCATATTGTTCAAATGAATTTGCTAAAAAAAATCTTTCTTTTTTGTTGAAAAATATTATTGAAATGTCTTCTTTTTTTCAGTAGCTCTCAAAAAATTTTCCAACTTTATCAAATTTCCTCAACACAATAGATGGATGAACTATTGTGTCGAGGAAATTTGATAAAAGATAGTTCTGTTCTTCAAGCACAACTTTGAAGAACTCTTTGAAACTCATTATTAGTATTTCCTCCTAAGCAGATTTTAAGGGATAGGAAAAGGTAAAATTTAATTATGAAGAACTGGTGATAAACAATTTGTTTACATTTAATTATAGTAAAATTCTGAATAAACAATTAGTAGTAAACATAGCATATAAAAGGTAAGGATTAAGATAAATTTTATAGATTTTAAGTTATTCCGGAATTCACACTTTAGCAAAAGAAGAAAATATAAGACCATAAATCTGTTAAAATTGAAAAGAAGAAATGCAATATGAAATTCAAATTTAGAATTGAATGAAAGATTTTTTGAAATTATTTGGAACTTTCTAATTTTACTGCTCTTAACAGAAAAGTGATTTGCATGCATAGAACGGAAGTGAATTTTTTTGCATAATTATGATTGGTTTCTAATAATCTTCAGGATTCTTCCCATTTTTTGAATTTTATACCAGATGAATTCATAAATTTTATAAAGCTAATATGGTTTCTGCTTGCTTAAATTATGATTTCTTTCTTTCTCAAACTGTAAGCGGCATAGCGATACTTTGTTTTTTTTTTTTTGATGGAGTTTTTAAAGTCATAAGTTTTCAAATTAGGATTGTTGTTATTACATTTTACAGTTACTCGAGAATTCCATCAAATCTTCTCGGAAAATCTGATGAATTAAAAAAATTGAAGTCGTTTGCTGGAATTCTGAACTGTTGTCCTCTAAAAGCTTATACTATTTTATAGTTTTTCAGAAAACAGAACTAATAAGGAAAATATAGTATTTCCTTATTAGTTAACAATTATCTACAAACTTCAAAAACGTGAAATGAAAGATTTTCAAGAATGAAAAATTTTTAAAGCTTGAAATGAAATAATCGTAATGAGCTTTAACTAACAGTGCTTTTGTTAGAAGTGTTCTAAGCCATAAAACATTTTCTAATTTAATAATGCATATTATCTTGCTTCATGCTTAATTCTCGCCTGCACTGATATCAGTAATTATCACCAACAGCTTTCTTCCACTTAATTTTTTGTTTCTTTTGGATTCATTCTCTATTGATCTTCATCAAACAAATTAATAATTGATTATGTTGTTAGTGTATCATTGAAATATCCGAGCAATATAATACTTTTGACTCATGCTTTTTTTGAAAGTCCACAAGATCTTTTATATACCAGAAATGAATAATAGACAAAAATCATTTCAGAATGTTTGTTAGCTGAAAAAATTTTATTAAATGCTGATAAATTGTCAGAGGTCAAAATAATGAATTAGGTTCAATAATTTAGCATTTTTGTGCTCTGAAGGTCATAGGTTAGCTGTGACTTTAAGCACTAATTGAACAGCTCATCACAAGTAATAATTCTTATCGCGGGATGATGCTAATTTTTAATACTGAGTTAATCGATTTTGAGACAGTTATTTATTGTAAATATTTCTTCTCATTTACTCCATAATGGTTAAGGATTCCTGGACATTTGCGGCAGCAATCGATTGCAGGCGCATTTGGCAATGCTAACACATATGAATGCTTCTATAGCTGATTTTAATCAAAACTCTGTCTGCTTGTTATATGCTGTTATTTCATAGTAATCTTTGTGGTATCCTTCAGTGAAAATATCCTAAATTTCGTTTCCTTTCCTCACTATTTTCTTCTCTCAAAAGAATCTACTACATCTTTCTGAATTTACTGGAAGAAAAGAATTTATATCTATAGAATTGATGAAGTATTACTCATCCTAAATCGGTTTTACGACAAAGTGTGCTTTTCAAAAACTTCAAAGCTTACAAATTACAGAATCTCTTGGGATTCAGTTAAGATTGAATTAAAAATAAATCAATTTTTATGAGCAAGGAAAAGGAAACTCCACTACTTTTGCTGATATGTGGTAAATACAATGGAATGAAAAAATATTTCCGGAAATGAATTCAGGAAAATTTTACTCCCTCGGAAGTAACTATTTAATCACTCAATTTGTGTCTTAGATTAAGTTGTAGCTCATAACGGAAAATAAAAAATACATGAAATTTCCTGGAAAGAACAATTTTATGCTTGCTAACGTAATAATTAAGAATTTGAAAGCTAGCATGAAATGACTGCTCAGGAAATAATTTTTCTCTCCTTATTCATCGAACAGTCCATACCTTGTTCTGTTTTGTTTATGACTTAAAAAATTATTTTGAACTCAGTAAGCATTACTCTACAAATGCAGAACTTAATTATCTGTCAAATCAAGCACGAGGATGTGGTTGACACCATGCATCCAATTAATTAATTATCACAAATGATCAGAACATATTCATTTTTCATAAAATATTTTTATTTCTTGGCTCTTTTCCAATAAGAGTTGCTCAATTGTTTAAATTGGTACGTTTTTATGATTAGAAAGTCGGTCGATCCTTCTAAAAAAAAAGCTGATAATGCCATCCATCTGTTATCCAACAGTTATCCTACAGTTGCTTTACCAGTAATTAGCTCTTCTATAATTCTCAAAAATTTTCAAGTTATCTAATTAAACAACCATGATTATTTTGGAAACTAATGTCTGCTTTTCTATTCTATCATTTTATTTTTATTATTTATTGAAAGTTATGAAGAAAAAGATGTCGCAAGGTAATTAAAGTGAAGTTTGGGAAGATCATTCTTTTTCTTTTCTTCAATGAAATTTTTGTTGTTTTCCGATTGGTAGCAGCAGATCCTTTAAACTTTTATTAATAATCACAGATAAGGAGCATGAAGATAGCTAAAAAGGCAAGAGAGTAGAAAAATATAATTTTATAGTTAATTTCTGCATATAAAATAAGTGACACCGACGTCTAAAATTTTTTCCAGAAGAATATCCTTTCTACCAAAATATTTTTCAAGTATTTTCACAGATAAGAAAAAAAGAAGATGGCATACAAAATAAGAATGAAAACAAATTAGCGAGTAGACAACAGAGCCTCATAATGAAGCGCAAATGGTAAAATGCGTGATGAAAAAAAAAAAGAACCTTTCATTTCTTCTTTTGCTTCATTTTCACACTACGTAAAAGAAATATGATGTAATGAAGATGAATGTAATATGGCCTATTTTTCAGCTTTTTCAATTTTTTTTGCTGTTTAAAAATTAATGTACAAGCAAGCCAAGCGTCATGAAGTCGACTAGTCGCTGTGAAAATTAAAAATTCACTAAGTGCTACCTGTCTATCAACCTGTCACTCAGTCCTTTTTCAAACAGATCGATTACGATTGCTCATCTTATCATAATATTTTATTTTCTAACATTTTTTTTTTGCTCTAAGCTCATAATTGTGAACACATTTGAATAATGACCTTAAAAATCATTCAATCAAATATTTTAGTTGTAAATGTCATCACTCAGTTTCTGCGTTGACATGAAATGAGACTAAAAAACACAAATGACGGAACTTTTGACTACGATGAACTTAAATTAGAGAATTTCCCTGTAAAATTGTTGTGCACATATCTTTAATCGGATGAATGTGACGTTTTAGTGAGACTGTTTTGGGATTTGAAAACAAATCAAAACAAAAGAATTTTTTATTAACTCTAAATATGGAATTTTCGATTTCTAAAGTAATTTATTTAAGATGACGGAAAGAAAAGAGAAACGTCCTGTCATTAGCAGATTATTTTTTCCCGAGATTGCTGACGTCACACTTATAGTGACTTACTTTTGGTTTATTTTTTGTCAGTTTTTCTTTTTAACTTCATTTTTTATTTATTACTTATCCTTTCGGTTTAAAAGCTGAATTTTTTTTTTTCATTTTTATTAAATTCATAATTGATTTCCATCATTTTTTTTCGAATAGTCTCATTTGAATTACTTTCTTCGAGAATCCTTCATCTGAGAATAACATTTAAGATAAGAAAAAGAAGAGTTCAATCTTACTTAGCTACAAGCAAGACTCATTTTCCATCGGAAATAGCTGACATGCCTTGCGTTGATGCTTATCCACAAATGTAACAGTTTAATGAACAGAATTAACTTAATTAGATTCAATAAAATTCATTCTTTCAAATGCAATTCAAATTGACTTATGTTGATGACCCTAAGAGGAAATTAAAAAAAAAAGAAATGTTAGCTCTCTCGTTTACTTTTCACTTATCAGTCTTCCTTAATTAACCTACCATCATAATTTCATTTCCTCTCATCGTTTTTGCCCTTTTCTCTCGTCAAACATGACTACATCCTATCAGCCATCCACTCTTTTATTCCCCTTCACTGCCTGTTTACTCTTTTCAGACTTTATTTAAAGTAAGTAATACTAATTCCTCATCTTCCCTTCTCATACTCACCTCTTCAATTCATTTAAAAATTTCCCTCCCACCTGAACTCAACAACCGAAATGATTTCATTTATGACAAACGTTGGCACTGCTTGCTTTAAAATTTTAAGGAAAATTCCAGCAAAATGATTTTCGGATCGGATTCAAATGATACCAAATGTATTTGTTCCGATTTGCAGCACAGTGATTACTCGCCGGCATATGAATGGTATGTGTATCTTTCATCCTTTAATTCAATAAATTTGTTGAAATTAGCCAAACAATTTCTTTCAGTTCTGTCTCTGTCTATTAATCTAACTTTGCCTTATTTCCCATTATTTTTCTTCGATATATAGAAATCCTCCACCAATACTCGCCTAAATCATTAGGAAATAATGAAAATAGAATTAAAGACTTTAACATAATTGACCTCAACCTCAGCAAGTTTCAGGTTTAACTATATAGCAGTCATTATTTTGTTACCATCAATTTCGGCTTTTGGTGTTCTATCAAATATTGTCAATATTTTTGTTTATTCTCGAGAAAGGTTGGTCAAATCTGACAATGAAAATAAGTTAAATTTTAGTCTCATAACTGAAACTTGAATGAATTATAATAAAAGTTGTTTGCAGGATGCGCAGTTCATCCAACACCTATTTGTTATTTCTTTCTTCCAGTGATTTTTTAGTTGTTATAACGGGTCTTTTTATTTTCTGGATCGATTCCGCTAGGTTAGTTCATCTTTTCCAGACCTGCTGATATAACCAATGAAAAACTAAAAGGAAGCAAATTTTCAACTCAAATATATATATTTATGGCTTAATAACGGCATCTCAGATCACTAGCGAATCTGCTGTAGAATTTAATTTACATATAGCAATTTAATTTCTAGTTCAATGATTCCGTCTTCACACAGCGTACATCTTACTGTTCAGGACTTATATTCCGGAATTATCGCGTGCACCTTATACAACTGTCTATGCATTACCCTTCGGATACATGGCACAAACCTGCAGCGTATATTTCACTGTTGCAGCTGCTGTCGATTGTTATATCAACGTTAGTTTGATAGCAATGCAAGATGTGAATTTATTTATTAATGCGAGACACGAGAAACACATCCACAACTTTTATAATGACTTATTACAAAACATTGCTGTTAACGGAATTCACTTCGAAATTCAAAATGCATATCATACTCAATTTTTAAGGTATGTTGGAAAACAGTAAGTGCAAGCTATTGTACAATTCGACGTGCTTGTGAAATAAACACGTGTATAACTGTGTGCTCCATCATCTATAACTCATTACGTTTCCCACAGTTCAACTTGAGGAAATGCTTGCATGGTAGTTCAAAGGTCATTTTTTAATTATTTTCATATCACAAATTATCACTTTACTTGAAAGTTGCAAGGGTCTTACTAGTTCAAGGAAAGCAAAGACTACCGCTATGTATTAGTTGACCAATGACCCAATGACATTCATCTCCTCATTGGGTGTATTAAGCATATTAGTCTTGATGATAATTTTGCCCCTAGTAAGTTTTGAAATAACACAATTTAAGTAGCAAAATTCAGTAACAAAATTTTAAAATAACTAACTTTCAACATGTGCGTCTTTTGACTTGAAAATTTTTATTCTTTTGAAATTCCATTTTCACAATTCTTCTTTAATATTTTTAATAAAAGTTAGCAGTTTCGTGCCCAGTTTCGTACCATTTGCAAAATTTTTTTCTTTTAATATCATAGCAACATCTGTCTGTGTAAATGTCATATGCTATGTGCTTAGAGATTCGAAAATATTTATGATACATTTTTGTTTAATTCATCTAATTTGCGAATGTTTTTGCATTTATCTTATTGTTACCTCCCCCAAATTCGTCCAATCATACAATTAATTATTACTAAAAGATTGTTCGCCGTTTAAATATTTAACATACCCATTGTGATTAAATTCATATGCTGAATAAAACTCGTTTTCAAGTTCAGAATATTGAGAAGAAAGAATAAATTTCAATTGACAAATATCATACAATAATTAGAATTGATGCAATCTAAATATTATTGTTTTTATAAGACAATTTTTAAAGAAAATGGGGTGCTACTATTAAAATTAATAACAGAAGAATCAGAAGTTAAAGCATTAAATGGATGTGTTTATAAAATAATGTCAGGTCTCATAGAAAAGGTTATACATGCTTGATGTTAGAAAGGACAAATCTATGTGTCCTAAAAGCAAAAGTTAAATTACTTAAAAAATGCCACTGTTTCTAAAGAAGAATTACTCAGTTAAATTTACTAACATTTCAGGAAATAATAGTCGAAATTTGTCCGACCTCTTTATTCTTTGCAATCAATACGATATATAATGTATATATGTACATGGTGCTGATGACTTTACTTCCTTTTCTATTTCTATCCATTTTAAATGCTATCATTGTTGTACAACAATCCTCGTAAGTTTTCTTTCTTTGATAGTTTTTAGATATCTTTGTCAAATGAAAGAAATTAATAATCAATCTTTTATTAGTGAAATTTTGAAAACTTTTAATATCTCTTAGTTTTTATAACGGTACACTTAGTTAAGAGATTTGTCAGGTAGCTTTTAAACTATCATTTTTCGTTTATGCTAACATATCTGAAACTGCCCAATATGCTAGACACTGCAACTAATGATATTAATCTATTTATTTATCAATTGACACATATCTTACATACCTTTGCTCAGTTATTAATTTTTCATGAACTGCTACAGCATTCTAAATTCATATTTAATTGTTTTCTTAAGTATACTTTTCCTGTTTGGCATAATATGTTTAGAATTGAAATTTACAGCATATCGCGATCAAATTCAATGGGTTTTGTCAAAGACAATGCTTCCCGAATTGCTATGACAGGTGAATTTTTATGACTGCATTTGAATTCATGAAAAGACTCAAAATTTCCGTATTCGTCCACATTTTACGTTCAGCTTCTTTGGGTCATATAACGGATACAATGCTTCAACCGACCGATCGCAATGGAGCAATCGGATCCGATGATAGTGTAACAATGGTTATGGTGGTTATTTTATTCTTATGCTGCAATATTTTGGTAAGACCTCATCAATTTTTGTCGCTCTGAGTATTAATTTGAAATTTTGCAATTTAGTTATTTGCTCTGAATCCATTACAACCCTAAATGTTTGCACAGAAAGCCGTTCATAATATGGGTTCATAATATTACCTATTTCATGGAAACTTAAAATCTAGTTAAATCATTAAATAATTTGTTCTTTCAATCTACATTAAATAATCAATAATTTATTGACCGAAAATTTTTGGAAACTATATGATTGTTGCTACAAAAATTTTCTAGAATTCTTAAAAATCTTATTATATGAAAATAAATGAACATAAACTGATTGATTGATCAGTGCTATCATTTCAAGATATTGATTTGTAGATCGATTCTTTTATATTTCATCAGAAAAGTTAGCAAACAAATGAATGAAAGTGATCTTAAGTGATATGATACAATCGTTGCTGTGTAAGCATCCCTGAAGAAGTCTATGATGTCAACAGCGCAACTTCTTTTATTCCAGGCACTTATAGTGAATGTTATTGAAACATTTTTTGAGCCAAGCACTTTGTTGCTCAATTTTCTCACCGACACTAGCAATTTCCTAGTAGTTTTGAATTCATCTATCAATTGTCTCATTTATTACACTTTCAACAAAGAATACAAGGAAGTTTTCTTGTTAGTTTTATTTTATTAATTTCATCGTCTTCCATTTGCATCACAATTCATTTGCATTCATTTTTATAATCATTGGTTTATGATCCTTCTTGTATCTTTGAATTCAAAATAGTTTCACTCTATTGTGATATAAATCATTCAGAATAAAAGTGCAAACAGTTAAACGACAACTGATTAACAAATACTTGAAGACTAGCGCTGATCGAACACAAAACACATCACCCAATTCCACTCCTGTCATTGCACAATTTTTTAAAAAAAATTCACCAAGACAAAGTAAGCATTTTTGAATTTAAATTCTAACAAATTTTTGAAATCATTGTGCAAGAGATATCACTGTAGTTACTTACCTTAGATTGCTTAAATTTGCTCAAATCAAAGACATTTTGATACATTATTCACCTTCTTTGTATGACCGAACTTGGGATTTTCAGTGGATTTTCTTATATTGTCAGATTGTTTTTTGGAGAAGTGTTCTTTAAAGTGTAAGCTTCTTGAAAGCTATTGGATTTCTTGAATTTTATTTTCTCCCACGAATCACTATGGAAATATGCGTTTTTGTTTCACCAGAAATGATGACGTGCGGTTCACCGGTGTGGAAACCAATGTATCGTCAAATCAGAAATTATAATTCTTTTCCCATAACAAACGACAATTCAAATATTCCAGGTGGTAGAAATACTGAGTTTTTTCGAAATCTCATTTCTTTCATTCAAAAAAAAATGTTCACCTTTGGAAGAAATTTAGTAGCTTAAAACTTGAAAGAGATGCGTTGGGAATTTCAAAACTTTTTTATCTATCATTCCGTTCCACGTTTAGGTGTAAATAATACGGGCTGTTTGGAAATTCTGTTGGACAATGACGCGGAAAATGTCAAATCGGAAAGCGCTTGGACGAATACTACTAGCATTAAAGTGAGTTATATTTTGTTAATTCTTCTGCAGATATGAATTGTATTTTATTGTGATTCTGAACAGCGATAGTAAAATTTCGTTAGTTTTACGACTTTTTAATTAAAAACTGCAAGTCTTTTAAATTTGGAAAAATGTATTGAAAAACAATTGTTAGTATTGGAAAACATAAGTAAATGCTTAAGTAATTATTTCATTTTTACTCTTTTGTAAAAAAAAAAGTAACTAAATTGAAGGATTATTTTTTAGGATGATACTGTAACAAAACGTTGGGTAGCTGAGATACAAATTGAGCGTAGGAATGAATCGGACACTTTACATCCACGCATTTATGTTTTACCTTTGCGAAAATATATAGTCAGAAATGTTAGTATTACAACTTTGTAAATAGTTGTAAAACTGAAATTGAAACTCAACTTTTATTGGCTCATTCTTTTCTTCATTAACTGTTGTATTGATTTGAAATGAAAATGAAATTAAAGTTTTAAAAGCAAAAGAAATTCAAATTATTAGCATTCATTTTTAAATAAAAATATAGTAGTTGATCCTATAAAGAAATAGATATGATTTGAAGGATCGTATCGTACGTAAAATCCCAAATTTCCATCACTTACGATACAGTGCCATGCTGAGCCATATCTCTCCTCGAAATGGGACATTATATACTGAGCCATTGCCATATTTTGACTTGGATGTCTAAAGAAATTACCGATTTCTTAATTATATTTTATAATATAAATTTTGTAATCTTCCAAAAAGCAAATTTATCAGAGAAGCTAATGAAGAGAAGTGAGATTTCAAAAAGTCAAATTATTATAAACAATTATCGATCTAAAGTTTGAGGAATAAGCAAAGAGAATCTAATTGCGACAGATAATAAATCCTATGCAATTTGTAAGTTTTTGAAAACATTTGCTTTTATGCATTATAAGTAAGTACACTTAGTTGATAATATACTTCAAGTGAAGACATGCAAACACAACAAATTTCAACAAATGCATGCTTATAAATAAATATTGTTGAGATCGTAAAATATTCAACTTTGCAACTTCAAAGGGAAACGAACTGTCACCTATTTTGTCATCATTTATCTATTTATTTAGCCATTTTACCATGGTATGAAATAAGAACTTACTGCATAATAGCTTCATTGGCACACTGAATTGCGTATTGTTGTTTTTCAGTGTCCATACCTGATGCAATAATCTGAGCATTTCCGATTTCGATATCAGGATTTGGATTTGGGTCTTCAATTGATTGAGGGTCCGACATTATGCTTTGGACAAAGCCTTAAATAAACTTTGGAAAAATCGGTTTCTTTAGGAATTGAAAATCTTCCGAGAAATTCGTACAAAAGAGCGACGAAATTGAAATTTGCTATTAACATAAAAGTGTGTTTGTTCAAAATGGATAGTTATCTAAAGCTGAATAATGGGACATATTCAGAAATAATTCATAATATAAAGTCTGATACTGAGTTTTAAAAGAAAAAATTTGAAATTTTTGAAATAAGACTAAGGAAATTCGAAAAGTGAAGACGTTTTGAGAGCTATGGGAAAATGTAAAACGTAAGAGTGCTTTAAGGGAATGAATCATCCGATGTTAACTTTGTTATACTTCAAAATACTTTAGCATTATTTGTAAGTTTTTGCCCGCTCAAAAACATCTGCCAAATTCATTAAGTTAGATTGTCTCAAGCAAGAAAATGAATAAACAATTGTATTAATGAAGAAAAATTTGCTCCAAAATAGCTTTAATTTTTTTGAAAACTTTATACATTTTCAAGTTTACTCAACAGCTGACATTGTAAGTTAAGCTGAAAAAATTTCAAATTGTTTTGTCCTGAAATGAATTTAAAGAAGAAAAACAAAAAATAAGAGAAAAACAAATTATAAAAGTTATAAGCGTTTAGGTTCAATTGTTGCAGTGCAACAGTAATAATTGCAACAGAGTTGATAATTCAAAAGGAGCAATAGTAGGAAACGTAAAATACATTTGTCTGAATGATATTGACAATTACTGATAGCAATGATAATAAGCGTTACAGATTCGTGATGTTAATCATAGTGATATCTAAGAGAAATAAGATTTGATCGCTTTGACTGATAAATAAATGATAATTATCATAAAGTTAGAGAGAAGGACAACATTTTTTCAAATTCTCCCAATCAATCAAAATTACAAAACAATTTCTATAAGTTTATAGAAAATTTTAATTTTTCAATATGTTCAATACCCAATAAAACAAAGAGAAGCCTTATGATTCATTAAATGTTTTGTTTCACACTAAAAAAGTTAGATCAAAAATTTATGTTTTAGAAGAAAAATACGAAAAAATTGTGAGGAAGTACAGCAGGTGCAATCAGAATAGTAAAGCATTGTCTATTATTGATAATATAATAAGAATTTAAACTTCAACTGATAAGTACTTTTAAACAGACCACAACATTCCGTCAAACATCCTAGCATCTAAAAATTTCCAAAAATTTTGAGGACATTCTTTATCGTTATCATTTACCAATTCTCAATACTGCTTGTCCTCTTTTACCTACAATTTACACATATTTCACTCACGAAGTACCACTTTTGTAGAGAAAAATGGTATGTCTGGATAATGTGAAGTAAATATGATTCTCTCTGTCATAACGCAGGTAAAATCCCAATTGTCCATTACTAACAGCGCAACACCACACTGGTCCATATCGCTCTTCAAAATTCATCATGATATGGCGCGCAATAGCCATCATCTGATTTGGAAATCTGCAAAATTGCTGGAAGTGATACTATAATGATTAATAGATCAATCTATCTAGATTCTAAGATAAAACTTTCTCGTTAATTTGACAAAGGTAATTTTTGCTCCAATATATGATAATTGCAGCACGAGGGAATAAATGGATGCGATTATATTCAATTTAATGAAGTCATTTAACCTAAGTACCTTTCAGTACAAATGTATTGTTAAACAAATATAAATTTGATAAGAGATTGATGCAAGCTGTTTGTTCTCAAATGAAACTTACTGTGTAAGAGCTTCACTAGCAAGCAGTGATGCATATTGTTGCATTTCCGTATTCATGCCGGTAGCAATAATTTGACATACTTCAGGTCCTACTGATGCTGGTGCCGGTGGTTGCGGCTGATAAGGTTCTGGCAATTCTGAATGCGGTTGTGGTTGATAAGGATGAACTGGCGATGGCTGGTCTAGATTTGGTTGTGGAAAGTTCGATTCCGGATGTGGATGTATGGGTAACCTCTCGGGTTTTCGTGGCTCTTCCGGCTCTACGCGCTCTGCTTGCTTATCTACTGACGGTGGCTCGGCATGCTGACGCAGTTCTGCGTGCTCTCCTTGACCGTTATCAGTGTCTCCTCTAGTTGCTTCTGATTTATCAGACAGGTGAGTTGCAAAACCACCTCCTTCTTGGGTGTGATCATCCCTTAACAACTGTCCCTCTGAAGCATTTTTTGCAGGTTTTCCCGCGTTACTAGTACCATCACCAGTCTCTGTGTCTTTTCCACCACCATCGTCACCAATATCATAATCATACGGCAATAAAGTTATCTCCTCTCCAGTCTCCTTGAAGTATTGTCAGTATTGCTTTTTAAATTTTCAAGTTATTTCATTTTAATTAAAAAAACCGCGAAATGATTTACAGATTTAAGTAATTCATTACATATATGGTCTATCCAGCTTTTTTGGGAGCGGTGCAGAAATTCTTCATAAAATTTCATATTTGTGAATAGAAATTATAACTTACTGTCATTGGAAGTTAAGGATAATAATGGAACGTTCTAATAAATGGTAGAACAAAGTTTTGAAGTTGAGAAGAGTAAAGAGAGAGAGAGAGAGAGAGAGAGAGAGAGAGAGAGAGGGATAAATTTAATAAAACATGAGAATATGTAGTTCGTTTCAGCTGTCTTTTTTTAATTGTTTTTTTTTTTTTTTTTTTTTTTTTTTTTTGAGGAAGGGTAAATAGAAAATAATTTGAAGAATTAGTGTAACATAACAGGTGCGTCTGAATTTATTTTTGTTCACAGCCATATGCTCAAAATGATATATTTTCAATTTTTTTTTTTCTTTTTATCTAAACAAATTAATCTCTGCCAACTTAAATTTTTTTATGCATTCCAGTTCAGGATAGATTGATTCAGTCGGGAATTTTCTATGTAACATGAAACAGGGACGAATTTTTTGAGTCAAAAGTGCATGACAATCAACAAAGTAAATGTCATCTAAATGTCATCTAACATTGATATAATTATGATTATATCGTCATGCTGTGCATTATAGAAAGTTTGTGATACAACGGTTAGTTTCACTGTAATCTCGAGGAATTCGTAATTTCGATTCGTTGCTATTACTTCATGAAATTGATGAAAGTGATTTGCTTGTTGTAAATGTATAATAAAAAGTAATTTTCTATTATTATATAGCAGTGAATTATATTGCAGTCTTTATCACTTTATTAATATACAAGCACAAAGATAATAAACAAACATAATTTATTGGTTTTTCTGAGTGGATAGGTCAATTTTATTTCGTGTGTTTACATAGGTAAAATATATGTACTTTTGTTTATGCATGTATAACGTGTACTTTCATTATTTTAAGGCAATTGTTAATTTACTTAGAACGAAAGTGTTGGTTCATTAAATTTAAATTACCTGTTTACATCAGTGAAGAGCTATTACAGCTATTGAATATTTGACAAAAATTTCTCCTACTCTATGGTACATTTTTGTTCTTTCTTTTTAAGAAAATAACTGATCCAAAATAACGTCGACATCCAGCAATGTTTGCTCTCATAAAATTACACATAGTTGGCACAAGTTTTGTTGATAGCTGTATTGTCTTTATAACGGTAAATAATGAATTGCGGTAAGTTAATCCCATCAATATATTAATTTCAACAAGGAGCAAAATTCATTACTTTCAAGTATTACTTCCAGATCACTACTGAACATTACTTTTCAAATTTAGTAGGTTTTATGGATGCATAGACCCTTCAAGTGAAAGAATTTTTTTTGACAATTTTTTCTTCTGATAGGTTACTATACAAGAGTCAGAATACTTCTTGAATCAGGAAATATACAAAAAGAAAAAAAAAAAAACGGAAAAGGAAAAAGGAAATACTACATACTACATTAAAATGGATTTTTAAAAAAAAAAAACAGAAAAACTGAATAATAATATTTGTTGGCAACAATGAAATGTAAAAGAACAGTTTGCAACTTTTCAACAATATCGCATAAAAAATTCATTCTATTTTTGATAAAAACTTTTAGGCGAAATGATTAAACATTTCTTAAATGCACTTTAAGAAACAATTTGTTTTCTTTTTTATCGATTAGTTCATATCATCCGAGACTTTGATCAGCTGAATTAAAGGTTTTCCATTTTAACTTAGTTTGTTTCATAAATGACAAAAAATGATAGCGAGACAACTTATCAATTAATAAAGTTTAGTCTAAAATCCTTATCAAAAAACCTGAAATATAAATTATGGAAGGAAATTAGGACATTTTCAACTATGTGATCTCATTCTTTTTTTGAGAAAATTAATTAAACTTATGTGTAACAGCATTTAATTAAAAAAAATGGCGTTATATTTAATCAAAAAGAATAGAGTTAATCTTATGCAAACAAAATGAAACTTTAATTAAGCCTTCTCCAATTTCGTAATTCCAATCTTCACAAACGGTTATATATCTTTGGCGTAGAGATATATTTGGTTTTTTATCACAATGAAAATTGAGCTGAAGTTAAATACATTATTTTGTTAAGCGTTCAGATGAACTATTCATTTTATCACCTCCCATTGAATTGATATGTAAATTACACAATAAAAAGATGATTTCTTGGCACGAAACTGAAATGCAGAAACTTTATAATTCCATTTCCTTCTTTTTCATTTATCCAATTTACGTCCTATTATTATATCCTTGGTTAGACTTGACATTGAGGAAATATCCGCCATTATGCATAGATAGTTCTAATCAAAGAAAGGAAAAAACGGTTTTCTGCATATTTTAAAACGTTGTTCAGATTTTTCAGCAGCAATAAGCAGTTTTTCAGGATGGGTAACCATTGAAGTGTTATGAATTAACTTGCACTATCGATCTGCTAAAGTCAGAAGTAATTATCTCTTGAAGTCTATTTTAATGATAAAATATGAGACTCTATGACAGGATGATGGAGTGATAAAACGGCGAAGTGAAATTGAACAGTCATATCAATTCATTTCCGCTTCAAAGATCCTTTCTTCATTAAAGTTCACAATAAAATTAACAAACTGATTGTAAAGCTACAGTTATTTCGGTTCCATCTAAGCAATTTATACCGTAAATTTTTTCCAACTCAGCGATTTTCTAATTTATGGTACACTGTCATTCTTACATTCCCTAAATACAGTTTAAATAGCTAACGAATACCGCTCAACATAAAGTGAAATTTCTACTGTTTCCCAAATCGCATATTATTCTCTTTCTTGTATCATAAGAAAAACTAAATTATATTATGATAGAGGTGAAAGAAACTAATTTTGAAATATGTAAAGTGGAAATGTGAATAGAAAAATTTATTATAGAAAGCAGTGAATTAACGAGGAGAGAAAACTTTTGGTAACTTTTGATCTCACTGAAAAAAGTGCTCCTTTCTTGATTGTCAGGAATGGAATTATTGGAAATATTCGAATAGTATACAATCCTTTTTCGAATTGATTAAATTAATTTTATTTGTTCATAGCAGCATGAAATTGATGGTAAAAAAAGCTTCAAAAAGAATTATATTTGGAGAGACTATTTCCAAACAAAATTTTCTCTTTTCTTCATTGTTGCTGTTTTCTTCTCAGTGAATTTGTTCCATTATCTCCGGGTGTTAAATTTGAGAAGATAAAACAAATTTGTTGTCGCTACAAAATATTTTTATTTCCGGTAACATATTTATTAAAGAAGCAATTTTCAATCAAAAATAATGATGAAATAGATAGCGCAAGAAAACTTATATATAAATTATTTGTCAAAATTGCTAAAAATTGATAAAACGCAAAAAAATGTTTTCCTTTCTCAGTTTTTTTCCTTTTTTCCAAAGAAATTAGTTCAGAAACATAACATATAAGTGTAAAGTAAAAGAATGTATTGCGAAAGGAGTGCTGCTACTTTGAATTTCCTTTCGGCTTAAAATGGCCCAAAGAGTTAAACTGTTGAAGAATTTCAACTGTAAACCATTTTCAGGGTTTTTTTTTTTTAATTTTAATTTACTCTAAAATGCTAACGCTAACATAAAAGTATTTCTATTTACTTCCTTTTTTGAAGTAATAACTGAATATGTAATTAATTTTGCTCGTAGTAAAGCTTGTTTAAGTCAGGAAAAAATGAACAATTTGATGTACAAACCTGTCAATTTTGATACACGTCATTGGTAAGTAACATAAAAAGTATTTGAGATTTATGTGAATGAAATATATTCACAACTTTTCGATACCTTCCGTATAGCTTGGGATTCTTTATTGAATTCAAAAATGATTTTATCCGGAGGAAATGCGTCAATGTTTGAATTATCGATTAGAGATATGAGTTCCGTAACGATCTTATGATACACTAACGGACTCCTCGGTGTTTTCCCGTCCGGTATCACTTCCCAGTACCGTGCATTCATTTTTAAGGAGTCAGCTTTAGCTTCTGAAAGGAAAAATATAATCAAAAAATTTTAAGGCCTGCAATCTGTGTTTTGATCTTATTCTGTATTGTTTCCTACCTGACAATCCTGGCTATTTAAGCCTGTCACTCACAGTTTGTCACGTTTACGTGAGAATTTCAGAGTCATCAAACCGTAGATGACTCTTTTTCTAGATCACTCGAGAGATTACTTTAGAAAAGTTACGTTCATATGATGTAATCCTTGGTATAGTTGATGGCGAAGCTGGATCAGAAGCGATACCAATCAACCAAAGTAAACATTTCTCCATCAGATCTCTCAACTGCGCTGAAATTACAAACTATTTCCAAGTGAAAAATCTATTTTCACTCAAAAAAAGCGAAAAAAGCTCAAATTTTCAGCATTACATTTTCGCTGTAAGGAAGATCGGAAGAATTACTAAGAAAGCAATTCATACTTACAAAGTTTTTTCATTGCATATTTATATGAATTTGAGTTTCTCGTTGAATAAAGCAGAATACATCCATCAAAATCCAAAGTAGACCAAAGATCATGCTAGAATGTTATTTACCAAATCTTCAGCCAATTAAATTCTTAGAAATCCATGGTCATCTAATATAGTTTTGCATTTTCTTAATAGAATTCTTACTCATTTCTATGTTAATTATGATAACAGTAAATATTTTGAAAGCAGTTATCAGTAAATATCTTGATGTTATTGATAATGGAGATAAGAATTTGAAATATCCTCTTTAGCTTACTCAGTGGGTTTTCTTATATCAATCTAAATTTACCCTTCCAAAATAATTATGAAGATAAATTTGTTACTATTTATTGATGTAATAACTTATCATTACTTATGAAATCAATAACAGACATTAATCAGTCTTTCGCTAATTATTGTTCTTTTTTATTTTGATTAACAAGGAATTAAAAATCAAAAAATTTCAAGCTTACTATCATTTACTTAAGTTAAAATAATATAATATTTTTGAGCAATGTTTCAGAACTTCAATATTTTTCATTTTTATATTAAGAAAAGCTATACGTCAAATTTATTCGTTTTTTCTGATGAAGGATGATAAATAATTCGTGACTGCTATAGCATGTAGTCAGAAAAGAATTTGAAAAAAAGCTCTTTAAATTCTCCAAGCTATTCTGGCATTTACACCTTATTTTAAGGAATGATTAATATGCTCTTTGCTTGGTTTGCACTTATGAAGAAGGATAAAAATTTCTCTATGATTAATTTTTGTTTCATTAGTAATTCATTAACTGGAAATTTGGAAATGACAAGATAGTGTTTGGTTAAACTCAAATTTTATTCGCTAATTTATCACTAATGAGCCATATCTCGATCGATTGTTGTGTGATCAGGAAATATGAGATTTTGAATCTCTTTTCTTATCTTAGTACATCGTAGTTCATGATTATTCTTTTATATGAATATAATAAGATAAGCACTATTTAAAAAAAAAAAATGTATTCATGCAAATTAGCCATTGTAATTAGCTGAAACGTAACGGATCATGCCATTACTTGTTACAAAATATCTTATGTGCCATAATTAATCCAAATTTCGCTTTTAAAAAGCTTTTGAATTTTTACTTTTTCAAAGTTCACTTCAGCCAAAGTCATGTGTTTTACTAAACTGCCGATCCGGAACGATATCACGTTGGTTTGACGATCTGCAAATTACTAACAATTTCAACTTTTTTTGACACTTTGTCGCATCTTTTATTTAGCACAACAAATTGATTACATATTGCAGATGGGAATCAGTAGTTAGTGTAATTTTAGCAGTTGCACGAATAATAAAAGAAAGTATAAACGAGAAAAACTGTATATTTTACTTCTCACTTAAAATTCACTTAATGATAATTTATGAGTTTAAATACATATATGTGGTGTTCACAATGTGTGAACTTTGTGCCTTTAAATAAGTCAAGTATCAGCAAGACTTACCCGTCGTCATGCTACTACCGGTCGATTTGAGCAACTTATGGATGAATGCCGAGCAATCGCATCCACCACAATCTACCACAATAACGAAATAATTAGTCCTGAAGCTCGGTACGCCCAGTTTACTTCTTCATCTTGAATTCATCAATATTTCAATTGTAAAATTAAGTCACAAATCCTAAAGTTATCACATTGAGATAACTGAAATTTAATGGAGTGACTAAACTAAAACTAAGAACGGTGTTATTAAGGAACCGATGTATTATTTTGAAACTGAATGAAAGTAAATCAAACGAATGAAATTAGTCAACAGCTCAGTTCAAACTTTAAGAGTTAATATAAAAGTGTATGAGAACTTCTTAAAAGGTTGAAATTGAATATTTTATTCTTAAGTGCATTACTAAGTGATTTGTTTACAACCTTGTCTTGGATTCTATGCCCAGCCCACCAGGCACATTTTTTGTTATATTTTGTTTTAGGCATGCATTACTACTACTATTACTACTATCTTGCCAATTCAATGTTCATTCCAAATGGAAAAGCATTCAGAACTTTTCAACTTCAATCCTTTTTTTCAATCTCTATTCCCAAAGTCGAGAGAAGCACTTTTTACTCTCTGCTTCAATCTCTATTAGTATCGGATGTCTTCTTTAGGACCAATTCATTATTTTCCAACTTTTATTTTCATCTAATTATAACGCTGCCTGTAGCACAAATGGGTCTAAGCAAGGATTCAATATCAAATCAAGGTCCTAAAGATTGTAATAGCTTTGTCAGTATTTTTTCCAAGTATTTTTTAAAGGATACTATGAAGTGTAAAGAATGCAGTGTGATGGTTTGAAGATGTCGTTTTAAAGTTTTAGTTAATTTAATATAAGGATCAAAATTCATATTTGAATTGAAAAATAAGCATCATTTTAATTACATTAACATTTTCAATTTCCACTTTTATCACTTACTTGGTGCAACGTTGGCCATGCAAATTCGATATGGACAAGGTATCTAGAGATCGAAGTAACGTTTGTTTTTGCTGGTTCCAGAATGCATAATGGGATAATGCCTTTTTTTGATGGTCATTATTTCCAAGTGTCACTTCATGGCGATTACTTGAACGGAATGATTTTGTTGCCCGATTCAGAAGAAAACTCAATGATTGTGAGCCTAACATAGCAACATTTTCATCTGCATATAATAGCTCTCATATCATCCCCTAAAAAAACAGCAATTAAATAACTAACCACTAAAGTTAATACAATATTAACAGAATTCTTTCATGTTAAATAAATTTTGCTCATCGCCCTTTTGTGAGTAAGAGTATTTGCCGTCTTTTCTTCTCATTAATTTTCATCTTTGACTTACAAGAGACTCATAGATTGTTAGCCTTTAAAAAAAGACTTGTCTTCAGCATTCTAAATATCGTTAATATTCTAAGAGATATACTTATTGCTTTATATTTATAATTTTTTGATTTGTAACAGAAATGAAATTAAAATAAAACCAAAAAAAAAAAGAAAAAAAAGCCGTGGAATTTAGATTGACCAGATATTTAAAGCTATTATGAGGAATTTTTTTTCTAGCTGTTATAAGTTTATTATCATACCACTTTTCATTTTTAGTATAGACCATTTATCATAGGAAGGGTCTCAAGGGATTTTAAATTCCAAAAACAACACCGATTTTTTTTTCTCCTTATAGTTATCTTTTTTGTTTTAATCTTGAACTTAGCAATATTAAAAAAGCATAAGACTTAAGTTCTAATAAAAAAGAAAAAATTCAATAAACTCGAGAAGGCTAATGAATCCATCAAGGCTTGTAATATTTGCATATGCTCGCTTATTGCAATAACAAGTCATTACTATTAAAAGTAGAAATTAACGATGACGAGAGCAAAAGTATTATCTTTCAATTAATACATCAATATATAACGAATGTACCCTTCAACAAACATTCTATAAGAATGTCTCATTTCTTTAACAAATGCAAATTTCTATCAATATATACATATATTTTTAATATATACATATACTCTTCTCTGACCATAGCTACTAGTCATAGCTAATGACCACAAGCTAAGCATATATTAACTATAAAAATGTTAAAAAATAGATATAAGGCAGTGAAAAGCATTTAAGATTGGATTCAGGAGAAAGCATAATTTCGATTTACTAATAAAAGCAACGAACGATGGCAGAAAGATTTATGTTTGATTGTATTGGTGTGGAAATAGGTTGAATGAAGATTTATAAGAAAGAAATATTTGCAAGTTTTTTTCTGTTGGTTAGTAAATGCTACTTAGAAGAGAAATATATTTGTTTAAATTGAATACCGTTCACGTAAATATTTAGTTGCAACGTGAAGAGTAGCTCAGTAACTATAGCTTCATGCATCGGAAGCTTAGCAAAACAATGATATTATGGAAGGAAAAAATGGCTTGGCAAAACATATCTTGATTGCCATTTTCTGGGCTTTTAATGGAGGATAGATTTGATGAGAATGTAAAGGCAGAAAATGTATTCATTACTTTTATGTTAAGAGCTAATCAAGTAAACGAGCGGCTGGGTGAGTTTACTCCCAATTTTTGAAATCTCTATTACAAAAAAAAAAAACTGCTTATATAATTCACTTTTCTTTACATCATTATTACCTTTACTGCAATCATCGCACATACTGAATATCGTATGCCTGTTTAAGACCGCCTCTTCAAATGTCATAGAGGAACAGATGACAACTAAGAGTTTATAACTATGCTTGTTTCGATTTTTTATTTTTCAAAATTGCTCGAAGATAAGATACAAAAATTTTTGATTTAGTAATCAAATTTTGAAGAAATAGAAGAAAAGGTAGCATTAATTTTTATCTTACAGCTCACAAGAACTAAAATTATATCTGAACAATATCTGCATAGTGAATTTTCATTCAAGCAATCAAAGAGTAATGTTGGATTGCATGAATACTAAATGTTTTCAAAATCACATAAGAAATAGAGAATAAATTAAATCATTTTAAGAATAATTAAAAACAAAGAGAAGTTCTCGCAGAGTGATAAGACAAAAATATTGATGTTCTTTAAAAATTCCTGAATGAGGTTATCTCGAAGACAAATATATATTTACTGAAAGTACCTCGAGAACAAGGAACTTTTAGAAAATTAATATGAATGAACTCCCTTACACTTTTAAAGGAAATAAAATTTCCTCTAATCTTATCTAATATGAACATATTAATCGAATAATAAAATGTCAAGCATGTGATAAGATTAGAAATTTTAACAGACTTTTTCACAATTTCTTATAAAATGAAGAGATCACTTATCATTAATGTACTAATATATCTGGAAAGACTCATCTAAAGCACTACATATCATTTCGGTATCCAATTCCGGCATTCAACTTTACGAAGTCAATTTTGGTAGCAGAAATCTTATGTTTCACTTTTTTTCTAATTTTTCTCTTGTCTCTCTATTATTAACACATTGACTACACTCTCCAATTCAATAAACTTTTAACAGAATGCTATCTGCATAATAAGGCTATTACGGGAAGTTAAAAGTTAGAAGGCAATTAAACTGGTATGAACAAAAAAAGAAAGGAATATAAGCATAATTCGCATTTCGTTCCTAGAAACTTTCTTATAATATAAACATAAGAATCCACTACTATTATAACACTTAGCATTTGCCATCATAATAGATTTTTGAAATTGTAGTTTTTCGATTTTTTTTTACAATCTTTTTTCTTTTTTCTTTTCCAATATTTCCAATTTATCAACATTTTATTAAGAATGAACTAAGTCCCTATCACTTTTCATCTCTTATTCCACTTCCTCTTCTTTAGTATTATTATTTACATTGAAGATCACAGCTATTTATTTCTTCTCTGCTTTTGAAAATTTCGCATTATAATTAAATTATTGAAAATTTTGGTTAACAGTCATGCTTAGAAAATTTTAAATTTAATATGTAAGAATTGATTTCTAATATGACTTGCGAATTCCATCATCAAATTACCACCAGTATTAAAAAGTTGGAAAATTGGCTACAAGTCTCCGAAACTATTTGTCCTTAGGAAATAGGTTCAGTTGTTCTTTTTGTTAAGTACACAGGTATAGGTATTACATTACAACAGTCATCTTACCTCATTGTTACATAATGCTAAGTACAGTAGTTCCTAAGCAAAGAATAGCTATTTTATGAATAAAATAATTGACTATGCAAAGTCTAGTTGGTTATCTTGAAGTGCTAATAACTTACCGAATAAAATTATGCAATTTACTTAAAGTATTGTTTCAATGGGCAACTATAAGTAAGCTATTATCACAGAAATATCATATTAATAGCCAAGCATTGAGATGTATGACATTACTTTAACGAGTCTTACATGAAGTAAATAAATTGCTTCATGAAAAGAAATGGGCTTTTTCTCCATAAAAAATTAGATCACACGAGAAAGTTGCATGTAACACATTTATAAAACTGTCTTATTTCTCGATGTTGGACCTAAAACTTCCAATAAATTCGTTATCGATGCTAGAATAAATAAAATATAATGTCAACTACTGTCTAGATGGTATGATGAGCTAGACTGTATTCCCTAAAGTGTCATCATGAAAAGACTTCATCAGGTGGAAAGATGGATGGATATATAGCAAACGGGCAGTTTTAATAGCGAATAATGAAATGAAAAAAGAAATAGGATGGAAAATCAGACTTAATAGATCCAAATTATTTATTGCACTTTAGTATTTCAGTCGGCGTAGGACAATTAATTTTTTTTTTGCTAACCAACCAGCTGATCCTTATTAAACATTCTGAAAAAAAAAAAAAAAAAACTAAAAAACTAATTCTACATATATTTATTGAAACCTGCTTTATATTCAAATTTGTTTGTCAAAATTTTTGCAAATTTCTTTGTTCATCTGTCATCCCAAAATTTCCTTGCATGAAATATATGAAGACACTTCTTCATAAATATCACTTCTCTCACTCACATAACAACACTTAACAGTAACAATTTCATATCACAGTAAATTATTGATGAGAACTATGAGCTATCACTTATAGTCATTCATTCCATCCTGTGAGAAAGCATTTTCATGCTGTCACTCTGGGCAACAATGACCATAATCTAAAGTAATCGTTTCCTTTTTGTTTTATCTGCTTCTTTTCCTTTCCCGGCTTTATGCGTGCTCTCTAAGCAGAATTCTTAGATTCACTTAGTCGGTGTATCCCTAAATGCATAGTGTCTTTGCCTTCGCTTCGCATCATATCAGTACTATCTTATGAATGTCTTTTTCTTTTGCTCCCGAAATTAGTCACTTCTTAAATCTGTGTATGTTACGATGACTTGGACGGACTGTTTTAGGAGTTAGCTTGTACTTGTGTGTGTGTTATGTGTCGTAGGTTTGATATGAGGTGACAAATAGGTGGGAGTAATGGTGAGAGTCGCGAACTGTTTTCTCTTTTCTTTGTGTCTTAGGCTTTCGTTATTGTCTCAGACTGGGATAGATTAGGTCTGGCAGAGGAGCATCTTTTACTGAAGGACTCCTATCAGAGGCTTTTTAAGTGCTCAAACTTCGATTTGTGTCCCTCTCAACCTTAGTAGATTCTCAGTAAAAGAGAATAAAATCGAAAAGAATGTTTGATCTTTCGTTACATTTATTATCTCCTTCCCCGTCCGACCGTGAAATGGAAGATAAGCACGAATGTTGTGATTTGCTATGGTAAGAGAGTATTTAATCGCCGCGTTGGTCCCTTTTTTAGGTTTGTTTGCAACTCTTGAAAGGATATTTGCCTATCGTTTTTTTGCAGTGCTTCGAAATATTCAAGACATAGCATGAAGACGGTTGTCTTCCATCTATAGCTGAGTAATTTAAGAATACCAGTAGGAAATGAAAACATGTTATTTTGTATTTGTAGATGCAATTCAGTACTAACATGTGCTTTCAGGCGAGTACGACTAGAAGAAAGGAAGGATGAAATTGAATATAGCATATCCAACTACTGGCTGTCAGAAAGTCTTTGAGATTGATGATGAGAAAAAGTTGCGAATTTTCTATGAAAAAAGGATGGCGCAGGAAGTGGAGGCCGATGCTTTGGGTGATGAATGGAAGGTAATATGAGTGGTTATCTTGTGATCCACTATTTGAATTTTTTTCCTTGCTCCTTAAAACAGACATTCTTATGTATTTCTTTAAGTTCGAAATAGTATTTGTTCAGCATTTTAGTAAGACATACTATTGAACTTATTATTTGTACAATTCTGAAAACGATTATTGGAATTGTATAATTTATCAGACTGCTTACACTTCTTTCAGATTTTTTACTTTTCATGTTTGCATATATTCATGACGAAGATTACATTTTATGTTCAGGTCATTGCTGTTGGTAAAGGTAAATAAGTGAGAGCATATTTTTTAGGGTTATGTTTTGCGTATAACTGGTGGTAATGACAAGCAAGGTTTTCCAATGAAGCAAGGCGTTTTGACAAATGGACGCGTGCGTTTATTACTGTCGAAAGGGCATTCTTGCTACCGAGCTCGTCGGGATGGGGAACGTAAGCGTAAATCAGTACGTGGATGTATTGTTGACGCTAATTTATCTGCTCTTGCATTAATCATTGTAAAAAAAGGTAAGAAATTCGATTGCTGCTGAGTTGTTGCATTTACTACGAAGAACTAAAAAGATTTTCAAGGATTTGCTTTTGAAATTGAATCATCGCATTTGCTCTATCTCAGGTGAACAGGAAATTCCTGGTCTAACAGACACCACAGTTCCTCGCCGTTTAGGACCCAAACGTGCATCCAAAATCCGTAAATTGTTCAATCTAACGAAAAATGATGATGTTAGGAAGTATGTTATTCGTCGGAAACTACCCGAAAAAGAAGGTAAATTTATTTCTATAGTTTGTAGTAATTATACTATTGTCAACATTTTCTGAAGCTTTCTTAATGCGATAGCAATCTGACACGCAAACCTTTAATATAAGACTCGAAATAAATCGTAGTATCCTTTTCTTTTAGGTAAGAAACCACGCAGTAAAGCACCAAAGATCCAACGACTAATAACACCAGTTGTGTTGCAACGCAAGCGAAGACGTCTGGCGATGAAAATTAAGCGAAGTGTTAAACGCCGTGAAGAAGAAGCTCAGTATCATAAGATGATGACGCAGTATTCAAAGGTCTGTTATGCTGTTTTGTTTTTCGTTTTTTGGAGTTTTGATGTGTTGGACTGCGCATGTCGACAATTTGTTGCTGGCAATTGTAGGCCATGAAATTTTTCTATCGTATCTTTTGTTTGGAAAGAGGTAATCTACGTGGAAATAAAGAATCAGCGTTCCCAGGAATCTATCTGAAACTTTTTTAGGAAAAACAAGCAGCTAAAATTGCTCGCCGTCGCTCATCAGCATCTCGTCGTGAATCAGAATCGGCGAGATATAGCAAAAGTAGCAAATAAATTTGTTGAACAGCTTTGACTTATTGTTTCATTTTTCTCACTATAAAACGATAAAACTATTACCGTCTTACTGCTTTACACTGCAGTTAAATACTACAGCAGTACTTCCATTAAAATGTAATTTGTAAGCTGTTTAGGTACTGTTTAATTTAACTTTAGCGAACAGTTTTGAACAAATTTTTTTTTTGGTGAAAGTACATTTCCCAAAAAATTTTATTTAATTTGTAGTTAAGTAAATTCTATCATGTTTAGCATTAAGATGAACAGTAAAGTGAATGAGATGATTTTCAAGAGATCTATCATAATAAAGCACGAAGACTTTGAGGAAGAAGGCAGGCAAGGGGTGTGGTAGGTTCCTTTGTAAATTTACAGTGGTGGTTTCGAACTGATAAAAGTGCGGTTGAAAGCCGAATAAAGTAAAAAGTTGGAGGGAACAGACACAGAAGTGTATTGGGGGATTTATTCCTCGATTACGAACTGTCGCTTTTCTTTTTTCATTTCGGTGAGAGCACGCTTGACAGCAAGTCCTGCTTCAGCTTCAAATTGAAGATGTTGTTCTCGTGAGTAGCTGTGCAGCGAGTTCAACATCACTTTCTAGAAATAGAAAAATATTTTGAATGAAGTCCTGCTGGTATTTCATATCACTGTTAAGGACATCTGCTTTATCGAGCTGAGTCGTGGTCATTAGTCATGACTTTGGACCAGAATCATAACTAATCCTTTAAGTTATGCGTCGCCAGATTAATGAGAAAGCCTTTTGTATACAAATCGACTAAAATTATTCACTAAAAAATGAATTGCTTACTAGATCAAACTCAGTGATTGGTTCAACACAAAATTTATCTGTTGTTATAGAATCCCATTTTTTCTCATATTGTGGTCGACCAGATAATCCTTCCTTATCATCAATCATTATCGCTTTTGCTGCTATCGTTGGCAGGAAGGCGCCGTATAACTTGACAATTGTACCCAGCACTTCACTGCAGTCTGATTCATCGGTTCCTTTACAATGAAGTTTACCAACCAGCGTTGCAATTGCCAATGACTATCATAAAACCAGAAATATTAACTTCAAATTTTCTTGCATTGGAACAAGCCGGTTACTTGAAGAATTGTTGTGGACATGAAAGTTAAATAGTGAAGAAATATAGTGTGTGGAATAGCTGAAAAGTACTGATTAACTGATGAATCCCAACGACAAAAAGCTAACTGATGAATCCCAACGACAAAAAGGAATCTTACGTGTGAAGTGTTTCCATGAGAATAGCTTTCACGAAAAAATTTCTACTATTTTACCCTAAGATCTCACGTGTACATATGAATAAAACCGAGTTAAAAAATAGAATGACGAAGGAAACTAAATAATAAGCAATCAGGTAAGTTCCAGAGAGCTGGATGTAATGGGATAAATAAAGCAAAATAGATAGGAATGGAGGAAATGCGTTCTCAAAAAAGACCGCAGAAAAGCATTTAATCTCAACAACGTTACGAATTTCTAATTAAGATGTCAAAAAATAAATAAAATGATGTCGTCTTTTCATAAAGGTATGAACATCTGCTAAGTAATTTCACCTTTGCATTGTGAACTCTAGCATCAATCCGCTCCCAAATTGTTGGGTCGCAGCAAACATAATGGTTATCGCACGCAATTCGCATACTACTACTTTTACATATAAATGAGCCACAGAGACGACACTTCAAATCATAACTGCAATGCAAACACTACTCCGAGAAAAAAAAAAAAAATTTTTGACATCAAATTAAAGACAAGGGCTTAAGTTCCGATAGTCCGTATAATTTGGATATCAACCTCGATTATGAAATTTTTCAAGAATTTTGCGAGAAAATATGTTATCAGAAAAAAAAATAACCATTTCCCTTCCAATGAACGCTTCTTTTCACTCTCTCGTACCAAATTCGCTTCCTGAAGAGCTTTCATTTGTTTAATTTTCGCTTCTACCTGAAATTGATGTGATCTGAACATTGACTGCTGAAAATGACATATTTCCTGCATTAAAGGGGAATTTTTAATTTCTTGAAGTTAGGATACGAAATTTGCTTGATTCTTTCTAAAAGTACCGTTTCTTTCCAAAAATCCCTAGGAAATTCATTTTCTCAATTCATAAACTTACGAACACTAACCAACAACTTTCTTATTAAAATTAAATCATAAAGAGATTTCTCCAACAATAAATAGGGAAATGCTACAATTAGTGAAGCAGTGAATTGTTATGACGACTAGAAATCTACCAAATGTTTCATCTGGTTTTCTGACTTTGTTTGTATATGTTCCAAGCATCGCCTCATTAAATGTTCTTTCTGAATATTCTCTAATTCTTTCTCTTCTATAGAACCATCTAATGCCAGCAATATTGATTTACTATGCTTCGCTCGAGCTCGACCTGTAATATTCGAGTATCTTGCGTGAATCACAAAAATCCCGATAAAATGGAATAACCACAGAATGAATTATTCATTCTTAGCAAATACATATGGACTATTAGTTCTTGAAATTAAGATTACATTAGAAAAAAAAAAAAGAAAAAACTTCAAAAACAGCAGACTGAACTAACCCCTTCTTTGAATCAGTGATCTCTCGGAACCTGTGTTGTTATATTTGATGATTAGATTACATGCAGAAATATCCAGACCTTCTTCAGCAACTGATGTGGCCACTAAAACCTTTAAAGTACCTTGGTTGAAATTTTCAATCACCGTCCGCTGTTCTTCAGTCGTTTGACCATTCAAGGCAGAAGACCTGTTTGAACCTAAATATACATAAATATATGTAAAACCTACATGACCCTCAATAATTTATTAGCATTTTCATCTATTCAACTGTTACATATAATCACTCAACATTATCTCATGATGATAATCATTTCTTTTAATATTACCTTATTAATCGCCCTTCATTTATTCTAAACAAAAATTTATTTAATCAGAAGTAATTTCACTTAAAACAAAAACATATATATATATATATATATATATATATAGCAAAAAAACTAAAAAACAATACAGAAATAATATATATGTTACTAGAGAAGACAAGTACATCATCCCTAATTGTTTTGCAAAGCAAGAACAAACATTTCCGGAAAACTTAAATTCTTTTGTAAAAAGAAAAAAATATTACTGGTAATGAATCCGACTGCACGACTTGTTCTATCGACAATTTTAACTGCGTTCAAATGGTGTGATAAATATTGGGCCAGTTTACGTGTCGTCACAAAGATTATGGTTCTGGATGCTGGATCCGAAACGTACTGTTCAAGCAAAATCGTGTGCAACATTTTCAAGATTTCTTTTTCTTCACCCGAATCATTTTCTTTAAAATTCAGTTCATCCGATTTCACGAATTCTAAAAAGAGAGAATATGGAAAAGTCTGGTACAGAAAATGCAAAAAAGGTGCATATTATTTTTGACCTCATCACTTTTTTCCGTTTCATTTATAAAAAGAAATTATGAAAAGTTTTGAATGAGATTCTGATCTGAGAAAAAAACAGCATAAAGGTATAGAAATGACACAACTTAAAAAATGAGATCAGAAAAAAAGATATAAAAGGAATGAGAAAGCAATATAAGCAATTAAACCATTGCTTTGGTAAAATCATTTTACTAACAAGTTACATACTTTCGAAAAGCTTCGCCAACTGATTTTGAATCGTTGTCCTATCACCCGCATCCTGAACAATTTCTTTTGTCATGTTTTCACACAAATAACTGTAGGCATACCAATTCGGCAGTAAATCACTCAAGCAGAGAGCACGATAATAATACTGAAAAACAAATATCATCGTTGAATGATAAGACTGGAAAAGGTCTTAAATTACAAAATGGATAAGCGTAAACTTATTTTTAGAAAAAATGTTGCAGAAACATTCTGTTGCAGCAACACACATCCTAAAAACGTTTAACTTAAGTGTTCGGTGAATAAAAAGTGCCCACTCCAAGATGTTCAAGCATTTTGATCAGCTGATGTTTCAATTTATCATCAGGTAACTCGATTAAGCGATTTTTCAAACCTCCAACAAAACTTTCATAACGCGTTGAGTTCCGGTGAGCAGGAAATACAGTTTCCTCCTAAAAACTAAATGATATAAAACTAATATGGCATGCATCTAAATTAAAAATATGATCTAAGCAGCCCTAAAATATTTATTCCTAAAAAATGTGAGCGGTATTATTCCTCCACTCATTTATAAAATAGTTCTTTATGGATAGTTGAAAGCATGCAAAAGTGGAAAGTATTTTTAACGATCCTTACAAATTTGTTGGATGAGCTTAAGAAAACGGGTCGAACTTATAATTCTTACGATAGACTGTGCGATAAAATTTTTATTTTTTGATAATCATAGCACCAAAAAGCGTTTAGAAATATGGAAAACAAAAAAGAAAGTCAAAATCAGAATTGTAACGAACCACTTTAAAATTAAGAATTTTATTTTCAGCTATTCTTCCAAGTTCTGGCTTTATGGCCAACTCAATTTTTCTCATGCAGATTTCCAGTGACTGGGAGAAACTGTCGTATTCAGGCCGATGAGCTCGTTTTATCTCAAAAAAAAAAAAAAAAAAAACAGAAAGAAACTAAGATAAGCGCTTTTACCTTAGTTTTATATATTCCCAATAAATATTTCATAGTGAATCAAATTTAGCTAAATTTTAGTATATCAACAAGTATCAAATTAACAAACCATCGACAGGCGGTTTTACATAATAACGAAGATTTTCCACGTGTTTTCGAACTGTACTGATGGAATGAGCAGAAAGTTTAGCACATAAATCCATCATATGCTGAATTTATATGAAGCTATGAAGTTCTCAACAATAAAATCAAAATTTAAAAAAATGTAAAAAAAATAAAGATAGAAATTATGTTACTTCTAAAATACAATCACTGCAATGAAAAAATTTTTGTCCAACTGAAAAAACAAACATCGAGTGCTGCATCAACACTTGCACGTCCGGCACCAAGTGGTAGAGAAGCAGTTAAACCAACAATTTGCGGCTTTGGACCATCAAATCTGTGCAACATCCGCATCAGAACTGGAAAAAAAAGGACCATAACTTTCAATTTTACTTATTTCACAATCACATCAAGATTTTAAAAGAAAAATCACATCAAAAATCTCAAAAGAAAATTTTGCTTGTTTCATTTCTCATACAAATGCATTTTTCATATAAATTCCTAACTTATCTTCAGTACAGTAATATCAGTCTGACAAAATGTGATGCTTGTTATTAATACATCACTGCAAAACTTTCTTTACAAAACATAATTATTCATTTAATTTGAGTTCGGTCATATATCAAGTTTTGAAAAAATATGAAATAGTAAAAATTGCCGTGATAAGGATGGTCTCCATCGCAATGATGGCATTCATCAAATATGAACATCGAGAAATCGGTGAAGTACAAACGATCATCTCGACGTATATTTCTCAGCAAATTTCTAAAAAAAAAATAATTAGAAAAAAGCAAAAAAAAACATTAAAATTCCCGCTCCATCAACAATTTCTTTATTTAGAAGGTAATTTGCTTTCAGGTCAATTAAGTCTAATCACAAACGTAAATAATAGAGAATAAAAAGTGACAATATTTACATGAAAATTTGTGGTGTGAAAACAGTTACATGACTTGCTAAAACATTTGGAGCACGTCCATTTTCATCGACTGGTTCACTCCCACTCATACCGTCGACCCAGAATGTTTTGCGCAGATAACGATTCAACATTATACATTGTTGCTCTACAAGTGGAATTGTTGGCACAAGCATTGCTACCTAAAACAGTGAAATTATAAAATTTTAGGTCACGTCAGTTTTACTGATAAATATGTCAGTATATAGTAATATAAAACCATTATTGCATAAAAAGAAAACATTGATTTAGCAATTTTAACTAAGATACCAAGCAAGAATAATTGTGAAAAGGATATGCATTAGATTCATCTCAGAATCGTGATATTGCACATCAGCTTCTAATCTGTTACTGGTTTATTTGGTACGAACCTAGCTAACATGCGATACATATACATTAAAAACACTGCAGGTAATTTGATGTTATCAATACCATTTTTTACTCTTATTTCTTAATTTGTTGTATTTTTAGTTCGTCACAAGATTAGTAAATGCAAGTCTTTCTAAAGGTTCTAAAAATGTATACTGTTTTGATAGAGTTGGTTTAATTTGATAAAAATATAACATCTGCTGGTAGAAATGAGAACTGAGCAGAATTCCCCTAAAATAGCAAGAAAAACAAAACAAACTCTGGATGGTTTATCTGCAGCTTTCATAGCTCGAAAATGTTCCAAAATAATGTGTGCAGCTACAACAGTTTTTCCCGAACCAGTGGGAGCACAGATGATCGTGTTCATTCCTCTACATGCTGTTTCGACCAGCTCCTGCTGATATGGTCGTAATTCAATCGATTCCGCATCATCCAAGCGTTCCAGTTTTTCATCACCTGAAACAGAACCATTCTTCTTATTTCATTATACAGTCACAGCCAAGTTAAGGTACCAGCGGAAAGAAACAGTTTTTATGTTAAATTTAAATACAGTTCCACCCAGTGAGAAAATTGTAAATGGCACACTGAATGCTTTCATCCGATATTTCTTGTAATGCTCCTGAGTGCGACTTTCCAGTTTCTCTGATTTTTCTAGTTCATCTACAGTGTTTGGTAACTCGTTTTGTAGTCCCGATTTATTTTGAGATATCTTTAGGATTCGCCGTTGTGCATTGTAGGTATCTAAAATGTGTTTGCTTAAGACAAATACTAAATTTAATCCAATAAAGATCAATGTTCACACAGGGATTAGAAACAACTTTTTAGAATGACTACTATTTCATCAATTTCATCATTTGCCTATAAATATATAAGCCTATTTCTAGCTTACCCAATTGGATCTTGTAATCAGGATCGATAAATTCAGGTATTGAACGATTAGCACTATCAATAAGACAAGCATTTAAAAAATCGAAATACCAGTCAGATGATTCATTCTCCAAACTTTTTACTTTAGGTAGGTTCCTCATCAGATAGCATGCTGCTTCTTCATATTCTGAAAATGAAAAAAAAAATGCATTTAAAATAATGAACCTCGTTTTTTTCAGTGAAAAATTGAACTTATATGAAAAGCAGCGATGAAAAGAAAGATGAGAAGAAATTTTTCGATTAGTAATTTTAACATGAAATAGAAGCATGAATTTCACACTTTTGCTTCTCATCATTTCTTGCACAACATTCTTAATAGATCCATAACTTGCATCTTTTAACCCTGCACAGAGAGGCAACGGTTCAATTGTCATTATGATTTTATCCATTTTTTTCGCATCTTCATAAAACATTTTATGGTAGTACTTCAGTGATTTCGCTGACATACTTTCATGAATCGAATCAAGCAGAGCTTTGTTTCCTATAAAAGAAAGGATAATGAGACACTAATCAACAGGTCCATATATCTCAAAATGAAAAGAAAAAAAAAAAAAACCTGATCTAATTTGAAGTGATTTAATTTTTTTTTTTAAAAAAAAAACTCTTTTACTTCGGCTCGTTTAATCCTGCCAAGATTTTCATTTCTTATAGCTATTTTTCACGAAAACAAAAGATATTCGACCAGTAACCGCAGATGAAAAAGATATCTGACCATAAGTTTCACAGGAAAGGCAATTTTTTTGCAAAATTTGGTAATTTTATGCATATAGCGCTAAAAACAACGAGTTCGAAGTATTGGAAGCCTGGGAGAGTCCTGGTATGCCTTAGCATTAATACCTTCAGTGGCCATAGAGAGTATACGATCCATGGCTTCACGATTAAAACATATCTGATGCCAGAAATAATTTAGTGCTACATTTTTATTGGAATCATCCTTGAATAGTTCCGAAAGTCGAGTAAAACTTCTTGAGTCACCTGAAAGATAATTAAACTTTATAGATAAGGATTTCTTAAGTAATCCATCATACTAAAATAATGTTCTAAAAAAGATTAAGGGCTCAGGTCGATAGCTTATTTAATACTTAACAGTGAGTCAAGAGAAGAATAGTTGTGACACGAAAATTTTGAAATAGTAACAATTAATTCAAAATTCTCTTTTCATTAGAAAAACATGAAGAAGAGTAGAAAATATGATACATTCGTAATTTTACTGAATCACAGCATTTCGAATCTTATCATACCGAAAAATTGGCGAAATTGCTGCAACTTTTCAATATTGTCAACTGATCCTAGCAATTCTGCTTTGTAAAGTCTTAGATGTCCCAAACGAAATCCACTATCACTTGCCATCTAAATAACTTCAACTGAAATCCGCACTGGGTTTGTTTTATAAAAAGTAAATATAAAACATAAGGAATATCGAAAGGAATCAACAGATAAAATAAACGAGAAGTGTTCTGGTGCCTATTTTCTTACCAGAATCAAATTCTGGAATAATATTAAAAGTTGTATCTGAAATTATTGGATCACTAAAATTTCAGACATATATGCAGATGAATACGCCCACACAGAGGACCGACTTACTAATTTGGAGAAATCGTCACTCTCGCTGAAGTTTTGTTGGGATGAGATAGTCATCGTCTGAATCAACCACCTGTAACATCCAAAGTAAGTGAGCCAAATTATCCTTAGATGAATCAGTAATCCGAAACTCTCCTAAGTACCACTTCGCCCCCTCACTCCAATTCCTGGAACACAAATTGATGACAAGCCAAGAGAAATGCAACATTCATGTCCCATTCGAGTGTTTGTTCCATTGAGTTCATATAAAAATGTCCGCAAAAAATTCTTATTTGCTGGGCATATTCCGGTTTGCCGGATAAAATTATTTCTAACTGGGATGAAATACTTGAAGTTCAATAATGTGCTATATATCTGTGCATATAGAAGAATGATATTATCGTAGAAGGATTTGATAATATGAATCTGAAAGATTACCGGACGAAAGAGACGCATTCGTCACAGTCAACAAATTGCTCGGTGTGATTGTACTCAGTTTGGGAAAGTGTTGTACGTTCCCAATCATGAAGTTCCCGCACTTAATTTAATTTAGAATTAATTAAAATGTCAATATCAAATGCTGCTATAATTTGAATAAAGCTAACCATGTTATTTTACCCTGCATTTTAAATTCCTGAATTTTATTTGTTAGAAATAAAAATAATCATCTCTCGTCACGGCAGTCTCAAGAAACAATCCCATTTTTGAAATTTCACTTTTCTTTTTAAACGAATTACACCAGATATCATGTTCAACTTAATTACATTCCTGTTATTCTTGGTAACAAAGAATTGCAGCAAATTGCAGTTTTTTTTAGCTGTAGTAATTTTAAGAAGTATAACTATTTAATTAATTGATTGGATTAAAAGAAATATACATTCTTGGTTATTTAATAAAGTTTCCATTACTATGGTTGGTGTTTTTTACTTTGTTTCGCATAAAGCTCAGTTGTTTTTGCTATCTGGTCCTTTACTGATTCAAGAGGTCATGTATAAAATTCGAGTGAAATAATATAACCAAAAAAGTGGATGCCATTGACAAACTGAATTAGAAAGGATAGGCTTGTGGTTTCGATCCCTCAATGCAAGTCCAAAAAGAGCTTGCAATTCTGCAATATTTTTGGTAAGCAGAATGCACTATGTCATTTGCTTTATCATATTGGCTTCTGTATTTATTTTCAACTCCAAAAGATCTATTCTCATTCTGATCCATCGAATGTCTACTGACAAAAGTACTTCATTTCTTATTTGAATATTTAGTGAAAGTTACGAGATGATGTTTAACCTCAGAAAAAAATCATTCAGGATCTCGGTCAAAACGCGGAAGATCATATGGGAATGTTTGTGTGGCGTGAAGTCTCTGTCGATGGTGATATCTACAATATAAGGGAAACGAGGTCTTCAACAAAACGGGGGGAGTTGTTGGCGGGTGAAACCAATCATTTCCAGCCTCAAATTCATAATCCACTGAAATCACTGACAGGACTTGGAAATTTGATTTATAGAGTGAAACATTTTTGATTGATAAGGATGACACAAAAATATATTATTTGCAGATAATGGAAAAATGTGTTAATGCATAAGAAGTTTAAGATAAAGAGGTATTGGCAAATTTTCAGTAAAGTATAATGTCGCCTTATCATTCGATGTTTATTCGTCAGTTTTGTGTAGCACAAATAAAAGTAAGTTAACCAATGTTCAAAATAGTAAATTGTTACAGGCAAAACATGCCTTACCGAAAAACTAAAATGAGGTTTCTTTGACAAAAAATTTTCTGGAAAGCGAAATAATACAGTGCTGAGGACTTTTTATTCTTTTAGTATTGCAAGAAAAAAAGACACGATTTAATACATAAATAGAAGTGTCCTTCATTAGAATTTTATTCATATTGATATGTCTTGTATTCAAACACCCATTCGATCTTAAATGAACTTGGTGTTAGCAGCTTTTGAATAAAATTCAGAAATTTAGAGGTGAAATCAAAATAAGAGTAATCAAAAAACAAACCTAGTCAACTACTCCTTGAGATCTTTATAAAATTTGTGAAAACTTTGATTTCTTTAATCAGATAAGAACATAATCATTACAATGAAAATTTATGAAAATCAGCAACTTCTTACAAAACTGTTAAAAAATTGTATCTCTAAGAATTTGCATAGCTGGCTGGAAATAGTACACAGTACTAAAGAAATTGCATTAATTACGAAAATTTAATCTTGTAGATCTGTCACTTAGAGAAAGTTCCACATTGTAGCAGTAAGTATGCAGTCAATAATTGTGCTAAATTTTAATTGTCGGAAAAACGAATAACTGTCAGGCAAAACACCGACAGACTTTAATGTCTCAACAAACTGTGCATTGCAATTCATTTTGAATTTACAACAAACTATAAGGAATACTATAAGTACATTCTAATAAAAAGTAAATATACTGGAATCAGAATCAGTGTAAACCAGCTGCACTTGCAATTTCCTTGATAATAGATTTCAGCGCATGCCTAAGATTTCGTAGTGTACCAAGAGAAGCTTCAGAACTTGCAATAATGATTACAAAGAATGAGCTGATTTGAAGCATTACTAGAGTTGTCGATTCATAACTATAAACATAAGATAATATCTTATTGAAACGGTAATATTTTGATAAATGGAGATAAGTCACAAATTTCAGCAAAAGTAAATCAAAATTTTTCTGAATCTTTAAAGTCCCTTAAAAAAATTAATCCTTAAAAAATTAATGAGCCGAATTTGTAAAGGCAAATGGACCACTATGAAGAAGTTTAACAAAATGTGATAAAATATGCCTTTTTTATTATGATTTTTCAGAAGAAAAATTTTGCCGATTTCTTAATTTAAAAAAATTTATTCAGTTTAAAAAATTCTAATGTCTTATCCTACGAAGTTTAACAGAAAAAATAAAATAAAATGTATACCAGAAAATTGCTGATTTTTGTTCGCCAAGATTCAACTTTGGTATCTGTTCCATCGTTATCTGATTACTGTTGATAAGTTGCATTCGATTTCGTAGATCTTCTTCTATAAATAAATTTAAAAAATCATTAAAAATTAGATTTTCCTTTGCAATTAAAGTAGGTGAAAATCATACCAGAATATTTTCTTATTCTAAAAGGGTGACAATAGCACCTAAGAAAAGGATAAATTCAATGGAGAATATAGAAATTTGATGCATTTATTGCAAATAGCGGGACTGGAAGATGCCATCAGAGAAAAAAAAATCGGTTTAGAGTGTAAAAAAGATGAGAAAAATCATACCGTAGGAAATATTGCAAAAAATTTAATTTAACTTTAACAATGTTAGAGACATTAAATTAAGGATTAAATAAAGGAAAAAGTAAAAATCATACCGCCTAACTCGTTTACACCAATAATCGGTATACCTTCCTTATCAGTGATGAAGATATGCTGCACACCCTGCGTACTCAACAATAATTTTTGCAACGATTTCGTTATTTCCATTGCTCAGTCCTTCATCTGAAAGAATTCTAAAAGTATAATCAAAAAAAAATCTATATCATCAACAGCACAACCAGTATCAATTAGAGCATAAAGACACAACTCAGTACAGTTCGGAGATGTAATACATCCCGTTTTTGTCCGTTTTGTTTAAAGCTAACTAAAAAGGAATTTACGAATCACCAGAAGAACGAAGGTCTCCTTTATTGAGCTAAAAGATATTAATCCTAAGAAACTTTCTAACCACAGGTAACAAAAGTATTACAAGTTTTTTTTTTTTTTTTTTGTCCGTCGTAGTAACAACAGTAACAGCAACACGAAACTTTAAGTCGTTGGTAACCATAATCGTATAATCGTGGTACGTCCCAAACGTAACAAAGAATATGGTTCTGCAACTCCTCGTTCTTACTTCCAAACGAAGACTACTGTGCAGATCTTTTCTATTCCCGCTTTATTTGCTTCTTTTATTTCAAATCCTTTCTCATTTCTCATCCAATGGTTTCTCCCGCCATCTTCACTTTCAAAAAGCTCTTTATAAAATTAAGGAGAACTCAGAACTTTGTCGAGTCGAGTTTATTCCTTATATTTCTAGTAAGCATGTTGAAATTCATCCAATTAAAAGGTATCATGAAGCTTTTATGAAATGCTTAAAGTCCAAAGTCAAGAATAACATCCAAAATGTAAAATTTAATTGTAGCAAGCGAGTAAAATTAGAAAAAGGCTTTAATTGAAAATTAACCACATGTTTCGATGTCATTATTTACAAACAAAACAAAAATTCACCACATCTAAACCTTGTCAAAAAAACATAATTTGTACAGCATGACAAATGCCCGAAAATACAAGTTACACTTGACTGATTAAGAAAGAAATGAAAAGATAAAAATGATAGAAATGGAAGTGGAAAAAGTGTGAAACTGGTTTTACCTATTCTTTTTGCATCACTCTCGTTAGCTTACCACCAGCTAACCATTGAATGGAAAACAATCTATTCAGCAACCCACATTAAATTGGTTGGATAGTGACTATGAAATTTTATGAATCACTAATCGGCATTTCATTTCAAATAGCGACATTCAGGCCTTCAAAGTTTAGAAAAACTTCACTGATCAGATTAAAGGAGAAAGGAAATAAAGTAAAACACAGCAAATATGTATAACGAATAATCTTTCCTGATGCACAACTAGGTAAAGCATGATGAATTTCTCATAAAACATTTAATTTTTCGATTAAATAAATTCGCAGTTACACAACAACAAAAATAGTGATAATAACACGATAATAAAACATTCTCAGGTTCTTGCTTGTATCTAATATTAAAAACACATTAGCAAATATTACATGTAAGAAACTAAATTAAAAATGTTGCAAAAGAACCTCTTTTCGTGACCAGATAATGTTCTGCTTATCCGTCCCAAACACTTAGAGTTAAAAAATACAAGTCATTAATTACAACAAATCTGAAAGCTTCGGAAGTTATTCTCGCTTGCTGAGGCTATAATCGGCGAAGGAAAGGGAAAAAAGAACTACAGAGAAATAACTGAGATCCTAAATACTATAAGCTATTTCTGTATTCAAGGATTACGAATCAGAGCAATGATCCTGGAAAATAAGTCTAACATATGGTTTATCCATTGATAACAGTGATGTACAAAATGGACATACTGGATGAAAACTGCTAGTGCCATGCGGCAAGGGAATGCGAGACCAATACCTATAAGAAACCGAATTAATTCTGGGATTTAACTTCCCATTATTATTTGAACTTACAAAGAAATTCGACAAGATGCATATTTTTCGTTCAACTACTGAATTAAATAAATGAAATATCTAACTTATAAAAGCAACAGAAATATTTGATATATATGATGAATGAAATCTCGAAGATTTATAATATATTTTGACAAAAATTCAAAAAAATTTGAACTAATCACCTCACAGTGGATAGTGAAGCAACATGTCCACATGGATTGAAAGCATAGTCCAGTGTATCCGAATCAAGATGGAATGCTGATTCCATTCCCATAACTAGCTGAATTATTTTAGAAGAATCCACCAAACATATAGGGCATTTATACAAAATCCCGCTCTCACTTTTATCATTTTTGCCCCATGCATGCTTGCCTTGTACATGGCCGCAATTAAGATAGACCTAAAACTGATAACTGTTCAAACATAAAGCAAAATATTCATTTTGAAATAATTTACGAAACGAAATGTATTTTGAACTAAAAAAAATGTCTAAGATAAACTGCTCTACAATCTAGAATTCTTAATCAGTATAAATTAGAAACTGCTTACTGGTAAATATTGGAAATTTTTTCATCAACAAATAATAAAGCAAGGGCAGAAAGTTTCATTATAAAAATAGCATACATATGGTTGTCTGGAAGAACCATAACTTTTTGCTGACTTTTTCCTTGGGATAATAAGGGTATTCAGATTTACTGGACATTGTGGCTTTCCAGCATTAATTTCATTAAGCCTGGAAATTTTCAAAAAATAGAAAAAAGCCTCGACATGCCCAAAAACTACTAGCCAAAATTCATTTTAAATTTGATTTCCAAAAATGATTAAATCTACCTTGACTCAAGCTCACTTCGGCACGGACTCTTCGTCAGTCCTTCAGCCGTCCTCCATAAAAGTGTAGCACCGCAGAGATCAATCAATGTCCCATCCTGGAAATCAAGTAACTGAAATTTTTTTAACACTTTCATTATTTATTTCGAACATGTCAGAAATTTGTCAAATCTAACTCATAAATTTGAGAAATCAGCATTTTTACAATTTCATATACCTGTAATTCATTGGTTTCACCCGCCAACAACTCCCCCCGTTTTGTTGAAGACCTCGTTTCCCTTATATTGTAGATATCACCATCGACAGAGACTTCACGCCACACAAACATTCCCATATGATCTTCCGCGTTTTGACCGAGATCCTGAATGATTTTTTTCTGAGGTTAAACATCATCTCGTAACTTTCACTAAATATTCAAATAAGAAATGAAGTACTTTTGTCAGTAGACATTCGATGGATCAGAATGAGAATAGATCTTTTGGAGTTGAAAATAAATACAGAAGCCAATATGATAAAGCAAATGACATAGTGCATTCTGCTTACCAAAAATATTGCAGAATTGCAAGCTCTTTTTGGACTTGCATTGAGGGATCGAAACCACAAGCCTATCCTTTCTAATTCAGTTTGTCAATGGCATCCACTTTTTTGGTTATATTATTTCACTCGAATTTTATACATGACCTCTTGAATCAGTAAAGGACCAGATAGCAAAAACAACTGAGCTTTATGCGAAACAAAGTAAAAAACACCAACCATAGTAATGGAAACTTTATTAAATAACCAAGAATGTATATTTTTAATCCAATGGTTATAAAAATACTGTAATAAGGCGAGAAGTTATTGTACCTGTCTTTGCATGATATTTGGTTGCAAAATAAGAATACCATTTGTTGTAAGACCATCAATTTCGCCATCATATTTTGTCCACTTTGTTGCCTTTTCCTGCAACTTATTTTTAGAAATTAACAGGAACACCGGGAACGTAAAATTAGGCTCAACGTAGATTTTTAATGCAATTAGTTTATAAAGAAAATTAGTTTGCAAAAAATTCAGTAAATGATTTTCCACATGACGGTATATAGCAGTTTTCAGAAATAAAAGGAAAAGGGCTATATTTTTGAAACTAGAGAAGAAAACATACTCCGAGAAAAATGTTTCTGGAACTGTCAAATCCAGCAGCATATAAAAAAGCTCGATGAGGATAGTCACGGTTAATTTGTATCCGACAGGCGTAACGACTAATAGTTGAAGATATTGGTCGCTGGATATTGCATCGTGGATTTTTTCCAACTCCAAAATGATCAATAACACCATTGTCCGATCCATGTATGTTGTGAACTCCTGAATCACTTTCCCTTTAAGTTTATTGTGAAATTAATGATATTTCAGAAGCTCTGTTTTCAATGTTAACTGATGAATTTTCATAGGAAATAATTGGATGGATGACGAATAAATCATTCAAGTTCAGACCATCACCTCAATGGTTAGCAATTATTCATTCATACTTTTTTCGTAGACCAAAAAGTTTTCTACTACAAGTAAGTCATGCCTGCATAACCCGTTGTGTTAGCTCGATAATGAAAAAGTTGTGTAATTAACAGCCAGAAAAGATTAATGCGCACTGCTTGTGACAATCACTCATGATCCGGCTTGCAACAAATAGTGCTGAAAAAATAACCTGGGTAAAGGGCGTTTGCAGCAAGCCATGTATCCACAACAGTAAAATCTATTTGCTCTTCGGAAGAGCGACCAATCTGAAAGAAGAATTCTAGAATTGCCAAATGTTTTTTTTCTTTCTCTTACCATTAGCATTTGGAGAAAATTGTTATGAATTAAGACATTACGCTCCTTTCTACCTTGAACAAGCTATGATATCCTCGATACAAAATGAATTATTATTAAAACAACGACGTCTGTAAAAATGAAGATCAGTAAACTTCAGTTTGGTTTGAAAAAAGAACTGATCTTAATTTCAGCTTAATTTTTGTTTAATTCCGAGAATTTGAGAAGACACTCGGGAGAAATTTAGGATGAAAAAAAAATACAAAAATCAGAAACATATTTAATGTTTAATATCTTACCCAAATACGGGAAGCAAAAAATGATTTAGGTTGTAATTACCTGAAACATATCCTTATAAGGATCAGGGCTATATTCTACAAGAACTGTATGATTACGATTATAAGAATACGACACAACGTGCCGTGAAGCATCGCGCACTACCTGAAAGGATTTTTATGCTTTAAATTAATAAGACTGAACGATGTAAAAATCAACAGCTCATAAAAATGATTTGCAGGACATCATTATTTTTAGTGATAATTTTCTTGACAATTTTAAAACACGATACCTGACTTTGTGATGGCGGGATGCTAACCGAAATGCTTTGATCCTTTTTAATACCGTTACCCATTAATCGTTTGCGTAGGATCATTTTTGAGCGATGTTTGCGGCCTTGAGCATAAGTGCTACTGCTTTCAAGCGTCCCATTATAACTATAAAAACAAAATATCAACTAATTTTACTACTCGCCATTATTTAACAATAATAAAAGAATGAAATGTCTAAATCATCTCAACAAATATTCAACATAATGCAGAAAATTAAGATTTTCTACAACTCGGAATGAATTATATGAAAATAATTCCAAATATAATGTTAATAGTACCATTCTCTGCTTAATGAAGTAAGTCCTTCGTAGTACTTTTAAGGACTCACGAAAATAATATCAAAATTTCTGTTAAATGAAACGAAAACTAAGGTCATCAGGACACTTGGAACACTGTATTTCCTTGTGGCACATAATTGCAACTACTTTCACTTGTTTTGTGAAAGTAGTTCATAATGTCAGCTATAAAAGCGTATTGTTTAATACTTACCCAAGCAAAACTAATTTACCATAAACACAACCAATGCTATCTTCAAGGGGCATAATTGTCACATCAGCATTTTTCAGAGTGTCATCCTTGTCATATGAAATGATTGAGTCTTCTTTAGCCATGGATCGTGCTTCCATTATGTAAATGAAATTACAAAGGATGTTGGCACTACTTCGGTAGCAGCACCACTGCGTAAATAAGATGTCAGCATGCATCAGACATTACCATATATCTTTGCTGCATTTTGTGTATTGAAATCTGAAATTTACATATATGGTCCTTATTCCAACACAAGTTTCAAAAGTTTCCAGGCAATCAATTCTCGAAATAAAAAAGCAGATGAAAGCATGGAAGGATCTAAGGACAATGATTTGACAGTGTGAAACTGTGACACTCATCAAACTGTCGAATCGCTTAGTTCACACAATGACTAATAAATACGCATATAATTCCCCATAAAATCATATGAACAATACTCACAATTCTCGACGTCTGTCGCGAACTGGAAACGGCCCTGCCGGTCATTTTGACTTCTGAAGTGGCAAAGGTCGTTTTATCCTGTGACATTTCGTGGCAATCTCCCCCACTCTACTACTATTTACATATTGACCCTGCTGTTTACAGATAGGCCTAATACATCCTTATCCTTATTCTCACCTAATTTTCTGTCCACTCTTCTTTCATTCTTTGTCTTTAACCTTCATTAAGATATGTCGTTCACCTTTGGTCCTTGGTCTTTGCTAAGGGTGCACTGTTTCCTTTGGATTTTGCTAGAAGAGCATCATTCATTAAATGAGAAATGTGCCTAAATCTAATGAAGCTATATTGTGAATTCTAAATGAAGTTGCAGGAAGGAACCTTTGTGGACAATGGCTATTTGAATGAATGAACGATGGGAGTGTTATTCAAAAGATGCTGGTTAAACTAAAATTTCCCTTTCATAATATTCATCGACGCATACAAGAACTGCGCAGTGAGCAACACCAAAAGGTCACATCTGTCATAGGCTCTCGGTTTATTTGCATTTTTGACACCAAAACAGTTTAACATATTCATCAAAATTCCCTCATCAGTTTCGAGTCACATATTAAAAATTTGAGATTTTGAATTTAAATTCATCAAGGAATCAAATACAATGTACAATTTTTCCTGCTGTAGTAATACTGGTTATTACCAGAATTCAGTTAGTATTGAACTTATAAGTGTCTCTAAATTTAATTATCATTAAGGCATAGATACTTAGATCCATCCATAGTACTGTACTCCTTCGAATGTTGTTATGAGTATTGATCAACACTGATTATCGTATTAATTTCTGTAAAATCTTCCATTATAGGGCTGATCGATAATTAATATCTGAGATATGCGAAAAAACAAAAACAGAAATTAGATCCTTCACTTGAATCATAAAATTAAATAAATTAGGGATAATGACATGACTGTCCTTTGTGACAGATAGCTGAATGAATGAAATTGAAATGAGCGGTAGGGAAAAAGGGAGAGAGAGAGAGGGAGAGAGAAGGGAAGGAAGAGAGAGAGAGGGAAAGAAAGAGAGACTTCTAATGAAAGCATTCGTAGAACGAATTAAATAAATAGATCAGTTGAATGTAAACAAGCAGGAAATTTCATAAATCGATCTCGTGAAATGGGGACATTCCGTATTTATTGTGTGCTTAATCCTTCATGCTGCGCTACCTACTTCGAGATACATTTTTAAATATTAAGTATATATAATATATTCATTATTTGATAAACAGTGGATCAAATGATTGATCAGACCACTTGCTGTGTCACGATTTACTGATGAAGGACACATAGCTTATATGCTAACAGCTAAACTATTATTATATGTGAAGGATACCACCTTTTTTACTGTGTTGCTTTTTAAGGTCATTATAAGTTTTCTGTTTGGAATAGAGCTGCTCATAAGTTTATGGATTCAATTTTATGTAAAAGAAGATGAAATTCAATAGCAAGATTGTAATATCAGTAATAATCAGCAATTTTTAAAAGTTCGAAAAAGAACACGATAGGATGGAAATCAACATGGAGAAATAAGATCATAATGGCTGATAAATTCATATCGAAAGTATCATCTCATCTTTGCGAATATATTGCAAACAGAACCAAAGTTAATAATTACTTTGCAATGATTCAAATTTCATTGCTAAGAAAATCACCTGTGAATAAGAGTAGATATGCTAAGATTACAAAGGATATTTATCGTAGGATTATCTCTGCAAGTACCGACAAAGAGTTTAGCTTACCAGAAGAGAACTGAATTATATAATCAATTTGATCTTTAGTGGAAAAAAAGCTTCGAAAGAAATTACATATAATCTCGACAAATGTGTTCAAAATGTAAAATGAAAATGATTTGTTAGCGGTTGTTGGCGAGAAGGCGACAAATGGATCTGAATGATTTATTTGAAAGTCTAAACAATTTGTTTCTCACAGAAAGGCGAGAACTGGTCAGAAGCAGCAGATGGTTAAAATCGCAAAATTTGTTGTGATTTTAAAATTCATTTAGAATGAAATCATATTTTGGACTTTACCCTTCATTTGACTGCTGGAACATATATACAGATGTGGCAATTAGTCTTTCCAAGGAATAACTAAATGAATATTTGGAAGAATTTCTGAAAGATACTAATGGAAGTTACTAACAGTGCAATGGCTTTTCTCTAAAAGAATTAGACTGCAAATGGAATTTGATAGCAAAGCGATTCCTGTCAAGGAGCTCAACGTTAAGGTCGATAAGTGTATTTCTCATCTCTGATAGGATTTGACAATAAGCGTCCTTGCTCATTAAAAAACTGAAAAAAGGAAAGAGGGAATTCAGCTGAAACATTCAAAATTGTTTTTCGTAGATTCTTTGACTTTTGATACTGTTAAGACTTTGTGACCATTCTTGACAAATTAAGTGAAATATACTTTTGTTATCAGAAACAATTGTGAATTCAATAAGTGAAAAGAATTTCCTTATTCAAACAAAAATACAAGCCATTTTATTAGACATGAGAGTTCACTTCTTTTTTTTTTTACATTTCGAAGGCGACTTTTCCCAGAGATCTTTTTAGTCATCGTATTGAAATAAATATAATGAATGAAAAAGAAGAAAGGAGAACTAAATTTGCCTACTGTGAATTTAATGAAACTGCTGCACCTGTCCGATCGACCTCTAAGACATTTCCGCATAGTGTAATGGAAATAAATCTGATTTCATCGCCTTCGGTAATAACTTATGCTCCAAAAATGTCTTTTAAGCAGAGCAGAATTTGGTAAGAAACAAAAATGACGTAAAAAAGGTGAATGAATTTCTCCCTACATTATTTTTAAATTTCCTAAAATGACATTTTTATTCTATCATACTTTAAAATTTTATCTCCATTTTCATGTTATTCAAGTGATGCTGCTGTATGTCTGTGAAAAGCATTAGTAATGCCAAAGTTAGGCTAGATTTAAACATTCGATTAGATCTGATCTGATTAATTCAGTCTACGGAAAATATTACATTGTATATGATTGCTGATATACTTTTTTTCACTTCGAAAGTTCAATCAGATAAAGTTTTAATGCAAGGGTTATATCAGATTGATGTTTTTATATTTTTTTTTTTTTCAATAAAAGCTTATTATTGATCTCCAGCTAATGTGGAATTTAATAATCTAATAATTAATAATACATTCTAATGATGTCTCTGTCACAGACTTAAAAAATGTTCATCTGCAAGCTATTATATGTCCATTACATCATCATTCTGACACTTTAAAATCTTTTCGACTAATTAATGAAATAAGAAAGCATTTTTTGTTGCCACTATTCAACGAATACTATAATTAATCAAAAAGAAAAAAATGAAACAAATACTTTGCTATTGCTGAAATATATATATATATAAATCAAGAAATTATCATCGTTGAAGATGAACAATTCCAGTTATCTTCTTAAATCATTCCATTTACCTCAGTCTTCTAAGAAAAAGACATAAGTCGAACGAAATTTTTTTTTTTTTAATTGGTAGGTTTCTCGGTTTTGCAGAAAATTTTACTGGAAACAATTATTTGCTATTAAAAGAATCATTTAAATTGAAATGCTAGAAATTGTGTCACTACATTATCTTTTGAACTTTTCCCAGGAAATTCAACATTTCCCGAAGATAAAGCTTGCCATAAAGAAAGAAGAGAAAAAGTAAGTAAATTGAGCTTGCAAATAAGACTAAGCATAAAAGGTGAAAATTCACATTTCTAGATGGAAAAATACATCTAAACAATAACTGATATAAAATGAATGCAAAAAGGAATTAATTTTTTTATAAAAAATTATGCATGTAAATAAATGTTTTCAAAATCGTTGATTTAAAAAAGCGAAATAAAGAAATTGGAATTTAAAAAACAATCAATTCTACTTTACGATTTCTTTCATTTATATAATTAAATCATAAAGAGAAAATTAATTATTGTAATCAGTGATAATACAAAACAGTTTTTATGCTAAGAATTATATCTTAAATTTTGTTTTCAAATGTGCAATTTCATTTTCAAGTGTTAATGGGTTTCAGCAGCACTTTCTAAACTAATTAGTAATTTAGTATGAAAGGCACTATCGATTTGCGTATCATTTTATAAAAGTAAGAAAGTCAATTCTTGAAAAATCTTTTTTTTTTTCTTCATTATCAAATTTCCTAATCAAAATGCCACGACGAATGAATCAATTCGTTTTTTCTCGGTAAAGCTGTAAACATGTTGATGTACTTTTTTCTTTGTTTTAAAAATATCATCGATGTTGTTAAGTCTTCCAAATGAATGATCAATTCAAAAGTGCCGTTGACAACATTTCATGAGAAATGGAAATGGGATAAACTGTGGCAAATTTAAACTTATAGTTGGAATTTCATTTTTATTCTTACTGTTAGTAATTACTTGTCCACGAGATTAAGCTCAGAGTTAAAAAACTTTTCAAGTTTTACAATATTTGAGAAAGTCATCAAAGTTATATTAAAAGTCGGAAATTAGCCATCCGGAAAGAGTTGCTCAAAAAAACGATTAAATTCTTTGGACTTTTTACTTAATTACCGAAATGTATATTGGAAAGATATATTTGAAATTAAAGTGTCGTAAATAAGAATTTAGTTCCTCCTTCCCCTTTCTAAAACTTGGTAAACAAAGGCAAAGATCTCACTAAACTCTAATTAATGATGATGATGATGATGTATTAATACCATAACAAATATTGAATTCAAAATTGTTATAAAAAAGCAAGGAATTATCGAAAAAAGAAAATATTTGTAATGAATCATTCTCTGCAATCAATAATCAATCGATGAACGATGAAATTAGATGCGAAAATCAGTAATACCGTTTACGCAGTTATTAATTATTCACAAACAGTTGCAAAATGATGATGGCACAGCCTGGTAGCTGTGTTCGTATCTTCAGCAGTACTTAATAAAAGTATGATTTCGAGAATAAGGTCGTTGAAAAAAATCTGAAGGGAGTGCTGATCGGATGATCTGGAGGAGTGCTGATCTCAAAGGAGTGCTGATTTGGAAGAAAGTCTGGAGGAGATATCGATCTGGAGAGAAGAAATTTTCAGCAAAACATTAATAGGATACGAAAACACTTTTGAATGAACTTATTTACTTAAATCTATTTAATTATTCATTATTTTGATTTTTCCAATTAAGGCTTTGTTATTAGTGAAATAACAAATCAAAATTATAGAGTCAACTCTTTCTAGAAATAGGAGGAAAAAAGAGAGAAAGAGTGAAAAGACAAGAAAAGGGCAATTGAGAAAGACGAAACAAATAATTCTGATACTTGGTTCTGATGAAATGAACTGTGAAAGTTTGGAGAAGTAAAAATGAGGCAAAGAATGTTTGGTGAATGATTTGAATCATTGATATCTCCACAGAAAGAAGTGAAATGTTTTTATTCCCGATATGATCTCGAGAAACCTTAATGAGGTTATACTGGACATATTGCTGACTTAATCAAGTTTGTTATGTCTGGATTCTGCCAGTTGCCTTCCACTTGGTCATTTAGTTCAAACTTGATGTAAAGAAAACTTCTCATTTTCATTTACTGATGAGTATTTCATGAAAACGGAAATCAACAGACAAATTATTAAAAAGACCAAAAAAATCACTTAATCTGATAAAATCTATACTAAATTATACAAAAGCTATTTGATTAATGTAAGATAGAAAGAAGAGTACCCATTGGATTAACTTTTTAAAAATATAAGTTAATGAGTTGCATTATTATTTTTAACGACTTCAAAAAAAAAAATGGTGAATGAAAATATATTCAAGTTAAATGAAGGATAAAAAAAAATTAAATATGGTAATGAATAGAAAGGCATTCTTTGCTATTTGGAGTTCAGTTGAAATTTGATCACTGAGAACTTTATTATTTATAATATGATTAAAAACAAATCACCAAGTATTTAACTTCTGTAAATATTTCGTACAGTTGCAAGAAAATCATTTATATGTGAAAGAAGAAAAAGTGACACTTTGTTCGGTATGAACTGAATAAAGTTTTTTGTTTTTTTAAATATGTCTTAATAGAGTGTATTCAATGGTTACGTCTGTTATTTTTCATCCATTATGATTAGATCTCATAAAAGTGTCATTTCAAAAATTTATTTATAGTTTCAAATTAGAACGAATGTTCTGCAAAAGATGTACCTTAAAAACAGACCTTCAAATTTTCATAATCGATAAAAACTACGACTAAAAAATTATTTTAATTTGATTTTCCAATAAATCATGACAGTTTTCCAAAAAAAAAGGCATTAATACTTTTTTCGAAAAATAAATTACATAAAAGGAAAATAAAAGAGTTAAATGAACAAATGTGGAAATTCTATGAAAAAGTGAAATAAACATAATTTTTCCATCAGTTTTTTATTAAAATAAATATTCGAATAATTTTTAATAATTAATAATTAATATTCTACTCGAACAAACTCCTTTCTCTTTTCTTTCTTTGACGCCGAGATTTGTTCAAATTATAAAATATTTATTCTTCAAGGCAATGCAAAACTGTATTATATTATAACAACAACCTGAATTATTATCACAGTTATTTATTTTCTGATTCAATATTGATCACATAATGAATATTCAATGTGTGCAGCCATGCATGTTCGTTACTAAACCAAATTTTATATGTGCCACTTTTGTTACATTTAATTTCCTCCCTGATTGGTACCACAGTTGGTCCAGGCATTTTCTGAAATTTAATTCCAGTATGAGTGAGAATTTCCTCTATCTAACTATATCAATCTAACTTTAAATACCAAAGATGAAGTAAGTGATGTTCTAAATGATACTAACTCTAATTATATGAAAGATTACGGAATATTTCATTCTCACTGCACTTTTACATTTTATTACAGTATTACTTTGAACTTATTGTAGAACAATAGTAGACAATGACTAATCTTCAAACAATTCCGTTTAATTAAATGAGCTAAATATTCGCAAAATTCAAAAAAAGAAATACATAAACTTAAACTAAACTTTAACTTAAACTTAAATATTTTAAGTCTCGATCCAATACAAACACCAGGATTAATATTATTTTTACCGGATTTCAACTAATACGTACCATTAATAAGGGATAAACATTAATTAGTGAATTGGAATTCTCACAGGACTGATCTTTGACGTAAAAAATAGTGAATCCAAAATGTCCATCAGCATGAATGCACCATTTTATAACAGAACCCTGGAAATTTTTTGTATTTGATAGATGTATATAGAAGTGAATATTCGTCTACCTGTACACACTGCTCTTTTTTAGTCCTAAATTATGCATTCTAATTTTATTTGTCAAAGTTGTCGTAAGTTATTCAATTTTAAAATGATAAAAAAATACCTGTTTAACATTCACATCAATTGTACCCGTTTTTCCAGCACCAACTGATAACACTTTACTCTTTTCATCAACTTTTTTTTTATGATAATATTGTGGATCGAGCGCTTTAGCAAGCTCTAATTCTGCTTTAAATATCTGCAATTCATCAAGTGGTGTACATTTATATTAAAAAATTTCTCAAAATTTAATTTAATTGTGGGGACGACAGAAAAAGTCCGCTATATGGAATAATAAACAGATAAATTGATAGTTAATTATCTAAAGCAAGCTGATTAGGTTAATTTACCAGCTATCATTTTTTTTTTCTCATAGATATGAAAATGTAACTTATTGAGGAGATGCACCTTTATTTTGTCATCATTCCAATATGCTGGCAATGCTTCTGGAACAGCAACATTTTGAATTTCGGTTTTCCAATTTGAGCCAAATATAGAAACTTTCTGCCGAGTTCGTTCTGGTAGCAGCGGTTTTACGATTGTCCTGAAAAATGAACAGATGAATTTATAACAGAAGCATCACAATCCACTTGTTATTGCTTGCATTAACAAAAACAAACTGATTAGCAGTAGGATGTCAGAGATGTCAGAGATAAATGAAATAGCATTTCATTTATCAGTAAAACAAGTGATGAATAATATACCAGATAGAAGCCATGAATGGCGGTGCATTGATGAGCACAAATCTGTGGATCATCTCTACGTAATGGTCACTCATAAATGCTGATATACCGGCCAACGGACCAGTCATTAAGGTCAACAAACGTTTGTCATATTTCAAATCGGTCAAATCCATCACATATATAATGGAAGCTTGTTGGCCTGCATTTTAATGGGAGATTAAAGTTTTAATTTGGTGAAATCACCTTACACTATTCAGCGTTAATGATTAATACAAGAATGCAGTGCAAGTGATTTGATTTTGATTGGTAAAATGAGCTATCGCTTATTGGTATATTGACTACACTTTGTTCAGTTATTGAATTTCAATATCAATTCTGTATATATGTAAATTTAAAGCAAATAATTACGCAGCATTTTGATTTAAAATACCATATGAATGTTCAGAAAAATGACCATTGGTAATTTTCCAAAAATATGTTTACCAGTTTTTTTCTCCATTTCCATTATTTCACGTAGCAACAATTCAAGATCCTGAGTTCTGGCCATCATAATTTCATTTAATGAGAATGTCTGTATCATTCCCCAGTAATCATTTCGTCCAGTTTGCTCGATATTAACAATAGCATTTGGAGTTTTTATTGCTGGGCCAGTTATACCAGCCTGGAATTTATAAATGTTCAACCAATAACTACAAATCTAAATATTTCATAAGAGAAATTTCAGAAAAGATTGAACCAATTGAATTAATTTTATCATAGGAATTAAAGAATGAACTTAGCATGCGGAATATAATCTGCACAGCGTTATTGTATTAAAGTACCTTCCAGTAAGTATGTAACGGATGATTACGAGGTTTGCTTGCCATCATGTCCAAATCCCATTTTGACTTTCGAAGGAGTAAGTGATTCCTTAATTTTGGTAGTAAAATGTCAAAGTTGTAGTTATGACCTTGGAGCCATCGCAATAAGTTGAATTCGGTGTCGTAGTATGGAGTAAGCTGAACGTTTTATTACTAGCAAAAGTACTAGCAAACGTTTTATTACTAGTATTGATAGCAAAAGTTTTAACACCTTAATTAATTTTATATTCCAATCAAGTACACACTTGGTTGCTATGTAGATGAAAGCATTTTTAATACTTGAATTAAGTGACTAAGATCCCATTCATTTTATTACTACTACCTGTTCATATCATACAATTACTGATCGAAATGTTCTGCCAAATTGATTCAAACCGTATCCAATTAATTGGTATTAAAATTAATCTAACTTAATGATCAAATCAAATTTATATGATAAATTAATGAACTAGTAATAGTAGAATGTACTGTACCTCATCTTTAACAGCTTCTCGTAATTTTGCAATGTTAACTTTGTCTTTTTCCGATATAGTAGAAGGAGGCATCAAAAATCTGTAGCATATACTTGGATTAGCAAATAAATATGAAATAAATCAGAAATCATTTATTTACTTGATGATTGTTAAAACTTTTGTAAATCTTTCACCGAATAACATCAATTAATTAGATAACCGATAATTAATTTTCTCAATCGATATTTGCTACCTATTTGAAAAATTTAGGAATGTTCAACTAGACAGTTTCGTTAGCTTAAGCGATTTTGAAAGTTTTTTTAGATGTGACAAAAGATTGTTTGTTTATTGATATGTCAGCAGATAAAATTATATCAAAATATTTCATATTAATGAAAGAAGTGGTGAAAAAAAAAAACACTAATAATTTCACGCGGGGTGGGATTTATAGGTTGATTGATTGATTAATTGATTGCAAATAAAATCATTTCAACATTTGCTTTTGTCATGCTTCACCGATATTCCCAAAAGATAATATCATATCATTCCGGAAAAGCCTTTGTATTTATTTCCGGTAGTGCGGGGAGAGTTACATCCTCCAAAGAAGACATTGCATTCTATTAAAAAGTTGTATTTTCAAACTTTCATCATCCATAGCGTAAGTCTCCTCCATTCCAAAAGCTCAAAAGAAGCAAAACAAATCATTTCATTTTGATAAGTATTACATTAATTGTTCTTATGATTATAATCTAATTCATTACTTTCTAATTCTTAGTGAGAAAAAGAATTTTTGCCTTTTTTTGGGAAACTGTGAATCAAAGAACGCAAATGAGTGTTGTTAGTGCCCCACAAATTTATTTCACTTTTTGGGGAATTTAAACTACTGTTTTGGAATCTGAAAAAGAGTAAATTGTACACAGTTATGCATCCAGTGAGTGAGATAGCAAAAAGATAAATTCATTAAAAGTATTTTGAAATTGGCAACATTATGAATTTTGGGTTTTTTGGGCAATATTTGCTGTGGATGATTGAGAATATGACAAAATTTAAAAACTTGAACACAGATTACATTGACATTTTTTATTTACAATATTCTGTTAAAAGCAGAAAGTAAGAAAAAGTGTGACCATCCTGTTGATAATACTGATAAGAATCACTGATTCAGTAAATCAATTAATTGAATAATTTTATTAATTTATTATTAATCGAATTAAATAGTATGTTTTGCTTTAGAATAGAGAGTTAGATCGTTGTAGAGGAAAGAGTCTTTAGTAGGAAGAAGTAGTATTTCCTTGGGCCGAAAGTTTTCTTCATGATTATATCCTAATAACAATCAATAAAATTCATGTTGTGCTGTAGACAAATGAACTTAGTCAAAAGATAATGAAAAATTGATGGGATAAAAAAGTTTATTTATTAATTTCTTCCTACAAATAGCTTGAAAGTGTCTTGAAAACAGAATGAAATGAAGCAAATGAAATGAAATGAACCTTTTCTGACAGGAAGGAAAAATATGTGACAGAGATCCACTCCGAAAGTGGGAAGGCCTTAGTGCAAACAATTCGCGTGTCGTTTTAAAGTGTGTTACCCCGATTTGTATTCATCCCATGTCTTTGTTATTACTATGTATATTTTTATCTTCTAAACCAAATTCATTAATATGAAAAATTGATGAATATGATATCCTAAATTATTTTGAACTTCCGTGTTTAGCAAAAACTATGACTAAACATTTATTTGAATCTCAATTTTATTTACTCCATAAAATATGGTGATAAGTTAATCAACCGATTTGATAAGGCGATTAATACAAAAGCTGTATATGTGAAGATGGGACTGAACTTTCCATTGAATTTCGGAGTCATCTTATTAAAAGTCATTGAAAAATTTCATGCTAATCCAGTATATCTATTTCTAATGAACTCTTAATGTGTCATGCTTTAAAACTATAACTCTGTTAAACTTCGAAATAGAATCATCGTTAGCATAGTTTATAAAGACAAGATATTTGACTTTGAAGATGGATTAGCTAAATGTGATGATTACAAATTTTAGTACTTTACAAAATAACAAATTTTGAAACAATAGATAAAGCATTATTTTGAACATTTTAGTAAACAAGCCTAAAAAGAGAATTAAAAATTGTAGGAAGAATGTTTCATTTTTTTCGCACTGAAAGAAGTTTATGTTTAAAAAAGTCTTAGAGACAAGAGAAATGGCGACAAAGTGACGAAAGACGTTTTGACTGGATGAATAGAGTCGTACAGCATGTAGTCAAAAACCGGTCCTGTATGACAACACCTTACGAACTGATCCTTATCATGCTGTTATGATAGTTGACAGTATTGATAGCTTAGTTTATTTACACCACTTATGACATATTTTTGAAGTTTTTGAAATGTATAATTGATCCACTGCTTCTTCAATTATTTTTGGCACAATATGAACTGTTGAAGATTCATTTCAAAAAAATGAGATTGTAAAATTTGAAAACTATCAATGAATAAAAGTATTAATGAAACTTTCATTAAAGTGGATAATCTCTTTTAATTGTAAAAAAAACTTTCAAAGCGCTAGTGGCTTTTAAAAATGTGTTGTCCTTCAGTTGTAAACAATTACTTAACGTGAAACAATTTATTGAAATTGCACTTAATAATTACATAAACCTAAACTAGAAGTAGAAGGATTCGCCAACAAATTTAAACCTATTTAAAATAATTGTTTTACCAATTCATTTACCTAACATCACACATGCAATAGATCTTAAATAATCTTAACGATTTTAAACGAGTTATAAAAATTAATTATCTGAAAAAGAATAATAAAATTAATGTACAATTTAACTGTTTATTACAAATTTAAAATTGTTCAACCAAAATTTGTGATTTTCTTGGTATTAAAAAATAACGAAAGACACAGCGGATATTTCTCAATATCACAATGTTAGCCTTCTCGATGCCAAAAAAATTTTTTAACGATAATATTTCATCATTTTTTTACACTTGACAAGTCTTGAATCCTTTTGGAAAATCATTTTGGACTTTCAAATACTTAAACTATTGATTTTTATTTTTGTTGAAATTGTATAACCTTAACACTGCGTAATAGACAAAGTTTTAAAAGTACGACCAGGAAATAATTGTTTTCTACCGCAGTTCATTCAGAAATGAAATCATAAAACAATTTTAGAATACATGATATCGAAGTACGAACTTTGAACTCGATCCACAAGATCTAAATTTCATAAACATACAACTTCGAGGGTCTTAACAGTTAATATTTTCAATATATCACTTTCATTGCTTTTAAATGTCTACTTTAGAAACACTCTAAAAAGTGATAAATTTTCAAGTGATTTTTTATCTCTTTCTTTTTTGATGTTTGAGTTTTCATTTTCATTGGAAAGTAGAAAATCTTCTCTTGAAGATAACCGGAAGGAGACCTTTATAAAAATCGGACAAAAAGCTTGTTTTGTAATAAATATTTCATTCAAAACAATCCGCCAAATAGGTATCCGTTTAGCAGTTTTTAAAACAGAATAATGCTTGATCTGAGTCTTGATCTCATCTTGATTATAATCTTGATCTCATAATGATAGCTATTGATTGACTGGTTGGTTATCAATGTTCACTACGAATAATCAAACTTTTTTTCACTTTGTTTGCATTGACAATTAGTCTGTTGAAATATTTTTGTTTATAATAATTTGGAAAAGGGTATTTGATACAGTAAAAAGGGAAAATTTCGACAAAAGTTTATATTCATATTATGAGTTGTTGATCTTTATCAATGAACAAGTTATCAACATAAGTAACGTAGGAATTAAAAGGGATAGTAGATCACATGATGAACAAGTTAGGGTTAATTAGTATTCAGCATTAATTAAGACATTTCTGGAATAAAATTTTTGAAGGAAATTTTTAGGTGAAGAAAGAGGAGTCAAAAGAAAGGCAATCTCGGTTATTACAAAATTTTTATGCAAAAAGATTACATTACAGGTGATTGAAACAATCAGGTGATAATACCGGAAGCGGCTCTCTTCGATCATTTTGTACTACCGGTACTCCCCGATTACCCGTCATATTGATTGTGAATAAATGACTACTACTTCCATCTTGAGCATCAGATAAAATCAACATATGTTCTGCTTTTGCCGGTAGTGCATTCAAATGCGGTTCTATCATATTCAGCGATTCCATATGTCGAGAGAGCAAAAAGTTACTACGAAATTCGTCGTCTGAAATTTCTTTTACGACCATTTGCGCCATATGTTTGAATAGTGTTAGAGTCCCATAAATTAATTCTTTTTTCTGCTATTTATAATATTACTTCAAAAGAAACAGATAAATACTCTCAGAAAGTGTCATAGTAACAAACCACTGATATCTTTATTGTTGAGAGGAGGTAGTGGCGGTCTTCGATATGGATCTAAGTTACTTGCGGAATTCTGACGCATCATTCGGAGATTCTCCTGTCTGTCGAAAATTGATTTCGGACAACATAACATCCACCTGCATTTTTAGTCTCTAAAGTGTTATGAAATTGAACTCAATAATACTTAATGATATCCTTAACTTGTCACTTGCTATTACTGTAGAACAATCATGTGAAAGTATTAATGTAATAGCAGCAATTAACCTGGGCCACATAAATTGTGATATGTTATCAGAAGAATCAGCGTTTCCCCGATCACTTCCATTGCTTCTCCTGGATTTTCTACTGGAATTTCTTAACAGTACCAATCAATCAAATAAGATAAAATTTTTTAGATTAAAAAGTTCATATAGATCTATCCAAATTTGTTCACTGTAGGCAATTTATATCGAATTATATCAAATTAGATATCTGTGCAGAATACGAAAAGAGATCAAAGTAAAAGCTTACTTCTTACTGAGTGCCAGATAAATAATAATAGTTATTAAAACAACAAGAATTACTGATGTACCGGCACCGATCAAAATCCATATAAACCATGGGATTTCTTCTGAAAATAAGTAAAAGTTAAAAGACATTGTAGTATATAGACAATTAGCTAAAATAGATTAATTTAAATCGAAGTAAATTGAAATTTGTTGTGATTTGATAATAATGTTGACATTTCAGAAAATCGATAGAAAAGCGATTCAGATTGATCATTAATATAATCAGGTGATCAGATTATGAAACATAACCGTAACAAATGAATAGACTGATCAAGTCAGTGGTTTGTATTTGGTAAAAATAAAAAAAACAAAGAAATAAAAATCTTTGTTTGCATGAGCAAAATAAAAAATGAAACTGGCAAATTATAAAAATAATCAGAAATTTTGCGAAGAAAAAGATAAAGTGATAATTTTCCGATATTAAAATAATGAGAAATTTTTGTTGTTAATGCATGTTTTTGAGCGAAATTTTTATGTTCATAATCAAATAAGAAAGTAAATCAAATATGGAAGCTATAACTGATAATTCTGATTGAATAGTTAACGAACAAATGAGCAGATGTGCGGATGATGCATTTTAATTAAGATTTTCGGGAATGATAATGATAATTGGTTATTAGTGAGATCATTTGAATGAGTTATATAGTTCGCTTCTTATTGATGATACGATTAACCCTGAATACAATATTAGATCAATTGCAGAAACGAATCATATTCAACTTTCATTACCATATAGAAATGAACGTTTGGATTAGTCTTTGAAAGTAAAAAAAATAAAATCAGAAAATGAAATTAAAGTGTAACTTAAGAAAACAGAAGAAATAAACTTGCAAAAGCGAATATGAATTTGTCATAGATTTCCTGGCGAAGCATTACAAGAAAACAATAAAATCGTAATAAGTTGTAGAAAAACTTAAATGAAAACGAAAAAATTAGTTTGTGCTATAATTTTGAAAAAACTAAATGCGTACCAAAAATATTCCAATCGTTTATTGTATTGAAAAAATTTTGAAGTGTTGAATTTGTGGAAGTTGTTATTGGCGTGACATTAAAACCATCATTGCCACTAATGCTGCTATTAGTCGAATTTTCAAAAAATTTTACAATTGCATCATCCCACTTCCATTGTGACCAATCATCCGTTATCACTGCTGTTACGGTTGCAATGTTGGTTTCAGTGATAGCAATCTTTTCCACATATGCAAGGATTGTTTCATTGTCCATTCGTCACTAATTAGTTTTCCCATAGGATTTAGGACAATGAAGTTTGGACATTTAAGTGGTATTTAGCTGTTCACATATATTTAAAACATTCTGAAAATGAATTTGTTTGAACTGAGTTAAAAACATTATTTTAGCAATACGATAAATCCAGAAACCTTTGGTCTTTCATTTATAACCAAAAGACAAAAATGGATTTATCAACATCTAATCTATTTAATTCAGCAAAAAACTCATGCAACTAATATCAGTGGAAAGAGTAAGTTCTACTTACCACTATAATCTTGCTGACAAAAAACACAGTTCGAAATATTTTAAAAAGTCAGGGGAATTGCATTCCAAATTTTAACCTTTCCATAACCATCACATTTAACCTTTGTTAAGATTTCTGAAAAATTAATAAATAGTGTCAAAGAGTTAAGGAAGATTTGATAAGGAGTAAAAGTGAACTGCTTTAAAATTATTCTCGAGAACAACGAAACAGAGCAATTTTAGAAGCGAATATCACAAAGAGTAAAATTGAGTAATTATCATAAAAGTGTTCTGTTATCAGTGTAAAAAATTGGTTGATAAAATCAGATTTTACTAAAATTTAAAGGCAAATCGTTCGGTTAATGTCATACGCAAACACTAATTTAATTTTAATTGATTTTTTTAAATTAATTTAACAGTTATTGAGAATAATTATGGCTCTCATTTATTACATTAAGGTAACAAATGAGGTGAGGACTAATAGAATATGTTGACGTAAATGTATTATCAAACAAAAAGCCACTTTATTATACTTTTTATGCTGAAATGGAGCTTAGCATATTTACACGAAGTAAGATAAATCGAAAATAAAGTTAGATTTTGAAATAAGTTCAAACAAAGTGCTTAAAGATAAAGTAAATTCACTTTGTTGTTGTCTAATCGGCTAAGAACAAAGCATTTGATGAAAGGTTAATAGTTAATAGTTTAAATTTTCACTGAGACTATGAACGCAACCGGTAGATTCCTCGTTTTAAAATTTTTTACATTGATCAGAGTACACTTTTTTTGTTTGCCATTGCTGTAAAATATTTAACGTTTTATAGCGATAGAAAATTCTTTGGGATTTTTTTAACTTTAGACTAAGTGCGTTAAAAATAAAGGGATAAGCTACTAAACGTTATTGAAATATACATGCTTGTCTCATTAGCTGAAAGTACTTGATTGAAATCTGAAATGCACAAGATGAAATAAGCAATTAATATTTCTAGCATAAAAATGAAAACTGATATTTTTAGTAATATTTCATTACTCAGTACTTATTTTAAAAGACCTTAAAAATATAAGTAATGCAATTGGGGAACGAAATACAAAGTGCCGAAGCAGTAAGTAAAGTAAAAACTTAAATTAAGCAATGCATGAATGAACTTTCATACAAAAAAGATCTGAATGTGTGTTTAGAATTGGGCTTATTTACTAATTGAGGTGACTTCTTATAGATGCTAAGTAGATGAGTTGAACACAAAATTACAGTTATTTAGTAAATTTAACAAACAATTAATATATATATATAGTGGGAGAGGGAAATGTGGACATAATTATATATATATATATGTATGTAAGCTTTTCGTTGCTAAGAGACAAGCTACGACTGGGTAAGAAAGGAGTATTGTGACGATTTGACTCAGATTAATTTGAATTCAATCCAGAAGTGTCCCTAATAATCAACCATAATTCTCTCATTCGTTTTTCACTCTCATTTCCGTCATTTCAATCATTTTTGAATTTCACTCAATGTAATAGGAATCAGTGGCATGATGGAATTTAATTAATAAATTTTTACCTAGTATCTCATCGAAAATATCTTTTCTTTTATGATATTATATCAGTCATTATGTTATCAATAGCAATGAATAAATGTGCTAAAAAGTTTTTGCAGTATTACTTTATAGGTAAAGTTCGATTCATATTGATAAATTGGATATCATCAACAGTGATGATAATGGTGATTAATAATCTTAAGAATCGTATCAGTTAAAATGAGAAAAAAAAGTTTGTAATTACCTCAAATTATCTCAAAAATTAATCGAATCAAATGATTTAAACTAATTAAAGTGTCAAATACCCAACAAGTAATGAAAATGTTATGATTCAGTTCGACAGATTCTAATATAACAAAAGATCGAATTTCGTGAATTATTTCACTACTCTTAATCACTACTACTCTTATCTTGCATTCTTCTCCCTTTGCCACTGTGCAATCTCATCAAAAACATCGGAAAAGCAATTGGTGCTTACTTCTTCCTCAGAAAGTGCTATTATTATACTAAAAAAAAGAAAAAAAAAAACGTAATAAATTCAAAGTTATATTTTCCGTAAGCTTTTTTCTTCCAAAGTGGATTTAAGGTTGAAATTTTTTTTTTTTTTTGAAACTTTCAGAAAAAAGTTATGGATGCTAAATTTCATTTCTAAGAGTTCAAATTCTAATAAATTAATCATTTAGTACTTGCCGTGAAGATTTTGTACTGAAATGATATAAGGGACATTATGAGCAGTTGAACGGTTAAAGTGAAGAAAAAAAACTGATAAAGAAAAATCATAGTACAATAAAATCGATTATTTATTTAGCATTCAATAAAAGAAATTAAACTTCTTTTACATATTAACTACAAGTTTTCAAACAACAAACACTGGAACATACGTATGTACTTCTGAACATGAATAACAGTGATAACTGTTGAATCAGTTATCACTTCATTATTTTTTTAATGATTCTTAGTTTAACTAATGATTCGTTTTTTCTTTTAAATCGTTTCATTTTCTTAGTCATTCAACAATACAACAGCAATATGTTAAGTAATATTTCCAGAAAAATTCTCGAATCATCAATGGAAGGAAGAAAATACTGAAAGAATGGAAACGTTTCAATCAATAATTGCAGAAAATAGAAAAAGGATGCGAAAGATATGTAAATTACATTACAACAAGTCACACACTAATAACTATCTGAAATGATGTTGAAAATCTCTTTTTGACATTGAATAATTCAGCTGTTTCTTCCTTTTTGCCTCTCTCATTGAATAGTGCAATGGCAGTATTCTGCGATTGAAAAAAAAGAGCCAATAATTGGCACTCAATCATTTCATCAATTTTGAAAGATTTCTCTCCGAAAATCACTCATATACTTTATAAAATACTTTTCCATGAGTAAAACAAAAAGGTTCCATTTTTTCTCTTCTTCACTGTGTGTAAAGAATGACGTAAAGATTTGAAATTCAACTTTGTTGAACTTTTTTTCTCCCAACAAACTATCCATATCATTTCCACTGCTCTCTTCTATCAATTTCACGATGAGGTCACTGTTCATAATGCGGAATAGTTGAAGCAATGAAATCAAAAAAATATTGTACTTGCGCAAATACAGAATACGTTGATATGGACACGAAACAATAAGTAGGCAATTCAGCAAAGTGATATGTAGACATATATCAAATATAAAATTATATTATTTGATTAGTTGCTATTAGCAACTATCGAGAGTATCTGAAGCACAAGCAGACGATGTCAAGAAAATGCTTAATTGTTTTTCTTAAATTTTAAGTGTTTTTGGGAATTTGTTTTTTAAAAGATGATGTCACTTTGCTGTAATCTTTAGCTTGCATAAGTAGGAATGTAAGTAATAATATGACATGGTTATAGAAAAAGTATGGTTAAAACGGCGTTAATTAGAGTGATAATGGAACAGATCAAAAATGCTGATAACATACTCACTTTTAATGATAGCAAATCAATTCTTATTTTAGAGCAAAAAAAAAAAAAGAACATAAAACAAAAAGAACAAGGAAATTGAAGACGAATATCAGAGATTTTCTGAAATTGATAGCTACTTGGCTTAATTAGCACTAAAAACTAAAACAAGTATATAGTCTGTGTAATTAATAACTAAATATTTCGTAAATTCTGTTAATAACTGAATCTTCAAGAATTTGATCCGAAATATAAACAGCAAGCAAAAACCTTCACTTAAACTTGAATCAGAAATTTTCAATCAAATACAAATAAGAAAACGATAACAGTGGTTTCAAGCTTTAATCTGTTTCTAAATTTGATTCAGAAGAATATAGCATGAAATTAAATATGTGTTCATTTTTTTTTTTTGATTAATATTAGAATAGATCTCTTTCAAAATAAAAGATTAAAAGCCGATGAAAGTTTTGCCATTTCAAAATTGAACTAAAAAATTTATTTATTCTAAGCTTAAAACCTGTTTTTTGATACGACTTTTGAAATTTTCTCAGTAAATAGTGGGATAATAATGCATTCTATGACACATTCATTGAAATATGATATCAAAGGGAAAAAAAGAAAGCAAATAAATTTGACACTGTCACCACGGAGTATTAAGACAACTTAGTGGCCTAAAACTTCTGATAGCAGTGAAATATGACAACTCCGCCTTATCTGATTTTTCATAAACTAGTACGGATGATGGAGACAACCATATATACTCATAAATAAATAGCTTCATTGTCCATTCTACTTCACTGTTTTATTTTGAAAATGTAAAATTTAAACTAAAGTGCTTTTAGTTGAAAAAATTACAAAATATTTTCAATTACGGTTATAGTTAGTTTAAAAATTAAAAAAAAAAAATGCACGCCAATGATCTTTATTTTCTTTTTTCAGCTTCAAAATGAAAAGTGAAACATAATTTGGAGAGATTTTTAAATTACAGCCATAAATTAAATTGTAATATTTGCTTGTAAAGGAATACAACAAACAAAATCACTGATTTGCTAATCTTATGATATGCTGAAAAAATTCAAAAAGGAAAACATAAATTATAAGGGAAAGATTTTCTATTATTTCAATCGAAAGAGAAACGTTGAATGCAATGATGAATAGAAATTCAGAATGCGCCATATAAAGAAAAACGAAAAGCTTCCTAAAATTCGAATTTTCTTCCGTAGCAAATATTTGCACAAAATATAATTGTAAATATATATATATATATGAAATATTGAACAAAAAAAAAAAAATGTATGAGTAGAATGAATGAGATAAGTTCAAAAATAGAAGGTAAACGTAGATATGCAAGTTATTCACAAATATTTCACTTTAAATAATTCATAAAATGATGCAGAAAACGAAGCTCATTTAAATTTCATTAATATTAAGTTATTATCAATATTGAAATATTGCATAACATAGCGACCATTTAGAGGAAATTATTTATATCCAAATTTGTCTGCTGAATAAAATTGGTAGCAATCATTTGCTATTAACAATAACACTTTTTACTCCAAATTCAATCAAATGTTATTTACAGATCAAAAAACACATACAAAAAAATCTTCCACAATAATTATAAGTAATTTTAATTTAGCATTTTGTTTTGCTATATTAGAGCAGATGAATTAGTCACTGCGATTTTTAGGAATACTTAAATTTAACAATGAATGAAGTGGAGTTGAACTCAAGATTGTCATTCCATGTTTCAGAGCATTTAACTTTATTCCAGACAAAATTGGTAGGAAATTTTGTGCAAAAAAAAGAGAGAATGGAAATGAAAATAAAATCAACTCACTTAATTAACGTTCACAGTTAATTGTTTTATTAAAATTCGAAAAGAAAAATAACATGGTTAAAAAAGTGTGATGACCTGGAAAATTTAACAAATAGAAATGAAAGAGATAGAAAAACAAAATAAAAAATAAATTCTTACGCTCTGAAAATGCTTCACTCAGTTTTTGGTTATAATTATATAAATTAATGACAGTTATCAGAAAAAAGTTTTTGTTATTTCAACTGAAGAAGAGTCATTGAATGCAATGATTCAGAATGCGCCATATAAATGCAATAAGTAGAATAAATCTTATCAAACATAAAATTCTTGCATCAACAAAATATCAAAGAAAGAAATACTTTATTTTGTGATATATTCCAAATTTTATTCCAAATTATTTCTATATTAAAAGAAATGTTACTTCTCTTTTTTATTATTCAGTTATTTTCTCTGATTTCTGAACAATGTTTTTGCTATTGAAAAACTTCAAATCGCTTGAAATTAGTTAAAAATTCATCATTGCTAGAGTATTTTTATTCTAATTCCATTAATAATATCTGTAGATCACCTAACAGATTATATTTCTTGTCATAATGAGGACCGACGCTCACTCTCCAATAATTTCGTAGGCTAGTGAATTGACTTCATGATACTCTTATAGAGATTTGAACTTACGATAATAATATATCACGAAAAGCTGATCTTCTAGAAATGAGAGAAGAAATTAATCTTTGGGATTCAAAGTCTCAGTTTTTGCAAAGAAAAAAAGGACATTTTGATGCGGAAAATGGACTTACCCAGTTGACATGGAAATAATCAAAAGTAATTTTGACCACTATATGGCTACTATGAGGCCGGTTGTTATTGCAAAAGCAGCCATAGATTAATTTGGAAATCACAGAGTAATGCCAAAGGATGATTGATGTAAAGCAGTAAGGCAATGATTGAGAAAAGGATGAAAATATTGCCTTTATCAGTTTTAGTTATCATAGATTTATATATTAACTTCATAAACAGCTTTAAGATTATGATTAAGTAAAAGAATTAAGAGGATCTTCTTTTCTATCTGCCAGGATTTATTCAGCTGTGAAGCGGTAAAGTCTCAGACTTTTCATTAACCTTCCAATCTTTATATTCTTCAAAACATATATGTAATATAAAACAAATTCATGCTATGTTTATGATTTCACATATATCGGAATGGTTTGAAATCAATGCATTTATTAACAATTTTTTCATAGAATTTCTCTTCTTACTTGTTAAATCAAGTGATATTATTATTATTTTACTTTAATCAGTCATTTTTGTGTGTACTAACCATTTTCTTTAGATTGAATTGGTCACAAAATTTCATTTCGATTTGTCAAAATTTTGCTCTTCTTTATTTTCTTTTTTGGCAAATAAGATCTGACATTTCTCATCTTTTATTTTATTATATACCTTCAAATTCAATTAGATTTTATTGTATGTTTAATTTTTTTCTCTTTTTTTTGCATCCTTAACCCAAATCCAGGATTTTTAAAGGAAATGTACAGTTCAACTTAATTGAAAATTATTACAGTCATATAAATGTGCCATTTCACGTCCTTTTTTTTTTGAAATTATATGGAAATTTTGAAGCTTTTTAATAAGCTTCACGTTCTTATATTGATAAAAATAATGCATTAATAACTCATCATGAGTTATTTTATTCCCAGATGATCCTAAAATCCTCCAAAATGGGAAGATATAAACATGTTTGAATGTTTGAATTGGTTTTTCTAGAAATTTTACGACCCTTATTTTTTAACTGATCGCAACGGCAAAATGACGCAAAGAAGTTTTAAGCAGAAATTGGTACAGTATCAATGGTTGAATGAATTATTTCTCATTCACAAAAAGAAAAAAAAAAACTACGTTGCATATAATTAAATTCAGAAAGTCAACAAAATGGGTGAATGAGATCATTGAGCTTACAAACGAGTAGAATTAACCAAGAAATTTATGCAAAAATCCTTGAGCAAATTCACCCCCAATAATACTATTCACTTGATTGATTACTTCTATCGGATTCTGAAATGAAAAAGTTTTTTTTTTTTTAAAAAAATGATAAGGAGAAAAGGAAGACCTTTCATCCACCTTCCCTTTTATAATAAGTTTGATATGCTGCTGGGATAATATGTCAGAGGCTTAAAAACAAACAGGATTACTGAATACCTGATCAATAACACCCGAAAATTCTTCACACCGTTGAATTGCTCTTTGCATTTCCATGCCGATTTGAAGTGATCCCAAGATATCACATTCACTGATTACCTTTCTCAACTGACCACAGTGTTGTCGTTCTGCACCTCGTTTACATGTTTCCTTCCTGAAAATTATCAAAATTTTAGCAAATTCATTTCATATAATAAAATTAGCAAAGACGAGCATAATTATTCCCTTATAAAATTGCAACAAATAAAGTAAGTCTCATAAACGAGCAAGTAAATATCAGCAACCAGTAAATAAATAGATTTCTCTTCGACACGTCATAAACATGTAGCAAAAAGCAACCAACTAATAAGGTAAGTAATTCACAATAGGAATTCTTAGCGAGTTAGTGTTTTCTGTCTAAATCTGAGAGATTTAAATGCTCATGCATCTAATTTTTTTTTTTTTTTTATTAACACTTATCTGCACACTCACGTAGCTCCGATGAAATCAACTTTACCACCGAAAAGAGCATTGGTAATTTGACTACCCCAAAGGTCCCACGCCTTTTCATCTGCTACTTTCACGCAATTCCCGTACACTATTTTCATGAATTCACTTAAAAATGGCAAACAACCTGGAAAGAAATCTGCAATAGCGAGAACTTTCAAATGAAACCTGTTTATAAACATGTAACAAATTTCTTCGATTTCCGATTTGAAAGATTAATTTCACCACTCAGAATATTTTTAAGAAGTATCTAAGGCATCAGTTTAAAAAAAGAAGTTCTTTTTGGAAACATTAATTAAGAATCGAAGATCTATGACAAATGAAACAATTTATAGCGATAATTATTAATATAATGAAATAAAATAAAATGCTCCGATTGAATAAGCATTTCAGTGCTTTGATAAATAAATGAAGTGACTGTTACTTTAAAATTATAACTGAAAAACAATTAAAGACTTGACACTGATCGTTGACGAACCTCTGCCCTTCGGTATACCAAAATTACTGTTAGCGCCAGGTGCTAACTCTCGAATGGTCGGTAACCAGTTGATATCTGCATCTTTGGTATATGTTTGTGCTCCAAGAGTTGTCGATGATTTAACAGGCCTTGAAGATCCTAAAAATGCTCCTGCAATATCCATCAGTGATTTGGTACCACTATTTGACTCAGCATGAATGCTTCTTTGCTGTTGTCTTGACATTAGACCACGATTTTCAATCGCAGAAACTTCAGCAAATTTGGTGATAGCTGGTGAAATAGCATTTGTTATAGACTGGCCGATCATTTCAGATGGTCGAGAATTGAGTAATATAGGTCCTGGTTCCGGATGGCCAGGCCTTGTTCTAAAACAGCAGCCATTTGTATTTTGACGTGGAAGATTACATTTCTTATAAGTTCTAAGCTTGCAGTAGTCTATGTTTCTCTCTTTCTCCCTCTCTCTCTTCAAACCTATCGTTTTAATTGAAATTGTTGAGGTCAAATCAAATAATCAGTTTAATGACAGATTCAAGCCAAGAACTCAAGAGATTTAGTATTAGATTGATAAGAAGGAAATCATACAATGCATCTATATTAGCTGCAGCGGAATGCTTTGCAGCGGAAGCAACAATTTCCGTTGCCATTTGCGTCAACCGTCCAATGTTATCATTTGATAGAAAGTTCAAGAATGGATTACCACTGTTGCTCTGCAAAGTCTACATCATTCGTTTTAATTGATATCAGTCCTTCAGAGCTATTCCAGTCATTCGGGAAAACAAATGGTGCCGGAACAAAATGACAGATTCAAGCCAGGAATTCAGATATGTGTGAAAATTTCACGAGATAGCTTTTTTTGTTGTTGACGAATGGTGGCTTGTGGAATTCTTAATCAGAAAATGATGTATTAATCCAATTCTGAGTTGAATGATATCTCGAACAAAAACAAAGTCCATGTAATCTTCCCAGAAAAGAATTTAATTATCATATTTAGCTTAAATTGATTCTAATCTGACTGAAAATGTTTCAATAACTCAAATCAGTTCCAACGATCAGTCCAAAAAATTAAAATAGTGTGAAAAATTTTTGTGCGCCGATGCGTGAAAGTGAAAAGAAGAAGTAGGGATGGGTAGGAGAAAGAGAAGGAATAAGGATTCAATAAGAGATTATAATATGAATATAACCTGGGCATTGGAGGATCTGAGCGAAATTGACACAGAGAAGGAAAAGAGAAGAGTGGTGACGAATGATGCCGGCATTCCAGAGACTTCAGTAATCAGCCAAAATGGTTTTCGCTTTGCGGATTGGAGGATGGATTTTGGGAAGGATTTGAAGGAACGGAGGGGGTTGGCGCTCAACCAGAGCAATACCGGATTGTTTCGCTCAGTAATGATGGTGATCCACTGTGATGTGGATGACATGACATGACATGACATGACATCTCATGCATCAACATTGCACATTGTGATTAACTCAGAATCTGATCTCGATTATATCTCGATGAATATATCCTTTCCCAAACTTGAACAATTCTTGAAAAGGTGGGCAAATTATTGGATAAAAGTGGGATGATTCGGATGGATGAAAAGATGTGGCAACCTGCAACTCCGATTTTTTATTGGGAGAAAACGACAACAAGGTTCGGGTCATAGTGTCGTATACACATACATACATACACACATAGGTGGCACAGCGAATTACTTTGATAGACGGCTGTAACGAATTACCAGTTCTGAAAATGATTATAGTTTTCTTTCAACCTTTGTAAATTCCTTCCTGTATTTCGTTTTAATTTTAACAAATTGTTTATGAAATTACTAATCTGTCGTTCCACTCAGATAAAGCTAATTATTGATTGCCTAATTTGTAAATTAATTGGACAGAAAGGTCATAAGGAAATGGAAATGTATTTGAGCTTTCGACGTCACTTTTGTTTTTGAGTTGAGAAACGATAGTACAGTTAAGATTATGGTATCATACATATATATGAATACTACAGCATAGCAAATTAAGGTTTGACAATGTAGTCGTGAGCTCTTCCTTTTGGGGACATGTCATGGATACCATCATTGAATAACGAAGTGAACTGAGCCGATAATGGTCGTCGACTCGTTATTGCCATTTCATAGTTTTGACCATTTCATTTGTCACTTCTGTTAACATCTGATATACTACCTTCGCTTCACACGTATAACATAAGCGTGGAAAAAGATCGCTCAACTCATATTCAATTATTCCGTACATCAGTACATCATCCAACTACTTTTGTTATTTGAGTTCATTTAAAAGAAAGACGAAACAAACGATGCCAATAATTAATGACAATGATAATGATAAGTACACAGATTCAGTCTTTAAGGATTGGCATATCACGAGCTGGACAGGAAGGAGAATACCGTTGCAATAGACCTTCGATTTAATTCCGGATCCGGAGTAATTTGGTCTTTCATCAAAGGACAAATTGAGAAAAGAAATTTCAAATAGTATATTCAGTGTAAACTGCCCAACATCACCGTTTCCTGATTCTCTCACATCAGATAATTGAGGATCTGTTCCGAACACCAGCTTTCCGAAATAGACCAAAGACTTGTTACTTGTTCACACGTTAGCATAACTGCTGTGCTTTTCAAGTCGAGAATGGTGTCCGGAAAATCTCACATGTAGCATACGGAAAAGGAAGAAAGGGAGAAATATCAATTAGTTTTGTTCATTTTTGGGGTAAACATATTACTTGCATGATTTGTCCTCCTTTGCTAATGGGGAGATTTCAAACTGGGCGATTATATACTGTAAGATAGTAAATCGGGTAGAGAGAGCAGGAGAGAGGGAGAGAACCTGTATTAAAATAGAATGGAATTCGAATAGATAGGTAGGATTGTAATGATGGCTTCCCAGCTGAAAACTTTCACTTGGTGATAAGAAGGTTTTGATGTCATTCAGGAACTCCAGATCGGATCGATCTATTTATACTGGGTAAATCATTGCATGACAGGCTTGCATCACAAGCTCATCTATTTTACTGTTATAACAGTCCTTTCAAATCTAATTTTTCTGGGTTGATTTTTGATCTTTGAAATAGAAGTGGGTGAGTATCATGTATTACCGTTTAGAATAGTTGCAACTTTTCATTTCATGTCATTTTTCAGTTATGGGTAAGACCGGAGAGAAGGATGGAACTTGTGAACAACAAAAAAACTCTTTCTCAACTGGATCGACTTTGCCAACTCCCGAGCTAGGTATATAATGACATTTATTTGTCGGCTGCTGAAAATTTTATTTCCATCACATTTTACAATTCTTTTTCAACGGAAAATACTGCGCATTCCACAAGATTTTTATATGTTTTGTTGTAACTGAAAAAAAAAAAGAGTGGGACGAAGTGTTTCACTTGACCTTTATTCCACTTTCTGTCGATTCTGTTTTTTGTTGGTAGATTATTTCTCATTATTGCACATAACAGTTTGTTTTGCTTGTTAAAACGTAGCAGATAAAGTGTTAAGTGAATTGCTGCTTTATTTTCCAGAGAGATGTTCAGGAAATTTACTTTCAGAAAAAAAGATCGGAAAATATTTTCAGGAAATTTATCACAGCCACAAATGCATCGAGAATTGAGGAATCTCAGATTTATCAATCCTGGGGAGGCAGCTCTCATTTCCACAGAAGAAACCTTGTATGATAGACACGGAGTTCGTAGATCATCAAGACATCGGAAAGGTTTGCTTGTGATTTTCAAAGGTTTTCTTCTCCCAAGCTGTCAAAAATAAAAAAAATTTTACTATCAATGAAAAATCAATGAAAAATAAAGTTTAGACCACCTAGAAATATTGATGTCACTTATTAACTTGTTTTTTTTTTTTTTATTGCTTCATATATATTACAGTTTCTTTGTTTTTCTTTGTTACTTACTTCCACATGTACATATTGCTATTCTTTAATTCTGAATCTAACATTACGACCGAAGATCATAAAGCTTTATGTGTTTCGCATTTTATTTTAATATTGAAGAGAAAGTTACTTCTCCTTTTCATTACTTATTTATCTATCGGCTGCCATTTTTCGCCAATATTCGTTTTAATAGGAGAATTTCAGATCATTTGCAGTTGCTCTAAAAATCTCATCATCGCGAAGGATATTTTTGCTTTAATTTCAGTACTGACTTCTGTCGATCGTATGACGGATTACATTCCGCATCACGACGAGGAGGGGTATCTTATCAGGGTCGATGGTCACTGTGTCAAATTATGCGATTGTTTGCGGATATCCTGTCCTGGTGAGTAAGCATTTTCAGAGTTTTTAATTTAAAATCAGGTTTTATGCTTGAATTAAACTCGGAATGAAAAAAAAGGAAATAATGATTTATCACTTTACTGTTCTTTCTAAAATTGGTGAGAGGTATTATTTATGATGACCTTAGTTTTTATCTATTTCAACGATTTTTATGGAGAATGTAGTCGTATGTATGAAGTTTCTATTTCTAAATGTGTATGTTTAGGTTGCCATTATCCATGTGAGAAGTGTGGTTCACGAATGTGTGGACCAGCTTGTCAGAGGAATCGAGATTACATTATTGAGAGCTTTTTCGCAGAGACTGAACCACCTCGGATTCGTAAACATCCTTATTACAGTCCTCTAAAACGTGAAAGCTAAAGAAGTTTTATGAGAAACACCGTTTGTATTTTACATGAAAAGATTATATTGGTACCGCTGTTATGTAATTTTATAAAAGTTTAGTGTTCAAGAGTTAGGGAACTTTGAAAATTTTATTGGATTTATATAAGGACAGTACTGTTTTTCTTTCAGTGTTATTGTAATTAACTGCAATACATCAGGAAAATTTTTATCCACTTTGTTCTGAGTGGCACAAAACTACTATTTCAGGTTGTTTTATTGTTGTAAAATTTCAAATGCTTATCTTCAATCAGTTCAGAAAAACACTTTGTAAAGGCTTCACAAGTCGACAACTATTTTTGAGTTCACCATTCTTAACATTCTTAACGTAATTATGTAGTCGTAGAATATTTTAGAAATCGATTTTAATTTTGTCATTTTATTTTGGGGAATTTTCGTGAAAATTGCATGATGATCGACTGTATGTTTTTCATTGTTTTTTGTTTAGTGCGTTATGATGTGTTGTCTCTAAATGATAAGTTATCATGTGAAATATTTAATTCACGTGCTTTGTGGTATCCTTTTAACGTCTTTCAAAACTTTTTTATGAACAGAAGGTTATTAGCAAGAAAATGGATGACTATTAAAACGGAATTTATTCAAATTGAATAAGTTGTTGGAAATTAACATTTGAATTTTAATCAGAAAAAATTTTTCCTTTCTTATGCGTGCTTATATAGTATATCTTTCTGATTCATTCTTAAGAAGTGCTCTGCAATAAAGTAGGAAGATCACTTATATACTTTATGCAGGCTGCGCGGATATATGAATATGATTAGATATTTTGTTGTGTAATTGTACTTTTTCTCAAGTACAGTATTCTCACTCATATTTTAAGGGGCATAAATGAAATTCTTCACTCATTATTGTGTTAAGTAAAAGAAACTTCTAAGTGACTTTTAAAATTTTTAAAGCTGTAAAAATGTGGGATTATTCTATATAGTTTATAGCTTCTTGGAATTCATACGTTTTATGACAATTTTTAGTGCATTTTTCCATTTCTGAGGTACTGTACTCTTTCTCGTTGTTTTGAATATTTAGTTTTAGATAGAAAAAGAATAAATCTTCTCTCTTTTTTTTCAAATGTTTATGTTAATTTCTCTTAATGTGTTTACAATAATCCCGGGTGATTTGATTTTGATTTATAGGAATGTAAAACTCTAAATGTAATGGGAAAGAGGTTTTCTGAAATCATTACTAACACAATTTAGGAAGTAGAAGATGGAAGTTGAGTTCCTTCTGTGATATATAAACGAATTTCGTGATTGAATTTCTTCCTGGGAATATTTGCTATATTTAAGCTTTTTTGCTATATCTATTTCTCTTGACACTGATAATGACTAACGGGTTTTGTAAGATTATCGTAGTGTCGTCTGTTTCCATAAATACCCTGATTCTAGATAGATGTTTATTAAGGAATCAGTCATTATGCATGTTTCTTGCACTATGCGTTATTCGTTACGGGAATTATTTTTTCAAAAGACTGTCATTTTTGTTTTAGGGTCATCTAGAATGTTAAAGGAGCAACCGAAGGGGACCGTGACCGTGTTGTTAGGTGCTCAGTGGGGTGATGAAGGTAAAGGAAAAATTGTCGATTATCTGATTGCGAAAGATAAGGTGAATCCCCATCATATGAGTTATTAAGATGATTATATGGATTTGTTAAGGATTGATATCGTATGATTATGACTTCTCAAAAGCTTCAAGTGTGATCTTCAATGTGCGTGTGTTGACATGAATTATAAATCATAAAGTGGTTTTCTATGCGCTCTCTTTTTGCTGTTTTCCATAATATGCTATGCTGATTTAAACAAGAAGTAGTTGGAAAGTTTTAGGTACAAGTTGTTGCACGCTGTCAAGGTGGTAACAACGCAGGTCACACTGTTGTTGCAAATGGACGAAAATATGACTTTCATATTATACCCTCAGGAATCATTGCTGAAAAGTGTTTCAACATAATTGGTAAGATTTTATTTAATTTTTATCTGCCATCGACGATAGAAATCATGAATTAGAAAAATAGAAACCATATCTAAGACGATACTTTGTAGTTCAAAACAATATGACATATGCGTAGTTTATGCTCAGTCGTAATTACATTTCTCCAGCGTGTGTTTATTGAGATATTCTGTTGATTCAGCATTTTGATTTTCAGGTAATGGCACAGTAGTAAATTTAGATTCGTTTTTTGAAGAACTGGATCACAACAAAATTACTAACATACCTGGATGGGAAAAACGAATATTAATCAGTGATCGAGCACATCTTATATGTGATATCCATATGCTTGTTGATGGTCATTCGGAGGATCGACTGAATATTAAGTAAGTTCTATGCGTTGCAAGTTGATTGTTTAATTTTTTAGCTGTTGCTTTTCTATCGGATTTTCTCATTGTTATGAGTATAAAATTACTGTTCCTTTTCAGTAAAATTGGAACAACAAAAAAGGGTATTGGACCAACATATTCTAGCAAATGTTTTAGAAATGGTCTCCGAGTTGGCGATTTAGTTTACGATTTTGATGGATTTACTTTAAAGTATCATATTTATGAATCACATTTTCTTACCCGAATTATTTGTTTCTAAAATGAAATATCTTACATAGTTCGAAATACGGAAGTTTTAATTAACGAATTAAATCTTTAGATTTCGAGAACTTGTTAAATATTATCAGAAGCAGTATCCTGATTTGGAGATTGACGTTGATCTCGAGTTGATCAAATTCAAGGTAGGTCTATTAATTTTTATTTGATTAACCAAAGTAATGGAAAGAGATTAAGCAACTTTATTTTTCTTCTGAAATTCATTCATAGAAGCACGCGAATAAATTGAATGAATTGGCACTGGTCGCTGATACGGTAATAACATTGGATGAATTACGAAGCAGTGGAAAAACTGTACTTGTTGAAGGTGCAAATGGTACCATGCTGGATATCGATTTCGGTGATTGTTTTAATTTTCGGCAACTATTTTAAAAAATTCAAGTACCTGTTGGCTCTTAAGGAAAGGTTTGTGGTAAGACTAAAATTGTAGAAAAAGCTTAATCATTTAGTTAATGTTTCCAGGAACTTATCCATTTGTAACATCATCAAATGCAACAGTTGGAGGTGCTATCACCGGTTTGGGACTTCCACCAATGTCGATCAAGAGAGTGATAGGCGTTACAAAAGCGTACTCTACTAGAGTTGGCTCTGGACCATTTCCTACGGAATTGAAAAATGACATTGGCGATAAGCTACAACGAATAGGACATGAAGTACAAATCATTATCCTGTTATCGAATATTCCATACCCTTAATTGTAACATTTTTAATATTCTGGTCCTTCATCCAGCTTAACACCATTGTCCAACCACAGCCTCTTTTTGGGACAATTGAATAAAGTTACAACATGAGAGGAAATATAACTATAACTACCAATTAAATGTCCTGATATATTCATTATTAGTCAGGTCCGTTAATAATATGAATTGCTTTTGATTGCTAATTGTATATTGTTACATATCGTGGTTTAAGTTTCTCAAAAAAAAAAAAAAAAGAGTTTGGATTATATTTTCTGGAAAACTGAAAATTCGTACTGAAAAAAAGATGCTTGCACAATCGGTCAGGACATTGATTTATTTCATTATTTTGATGTGGGTTCCCAATTTCAGGTTGGTGTTACGACGGGTCGAAAGAGACGATGCGGTTGGATAGATTTAGTCCTTTTAAAGCGAGCACATCTTATTAATGGATTCACGGAGTATGTAATTCTGGAATTATTTGAGAAGTCTTGAGAAATATTTGAAAAGCTTTTGTCCTATACTATATTTACTTTTGATTTTTAAGCATTGCTTTGACAAAACTGGATGTCCTGGATACATTTGATGTAATCAAGGCAGGTGTTGCCTACAGGTTGGATAAAGAATTGCTGAAATCCCCTCCGTGTAAGCATTGTTTATGCAATTCTTTTCATTACTTTTCTGGGACTGGAGTTCTTTACTAAACTGAGAGTAACATAAGCATTATGTAAGTTCATCTGCCAAACTTCATTTCATTCTTTAACATACTTTGTCTAACTTTCGAATACGTCATCAAGTAATTTGTTTTATTGACCGTTCTTTCAGCACAAGCTTCCGACTGGGAGAAAGTGGAGGTCGAATACCGTACATTCAAAGGATGGAACACACCGATATTGGCTATGCGGAGTTTTAATGAATTACCAGAAAATTGTCGAATTTTCATTGAATTCATTGAGCAGTATGTCGGAGTACCAGTGAAGTGGATTGGTGTGGGTGAGGAAAGAGAAGCACTGATTCTTCGTGAACCCTGAAGAGTGTCATATCAGCAATTCATTTTCAGAACTATATTTTATTTCTGAAACAAATCTCGAATCCTATAACCTATACCTATAGGCCTTGAGATCTTGAAGTCTTAACGATTAATCCCCAATTCATATATATTTGATGCGATTACATTTTGGAATATTTGTTAGTATTTGAAATCAACATCATTGTAGAACTTGCTAGTGTTGTCACATGCTGTATTGTTATTTGGAACGCATTATTATATTGTCCTTGTCATCTTCTGAAGTTTCATATGCTGCATGTGCATTATTTCCATATATTTATTTTTCATTATTGTCAGATGTTGCATGGTTAAATACAAACTTTCATTTTAATCATTTCCTTCTCTCTAGATGATACTATCACAGAACTAGCAGTAGCAGTATCTACAGCAAAACCAACTAGATTTCATTTCAAAGAGTTGGGCTATACATCTGGCGTATGTTATGTTATTATTGATTAGGGTAGGGTGTTTGTCGTTCGTCATGTCAATTGTGATTGAGATGCCAGGACACATTGATCGTGTGTCGGATGAGGGTTACTACTATCTTGCTGTGTCGTGTCTGTCTGTATGTGTGGCCTGCTTGCTTGCTGTCCTCTCGGTATCAGATGCCTTCTCCTCAGTGTGCTGCTGTCACATGCCTTGGTGAGAGAGCAGGGCTAGAAGCAGCGTCATGTTGTTTATTTCATCTGATCGATCAGTCGATTCAATGCTTGAGTGGTGGCTGAGTCGTGCAGGTACCGGTGGGTTACGTTAGATGCGCTCACCCTCATCCTTGCTGAAGGTGGCATTGGTTTAGATATTTCCTGTATTAATTTGGTCGATCATACATTGTAGGTGTTCTGCTCCACCCTGTGTTACATTCTTTTTGCACAGTCATCCGTCCACTTTTTCTCCGATATTCACGTTTAACAGGTTCTTGTACGACCTGTAATGATTCTAATTAGGGCGTCAATATAGCACCGTCATTGTAAGCATAGTCAGTGTTGCAGAACAACCCGGTGCCTGTAGTTATTTGCTCACATTTTAGTATACAGAAAATACATATAACTTTGCTTATAGCTTTAGACGTCATAATCCAAACAGTTACTGCCTATGTAGTAATGCCCCTTTCAGTGGTGCTTACTGCGTTGCATTCCACGCAAATCACTTTTCTGTAATATTTGTCTTCAGTGAAATGGCCGCTCACAATATTGCTAACATCAAGTGGGATCATTTTGGCGTTTATCGACGTTTCCAGTTGCCTATGGATGTTGTTGGTGACTTGTACCGGTTGTTACTGGTTAAAATCAATACCGTAGTTCCTGATTTTAACGGCAGACTGGGCTGGAAAGGTAATTTCGGACTGCAGAACTCTCTCAGATCTCAGATATTAAATAATTAGCTCCATGTATTTTTGTTATTTGTTATATAGAGTAACGAGATAATTCAGGAGGAGATATCTTATCAGTGCATTATTTGAACTGTAGAAATTATTTCTTGTTTTGTAAAATTTCTAAATGGAATACTGTAAAAGAGAAGAATGAGTAAATAAAATGAAGTATTACAACACCACTCATTGGAAAAAAATAAAATGAACCTAATTTTCAAGCAGTTCATCAGTGAATATTGTCTACTTAAAGGAAAATGACACTGAAACAAATTTTTAAGAAATTGCTCAATAAAAAGATGCTTCTAGACGAAGAAGGTGATATAATACATTTTTCAACTGACGAAGAATTGCGCAGTGCACTTCATATTACCACAGGCAATCAACTTCGTATCCAAACGATCAGTAAGGGTTTTTTCAGAATCCAGTTTATTAAAACATTTCTTAATACGTACTGCAGAATACTAGTTTTTCTTATTTCATCCTTTCTCAACAGAACTTTTATTGAAAAGTGAAACCTCTCCGGTTGTGAACATTCCAGAATTCATTACCGAATTTGCCAGTTTATTGCAGTTTTTTTTTTTTTTTTGCAATCAGATAATTTTTATCATTTTGATAGAAGACCTCCCGCAACATGAGAGAGAAAAATCATCGAGGGACACGAAGAAAGAAAATAAGAAAGTGGTATGTTTTATCTTTTTATCTGAAATTTGGGTTATGGTTTTTAAAATAAGAAAGTTGGTGTATTTTATAATGTTTCATCTCTTTTATCTTAGAATTAGGATATATATATATATATATATATATATATATATATATATATATATCGTAGCTGAGAATAAAACATTGGTTTATCACTTGTCTCGAGAATGAGTTGTGCAACGGAATGTTTAAACTGAGGGCAAAATGGAACAGGAATGTTTAAACTCAAGATTGGTGATTTCTGTTGATAAGGATATTTAGTGTAGTCAATAAATAGGAAGCTTCTTGTTATTTAAGCATCTCATTTAGTCCGTTTAGTTTGTTAATCTTTGCAGAAAGAAATCCATCCGTTTGTTACATGTAATCGTTGCGATCAGCCACTTTATGGAATTCGTTATAAATGCTGTATTTGTGATGACTTCGATTTGTGTGAAGAATGTGAGAAAGATGGGTGCCATCCAGACCATGCTTTGATTCGTTATGCTACACCACGAACACCGGTAAGTAACATTTTTTATACGAGGATTTTGGAGGGGATTTATTGACTTGGATGCAAAAATTTGGTTTAAATGAAATCCGTTTTACATCAAAGGCTATGGCGCGTTCACTATATCCTGCATGCATTAGGGCTGTTATAAGCGTCTTATGTTGTATAAAGGTGCAAGACACCTGATTTTTTTTATAGAAGTTTTTTAGAAAGCAGAAACGGTAATCATTTTCATCTTGATAAATCTAACTATCTCACTCTTGTAGAAGGTTGAACACCTCCGTCCGAGACGCACCTGGCGACAAAACAGTCATGCTTTTGGTCATCGCGATACATTTTCACAGGAAGGTATTTTCGGACGAACTGCTACGGCCGCTGCTCATGCTGCTCATAATGCAGCTAGTGCCGCAGCTCAGCACGCTGCAAGACACGCTGCAAGACATGCTGCAGCTGCTGCTACACATTTTGCTGATGTTAGTTTTTTTATTATTCATGGATAAAACGTTGGAAAAAATGCATCACTTTGGAAGTGAGCGCTTGTACTAAGTGGTTTTTTATAGACGCACATTCTTTTCAACCAGATTCATGACTTTGGTTACTTTCACATTTTAGAATACTAAAGAAAATACTGATGGATTTCCACCACAATTTCGGGATTCGGTAGCTCAAGGCATGGAATATCTGAAAGAAGTTGGCTCACAGATTCAACAGGCACTTGCAAATTTTGGTATTGTTTTTTATATTCATTTTTCCAAAGGAGTTTAATAGTGAGAAGGAGTATAGTTATTTTGCTGAAACCTAACTAATGTAGAATATGACTTTCATTGCTTATGTGTAAGAACGTTTGAAGTTTTATTCAGAAGCTTTGGGATAATGTTGAAACCATAAAAAATCAGTCTTAATGCCGTTAAGGATGTTAGAAGTATGAAAAACTAAGCTGATTTATTTCGTAAATTTAGGAATCGAGGTTGATATGGATGTGCAGCAGGATGATATTTCGGAGAAAATTCCCAAAGCAGAAGATCACACAGAGAGAAATGCTACGGAAAACAATATAGATGAAAATGATGAACAAAAGAAAGATAAAATAAACGCTTCAAAGATTGATGAGATGGAAAATGAGGATGGAAAACGGAAAAATGATAGTCCCAAGGTTCAGAATGCTGAAGCGGTAAGTACGGTGTGTTGAAGTCTTTTTAGGACTTTTTCATAGAATTTTGTCATCTCTTTCTAGCTATACAATTGTTTTTTTTTTTTTTTTCTTTAAATGCTTCAACTTTGTTAATGGTTATTAGACTACCCTTATCATTATTCCATTAATTGTTCATGATGACAGGAGCATGTTGTCTTCAGATTAATTTCTTTTTTTTTCCAGATCCCAGACGAGTTGGACGTACCAATGAAGAAGATGCACATCTCAGAGCATGAAGAAACCGAAAAAGTGGTGCAAAGTTCGAAAGAACCAATGCCTGATACTGTCGCTTCTGGCGATGATATTTCTGATGAGTGGACAATAATGGACATCACTAGTCCAGGCAACAAATGTCAATCAAGTATTTATTTCTCCACTGCTTATGTTATTTCATCATTGTTACATAGCAACTCCCAAATGCAGTATCACCTTACTTTTGTAAAAATATAAGAGACCCAGGCCTAAATTTATGTATTTAAACAAACCCTTAAAAACTCTGTATGTTATGCTAAATCGCTCCGGAATTTATATGCCTAGCTGTATTGATATCTTTGTTACGGTTTGTTTATATATGCTGAACAGTTATTCATGTTTTCAGATGCACCCCTGTATCCTATTATTACTGATGGAAAGTGTATGGCTGGTACGCCGTTCATAGTCCCACAACCTGGACCACACAATCCACACTGCTATTTCATTTACCCAGGTCACCTTTTCCTTTCATTTGCTGCAAATGATGGTTAGATAGTTAATTCAGAGTTAATTCATCGTTATGGTTTAGCCAGCTGATTTGTAAAATGAAAGGAAAAAAAAATTATGTTAACGCTTTTTATGTCAATAAATTGCAGATGAACATATTGCACTTTGTGTAATACAGTTGGAAGGAATGGGTTTCGATAATTGTAATGGTTGGCTAACCAAACTTGCGGCGGACCTAAAAGGTAACGTTAGTGCTGTCATCGAGGACATGAAGAACGATCCCGTTTATGCGAAACATTTCGAAAAGGATTTCTAAAAGTACTTTATACCGAAAAATAACATGTGTTGTACTCCGCTTGTTGTTTTGGTGATTTGTAAACATACATTATTTGCATTTTGTATATTTTCTGAACTTTTTTGTGTCATTTATATATCTTCACATCAGTCCTAGACTGTGTTCCATATTCATCTCCGTTCGTTGATTTAATTTCAAGCTGGTTTCAAATGGTACTGTTTAATGCAAGTCTTCGAATAAAACACATATTTTCAGGTAATATTAATAACTAATTGCATATATCTTCTCTCTTATTGCATAAAACTACTTCCTTCCGTTTCGGTGTATTGCGGAGTCTATAATTGCTGTGAATAAATGCTTTATAGAAATGAACCGTTGTCTTAGCAGAACGTTTCCATGACTGTAATAATTAGACCATTCTACTTGCATATTTACAGTGTATGTTCAGGCTTAACTGCTTCAGCAGAGAGCTCAGGTTCGTAAGACCTCAGTGAAGGATTTAAGGTATGGATTGAAATGTGTGATAGAAGCATCACTGTATGGTATAATTACTTTCTCCCTGTATTTCATTAGTATGTGATTGACGTGTTATACTTCTACAGTTTATATGTTGTGTAGATATCTTATGAGTGCTGAATACTCTTTCCAGGTTTGTCTATGTTACACTGGGTGCGAGATGTAGTAAGGCGCTCTTTTCTAATTGGTGAAGTAAAGTATTAACATTTCTTTATCTATCCATCAAATAAATAAAATAAGGAGAGGGAACATTAAATAGAACTGTTTATTAGGATCATATCGAAATTACCTTGAGGTTTATATATCGTGTTAGTGTGAACTTGATTTGTTTTTTACACATGCTCACACCTCTGTCGATTCGTTTGAAAGCGTTTGGAGCGGGAAAAATCATGGGAATAGTATATAATTTCAGATTCCATTTTGATTCATTTTTTAGCTAGTCGATCTGAATGGGCGCACTTCTAGCAACACCAGCATGCATCTCATCGGTTTATTTTACTTTATTTATTAATTTTTTTTTTTTTTCAAACACTGATCTTCCCATTCACTTATTAGCTAATGCCGTGCTCTGTTTTATCGATAAGTACTAGATTTGTTGTATATTGGTAACAAAAATAATAGTTAAGTAATGTAGCACTTGGCATGTCCAGAAAATATTGTTGACAAATAATTTTCATCGGTTGTTTCTACATTATTAATCTTTATTTGAAATAGATATTAGTGAAAATAATGCCTTCTATTAATTTTTCCTATTTTTAATTATGTACTATTCATTCGATTTTAACTTTTGGATTGGATGTTGTAATTTTCTACTCAGAGTTTGGCATAAAATCATGTTAACATTCATGTACTAACCATTGGTTAGTGTCAAGTATATTGCTGTATTCCTTTTCTTTTACAGTTAGCATGCTGCTGCGGTAGTGCGGCATGCTCTTTGTGCTGTGCAGCATGTCCATCTACTCGAAGCTCATTGACTACGAGAGTAATGTATGCTGGAATGTTGTTGATCAGTACATTTATGGCGTGTCTGATGCTTGCACCCGGTATACAAGCTAAACTTGCTGATGTAAGCTTGTTTCCGCCAAACTTCTTATTTCGTGTAGAGAAAATTGTTATTCTGATTTTCTTTTTAATTAAATAAGATTGCTATTTCCAGTTTACTATTACTGTCATGTTTTAATTTTAGTCAAATTGGTTTTGTGAGGGTCTCTCCGGAATTGCTGGAATAAATTGTTCTCACGCTGTCGGTTTCCAAGCTGTTTACAGGTATGAACTTGAATTTTTTTTGTTATATATATTTAATAGTTGTTCCAAATCTTCGAATAAAATTATAATAAGTGTAGTATGGTAGAGTTTGATATTTGAGATGCAAAATTTAGTTCTAATAAAGACATTGGGTATTCACTTAATTTATAGACTTTGCGGAGCAGTGGTAATTTTTTTCTTTGCGCTTATGATTTTGATGTTGGGAGTGAAATCATCTCGTGACACACGGTCAAAAATTCAGAATGGTTTTTGGTTCTTCAAATATGTGATTGTTATTGGGATCACTGTTGGGTTGTTTTACATCAGTTCAGAAAAGATTTCTTCGCGTTCGTTTTTTTTTTCGTGGTTCATTTTTTTTTTTTTTGATTACTGATTTTCTTTCTTATCCTCTTGGCATAAAAAATAATAAGAAATAAATAATAATGTAATACTGATACGTGGTAGATTTTTCTCTAGTTGTAAAATTGATGAGTTATTTTTTCAGCTTTAATGTGGACTGGGTTGATCGGCGGCTTTATTTTTATACTTCTCCAGCTTATTTTGATCGTTGATTTCGCTCATTCGCTTGCTGAAGGATGGATGGAAAAATATGAAGAGAATGAAAGTCGCACATGTTACTGTGGTAGTTTTTGTGAAACATTCTGGGAATAATGTTCAGTTTCATAACTTGTCATATTTATAGTACCTTATTCCGTATTTTTATTCGTGCTCTTATGTATGTAGAAATAATGGGAGATTATTAAACATGAAATAAGTTCCAAGTATAGTTAGACGAAGCATAGAAAGTCAAATGAATTTTAGAATATTATTAAAGAGAAGTTATTGTTGTGTGTAAATGATGCGAAAGGGAGAATGAAGTAGTTATTCTTTGTTTTAAGGGGAATTTTCAGAATTATCATTACGAAGTTGTGGATAGTGCTGCCACAATGGTATCCATAAATTTCTGGTTTTTATATTTTCCTAAGATTAATTTTATAGGATTATTGATGTTCACTTTCGTATCATATTTGTTAGCTGTCGGTGCAGTTGTGCTAATGTATATGTTTTACACTACGGTGAGTTTTGGCCTAGTAAATTTCATTCACATCAATAAATAATTTTTTACGAAAAACATTATCATTTGCATGCTTTTTTTTTGCAAGCATGTATTCTAAAAATATGATTTAAAGAAAGTAAGAACTGTTGCAGGGAAATTTATGTCACATGCCAAAGTTATTTATCTCTCTAAATGTCATTCTCTGTGTGCTAGTGTCTGTTTTGTCGGTCCTTCCACGTATTCAGGAACGAATGCCTCGATCAGGCTTGTTGCAATCATCATTCATTACTCTCTACGTAATGTACATAACATGGTCAGCACTAATCAATAATCCAGGTTCGCTTTTGTTTTCAATACAACTGATTTAAAAAAAATCCAATTTAAAAAAAGAAGTGCTGGAAAATTACCATAATTTTTCAGATAAAGAATGCAATCCTTCGTTGATTAACATTTTTAGCAATCATACAACTCGTTATGGCCAGGTAATTTTAGTTTAAAAGTCGTTAATTTGAAATGCAATGTTTTCTATTTTTTCATGTCAAAAAACCCTTTGATCATATTTCTTTTTTATATTTACTTTGTCTATAATTCTTGCCATATCAGCAAAACCAATACATGCTATTGATTTACAAAGCCACTGTTAATGCTGATGATTTTATTCTTTAGGATGTTTACGGAACACCAATACCAGCTGAATCTCTAGTTTCCCTTCTGATTTGGTTTATCTGTATACTTTATGCATCATTCCGGACGTCATCGAGTTTCAATAAAATTGCAGGCGGTTCATCACAGGGAACAGTAGATGATGCAGATAACGGTTCTCAGCAATACATTATCACATCTGAAGGTCCATCACACTTCACCCTATCATAAATAATAATTCTTAATAATCATTTTACTGTGAATTTTCAAAACTTGGAATTCGTGATAGGGCGAAGTTGCAATGGACTTTATACATTAACTGCTTTTTTACTATCTTTTCCATTCAAATTGTCTTTTCTTTTTTCCGTCTATATGCATGTTGACATAATTTTTGGATCGTAGGAAAATCTTTTGGTAAATCAAATTTTCGTTTACCTACTATTAGAGTATGTTTTGAAAGAGAATTATTTTAAACATTTAAACACAAGTGATCACAGTTTAATTTGAAAAAAAATAGATATTTGAAATTCAGAGTCCAAATAAGAATTTTTACTTATTTATTTATTTAAATGATTAATACTTCCATCTGCATGCACAGTTTATTTCTTTAGTTTTGAGAGAAATATTTCAAAGTAAAATTTTCAGATAATCTCGAAAACGGACGTGTTTGGGATGACGAGTCAGATGCTGTTTCATATAGCTATTCATTTTTTCACTTTGTATTTGGGTTGGCTTCACTCTATGTGATGATGACTCTCACATGCTGGTACAAGTAAGTTTTTTCATAAACATTCGAAGAAGGTTGTTGAGGAATCTACTTATTTAAGCACAAGGGACCGCAGTTTAATTTGAAAATTAAGTTTCCTTAGTTTCTCAGTACCAGAAACCTGTTTAAGGCCGGATAGTGACTTGCGTCATCTAAATAGCAATATGGCAGCAGTATGGGTGAAAATTGTGTCGTCTTGGCTGTGCCTTGCAATTTATGCATGGACGCTTGCAGCACCAGCACTTTTTCCGGATCGTGACTTTTCATGAAACTGGAAAAACTATTCCATTTAAAACTGGAGTAAATTTTGGGATTTCATTTCTCAGATTAAGATTTTGTACATAATTTCCCAATTGCAATACTGCTTCATTGCTTTTATTTTTTGTATTGATTAGAAATTCATTTTAATCTGCAGCCATTATTTTTTGTACATTTCATCGTGATTTAAATGTTATATATTTCTCGAATGCTTGCTTCATTATCTCCATCATCTCTTTAATATATTTTATATCCTTAGTACTTTATATCACACCTTTCTTTATATCATATTCTACATTTTCGGTGGAAACATTTTTAGAAAAAGAATATTATTTATTTAAATCAGTAATTAGGAGAATTGATTGACTGTATCATCCGTTATTGACATGATCTTTCCTTGTAGAATTATAAAACTGTATTCCATATCATAATTATATGATAAAGCATTTATCCATTTCCGGTTTTCTTTTCTGCATCACGTGGTTCCTGTCCGAGTGCTTTTTTCTTTGTGAATGAAATAAGTTGCGAATTGTTGACATATGATTGTGGTTTTGAAGACCTATGTTTTGAATTCTTTGGTTTTTAAAGTGTACGCTACATTATATATTATAAAATATCACTCTTATACAGGAGGAAGCAATCTCAATTGACTTCTTTTCATTATTTCAGGTCTAAAAAATGACTGCTGATTTGTTGTCAATGGAGCGGTACGTTGGGCCGGTAAGGGCTTCTTTGGCAATGTCATTTTTAGCGATGATATACACATTTCTGAAACAATTAGTAGTTTTGGCTCTTTGATTTATATCTACTGATCTAAAACCTCATAGTTTGCGCTGTTTTAGTAGCAATTTAAGTCCGAATAGATTTCACTGTTTTCAATTAAGTTTCGATTTAAGTTCCAGTTAAGGTTTCAATTTTTTTTAGGTGAACCCTTCATTATATCCACAGCTAGCAGTGCTTTTGCTCGCAATAGGTCTTTTTTTTATGGCTTGGTTCTTCGTTTATGAGGTGATTGTTCATCATACTATCTATTTCTTTTCTCACTTGATAGTTTCGTTTGATTTTATTACAGTAGCTCGTTATAATAGTTAATAATTGGTTCTTTACTTCAGTATCTTCCAGGTAACTTCATCGAAGTTTACTCGAGTGCTTATGAAGGAATTGTTAATTTCTTCAGTTGCGGCTCTTTTCCTTGGATTTGGTTCGGTTTTCCTCATGCTTTGGACAGGAATCTATGTTTAACAAGTGTGATATCGACCCTCCAGTTACTTGAATTTACTTTTTTTAACAATGCTAGTTTTTTGTTTTTTATTTCTTTCCATTTATAACTTATTTTTGATGTGAAAAACCATTTGTATTATTCACATCAGTTTGGACTTTAGAATTTCTGCGATTTCAAAATTTACTTTTTTTCTGAGCTTGCAGAGTTTCAGATTGTTTTGATATTTGCTTTTTCATATATTCCACGACCAAGAGGTCATTGGATTTATTGAAGTGTATCTGTTTACAGTATGCGTCGCTCTTATTCCCTTAAATTTTTCTAGAAGTTGTAGTTCTGTTGCTTCTGATCGCTATGATCGAAGAACAGTTTTTTCTTTGATTTGTTGAGTTAGTTCAAGTTAATTTGTTACTTTTTGTTGAAGAGAAAAAATGTTTCGAAACTAACAGTGTCCTTATGATGTAACAATCTATTTAAATTATGAAAAGCTCTGTATTATTTTATAAATTAGGCATAGCAAAAAATACAGAGATTTATTTTCGTTTGCTTGCCTCCGAAAATTGTTAATCAATTTAGGCTGCTTAAAATGATTAGTGATTCCCTAACAGTATAATTCTCGGTGAAATTCCATTTTTCAGCATACATGATATTTATATGAATTAGATTAATTTGCATTAAAACTAGCTAATAAGGTTTCCGAATAATTTAGTTCTCCGTGATTGCATGATTCAACTTCGAAGTGTGGTTAGTTTTACTGTTGAAACTATTTAAATAAATCTATTTATGTTTTGTGCAAACACTCTGACATTTAGCAATGTTTTCAAAACGATTTTCATTACCGCCGCAGTTCTGAGTACCAAATGGATAACATTTTTCGGTAACTGGGTCGAAGTAATAGCGCACCTGTAGTTTATCCCTGTCTATTGTATCATCGTTCGTTTCTTCGGTTGGACATAGCCCCGAGTCTGGAACACTTTATATTAGAGAGGGACAGCAAAACTCTAGACACCAGCTAGAAACTGGAATAGTTCTATTATTGCTGTTATCACTCTGACATTATCTTATGTTGATAACGGTATGTAGCTAAAGAATAGACATAACATTTATCTAGTTAGGTGAAATTATCTGCAAATATTAATTACCCATTTGGAGACTGATAAGAATAGAATACAGCAAACCTGGTGGGAGGTAACAAATACATGGGTAACGTTGTACATCGGTAAATACTGGAGGATCTGGTGAACGGGCAGCATCTAGTAAATTATACAGGAATATGGGTAAGGTTAATATCGAAGAATACATTACTCCTAAAATGCAATAAATATTTTAAAGGCTATGATATGTTTCTGTTGCTAATTGTTGCCCACTTTAGAGTGCTGGTCAGATATAGTCTACTTGAATATCACTAAGATATTTCTTTTCCCCGCTCCTCCCTTAGTGTTAAAAAAATTCCCTATTCAATATCTGTTTGATGGGTAAGCAAAAGTAAGTAAGTAATCAGTTGAAATTGAGTTTCAATTAATCAACCGAAATAGTTAAAATCGATGCATTAGAGTAAACAAATAAGTATACAAACAAGGGGATATGGACGGACTGAAAATTAGCAAATTCAAATGAAACTGGAAATGTGATTTATGAGAAGTTGAAATGTTGCTCTGTCATTAGTGGCTTATGTAAATGCATGATTAATTTTAAAAAGTACGCAATAAGTAGAAATCAGATCTTAATGTGGGATTTGATTTTGATTTCACATGGTTGGAAAATACCAAGACGAATGGAAGAAAATATTTTTAATAGATACTTGGAAGAAATAGTAGATAGGTATATCAAGTTAATTTTATTTCAATAATTCTGCGAAAAATTTTAATTTGAAGTAGCATAGAAGGAATCAAATAGAGTGAAAAAATCATTTTAATGAAAACAGAAATGTAACACTTGGATTCATACTTTCCGCAAAAAGCATTCTTAAAAGTAAATCGGAGGAATCTGCAGCATAGAATGAATAGAATTAGTAACTATTTGAAAGTCATATTATTTTTTTCAGGAATTCTATAAATCGTGTCACAAATGTCGCATTCATAGTCATTAATATGCAGTAGAACTTGTTTTAAAATTCGAATTTCATTCTTAATAACAAAAAAAAATCAAAATTTTTTGAAGTCACTTTTTAAAAATTATTCCAAATGTTTTCAATATGCTAATTTATTCTGTTTACTCTGACAAATAATTCAAGAAATAACTAGTGGATAATTAATTATAATTACAGCTACCAGTGAGCTGGAAATGAAGAGGAAGAAATATTCTTCAAAATTATTTTTTCTAGAGGAAATAAAAGTCTGAAAATGCTGAAAATGATTTTGTAATCAACCTTATTCTCTTCAAAATCACAAAATTAAAATTGCTGCTTTGATTTTCCTAAACTAAAATTCCTAATTCATAAGCAAACATAAATGAAATGAATCGGATTATTTACAAGAATTATAAAGGTGACAGAAAAGAATATAAATGCATATTGCCAAAGATTTTGTGACGAGCAACCATCGGTGACCTAAATATCCATCATTTCCCTCCTCACTTATGACCCTCTGTATTCCGAGAAGTGGTCAGTCTTTAAAATTTTAGATTTTCTTGTCATCATTATGGTATAGTGAAGTCGTAGACGGTTAATTTTTGTGAAATTGCATTAGAGCAAAAAATTGGAAATTGTTCAATAAAAAATTAAATTTGGATGAGATGGAAGGAATCGTTCTTAAGTTTCATTGGATGCTTGATTTAAAATTTTTGCAGTTGAATTCTGCTTAAATATGTCATATAAAATTTTGTAATGATTATTTAATGAAGTGATCGTAACAAGTTGAGTGATTGTCATTATAATTATTCATTGAATGAAATGAGAAAGAGTGTCAACTAAACTAACTTTATAATGAATCATCCATGCACTCACATAAGTTATCTGAGTAAGATTGATAATGCAAAGGTAAATAATCATGTAAGCTTTTCTATGCTAATTTTCCACAACCAATTTCGTTTTATTTTAGTTGAAAAAATCTCTTCTTCATAGATGTGAATGCATGTGAGAGCAATAACTATTCTTTTAAAACGATTATCAGTAATTGATAACCATCATTTTGAGCATAGACAACTCTAAACTGCAATTGTTACTGGAGTTGACATTTATGACATTTTTCAGCAAAAGATTTAAAAAAAAGGAAAAGCTGAAGATGAATTAGAAATAGAAGGAAACGAAGAATTATATAAAAGTAAATTTATAGCATCCAAACATAATTCATCAGACGAATACGTTTTTGTTTTCTGTTTGGATGAAAACTATTGTTATCGTTGAAAATGGGACGACGAAGATCGATCGTGCATTCACCATTTACAGTTGTGTGTACATTTATGAGTAATGTAAAGTTACTAGTAATTATCCTCATTCAATGGAATAAATGACCATTTGATATATACAGGTCAAATGGTGAAGTGAAGTGGTTAATGCAAAGAATAAGCGATGTAAAGTGTAATTTCATCCGCATATTTTAAATTTTCAGTGAAATTGGAGACATTTGCTTTTGTAAAATGTATGCCTTTGTTTTCTATTTAAAGTGGTAAAATATTGTTGGTTAAAAAAAAATGCATCTCTCAAGTAGTTTTAGTTAATATTTTATCAATAATAACTACAAAATGAATTTTATCAAATTAACATTTGTTACGGCACAAATTTGTAACAAGTAAAGAAGTGAAATAATTCGTCGTGATTTAGGAGTCCAATATCCAAAATTAACCTTTTTGACCTTAAAATAGATTCATGTATTGAAAAAAATTCGACCATCTTTTAAGAGTGACTCCATAGTTTGTCCATGTGTAGAAATGATAGTTATCAGTTATTGATAATCGTTTTAAAAAATAGTTGATGTTGCATACATTCTCATTATATATGTCAGATCACTTTAATGTATCAATTAAAGAAATAATTTCGCTATGCACAAACAAATTGGGTTATATATAACGACTATTTGGAGAATACATTGACACGATAGGAAAATGTCACTTTTTTTTCAATTTTTTAAATATACCAAAAGCTGCTTAAGGGTACTTGACCTGATTTTGTAATAACAAATATTTCCTCTTACGTAATAAACTTTTTAATTTAATCACTTTTGAATATACCGTATTCAATATTCATGTCATTAACATCTCGTCATCAAAAAGATTTCTACTTCATTTGTAAAATTTGATCCTTAATGAATTTTAGAACCTTATTTCTGTTGTCCATTACATTTTCTTCAAAAATTAAATCATAAAATCCGTATATTACCAGTTGCTAAATATTTTATTTCCAAAGAAATAATAAACCATTTCTGCGTTTTTCTATCAGAATAACTTTAAAAAAAATATATCTTACAGAAAACTCTACCGATAAACAAATTTGATCAGAAGGGAAAATTTAAACGGTTCTAATCCATCTTACTTTAGTGATCTGAAAATTTTCAACAGAATTTCTATAACAATATTTAGATTTTTGATAAAAATATTTGTCTGGTAAATGATAAGAAATCGATCATTAACTCTCTTATTTTAGTTTTAATAGAAAAATGTTTTTTTTTGTTTTACTTAACGAAATTAATTTGATTTGTTCTTTTGCGATTACTGATATTGTACAGAAGTATCAAACAACAGAAGAAAGGAAAACAAAGTGATCTGCATGCAATGGCTGAAGCAGTTTAAGAAAGCAATTTATTAATGAATAATTAAAAAATGTGTAAGTGTAAAAGTTATCACTTTGATGACATCACTCTATAATCTCTCATAAAATTTATAAATATCCAAAACATCAGTTGCATTCGTTGCTCGCTTGAAATTGCATTTAATGAACCACAGGTATCATTTCTAATATTCAAAACCGACAAGGAACTTATCAACAAATTTTGCGGTAAAACGTTTTTCAAAGTGAAGGAGGTCAAATGTATCAGAATTTCACTACTATTTTCTTAATTGTATTAACACATTGCTTTGTAGTAAATTTGAATAAAGATGCTAACTTAATAATGTCGATGGCTTTTCACTGAACAGATCTTCTATATTTGCAAAAAAAAAAAAAAAAAAAAAAAAAAAAAAAAAAAAAAAAAAAAAACAAAAAAGAAAAAAAAAACAAAAGAAAACAAAACAAAAACGACGAAAAGTCAAACTGAAATGTTATTGTGGAGGATATCTGAGAACGAAATTACATATCAGTTTAAGTTTTTCAACCTTCTCAGAGGTGTTAATTTTTGGATATCATGCCAAATTTAATTATTCTAAGATGATGACTTTCGACTTTTCCTGAAATCAAATTTTGTTAATCCGGCGAATTTCAATTAAAGATCTGCATGCTGCCTTCCCAATTTCATTATATTTATAACTCTCTTTAGTTGACTAACTGACATCAGTAATCTTCGTAATTCCTTTATTAGCCGATAAATTTTCCTGAAATAGCTATCTTGAAAAGTGGGCGTTGTTCAGAATTACTTTTGGTTTAACATCAATAAGCAACGATTGGTAGGGCCTTTGTTTCTCTCAAAGGCCATTTGAATCAGCGCTTTTCTAACCATACCAAAAAATATTCACAAACTGTGACACAAGTATGATAGCTTAGTTAGCTGACTTCATAAATGGCGTCACTGCAACGTTCCGCTGTCTTTCGACAAAGCATCCGACAATTCCAGCAATCAATTCAAGAAAGAGTAGGTTACTCCTATTGCTTACCTTTGGTTGGTAGATAATACCAGAACAATGCTACTTCACCATGTCCCCAAATTTGATGTCACGAAAAAGATTTTATTTTCAACTTAAGAATGGCAAATTAAAAATTATACTTTATGATTGATATTCTAAAATCATTTTAGGCATAGTCTCTAATTTCTTATCCTGAAATATTGTTCACTTTTTCTCATTGTTCGATATATTTTGTAACAAAACCAAATTTAACTAATAAAATTTAACATATACCAATGACAAATTCCTGATCCTTCGGATATATTTACTGATTTATTGTAAAGTAGAGAATGGTTTTGTTTTCATCAGTGTATGAAATAACTAATTTGAAAATTGAACAGTTTAACAGAGTTCAAGAACACTTATGAAACAGTCAATTTTCACAAAAAAATATTGAGCAATTGTTCTAGAAGAAATCATTGCTTATTGCCAATTCATAAACATTTTATAAGGTTTGTTGAGCTTCACGAAGTTCTATTCAAATAAAATTTGCTCTTTCTTGCACCAAATTTCAGCCTTTAATTATTGATATCGATAGAAAAGGCTTTTTTTTCCACTTGGTTCGAATAAATGATGCCAGTCGATACAACTATTATCGATAAAATTTTACTTCCACCTCATTATTTTAAATTTTTTAATTTTTAATTATCTTTTCTGTTTATTTTTTCTCCTCTATTCTCTAAATTAAGATGAGAATTTCTACCAATTAAGCCAAAAATTTTTAAATATTAAAAATGATAAGCGAAACAGAACCAATTCTAAATACCATTGGTTTAAAAATGACACTTCAAAAAAAGTGTGAGTACTTTGTCATTCAAATCTATTTCTTATAAATAGTTAGTAATATTGGAAGTCCAAAGTACATTAGAATACATTAATTACTTAATAACCAACCAGCAGTTATCTATAAATTTAATCAATGCTAGATTTTTTCTACCAATTTGTGATTTGAATGAAATGAAGAAAGCTCAGTATTCATAATTTTAGTTTAATAAAACACAAGTAAGAAGAGCGAATGAATGGAAATTATTTTGCATTTTTTTCATCTCGATAAAATTAAGATAAAGAATTTTTATGGATTTATTGATAAAACTTTTACACTTTACTTTACTGGTTTAGTCTAACTTAATTTATTAATTCTAAAAAATAGTTTCAAAAGATTTTAATAAATATTTACATTTTGTAAACAATAGTTCAGCATTTCTTGATGACATTCAATGTTTAAAACAAAAATAAATAATTTTTTTGATGCAAAAGGAAGTAATATCTTCAGGCAAATACAGCGGCTAATGTAATCCGTCAGGAAGCAGAAGTGAATATAAGACGTGTACGTCATGTGCCACGCTGGATACAACTTCTGAGGAAAGTATATCATGAATATGGTCTCAAGCATATTCTTCTAATCATTGTTCTCATCATTTATCAGTTTATTGGTGCAGCAATATTCTATCTTTGTGAAGCAAGTCATGATGAGTCACTTGAAACGTTTTGGAAAGAAAACATAAAGCGGAATCGAACACGTTTGATAGATGTTATCGTATCATCTATGCTCAATAACACCGAATATCTATTCTTTCTTACTTCCAATCAAACTAGACAGGTGAAATACAAAGAAAGAAACTGAGAAGTTTGAAGTATATTTATAAAATTGTGATAATATAATTTCCTAAATTGCATCGATAGCACTTGTTAATATGAAAATTGGGTTGGAAAATTTAACTGCCAAAATTTAGGTCAAAAGACGCTTAGGTCAAGAATTAACTTTATATGAAAAGGGCCTCGGAATTAAATATACTGATCAAAAAATCCGATGGGATTTCTGGAATGCTATGTTATATGCTCAGGTATTTCGCTTTGACACATTTTTGATTTTGTTAATAAATTAATTTTCAAATCAACTTCCCAAAAGAAAATGAATTGGAAAATTAATTTGAATGCTTTTTGCAATTGTTGAAATTATTGCAGTGTAAATGAGATATATTAGAAGAATTGAACAAGTAATTATGAATAATCTTATCCAAGTTTAACGATATGTCTTGTTTTCAGACAATTTGTACAACAATTGGTTACGGACATCTTTATCCGTCCACAACAGCCGGTCGTATTTTTACAATGCTTTATGCAATTGTCGGCATTCCGTTGGTGCTCAGTATACTCGATGATCTCGGTTCATTTTTTTTTTACTTAAAATTCACAGGAATACTTATCTTATGAATAACGTAAACCTTTTGGTATGGGTAAGTAATACTACTAAGAGGAGTGTATTAGATAAATGGAGCAAAGGATAGAAACTACTTGTTGTTTACGGTAATAAATAAGCATCTCATCCCGTATATTACAAATATCCAATATCTCCCAATGAAGTCTTTACAAAAAATGAAGCGATTTTGATATTTCAAAAATTTCTGAAATGTGTGTGACACCAAAAATGTTAAGCGGTAGTAAAAGGCTGTTTAGAGACATAATAGATTGCTTTTATTATGACCGTTTTAAATGTGCAACTGTTATGGCACCTTTAGTATTATAAGGAATGGATAAATCCTCTTAGTTCCCACCTCTGGGATTTATACTTCATTACAGAACAAAAAAAAAAAAAAAAAGATTTTATTTTTGATAGTCGAGATCAGGTAATATTTACATTTTCTTCCATCATCTAATAAAATTTTCAAATGACAGAGAGATGATAATAAGTTTTAAAGATGAGATTTATAATTGAAAATTTAATTCCAATAGTTAGATGATTGAAGTGAAGAAAGAAGAAAATGATTTCCAGTCGCAAATTAACAGGATTGGGACATTGAGAATAACTATTTTCCAATTTAGTATCCTATTATAATGAAGAACAAATTTCGATAATTATCGATTCATTTCATTTATACGTTTTGCTGCGAATTCAGTTGTAAATCTTTTAATCAACAACCTATTATTCCTTTTTTGATACATTTTCCATTCGTTTTTACCTTCTGGAAAAGTCAAGAAATAATATTTTTCACAAATTACTTCAAATTAAAATTAATGAGTATTTGTATGTAAGTAACTTATATCAAAAATTCGTTTAATAGTATGGTACAATACAAGAGTCTACGAAGTAAATTTAAATATGTTTAAAAAAAAAACTCTTAAGAAAACGAAAAGTCTGGATGAAATGGCGCATTTATTTTGCACATTTTGGCATCAAATATCAAATGAAGCTGGCATATTTGAATGAATAAATTCAAACAATTTGAATGCAATTTATAATTCAATTAATTAATTCTTCATAGAAATGTTCGTATTGCATTTCGCATATTCATTAAAGAGAAGAAACATGTTCAATTCCAGGTAAATTACTGACCAGATGTCTCAAAACGCCTTGGTACCTTACTAAATGCGGATGTCGCCGATTGTCCCGTTATTGCACGAAGCAGACAATGACCGAAATCTGGGAACTTGATGCAGAAGATAAAAGAGGTTTCGTTATTTGCTTTATTCACTTTTCTTTTCGACTTACTTTTTTATTGCTCGTCAATAATAATTGAAATAAAAAATATTTACACTGTATTCAATTTATAATTAACAAAAATATCTGCCAAAACTTTTACTTCTTGTGAAGAAATATCAAAATAACATGCATACATGAATGATTCATTCACGTTTTATTGATATTTGCTAGATGTAATTAGCAGTTCAAAGTTTATATTTCATAAGTCTGTGCAATCTTTTCACTTCAAATTGACTCATACTGTTCCATTGGGAGAGAAATTTCTGCTTGAAAAATATTTTCCAATAGTGACAACATATCACCAGTGTATAGAGTGATGTATTACGTCGTAAAGACCGACAACTTGTCAAAATTTTTTTCCTTCATATTTTTAGATAAAAATTCTAAATCTCAAAAGATTCATCCGTTGTTGTCGATATGAGTTATGAGGAAATGTATCAGAAACGGCGGTATATTGGTGCACAAAGAAGCCAGTATGAATATATTATTGGCTTCTTCGTAGCCAACAAAATCTTCCCAAGCAAATTATCCACCCAACATTTTGCTTCAATAGATATCAGTTTTGCATTGCTTTCTTTCAGAATCAATAATAACTTCTTTCTGCAATTTTCCTTCGTCTTTGAGCTTAATCAAACATCTAATAAAATTTATTTGGAATTTTCACTAAAGCCAAGATGATATTCTCTTCAACAGTCTGCTACTAGAGTAAATATCTCTGGTAAACAGCAGTTCAAAGCTGTTAAAATTTTAGATACTATTAAATAATCTGTACTCGCTTCTCTAGCTCTATTCTCTTATAGACCCACAACTAACTTTTTTTAAGATGAGAAATAAACAAAGAAAATTTGAAAATTTTGAAATAATTTTTTAGATTTGGAAATTTTTGACTTGCCAATACCGATAGCAATATCTGTTGTTATTACATGGATATTTATTTGTTCTGCGACATTTTGTCTTTGGGAGAAAGACTGGGATTATTTTGTTGCTTTTTACTTCTTTTTCATATCTTTAAGGTATAATGCCATTATCGGTAAAATTAACTATTAAAAATGAAAAATTTATTTAAAATCATTACTATTGCATCCAGTTACAAAGATGATTGAGTTGTAAGAATAGTGGAATAAGTTTACTATTTACTATTCAATATATAAGTGGCTAAAAGAAATATGAAAAATACAATTCAATAAGTTAATCTGAAAGTAAATATGAGAAAGACAACGTTCTGGAAAGCCTTGCTAGATAGAAACTGTCTCAATCATTTCTAAGTCAGAAGCATACAGCACCTGGAATGTCCGTTCATCTGTAAATTGTTTATTTTTGTTTTTAAAATATTCACGTGATCCTTTCTCACAAGCAATTTTAATTGCAGCACAATTGGTCTCGGTGACATCACTCCAACACAGCCAAAATATTTGCTCATGCTATTCATTTATATTATTATTGGTCTTTCATTAGTTTCTATGTGTATTAATTTGATTCAAGTAAACGGTTCAGTTATTTATTGCAGAGTTTTCTTTCTTTGAAATCTTTAATTAGTTCCAAACAACTTTGAAAGTTATAACTTAAGTTCGAAGCAATATATATGTGATATATGCTAAATTTGATGAATTACGGCCCTTCTAATATAAGACAAGCAAGTATGCTTCTCAATTGATATTTTATGTAATATTTAGTACTGTTGATAACTTCTTAATCATGAGAAATAAAATTTCAATTCCTTTTAGAAAGTTAATTTCAGTCAGAAATGGCTCGAACATACGAAGTTGGGCAACTGGATAATTTAAGCTTAAACTCGGCTGACTTTTCTTCCGAAAGCATGAATCAAAGGTAAGCAAAAATATTTAAAGTTAGTGTTTTGACATGAAATAACCGTTTTTTTTTTTTTGATTATGGCGTTTATAATTTTCTGTCATTTCCATACTTTTTTTGATTACTTAACTATATTCTCGTCTTATACCAAATGACCTTAAAGGAATTGCAGAATTTGCAACAAGAATTGTATTAGCTCAAGCAATGGAAGTAATATTATTGATGGTAGTGCGCGATCGTTGTCCGATAATTCTCTTTGGCGCATTTCAGTCAACAACAGGAAAAAATTTGATAAATCATCGCAAACGATGCTATCATTCCTCAGTCCTTGTGGAAATTCAAACATGTATAAGTATGATTATAATATAGGAGTAAGCCTTTTTACATTTAACTGAGAAAATTGTAAATGTAACTCAGAGATAAGTTAGCAACTAAAGATACTTTCATTTCTTTACTCATTTAAATTTAATGAAAAACAACACCCTAAAAATAAATTTTGCTTTTTTCTTCTTTTAATTTTATTTTTTTATTGTAGATTAAGTTCCTACCAAGGAATTTATCAATCGATGATGTGATGAAGCTAATGGATACCGAAGAAGAAGATATTTTGGTACTAACTGGACTTATTCGCGCTGATAGCAATGTTTCGGATAATAGTGATGATAGTAGTTAGCTATGTGAAGCAAGTAAAATAAAGGTATCAAAGAATGATCTTGTTGTGATAACGAATTTTAAATATTTTTAAACAATAAATTAATCAATAATTGAACAATTAAAATGATAGGACCGCCCCTCTCTTGAACACATTTCAAGCGCATATCGTAATTCTAACATTGTGCTAGGCGTAGCCCTCGTCACATTTTTATATTTATTTCCAGTTCATTCATTCAAGACTATTTGATTATTACCCTAGAATATTCTCTTTATTGCCAAATTCACCTTCAACTTCTCTCATTCAGGTAAGCACTAATTGGACGATTAATTCCTGTCCTTGCTTCAAAAAAAAAAACCAATAATAGCACATGTTTAGTGGAATTTAATGCAGTCATTATGCTTGCTCGCAAGGATTTTGGTGTCGTTATCTCTAGCGAGAAGCAAAGCCAAATGAACTAAGCTTTTAAACTGGAGTTTTTCATTAGATTTCAAATGACATCAAATGCAGAATACATTTCCGAACCTAAATGGAGCTAGCATGACGCTATCAATGCATGATATTGAAACAAATGACGAGATGGAGGATCAAATTCTTTTCGAAAGAGCTGCTACTATGTTAAATTCATCTGCTTATTTTAGATCCAGGTAAATTTCTAATAAGTTTGTAAAGCATTTCACCAATTTGGGATATAGTAATCAGGCAGTGTTTTATGAAATTATTGAATTATTACTAATTCCAAATGCAAAGAAACTTTCAAATCAAGGCTGAATTTGGTACCCCAAAGGCACAATATCACTGAAGATGATAAGAAGGAAGAAGAAAAGGACGATGAAGAGATATGTACGGTGCATACCAAATTTACTGAAGGACCTCAAATCTATACGGAACGATTTAGGTTTCCGTTATATTTATGCAATATAAGAGGGCTCTAATCTTGATCTATCTTAGAAATTAGAAGTTCCTTTTGGATGTGGAACATTTTTAAAATTCATTAAAGTAGTTCTCTTTCACAAATGTTTTAAAAAATGAGAAATCCGAAAAAAAGTGGATGAAAGCTTTTGGGCACTTAAATGGAAAAATAAGAATTTTAATTCATTGGCGCCTTATATCGTTATCATAAACGTACGCCCGAATTTTGGAATCGAATGAATCCAACTTTCAATAATTTTCAATAAGAATTTCAATAATCTTTCAACTTCACCCCCTTCCCCAAATTATTAAACAATGCTTTACGAAATAATTTGTGGGAATCCTTTATGAGGTGATTGAGGCATGAAAACAATCATGGAACGAAAGAATGTCATGAACAATACAGAATCAGCTTATGCAATAAGTCCTGCAACAGCTCGAACACTTCGTAATCATGCTATTAGCACATAACAAATTTAGTTAAACTTATCGATTGTTGATATTCTAATATTTGCAGTTGCAAGTTAAAATCTGATAATATTAATCAATGTCTGGATAGTCTCGGTTAGTCTAGTCAAATAAACTATTTTTAATTCACTGATGTTGGATCTATTTGATGGGTACAATTACTTGAAGTTGTCATTTGCTCTCAGCCTTAGCATCAGTGTTTGCGAAAAATTCTAAGTGAAGTTCTAAAAAAGATCCAAATTCTGTAAATGCAACGTAATAATATATCGATATAAATGGATCAGTTGTTGTAGTTTTTACTGCCAAGAGATTTCATCTAAACTAAGACTTTTTATCTAGAAATCATGTCAAAAAAATCCGTTTCAATCCTTAAATTACTTCAATATATAATAAATTTTCTTCACGTATGAGCACATTCTCCACAAAAATTATAACTATATTTATGAAGCATGTACAAAAAAGCATATTCAGATCCTTGGAATTTTTCTCGGCCTTGGTCCAAGCTCAGGAAGCGCTGACTGTTCGGTTATAGAAACAATTTTGACACCAGCAGTGGCCATACCTTGTATGGATGTCATTCGACCTGGACCAAGTCCTCGAACCTAGAACGAAATTATTGCGCAGAACTCAAACATAGCGCAAAACTGGACAATTTACATCTATGTAAATGAAAAGCGTCATAGAAATCAAATAAGAATTCTGAATCATTGAAGTAATATTAAAGCTGAGTTTGAAGAAAGACAGTGGACAATATTTCCAATCACTAAAAGAAGATGAAACGAACCAATACGCGAACTGTTCGAATTCCCCGCCTAATAAGCCGTTGTCCAGCTGCAACACCCGTCGTTTGGCCAGCAATATTAGTCTTTTTTCGGGCATTTTTAAATCCTTCCAAGCGACAAGAAGTATAGGTTATAATATTATACTGCAATTACAACCATCCACAGAATGTGATTTTCCGAAACAACAAATATAAAAGTTAAATTCGGACATATTTAAGATTAATTAGAATGTATATCAAGTGAAAACTAAAAATATTGATACCAGCTCTTGACATTTCTAATATATTTCAAAATTAGCACAAGTAAAATATAATCGGCAATCAAACCAGTTAAATCGCGAACTAATGGAAGCTAGTTAACTAGTAAAAAAACTAAATAGGAGTAAGTAATAAAGATCGAATTGTAAAACTATAATAACAATGCGTGTACCTTGTGATCAGTGACAGTAACTAGTGTATTGTTCCTTGATGCTTTAACATGCACAATTGGGAGCTCTTCAAAAGGTATACCATCAAATTGTTGCTTAAATATTTCTACTGTAGGTAAACGATCATGAAAATTCGTTAGACTGACTGGAACCCATCCTGAACCACCCACAGTACCTTCTGCTATAGGTGTTTCCATTTCTTTTTTATCAACACCTGTAAGTTTTCAAGAAAAATTGTTTTTTTTCTTTTTTTTCCTGGAACAAAAGAGAATAATGGAAATACCTGCAAACACCAACAAAGAATGCAATATATTGAAAAAGGGAGATAAAAGGAGTGAAAAAAGTAGAAAAAGTTTTAAAGGCTGTAACTCGAAATTAATTAGCTACCTGAATCTCTCCACTATATGTTGCAAAACTTTGCTATTTACTAGATGATGTTAACGGAGAAAAAGAACCTTCTCATGAAACAATTCTAAAATCTCACCAACACGGGACACTTCTTTGATGCTCTTGCGATGAGTCGAAGAGAAACTCAGAAAACAACACGTGTGGCTGTAACTTGATTGAACTGTTTGAAACAATCGCTCCAATATCCGATTGACATTCCTGGACATCTGAAAATTCCATCAAAAAGTTGCAACAAATATAATAGTATTTAAAGCAGGTAGAATAGAGCAACGACAACTTTTCCATAATTTTTCGAACAACTAGCAGTATAATACCTGTTTCATTACATGCCTTCAATACCATTCCAAAGAATCTTTTGAATTAAATATCTCATTTAATCTTTATAAATTTATAATGCTTAAAGGAAAACTATAACAGCGGTTCAAAGGCCACATGCTAAACCTCAACACTTCAACAATGCAAGCTTAATCCAAATGGAATGAACATTACTGCTGTGTCAATCTATCACAGGCCACTTTCCGGTCTGTTAAATGAAGCGATTCTCGATTGTTAGTATTCTGCTACGGGTGTGAAGGCTTGGTGAGTGGTTTTCTTTGTCACTTATAAAATTTGTAAACAGCAGAACAAATTATAGGATGACATCGTTAACACAATTGCATTCAACTGTTGTCGTGGCTGATCCGGTAGGTTCCTCTTGTTTGTGCCATATTTTAGTTTACCTTAAATAATGATCTACTTGTGAAGTTTAAATCAACTAAAAATGTCAACGGATCATGTGGAGCTGTAGGTAGTACCGTACATGGAGGTGATTCCGGATGGGCTATATCCAGGTCGAAGTATTGTTATTAGGGGAGCCGTTCTGCACGATCCACACCAGAAACGTTTCGTCGTAGAATTTTGTTGTGGTTTACTGATTCAAGGTGATCATCAAGATGACAAAGCTCTGCATTTCAACCCTCGATTCGATACTGGTAGCTCATGGTGAGTTATAGTACTTTTTATAGTCAATCAAAGTACGATACCATTTAGTGCATAGAGTTGAAAATAGTGCATGTGATAAAGAAGATAAAGGAGCTTCCTTATGTTTTAATTCGAAGTTACATTGTTGGGTTAGTTGCAAATTTAAAAAGGCTTCTCTAGTCCGCTTAACTTCGTCAACTGAAAAGAAAGTAATGTTGAAAAACAAGGACGGACATGTAATAAAGATTATTATAGGTTTAGTCCTCCACCTGATCGACAAATTGTATTAAATTCGTTGATTGGCAATCGATGGGGTATGGAAGAGCGCTACGCAAATGTTTTCAAAGAAGGAAATGAATTTTCAATGCGCATATTAGTGCTCGCTAATTATTTCAGTGTATGTTGATCTTATGTCTAAACCTCCTGTCGTTTAGCAAAAATGGTTCAAATTTAATATTAAAAGCACACATAGTTTGGATTTTCGCGATTTTTATTTCAGCATTTTAGTTAAAACTTTCTGATGGATATGGAGATGGTTGCAGATTCAAAATAGCCCGAAATAAATAACTGAACCAACATTCTGCCGTTAAAATTGAATCTATATTATAAATGATATTTAGATTGCTGTGGATGGTCGTCATTTATGTGATTATTTACATCGAATACCGATTACTAATATTAGGACAATGTATATAGGAGGCAATGTCCGAATCAACACCATTAAATATGAGGGTATCGATGTAAGTGTTTCTTCCACTTAATTCCAAATTTGTTTGTTTTATTCTCTTTATCAAGTTTAATTTGGATTGATTTTCACTCCTTGGTTTAAGCATAGAAATATTCATCATGGAAGATCGATTGGATATTTCTTTCAAATGTACCTAAACTGTATGTGCCTTTGAATATATGTACGTTTTGTTAAAGTTTTTCATTCATTTAACATTTCTAAGATCTTTGTTGTTCCGTCTGTTAAACTGTTTGTAATGGATACCATTTACGAATTTAAATGGTGATCTGAATGATTGCAATGGCGTAGTCCTTTTGTTGTCAAATGTATTGTATGCTTGCTTATTCATGTTTTGAAATGTTTGTAGTTCACTGTCTTTCTCTACAACGTCAAGTTAACGATTTTTTGAAACCTAATCATTGAATGCATGCAAGTCTCATGTGAAAACAACACAAGATATTTGAACTTATATTGGTCTTTTTTTTTTAATTTTTCACTTTATATGAAATTTCAGTGGAAAACTGCTATTATAAGGAAAATGGCACATGGCACATTGTAATCAATATATATATATATATATATATATATATATATATATATATATTGCCTGTTATTGCATTAATTTTTAACCATTTGTTTTGCTTAAATCTCTATGATTTCCATGTTTTAAGTATTAATATGTTAGATGATATATGATGATTACTTATTTTTCGCGAAGCAGACAATCGCTTACTGACGTCAAAATCCAAGACATCTCAATGCTTACGAATCTTCATTGTTAAATCTCGTGTTAAGATATATCTCAGTATATCATCTCTACTTCGTTAAATTGTGGAAAGAAATGTAACTTCTATTTTTTTTTAAAATGAAACTCTGCAGTTGGAAGATTTTGGATGTGTCTCTTAATCAGCCATGTTTTGTCACTCATTATTGAACATTTTGAAGGAAGTTCTAGTTATTACATTAATAATTGATTTATCTTGCCATCGTGCATTATTTTCAATGAATTTTTAATTTGCAGAATGCTTCAACTTCCAAGCAAGTAAAACTCACTGATGAAGTTGGTAAACTTTCCAGCAGCAATGTCATTCGCAAGCCTGTTAGTGTATAATTAAAAACAGATTTGTAGAGTTAAACACTGTTAATGTTTGTAATTTATGGAATAGAATGCAGTAATCTACCCGATATTTGGATGTTGAAATTAAGGATGGGCTTTCTGGTCTCTTCTTTATTTCCCTTTATCTTCTCATTTTTTCCTTATTTCAAAATTTCGTTGTAGGATTAATTTCTCTAATATAGCAAATTGCAGAAAGTCCCTTTTGTAATGCGTTTGAACGAGAGATTGTCACCCGGTATAAAAGTATTAGTTACTGGTACACCGCTAATGAACGCTGAATACTTTACCATTAACTTTTTGACACCGATGGAACATTTCTTTCATTTCCGAGTAAATTTTTCAGTAGGAAACGAGAAGGTTTGTTTGAGCACATTTCTACATATTCTCATTGAAATTTATTGATATTTTCAGTCTTTCGATTACGTAGTCTAAATCCATGTCAAAAAAAGTCTGATCAGTTTTTATTGGTTATGCGTTATTGTTAACTTTCAGGAAGTAACAGTATGAAAGAGTACTGAAAGTTTCAGATAGTCTCAGATATGTATATTTTATTTTTGTATTTAGTCGTTATGGTTTTGCTTTAAAATTTACTTCAAGAATTATTATCTGTTTCTTAAACAGGAAGCGATAGTGCGAAATAGTACAGAATTTGGAAAATGGCAAAAGGAAGAACGTGAAATGTGCTCCTTTCCTTTTCGACAAGGAATCACCTTTGACATCATGTTTTATTTTGAAGAACAACACATTTCCGTAAGTTTATACCGTTTTTATAGTTGATGAAATCTGTACTTTCGTAAAACTTATAATTTATCTTGCATTTTTTCCTTCTTTTTTTATATAGAATACCTTTTGATGATGAGTGACTTCATTTCCGGTAGTAATCTTATTTATATTTAATTTTTTAATATATAATTCGGGATTGATTTTCTGATATATCCGGAATAAGGAATGAGGCATTTTTTAGTAAATTTTTGCTGAAAATTAGTGCTAACATAAGTCAAGCTGGATGTTATAAAATAACCCTGATAACATAACATTTTAGTTCTATTTTATAAGCATTTATCTGTTTGATAGCACACTTTTATTTGAACAATAGGTAATTGTAGATATATAATGTCAAAAATAATTTTAAACAAGTACTGATTTTCTTGTTTCACTGAAGAGGTAAGCCGGGATGGTTTCTAATAGTTTCATTTTGAATGTTTATTTCAGATAACAATTAACGGCAATCACTTTGCTAATTTTCATTACCGAAAATTTTCCAAACTGATTCACATCGAGACTATCACTGTCAAAGGCGACTTGAGTCTACAGAAAATTGAGCTCCGATGAATACAGCTTTAGCACATATCGTTAGTTTTTTATAAATTGTCTTCAGCATTGCTTACAGTCATCGTAATTTCTTTTGATTAGACGTTGCGTTTATTCTCTACTTCTTCTAGTTGTTTGTAATCTTAGAAATAATGTTGGGATTATAATTAATTGTTTTGACAGATTACCATTTATGACTAAAAGTTTTCCTCTTGCTATTCCAACACTTTATTATAGGAATATAAGAATAATTGTACTAAGTAAGTAAATGAACAAAAAATTTTTAGAAGAGAAATAAGTAAGTTTTACTAGCAGTTTATTTGATAGTAATTGTCTCTTGCGGCCACTACCGGCCACTTTAAGATATTATTTCGATGATTGCGAATGTTTGCATCCATCTCTAAAATGCATGTGCTTCACCTCTTATTTTTATTGTTAGATATATAATGGCATTGAAACAGTTGTCTTTCTATTAACAAATAAAAATAATAGATAAAATGTCAAGCATTTAGTAAAATAAGTTTTATTTTCAGATTAATTATTAGTTACTGTTGTATTGTCGTTTCGAACACAAAAAAGAACATTTGAAATCGAGGATTTACCCTTTTTATGCGGCTTTCATTTTACTTTTTTTCTTACTTTTCAAACAGTATATCTTCCTTTATAGTACTTTTATGGATTTTACAAGCTCAAATAACCTGTTAATGTTTCAAAGTTCGTCTCTTAGTACCAATACCAGTTGATCAGTGATGATATTATTAATGTTATTTAGTTATGATTTTAACCTTTTGTCGTAACTTACTTATAGTACTAGGCTTCGTTAAGGTAGAGCTATATGTTTTGTATTTTAACAAAGTGCTAAATCCAACAAGACTTGGTGTTGATGCATATAATTTTAAACAGATAATTAGAAGGATTGTTTTAGTTGATTTCCAAAGTGTTCCTTTTTACATTTGGTATAAAATAACTTTTATTATTTTCATTGCTTATCTTCTTTACTTTAAATATTCTTTCACAAGTTTAGAATTCTTCTTGTTTGACTAGTATGCACTTGGTCTAGAAAGTTTTCAGTGTCATGTAGTAGTGTTATTATCAGTCGAGGCAATTTCACATATTTTAAAACCTTCCTTTTTGCCAAAAATATGTTTACAAAGTTTGCTTTCAAGCTATCTAATTCAATGTTGAATAAGTTGTCCAGTCTTCTTTCTGTTTTTGTTACTTTAAATGAATCAAACAAAAGTGGATTATAAAAAGCACTTACTCAACTAACTCAGCTTGGAAAGCACAAAATAATGATTTTTAATTCTTAAAATATATTCTTTTTTTGTGCTTTAAAATATATTTATAATTTACTTGTATTCAGGTTCCAACCAAATAGACATTTGCTTTGTATTTTTATCGTTTTCGCAGATAAAGCGTAAGAACTTTTGATCCATGATATTGTTTGCTGTAAAAACCTTTTCTTGACTGAAATATTGCAAAAGTTTGATAATTAATTAGTTTTCCTTTGTTTCTGTATGTTATGTTACTTCTTTATTTACGTGATTCGTTTAAAAATCCAAATTTATTTAGAAAATAGATATTCAGTTGCTATTTAAAAGATAGAGATTGAGATATAGTAAATTTTTTCCAGAAGTTGAATACCATCTCAGATGTTTCTACGGCTTTAGAAATATGGGATTACGAAGGAACTCTGATGACTTGAATGAATAGACACTTCCTGATCTTGACATTCTGCGATAGTTGTAAAAAATAGTAATTGTCGAATTTGTTATTAAATTCTGGTTCCAAACACTTTACGCCTTATTAAGATATATGATAGATATAGAGGCCTTCATTCAGTGGGTTATGGCATCGTTATTTACTTTTACTGGATGTCTTTAAAACATTCCATCTACTTTGGACATTAAATATTCTCATCCTACTTGACACTGGGAAAATATGCACACCCGTATTAATGTTAGCAGTTAGCAGTAGTAATTCTCACTGATGTCTATCACTACAGCTGCAATTATTGCTCTTGGGGGGTGGATTGGTAGTTTGGTATCCGTTAACATCCTTCATTCCACTTGTCCTAGCCTGACTATCTTACAATTAGCGTCTCTTTCTTGTCTGCCACATCATTCTGATTATTTTCTTACTCCTCTGCTTACTTGTTTGCTCGAATCTATCACTAAAAGCTATTCGTAAATGCGTCTTATTTATGTATATATGTATGTATGTATGCACACTAACTGATGCCATAAACACGCTGCATTCACAAGATAATTAGCTGACTCTGGTGGGCAAGCAAGAACTGCAGCAGTGCAACTGTGAAGTTGGGTGATGGAAGCAGGGCATAAGCTAACATCCATGCAGCCACTCACTTAGGGCCAATATTCTACCATCGGTTGCTTCCTATTTACTGTGAGTGACATGTGTTAAGTTTTTATATGAATTTTTATGAAAAATAATGTTTGGTAAGTATTCATATGCCGACACTTTTCTCTCCAACGATTTGTCAAATGTTATCCCTTACATTCAGATACGAATTGACGTGTTGTGTCGCGTAAATTGTATAGTTTATATTTTCATAAAGTTAATGAAAATTATCATTAAGGGAAACAATGACACATTTGGTGGAGAGCGATGTAACTAACGATGGCAGTTGGCAAATTTCGATTTTGGTTACTGATTTGAACATCCAGCGAAATTTATATGTTACCGGGTCGTTGCACATTGGTGGTTTAATGCTTAGACTGGTCGATGAAGTTGGTTCGTCCTTCATCGTATTAATTATAATTAGTATATTATATCCTTCAGCTGAGTTACCTTCCAAAAATATACCGTCAGTGTAAGGAAAATTCATTTTCTAATTTTAACTTAGAGTTTTAATTCCGCCTGTCTCATATTTTCTCTCGCTACTTACCAGAAATAATTTTGATTTCGTACAAGAAAATGGCTTTCATTTTTTAGAAGTACTTTAGAAAACTTCGTTTATTCAAAAAATCCATGAATTTTTTGTTGATATACTGAAATCTCAGTAAGCATTTCTTATTAATCGACCTCTTTAATGATGATGTTTATTGCGTACAGAATAAAATTTTTTTCAAAATGTTACAATGAAATATCAAGTCTTTCATTCATATGTAAAAAGAGAAAAGATTTACAGATGTGAGCAAAGATTGGAGTGATCATGCACTTTGGTGGCCCGAAAAAAGACGTTGGCTCACTCATACACGCAGCACTCTGGATCAAATTGGTATTACCGCAAATTGCAACTTGGAGTTTACTCCTCAGCACAAGCTGGCAATGTTTGTTTTATAGGTTATTTAACTGGAAATGTTATGTATGTAGCAGATAAACCGCGTTAAGAAAACAAGGCGGATTTTACTCATCTTGTTTAATATTTTTATTCTGTAAAAAATGTGTAGTTTTTGGCAGAACTCTACCTGTTGATGATAGTTGGTAAATAACTGTGTGCTGAACTAAAGCTATTTTTGTCTACATCGCTAGATAAATTTCGTGTATTTAGGACTCAAAACCCAATTTTCTTATTTAAAAATATTTCCAGCGTGCAATTACCGGATTTACAAATGATTGATGCACGCTTGGATTTTTCTGTTAATATTGTTCGTGCCACACAACAACTTTGTCGAGAAATCGGTGAGCTATTTCCATCTGTAGTATGTTCCTAAGTGGGTTTTTATAATATTTTATATATTTAACAATAACTCGGAAGGAAGTTACTACGATGAACGAAATTTAAATTTCAGGCATAAGGTACTCTGAGGAATTGTCGCTAGTACGATTTATACCACCGGAGCTTCTCAGGAAAGGTCTCGGATTTGAGCTAGATCAAGCTGGTCCGCAGCAATTGCCACACTTAGAGGTAGGTATATATTGCTAGCTTCAGTAGTAAAAATCGGTTTTACACTGTTTTGAAATCAGCAGTCAATTTAAATTCCTTTGGAATCTTAGTTCAAATATGAAATGCTAAAACTTGATTTTTTTTTTTTTACATATACCCAAGATAAAAATTTGAATTGCACGAATTTTCATTTTTATAAGTGTTTTTCAGGAATCAATTGGTCCTGGGACCCTTCGACGACAGAAACCGATTAGTGCATCAACTTCCAACTTATCCCGACCACTTCGTCGAGGTACCAGTCCAGGGTTGTCAACGAGTGGCCAAATATTTAATGCTAGTGAGCTCGGCTCACTTCCGCGTGCAGGAACAGTTCCACGAGGCGTAAGCCCTGGTCCTGGTGCTGTACGTTTTTCTTTTAATTACCTTATTTTTACATTATTGTTTTTTGTTTTTTGGATGCTTACTTAAGGTTTAATATATATCCAAGATTTAAAGGTAAATAAAACATTTAGTTTTCAAAAGTCTTTCAAATTTGCAGTACGGTGGTTCAATTGGTCGCAACCCCATTATGCCTTCCGTTTCATTCTGTGAAGGGCTCGAAAATGAGCAGTATGACATGGCGCTTGTGCAGTCACCACGAATTATTCCTAGTAAAGAAATGAGTGTCTTTAGGCCACAGAACTATGCAGAAAAAGCAGCGCTCAATCGTGGTTGGCTTGATTCGTCGAGGTAAAGTATTCAGCTAAAATCCTTACTTGTAAAATTGGTCTGCTTTGGAATATTAGGGGTATTAATGAATAAGAATCTTGGAAAGGATAGTGTGTGAAGGTAATATAATATTTCGATTGAGGGTGCCTGTTAATTAATAAATTTCGTTTTAGAGATCTTATTTTGAGGGCTTTTGATCTTATACACACTATTAAAAAAGTTTAAAAAGAAAATAGAAAACATTACACACGAATCTCCATGAATAACAGTTAATAGATAGTACAACTTTTTTCCATACAACGGCATTTTGTAGGTCCCTTATGGAGCAAGGCATATCCGAAGGTGACATGGTTCTTCTACGATTCAAATACATGTCATTTTTTGACATAAATCCCAAGGTATATGTTTGCTATTTTTCGATTATATTTTTCAATTTTCTAAAAAATAGTAATAAAGTTAAAAAAAAAAAAACTCTTAAGATGCAAAATTTTTATATTTGAAGTGCGAAACTTACATATTATGATGTCTTTTTAGTACGACCCGGTACGTATCAATCAGTTGTACGAACAGGCGAAATGGTCGATTCTGCTTGAAGAATTTGATCATACTGAGGAAGAAGCTATGCTTTTTGCTGCATTGCAAGTTTGTTTTTAAACCTTTGTTAAAGTCGTGAGAAAATTCAAGTTTTTAAACAAGGTCTTGCTTCTACAAACAAACATATTTCATTTGCAGTTACAAGCTACCCTACAGCGTGATTTGCCGGAACCAGAAGTTCCAGAGAAAGATGATGTGGATTTATTACTTGATGAACTTGTATGTCATTATTTTGAATCATGAATCTTGTAGTTTTTTAAACTTTTCATTTGTTATGATAAATTAAGTCTTTTAAATGTCTGTTCCACTTTGAGAACTGTATGAATATTGTTCAGGAGCAAAATCTGGACGCTGCAGCTTTCAATCGTAAGGCGGATCTTACGCAAGTGCCTGAACTTGCCGATTATCTCAAATATATGAAGTAACAATTGACAGACTAAATTTCTTGTAAATTTGCATCAGTAGCTAATTATCTTAAAATTTTGAAACATATGAAAAGTATTGAGAAATCAGATAAACAATGAGGGACCAGCTTTATTGAATAATAAATGCATTCAGTTTTATTCTTGTAACTGTTTTTATTCACTGTTGCATCTTGAACTGACTTGCATCTGTTCCGTTGAACTGATTGCTTCTTTTTATGTCAAAATTTTAGCTGACATTTCTACCTTGACAGGAACATATGATTCAGGCCGAAAAAAATAGCATTCAAAGGCTTTAAACGAGCATATTTCTCATTTCGAGATTTACATCTCAGTTGGCATCAGAATTCGAATGACATGAACGGTCCACCAGTGGGGCATTTCTGCCTTAAAGGTCTGCTTTCTTCTTGAGTCTATTTTTTTTGTCAGTTTTGGTTCTTGTGGTATTGCATAACTTGTTACCCAAGATCTTAACAGGACTTTATAGATGGTGCTCGTTATATTGATCAAATATTTTCATAAAGGTAACTGTTCTTGTACAATTAGAATATAATAGAAAACCGTCAAGTTCTTCGTAGAAGTGTTCTGAAGTTCAGATCTCATTTTTTTCTTTTACTACAAAAACTCTATTTTTTAGGATGTGAGGTAACACCAGATGTTTTTTTGGCACAATCAAAATTCCATATCAAACTGCTTATACCGAGTAGTGAAGGCATGAGTGAAATGATTTTAAAGTGTGACACGGTGAGTTCGTATAAGAAATGTTTGAGACAATGAGTTTAACAGAGAAATTAGTTAGTTTTTTTTTTTTATATGGAGAAATGCTCTATTGCATACATAACTCATGCATAACCATATTGGTAGTGACATGAAGGTAAAAACATAGTTAAGGTCGACGAATTTTCCTTTCGAATTGGTTTTTATGAATGTTTGCGAAGATATTGCATGAAAAGTGGTTTAGAAGTTTTTTTTTCTTGTAGGAGCATCAATATGCGCGTTGGATGGCTGCATGCCGTCTTGCTTCGCGTGGAAAAACGATGGCTGATGCGAGTTATCAGTTAGAAGTTGATTCTATTAAAAAACTTCTTCAAATGCAGTTAGGAGGTTTTTGAATTTTCTTTTATTCGTTATTTAATCTAGCAGATCGATTCGAAGTAAAGTTATTATTTGATTCTTAATTTCATAATTTCTTTAGAATGAATGATAAAATTTATGTTTGTTGAATATATACTCATTGAATATTGTTGCTCTGTTTAAAGTAATTTGGAACATTTGCATAACTATGAAGGCTAAAAAATCAATTCAGTTGCAATAAATTTTAATGTGAATTTGTCCTTTTTTTCAGTGGCAGGTGCGCCGAATAGCGTTATGAAAAAACATCTTGCTGTAGAATTGCCTCCTGATTTTAATGTTGACGAATTTGTTTCACAGAGATATGCTCGTAGGGCGCGTTCAAGGCAAGCAGTAAGTTCATTTTCAGAACCTGTATTATGCATAATTCGAGGCAAATACTTTGTTAATTTGTGATATGGAAGAATGAAAAATTAGAATGTTGCTCTGTCCAAATCATATCATTTATTTTCCATTTAAATTTTGGGTGCTGAGATATTTAGGAAATGTTAAACCTTTAACTTTCGAAGCCTTCCCTTGCTTCGTTCGTTTTATAGCACATTTTTTTCATTTATGCAAGCTGTTTCTAGCTGATACTTTCAGCATTTTGCTTATCTTTGTAATCAACTTTTTTTGTTAAATCATTTTGTGATTAGTTATTGTTGCAGCTCCAACAACGAATCACGGAAGCACATTCAAGTGTTCGAAATCTGTCGAGCACGGAAGCGAAATTACAATATATACGAGCATGGGAAGCACTACCAGAACATGGCATCCATTACTTCATCGTTCGATTCAGGTTTTTGGATTTTTGTAAAATTTTTGAAAGATTAAGTTTTCTTTGTTTCGCAAATGCATTAGGATTATCTCTCTATATACATAATTCTTCTTCCCTTTTTAGAAATAGTAGGAAATCGGAATTGATGGGTATTGCTTTCAACAGAATGATGAGAATGAATATAGATACGGGAGAAAGTTTGAAAACATGGAGGTTTTCAACGATGAAAAAGTGGCATGTGAATTGGGAAATTCGACATCTAAAAGTGGCTTTGATTTTTTTTTTTTTATATTTTTTGTATTTTTGTAAGATATATCTTGTAGATACCACATAATTTCGAGTATCTTTTGTACTTATTTAATCATACTCGATTTTAGTTACAATTAAAATGAAATCAAAACTAGTTTGTTGAGAAATTGGATAATTTCGGATAAAAGTATGATATGAATTAAGTGAAATTAAGGTTTTTGATTTGTAAAGTGAACGCAACTAGAACTTGAATATAATAACATTTTCATGAATACTTCTGCAATTAAGATAAAAAGGGTTTTTTGATTTCCAGATACAGTTCGAAGATGAAGATATCGAATTCAAACCTCTGTCTGCGGATTGCAAGGTTATTTTTTGGTAAAAAAATAATTTTTTTTTGGTTTTCTTGGTTTGTAGATGCAGTTTAATAATTCCCAAATATTAAACACTGTCATGAATTCCAAGGATTAAAATTTCTATGACTTCTTCTCAGGTTGCACATGAATTTATTGGTGGTTATATTTTCCTGTCGCTGCGAAACAAGGAACAAAATCAAGCATTGAATGAAGAGCTTTTCCACAAATTAACTGGTGGATGGGCTTAAAACTAATGGTGTTTTTTTTTTTTTTTTTTTTTTTTTTTTGTAAGGATTTTATCCAGTTTAGCATCACTGCCAATAATTAAAAAGAAACATAAAAAAACTTATTTTAATCTGAAATTAAAATCAACAAAAGTTGTTATATAGTTTGGTGATATTTCGCTCTGAAAGATATTGGTGATCGAATCCACTGACATTAGAAGAGGTTCTAGCGATTCAGACAAGATTTTAGAATTCATTCTCTAAAAATCGGATTGACGGTTTTCATTTAGCACAATCTATATATTTGTTTGTTCCTTTTCTTGTGTATTTGATGCTGTCTACACTTTTCTTAATTGCTCTTTTCTGTGTGCCTTCGATTTTTTTCTTTTTAATGTGTAATTATTCAAATAATCCTTATCCATTCATTTTGGTTGGTTTCATATTAAGCGTTTTTCACTTTTTTCGTCAAAACTGCCTCTGCCACTTGAGAGTGATAAGAAAGATTTTAATAAAACGCTGATTACGAATATTAAGTTCTGCCAGATTTCAAGCATGAATCATGCAAAGTCATCCCACTTTCAAATTATGATATCTCTTATTGCATTTAATTCTAATTTATAACTTTCGGTTTTACTTTAATTTTCGAAATATAAATGCATACATTCTGGATTACCTATTTTCTTTCGATCCCTTCTTGCGTATGTTTTTCTACACAAGGGCACAAGTTAATTTGGGTTTCATGATCCTTTTGCTGGTTACTTTCCTCGATTTTCGTTGGACCGAATTACAATACTTTATTTGTGTTATAGACTCTTAATGTTTGCCTTTAAGCAGTTAAACTATATATATATGGTGCCATATTCCTAATATCAAAATGGATCTTGAAAACAAGACGCATACATCTTCAAATTCTGTTACTTATTTACACCGGTTTTTGAAAAACCACATTAGACCATAAAGCATTCCGGGAGAACTTGCTACTTCTTTTTGCTCACAATACTTCTGCGCTTCGGGTATCGTCATGAAAATCTGAAGAAGGACATTTATCAACCAGCGAATGGATTATGAATTATTTGCTGATACCAATAACACAATAAAGAACTAGAACGACAGACCTGCTCGACACATTTTACATCAATATAACCGGACAGCTAGCATTGTTTCTCTTTTGCTAGCTTTGAAAAATTGTAGTTACATTCTTCAGCAGTTGGGATATACGTGGAATTACTATCCGGCTTATTAAAACACCGGGAAATTGGTTTTCTAATCATTCCAAACAGTTTCAAAAGGAAACTTGCTGAAGCATTAACTATTTAAAAAAAACAATTGTGATAATACAAACCTTTTCGATTTTCTCAGAATCTACACCACCTCCTTCACTAACTTTCATCGTTTCGTCAATCTCAGCGTAAAACAATTCTTGTTGGGCACCCGATGAACCCACACCTGTTCTAAAATATCAGAAAACATTTTTATAGATTCAATTGACAAACCAAAGGAGAATTCGGAATACTTACACAAACGTTTTTATGCTCTTAATGTCATTTTCGTTGACCTTATAACCACACTCTTCATTAATTTCTTCTTGAATATGTTTTCTCCAACTAATATTCGGTTTGTCAATAAGACCGGCACAAAGTTCCACCGTTTCACCCATACTTATTGGATATTTTGACCAATTTATTTCATTCCACTTTTTATTAACATTCTCATCCAGTCTACGTACTCTTGATATATAAACAGCTGAAAGAAATAAAAGGATGGTTGAATCATTACCGGAACTCAAAGTCAGACGTTATCGTACATTTATAAATAGTACTGCGCATATTCTTATAACCAATAGATTTAATTCTCGCAGAGTATTAAAATCATAAGAAAGTTCATTTTTTTCAAACTATTCTAACTTTTAAAGCTAATGAGACATAATCCTAAACTTTCGAAATTGAAGAAGCTTTATTGGACTAAAGGTAACTCAAATTACGGTAACTGAAAAAATTTACGACACACTGTCAAGTATAAACTAACAAAATATCCTTGAACTATTTAAATTGTTCGTGTTTAAAGTTTTCCCAAAAACATGCCAAATCAATCAGACGCCTACCTGGTCGGAACTGTTTTACAAACAGTAGAGAGTGCTTCTGTTTATGATATAACAAACAGGCAACACTGTCGTGACGTAAAACAAGATCCCATTTGATAAGCTTGCCACCCTAAAACCATTCCACCTTGAAGAATGCACGCGTGTTCCAAGAGGAAAAGGTTAGAAATTAATTTTGAGAGATAAGAAACTAGCGGAACTAACGAATCGTCATCGTTTAACGGTCTTAGGACAAAACACAACACAAACAAATAAAACAATTGAACATACATACCCTTTTGAATTTCATTCTCATAGGTCGAATAAACTGAGAATCACGGACGTCCTCGAAAATCTCAACCTCCACTGGGAATTCTTCGCTTTCAGCCATTTGGAATACTATCTCTCAGTAGTCTGCATAACACAAGTAATTGAAATATTTGACTTGAAAGACTTTCAAAATAATTCATCTAAACAAGCTCGCCATTTACTAACAACTGGAAATGAAACGACACTGGCAGAAAAGCAAAACTATTTAAAATGAAGAGCTGCTTTACGAAATATCAAATTTATTTAGCCTTTAGCATAAAAAAAAGAATCATAAAAAGCCACTAAATTTATCCCCGAACTTACGCAACAAATGACTAACAAATCGTTAAACTGGACAAACAGTAGAACAAACGATAAATATGATAAGCTGAGAAGCTATGACATAAGGAAAGTAGTTTGGATTTCCAATGAGGATTATTTTATAACAAGTTAAGAATTTACAAAATCAATCATTTTAAATACAGGACCCAACAAAAAAGGTGAGATAATTTCCAAAAAACAATCATTCACCAATATAAATTCTTTAAACTAGGAAAAAAAAATCATATTTTCGGAAGTTTAATGCCTTTCTTTTCGCATAGTTTATCAGTTAGCTGCCACAGATTTTCCTGTTGCTTCTCATCCACTGCATCTTTGAATAATTTGGTGATACGCTTACAGTTACGGTCGTAATAAGCACCATTCACGTTCGTAACACTATCAGAGGTACAGAGAAAGACGCAAGATCGAGAACCTTCGCAAACAGGAACTCCACTATAACCACCAGCTCTGAAATTTGTTGAAATTTCTATTCAAACTTATTTATGGAAATGATATTGGATTTTAACTAACGTTCAAAAATAATTCAAATAAATGTGAATAAAAGCACTGCAAACATGCAAGAAGGGAAAATTTTCCAGAGATTTGAAAGCAATGTCTTGGGTGTTTAAGAGCAACATAATGTTTAAAAAATGCTCACTGTCCGTTACTACTACTTTATTTCAAAAATCTAATATTTTAAGGCAACTTTGTAGTTTGACAGTGTCTCTTCGAACTAACCTTAAAAGTTTCGTCTCGATGATGCCTGGTTCCAAAACGTTACAAGTAACTCCAGATCTGCTGAACAAACGAGCTAACTTGAACGTCATCAAGTGAATCATAAGCTTTGTACGTGAGTACTGCGTGTACTTCTCATAAGTTTTCGAACTTTCTAAATCTGACCAATCTAGAGAATACCTGAAATTGTACTTCATTGCAGGAAAAGTCCTATTGAAAGCGGTTTTCATCTGTATTTTCTAGAAAGCAAAAATGAGTTATTAGAAATTATAAGATCATCACATGTGGTCTATATCACATATATAGAATACCATCATCACTTCATTTTAAAATAAAGATTATCGTGTATGTACTGATCTCCGTGCCACTGTTTCAAAGTTCCAAAATTATGCAAGAAATTTTTGTCCATAAACTTTATTTCTAGCTTCCATTTTATCTAAATACTAAACAACCAAACAAAATAAGAAACAAACCATTCGTAGCAAATGCTGCTTACAAGAACCAGTCGAGATGGAACATTCTTCTTCAGCAAACTGAACAGCGATCTTGATAGGATATAATGCGCAAGATAATTCACCTGTGATGAACCAAAATAATTTTACTTTCTCTTACCACAGCAGGGACTAGATTTAATCATTGTTAAAGAATCACTGATATGGATAACACTGGAAATTAAATTTAAATAATTTTTTTATCGAAGTTGAAACAAAGTAATTTAGATATTATCATTAATTTCCAATATGGTTTGAACTTCTTTGGTAACTATTACCACACATTTCAAATAACATATCAATGTGAAAAATAGTAAGCCAGAACTATCCAAGAACCAACTGACACAAATATCAATATTAAAAAAAAAAAAAAAAAAAAAAAAAAAACTTGCTGTCAGTTTTGAATCATTTCAGAATAAACAAAAGAAGTGGAGAATTTCCCTACAGTGTATTCAAAACACATGCAGAGATAAGATGTTATGATGTTCACCTATGATAAAAAATGATCTCGTAGAAACAGAAAACGGCTTCTTGGAATTTCCAGCGATAAAAAAGTTATGAAATAAACTATTATATATTCCATAGTTATAGGAGCTCAGAAGAATAGTAACGCAAACCAGTTCACTTTTCATACAAAACACTTCAAAACGATCATTTTTTGTTTTTTAGAATTTGATCCCTAGTTAAAAATCGAAATTAAAAAAAGTCACAACCTCGCAGTTGAAAATCGTCACCAATCCTTCGTTAGCAATACATAAACATGAGTGAAAGACAGGAAAATTATGAGATCACGAAGATAAAATGAAAGGCATCTTATAAAAGCACGACAAAAGAATTTTTTTAGAATTGTGAAATCGTTTAAATTAGTTTGTTCAATGAAATCATTTAAGAACTATTACATTTTTAAATGAAAAGATTTCAGCTACAGATAAATGCATAACTAAAAGAAAAATGGAAGACGAACTTCGTTAAATTCTTACGACTAATATAATTTTTGTCGCACTGTTGCAGGTTCAAAAACTAAAAACAAATTTCATTCATAAAAACCCGCAAAAATAATGTGAAAGAAAAAAAAAAGAAACTATTACATGAGGTGAAATTTAAAGCTCTTTAAAAGAAGGATCACATCATCAGTCGATCGTGCTACTTCATACATTATAATCCTGTCTATGATTACTGCAGTTGACATTATTGATCGTACAATTTGCAGCAAAGAGAGGTGAACCAGAATTTAGATAATCTTTACACAATTGTTCACTCATTTCCCATAGTTTTTGCTGCAATCGTTCATCGGTAGCATCCGAACCACTGCGTGTCTGCTTTCCATGGCAATCAAAATATTTACCACTAACATTTTCTAGTGCAGGAGATTCAACCAATGTTAAAAGTGTGCTAACACCACTACTTAATACCAATGCGGTATCAGAAGATGATAGCGATGTACTTCGTGATCTGAAAATTATTGACCATGCTGCTTTTTTGCGCTTAATAATAGTTACTACTACAAATAAACATTAAGCATTGACCCTACATATTTGAGAAATAAACATGAGTAAGTTGCAACTTTTGTGAAAACATACTGTTCAAAATAAACCATCAAATTAATTAGCAGTACTGCTTTAGCAGCTTTTTTTATGATTTATAACTAAATATGAGTATCATTCATACTTCCTTACCATTATAAGTACTTACCCATTAAATATTAAATTTCCAAGTATCTATGAATTCTTAATTTCGAAAGTCACTAATATCTTACCTCCGACCTCGCGGCTCCATATTTCCCAGATCGACAACATTAGAGGTAACCCGAAATTGACACCCTTGCCTGACCAAAAGACGATGAAGGGCAAATGATGTTAAATGATTCATTAGTTTTGTCCTCGAAAACTGAAGATATTTTTCATATTCCCGCTCAGCCATCACATCCTTCCAATCAATTTTATGCCTGAAAGAAAATTTTTATCAAATTTAACTTCATCGTTGCAGCAAGTTGAAGAAAATCACGGTTTTTAATTTTTGATATTTTCCACTTCTCATTGCTCCTCTTTTTTCGCAAGAAACTCCCTGTTTTTTCTTTCTAATTTCTGATTTATTATTAATTTTTTTATTTTTATTATCAACGGTGTTTAAGAGGGCTGTATTTGATAAACCACTGAAGAATATTTGAATCGACAAAAAAGACGGATTTCGCTAACCTATAATGGTAATAGAAACAAAAGATTAAAACTAGAAAAAAAAAAAAAACTCACCAACTATGAAGACTGCTACTGACAATAATAACCCTTGAAGGTTGATTTTGTTTTAATAGTGCAAGTAAACGATTTATGATAAGGAAATGTGCCAAATGATTAATCTGAAAGGCTTCATTTGGAAAGAAAACAAGATTATATGGAGAACGGGCAGAATATGGCAGAGCGAATAAGCAGAACAATTCATAACTGGGAGATGAAAAATTGAAAGAATTAATACACCAAACATATCGCCATTTATATCGCAAGAAATTGTATCTAATCATTCATAACAATAAATGATAAATAGTATACGACATAAAATTATATGTCTATTAGTTCTTCAAACGAATTTAAGAGTGATTTATAAAGTACTAGAAATTCAAAACTGAAACACAATTGACAAAATGATAAATAATGACAAAACTGATTTCGAAATCAAAAAACAAAGATGAAGAATATATGAGACATTCTTATATAGTGCATTTAGGAAATCCAAACATTTCTATCAGTTATTGTTCAAAAACAATTCTCAGTTTGACCACTAAATTTATTATTAGTACGCCTCATCTTTTCAAAAACACTATGTCAGAAGAATAAAGCTTTCTAATCCAAGAAATAAACATTGTTTTATGACAATCAGCTGTAAAATAAAGTATAAAATAAATTTAGTTTCAATTTTTGAAGTTTAAATTCTAATTCACTACATGTTCATTATCCATAAAATCTTAGTTAAAACGAATCAATTTGCATATTAAGTACTAAAAGCACTATACAATATAGTCTAATAAACAAAGAGAGGCATATTGAAAGCCTGCACAAAAACTGTACATTTCCTAAAGAAATGTCGAAACATTTTTTAAGCACATTAGTGAAATTGCTTACTTGAAAAGTTAATTCCAACCCATTTCGACTTTCTGCTCTTTTAGGTAAAAGAACACCGGCATTACACAATAGAACATTCAACAGCGGAAATCGCTTTTGAACATCCGTAGCCAAATCAGAAACCTGTAATAAGTAGTGGGTAAAATCATGGATTACTAATAAAATAGAGTATTTATTTAAAAGAAATGGAAAAAATAAAGCATAGAATCGTCAAAGAAAACAAGAATTGAACTAGTTCAAATGAAAAATAAGGTCACTGAATTCCATAACTCACCTCTTTCAAATCTGAAAAGTCACCAACAACAAAATCAAGATTTGACTTATCCGGTAATTTGCCCTCACGCATAATGTAGTCAATGGTTGCTTCACATTTTTCAATGTTCCTTCCATGCACAATAACGAAATTTTCTTTCTGAAAAGATTATGTCTTTATATCAAAAAAGAAAGATATCTAGTAAGATTTAGAATTAAACTGGGTTGTGAAAGAGTACTGTAAAAGGTCTCACAGCCCTAATAAGGTTGATAATTTGATTAACCTTACGTTATTAAATACATGAGCTAAGCCTTTTACTTCTCGTTTCAAAAAATCGAAGCTCGGATACCATGAATACATAGATGTGTTGCAACAGCTGTTTCAAGAATTCAAAAAAGAAAATTAAAAGGAGGTATCCTGCATGTTTGCACGAGCACTTATACAAGCACTTTTGCTCTTATGAATTTGTGACTTCATGAATATTTCAGAATTAGGGAAATAAAGCTCACATTTCGCACGGCTAATTCCAGAGCAGTTTGTCTACCAATGCCATCTGTTGAACCCGTAATGAGAATTATCCTTTTGAAGCTATTATGACATTCATTTTTCTCAGCCATGCCAAAAAAAAGTTACTTCAAAACTTAGATAAAACATTTTCTGATATACACAGCATCACCGCACGCAGCTCGTGACTCATTCTTAATTAATGAATAATGTTAGTTAAAATATTTGCGAATTATATTGAATAAGAATAAAGATGATGAAGACATGAAAAATACATTCTAGTGTGCTAATTTTTTCTAGTTAATTTTATCAGGGTCACTTCATTTCTCCCCTATTATGGCTTATAATTCATTCTTCGATTATTCTTTCACCAGAGCTTAGCTCCTCAACTTTTTCCTCCTGATCCTGTAATGATTACTAAAACCTTACGATGAACATAAAAAAGGACAAAAAGAAAGTGTTTATGAAGACTGCGCTAAATATATCTGTCAGGTTGTTGTTAATCAAAAGGGGAGAATTTTTTAATTACTGAAAATGAGAAAAAGAATTTTTTCTCAGGTTATTTTAGAGCAAAGAAAGTACGGAAACAGTAAAAATGGGGATCAAAAAAAGAAAATGAAGAAGCAGAAGCAACAAAATTGAGAATTTTTTCTAACAATCTTCCGTACTCAATAAACAACTATTCACTTCATAACCAATCAGAGATAATATGATTATATCATTATATCAGTAATAATTACGATTTAATAGAAATATACACTGATAACTGCTGCAAAATATGACAATGACACTAACATATGGTACCTCACTTACTGTGCTAATACTTTGAAAATTAATTCCAGTCATAATTCAGGACAACAATTACAATTTGAAGTGACTTCCTCGCACTTTTTACATATAGTTCTACTCTTAATCTCCGAGCTATTTTTTCCCCGTCCTAAAATCCTTCCCACTATGCTGTTCTCAGTTTACGTTTTTTACGTTTTTTGGCCTTCTAAATTTCCAAATTTGTCAATAGTCGATGAAGTAAGGCTACATCGGAACCCATAACTAAAGAAAAGCCCCAACCCATATATATACCCAAAATGCCGAGCCGTGCTTTCCCGAAAAAAAAAATGTCTCGCTTTGGAATTTAAAGGCAATGGCTGCGTGCATGAAAAGTTGTCTGGGAATTCTCGAGATGTGTGCAGGGTTCTCTGCATTTGAATTTGTGATTCCGGGTTGTTAAGGAAGGATCTCGAGTGCTAGTGAATATTCTTTTTCAGAATTCCAATAAAACTATATATGTTTTAGTGACTAATCTCCCCTGAATTCGTGCAGTGACGAAATATTATAAAAAAGTGGACGAACTTCATATGAAGTAGAAGTTTTATAGCTTAAAAAAAATGGGACGTTCAACTAAGGAAACAAAAACCAGATTTTTTTTTCCGCAATGAGTTGATGTACTTTTAAAATAAAAGTATCGTGAAATAACTCTAAACTGTTACTTCCAGGGTATACTTCGATTTTAAAATTGATGACTTAAATCAATGTATATAATCTGAATTAATTTCGCTTTGCCAATTTATTTTTCATACAACTCAAATCACTTAACTTATAGATAAATAGATAGGAGAGAAATTAACGCCGACCGTATGTTTGGAAGTCTTTTGGATCATTTGCACTTCTTTCGAGATTCTCTTTTAACATTCATCCTCACCTTTCTTTGATTCAGCAGTTATCTGCTTCTCTTATGAAGGAAGATATATCAAATAATAATGAAAAAGTGTGAAAAAGCAAGAACAATGTGTTTTTAGATGCAGCAAGGGAAAGAGCTATAAAACAGGCAAGCAAACAACTTTGTTTCGAAATTAGAACCATCAAAATTTATTTGCATCGCTTCATCATATGAGGGTAAAAAGTAAAATAGGTTACAGTGCATTCCTCTCATATAAATGATTAATTAGCAGCTTGCATATTGGAAATATGAATTGTCAGTAAATTCATTTCAATTTCAGGCTTATTGTAAACTTACATATCAGCAAAATAATGTTTTGAGAAATCATCAAAACACCGCGGTTTTACATCTTTATACATCTTTACAACACACTTTGGATATAATTATTTGGAGCTTTAAAATTAGGATTCATAAGTACGGAGCGGGAAGAAGAGAAGATATGAGCCTACGAAAGCATGTTATTTTCAGCTATTGGAGCTGTGTAAATATTGATCTAATTATCACTGGTTCAGCAGACTTCCATATTTTAATACCAGCGAGTTTTGGCAGCTTATTATTACAAGCTTTTATTATTACTGCCACACGACAACACTTATTTTTCTCTTTGCAGGATGTTCGCTCAATTTCACTTTTATTCATAAAAACTTAAAGCAAATTTGGAATTTTTTTTCGAGATTTACTCTCGAAATAATTGCAAAGCAGCATATGGCTCTTCCATGTGTTGTGATTGGAAATGGTCAAGATTTCACTGAACTTAGACTGGTTGTAATATAAATGTTAATATAAAATAATAATGATATTCAGTAAAGTTCAGATGAATGAATTTAAGATAAAATAGAACTTCTAGATAAGAAAAGATGACTATTTAGTTTTGGAACAACAGAACTAAAGAGAAATGACAATCCATAAATTTCAGTGATTTTGGGAGAACTTAAGAAAAGAAAGTTTGACCGAATAAGGAGTGCAAAGTCTGACTGATGAGGTCTATTTTCATCAGGTTTAAAAAGTTAAAAAATGAAATTGCAGAAAGAAAATGCGTGATCGAACTTATTCAAAATAATCCCTTTTAAAATTACGGTAATCATAACAAAGCAATGTTTGGAAGTGAAGTATATATGTTTTTTAAATTTCAACTAAATTCATATTTTCATTGTAAATATTGGTCATAAATATCGGTTCTAAATTAAATCAGTTTATTTTAGAAGAAAAAATATTTATCGAAGTGGTATGTTATACACTTATATCTGTATTTATATTTTATATCTATATTTCACATTTATATTTTATATTTACATTTATATTTATATTTATTACTTATATTTATATTTACATTTACGTTTATATTTATATTTATTACTTATATTTACATTTACATTTGTCATTTATATTTAATTTATATGGAGACATACATGCTAGGTGTTTATTTTAATCCAATTCTTATTTCTTACACAATAAGAGAGAGAAGAGAATACGGTTGTGAATTACTGCTCCAAGAAGCACTTCCATCCGCACCGATACAAAAGAAGTCAGTCCCACTGTCTCTTTTTTTTGCAAAAACAAATACAAATAACGTATAAAGAGGATTTGCACAATATGGCCGCGTTTAATTTTGCATTTTGATTTCCCGTGATGCTTGTATATTTCTTGTTAACATGATGGATTAATAGAAATTACGTTTTGTATCAGGTACAGATTAATGTGATCTGTGTAATTTAGGGATGGGGTTTTATTTTAATGAATGAATTTATTTTAATGAAAAATTTAATGGATTATTTCAACAAATGAAGATTTATTTTAATGGATTTTATATTAATCAATATAATGCTGCTTTAGCTGTCAGTGATATAATTGATTGTGTTTCTCTCACATTATTGATCTGAAAGGAATTTCTCATTTTTCAAGGGATTTCAGTTCCTTTGAATGGACACTATGTTAGATGAAAAGGATATACCGATTGACATACACAGCAGCAAACTCCTGGGTATGTTAACAGTTCACTTCGTTCTGCTAAATATTCAAACAAAAAGAAATTACATTCACTCAAACAATCCTCATTGATTGTTGCTTCAGACTGGTTGTTAAGTCGACGACACTGTAATAAGGACTGGCAAAAAAATGTAATGATCATTCGCGAAAAGATCAGCGTAGCAATCCGGGATATGCCGGAAGATGAGAGGATCGTCAAATTACTCCAGGGATCCTGTAAGTATTTAAAAAAGCATTTATTATAAGTATATTAAATCTCAAGTTGTATTTTGAAAATTTTCTACGCTTGGTAACCTTTATAAGAAACCTTTCAGATATTAATTATTTTCACTGTGCTCGAATTGTCAATATTCTAAAAGATACGGAGAAGGGTACGAAGAATTTCCTAGGATATTATTCATCACAGAGAATGAATGATTGGATGGTATGAATGACATTATTTAAGAAGAAAAACTATATATATATATATTTTTCTTTCATTGGACTCTTTATGTGAAACAGTGCATGTGATCGATATAATAGTTGGTGTGTAAGATAAGATTCGAAAAGGGAACGTGTTAGATTTTTAATGTAATGATCGAAATAAGTTTAATGGAGTGAATCTTTCAGCAGATTCAACAAATGTATGAGAAAGGAAATATCCATTTGGCAGAAGCAGCTCAAATCCTTCAAAGGATGATTCAGTATGAGATCCCAGTTCTAAAAAAGCAGATTTCGAAATGTGACCAAACAATTACCGTACTGTTTTAATTTGTTTTGGCACTTAAGTTATGCTTATGCTTGTGGTCAATAAATACAGTCTAAAATTTTTAGGACTGTGTCAAAAAGGAAAAAGATTACGCAAGGCAAATGGCTGACAGTAAGAAACAATATGAGAAGGAACTGTGGAAGTTGGGTATTGAAGGTATGAAATTGGAACTTTTTAGGATAGTTTTTAATGTTGGATTTTTCAAATATTGTTTTTTATATACCATTTTTTTAGTATTGATTTAAAATTTTTTTACGTTTAATTTTCTTATTTAATATTATTATTTCTAATTTTCTATTTCTCAGCGAAATTACGGGTACTCCTAGGTGTCCACTTAAAACGTGAAATAATATCGTTGCTGACTGATTTACCATCTTTTTTGGATGAAATGACAAAGTCTATATCGTCTTTGAATGAACCGCTTCAGTATTATGAACAGTTTCAGGCATACCTACATCAGTAAGTAATTTTATATTGAAAATGATTCTAGTAAAGTTTAAGGAAGATCTGACAGTGAAGAGTTATTCAGATTATAAAGCTTATGAAATTGCATAAATTTTACATAGCATCTGCTACCTTAGCCGGTGCTGTTGATTAACAGTGACATTATGTGTGCTATAAATGGTATATATATATATTTATTGTTTCCTGTTTATTTTCCATTTTTGTATAGGAACAAGACACAAAATGTTTTATTACCACTATGTCGTTTATTGATGGAAAAAGGTGCACAAGTTACAGTTTACGAGTGGAAAAATGGTGTAAAACCAGTAAGCATTGAATCACCTTCTTTGGATGCGTGGTTAAATGAAGAGGTATTAATTTACGTTGTTAGCTTTTAAATTTACATCTTTATAGCTGAGTTTGTCTCCAGTTTTAATTTACTGCAAGAGTTTAACATTTTATTTGTATTTTTCGTTACTCTTAGAAACACATTCAGTCTTCATTAATTATTTTTTATATGAAAATGTTATGTATGTTATCAGATAAATAATGCTGAAGAAATAGATTTTGGCGACGATTTTATTGTTCCTGATGATGAAATTGATTTTGGTGATAGTAAATTTCAAATTGAAGTCGTTGGAAACGAGAAAGGTAAGTTAAATAGAATTGTTTTTCGATCTTTTTCGCTAAAAGTGTGAAAACTTATGTCTGTTGGCTCGATTTAATTTCTGAACTATCCAGTAGTTTTTTTCTTTATAGTTGATGCTAACGATGGAATAGCTCGAGGCTTAGATGCACTGACAGTACTGGAAAATTCGCAAACTCGAAGTCTTATTTACTTTGAATTGAGAGAGGTACTGCCATATTTCACAATTCTTTAATTTCTTTTTTCGACTTTTCTACTAAATTAAATTTCTCTGTAAATGTTAAACGACATAATTTTTTAAATTATTTTTGCGACCTCTTCTTTTTATTTAAATGTTATTTTTTAGTTGGAAAAATTTTTGATAATACGAAGAGAGGACGAAACTATAGAAAATGTGTCCGATATTTACATATTAGGAATTGAAGAAAGGCCTGCAGCATTAAAAAAGGTAGTTTTTTTTTTTTTTTTTTTTTTTTTAATTCTGCAAGCGAAACATCCTTCTTAAATTCCAGGTTTTAGTAATAAGTGGTTTTAAAAGCTTGCAGGTCACTGTGGAAAAAATTGATAAATGGTCGATGCATGTGAGCGAGATTATCAATAAATTAATTGATACTCAAAAGGCTATTTTGTTTCGAATACGTTCCTCACCTCAGTAAATTTCAAATAGTCATAATTTGCTAAGTTTGTTAATGAGATCTTTCCAGTTACTTTATTGTGAAGGAGTTGAGAAAGAAATTTCGCTTTTTTGCGAAATTATTTTATACATAAATAATTTTGAACCATTTGCATAACTTTAATTTTTCTCGGTTTTACTCAAAATTGTTTTCCTTTATATATGGGCTTGTGAATTTTATATTTTTAAATTCCAAAACTTTTTAATTTTTGGAATCTTAAGACGATTTTAAAACTTCAAGAATTGGAAATATAGTCGTGTTGATTTGAGATATGTTGAAAAGCTGGTGGAAACATTGGAGCAGAAGCGCTCTTTAGAAGGACGTTACGAGAAAATGAGAGATCTGATGATAGAAAAACAGAGTGAGATGCGAATTAGTATGCAGAAGGCGCATGAAACATTGAATGGAATTTGTGAAGCTAGCAAACTGTTGCAAAAAGGAGCAAGTTACAATTTCTTTAGTAACTCGTTGGTAGAATTGCTCAACGACCGAAAGCGAAAAATTTTTTAATTGTGTAATATTGGTTTTTTAGTTTTATTTTTATTATTTTCAGATTGAAGAAGAAATCTCAAAAATATATAAGGGAAGGAAGGTAAATATTATGGGTGGTATAAATGTTGCGCTGATGGCTTCTTGAGAAAATTTTTATCACTGTTGCTGTAAGATACATTATTCGGTTATGGGCCTCGCTGTACAATGGAAATTTTATTTGATTTTTTGCATTGTTCTAGTTTTTATTTGGTTGTTTTAATAATTTTCGGCTGTTTTTTGATGGCCAGTGAAGTTCAGTTGAATTTATGGACTATGATTTCATTACTTTTTTTTGTAGTATTTTCGAAGAATTCGCTATAACGACGTTAGTTCAAATTTTACAACTTCAGGAAATTGTTAAGAATGCGTACTCCTTCTTTTGAGTGAATTAACAGTTACCTTCTTGCATTAAAAAGTGATGTTATATTTCTCTTTTCTTTTGCTTCTGGGAAATCTATACCATGTATAAGTCGCTTTTGTAATCTTCCAATAATTTTCTGAGTTACAATCGTTTTTTATTTTTTAACATGTTTATTGTTTAATTTTTGCATAAAATTTGTGTCAAGATTATTACATTCTTATAGTTTTATCAGAATTCATTTTAAGTGTTGATTGAAGATAAAAAGTTACTAGCTTTTTTCTAGGGACCACTTCTTTTTTTGAGTGTCTTGAGCTATTTTTACTCAGCCATTATAGCTTATCATGTTTATCAAATTTATAGTTTCTTGATTTCTGATCTTTTTAAAACATGGATTTAGCCATGCCGCTAGAGCAGAATCATATCTTGCATTTTTTTAAAGAATTGATATTGCTCCACTTTTTTCTTCACGTTTTATTTTTATTAATTGGGTTGCAGCTTTTCTGATAGACTGACCGATCTGATTTTCAAAACTTGTAATTTTCATCAAAGAAATTGTGAATAGCAAGGGGCGGCACGATGTCCACCATTTGTTACAATGTGGCATGACTATGTATAAGGCAGCACAAGATTTCTTATCTCATTAAAATTTAAAAGTTAAATGAAATATATACACGAAGTGTACAGGTTTCGTTTTGAACTGCTTGGAGTAAGTAGCTGGCGATTATGAAGGACAAATGATAAAACATGTTTGCATCAATGCATCTGCCATGTGTATCTGTTAATATTTGTCTCTTCGGTTCATTTATCAGTTTGATTAAAACATTTTGAAACATGCAGCAATCTGATTATTTCTATTAGTAGATATGTTTTAGATGTCATTAGAATTGATATTACTTTTCCTAACCGTCTTTTAAACTTACTCGAATCATGATTTAAATAAAAAGAATTTGGTTGATTTATCAAATATGAAATAAGTAAATTTAAGTATTTGCAATTCAAGATAGATTTTTACTGAAATTCCTCAGTTTCTTGGTATTACTGCTTTTAATATAAAATTGATCTTGATGACCGTTACTTAGTTTATCATAGTAAGTTTTCTTGTCATTTTTATTTGGCTCTCTAAAACTACTCACTTTTTTGATCATATCAAATGCTCCAGCATACATTTGGAATTTTCTGAAAACAGCGAAAGATTGAGAATACTCGTTGTTGCGGACTGGAACCAGCAAATTTATTTAAATTTTATTTCAAATAATTTAAACGCATTACATAGAACTCAAACTGATTTTATGTTCTCAACATTCTCAAATATTCTCTCAATTCAACGCATTCATGCTATTAATGATTTTTGTGCATGATAATAATCAGTTTATTATAGTATTCCGGAAACATGAAAGATATCCGGAAAATTGATATATTTTAGGTGATATCGCAATGATGTGATTTCACATAAAAAAGTAGTGTACTGTAACTACTCTATATGAAACTTCGGTTTATGAATAAGAAAAGAAATGAATCACGCGAAATATTCCTAACAGATCGGAAAGAGATCTGGCAGAATCATTGGTGTGAATGACCGTTCTGAATATAATATCATATTTTGCATTATATGACAAATTTCAAAAATATAAAATTACCAATAAATTAAATTAGTCGACATTGCTATTTGCCAACACTTACTGTTACGGTTATTGCAGAAAATGAAACTGATTGATTGGAATAGGTCAGGAAATCGATTTCATATTGAAGGTGATGCTTCCTCCTTACTGTTTGGCATATTTTTGTGCTTATTACCATCTGAATGAATTGATAAAAAAACTTCACAGTAACTTTAATAATTATGCTAAAAATAAAATATATATTCTGACACCTCTCAGTTGGTATTTCTCAGTCGTGAGATTATTTTAATAATGAAAATTCGTATTTGTAATTGTACCTAAATTTTTCAGATATAAGAGTATTGAATGGAATTTCTGTCGAATTATACATTTCACTTCTTACTATTATATATTCTGTATTACAAGGAATGTTGTTCCAAAAACCAGTTAATGGTTTGTCTTGTATCAAAAGTATTGGTAATTAGTAATAACAATTATTATAATAATGGCGATTATTAATAATAGTGGCTAGCGATTGCAAGAAATGTTGACAGGAATTAAACTCAAAAGCAAGCAGTTTTTAGAAGGCTATCAGTCAATCAGCGTATTTATAATAAGAACACAATATATTATAACAGATATTAAGTTATGACTCAGAAATTTAATATAGTTTGTAATAATTACAGCCGTACTATTTGCTATCATTGGATTTACTCAATTACGACTTTTCTGGTTCTTATATACGGGATGGCGCTACAAATCATCTTATCTCCTATGCATGCATTTCGTGTTATCATTCTTTTGCATTATTGTTATATTCGCATTATGTGTTATCATTGGATTTATGGACATATACTCAATTGGACCATTTCATCACATATATTTAAGGTAATCATTTTTATTTTAAATTTCAGAAAGTGAATTTCAGAAAAAAATTTTAGTATCTAAAACATTTTGATATGATTTATTAATATTTTAAAATGAATCTAAAGAAAAAAAGCTAGCTGAAATTCGAGATAACAGAATTTCTGAATGAACTCAAAAAGACAAACTAATTTAGTGGTCAAAATTGGTTCAAAGTGTGTTAAAACACATTGTTACTTTTTCTTTACAGTGCAAACGCTCATTGGTTTAGAATCCTAAAGATTATTATTCTAAAGATCTAAGAAGCAATGAATTCTAACATTTTTTTAAAAGTTTAAACTCTAATTTTAAAAGAAGTAAACTTCCAGAAGCTATTTCCAATCTCACATTTTGGTAGGAATATGTTCGTTAGTGCCATTTATCATTGGTTTCAGTGCAAGTTGGAGATTTTATTGGGTAATAAGAATGATTGCATAAATCGAAATTAGAATTTCTGCTCACAAGATAAGTTGTAAATTATTAAAGGTTTCTGAGGGAAAATTATCGGAGAAAACATTGTCATTTGAATCGAAATAATAATTCGAAATGTGTTCATTTCATTATACATTTCGAATATTGATTACCATTTTACCACAACGTTGTTATTTTTAATAAAATGGAAGTGGGGATTGTATTTATAGTTGACCATAGCTATTCCGGGTTTTTAATTCTAGATTACAAGCTATCTACTCTTTCAATCAGTTCTACCATACACACAAACAACTTTTCGACTAAGGATCTTCAATTACACTCTAAACAAGAACTATACATTCAAAAAAAAAAAATGATAAAAGGATCATTTTAATGGCATGAAACACGTTAAATTGTTATTGAAACTTATTTTTAGTACCATTTCTCTAATGTACATGATGAGACATAAGAATATATTAGTTCTTTTTTAACAGTTACTTAAAAACTTTTAATCGCTGTCAAAATGCTTTAGAATTACTCGCAAGCAATAGTTCTGATAATTTTGAAAGAAAAAAAACTCATCTTTTGATCTGGTATTTTCTCGAAGATATTATGTAATACTATCTATTTAGAATTCTATATCATAAATCACCAAAACCAATGAAATTTCTACTTGAGGAATATATCATTTATTGCATTGCTTCAAAGTCAGATAAATATAAGCAAAGATAATGATTTCATATCAAGAGTCGCATTTGAAAGATGAATATTAAATGAAAATTGAAAGTAGTATGATTTTGAAAGCTTGAAAAATCCCAGAAATGACAAAAATTTGTTGTCAGTCAGCGAGACAGAGTTTTGTTATTTAAATTTATAAAGTTTGCAAGCTTTCAAAAATTTTTGTAATTGCAAAATTTTGAAAAATTTTATTTATCCACAATGCACGCCACCACAGAAACGGCCCGATCGGTCTACCATTGCATCCATTAAATTGTTAATAAAGTCGAATCCTATTTTCAACTGTATGTGCGCTGTTCCCGTAGTGTCCGCAATAACCTAAAATAAAATATGAATAATTAACAAAGTACATATCTTGACATTTGATTGAATTTTATTTATTGATTTCAGTTTAAGCAGTCATTCTCTTTCCGTAATAATCTCAGTTTCTGCTTTTAAAGGTAAAAAAATTTCTGAACCAAGGTCTTGACCTTTCGGCAGCCGACATTGATAAGCGAATCGAGACCCAGATTTTGCCCCGCTGGTTTTTTCTTCAAGCATTTTTCCAGCGCTTTGTCGATAACCTCAATCCAATCATTCACTGGTGTCCTCCTAAAGCTTAATTTAAGTACAAAAAAATTTAATTGTTAATGTTTAATTAGCATTCAACTTAATATTTTATTTATTTCACTCAATTAAATCATTTAATGTTTAATTTAAAATTTAGTTATTGATGTACTACTACATCACATTCAGTATGTATTGCAAATGTCTTGTCATCAATTAAAACCAAAATCATTAAAAAAATAAAAACAAATTTAGTAAAACATTGTTTCTGGTAGAAATTTTACAAAAAATTTGGAGGACAAAATAAGCCAGTAGTTAAAAAATAAGAACTCTAAAAAAATTTAAATATTTCAAACAGCCAATGCTAACACTAATGCTTTGATGCTTGATACACATTGATCCACCTTGCTACCACCTCCGATCGATGCTGCACCACGATCGTTGCTATCAATGACCTGAAATCATTGCAAAGACTATTACTTATTAATAAGGTTGTTAGGCAGCGAAGGTCATAGTTCAACCTAAAGTTATTGCTGATTTATACAATATGTTAACTGATTACAAAAAATTGAATATGTATGTCCTTTGAACATGGTTTTTTAACAATTTATAATTTAGAACACATAACTCATCATATACTCTGTACCACTAATATAATTATAACTGAGCTATGTGCCTTGATAAATGTATTGTTCTTAAATTACATATTATTATAATTATTATATCTCAACTGTATAAGTATTTTATTCCATATTGGACTAAAGTTTAAATCTAAAACAACATGTCAAAGAGAAAACACAGTAATCTTTTTCGATGACGCTTACTTTTCAATAATAATTACAAAATGTTCATCCACCAGTTCAAGTTTTCACATTTCATTACACAGTGTCAACTATTTATCCACTCTAATTTGTAATATCACGAATCTGTGGACATGTAGACGGTAGATAACCTACCTATTTTCTCCATATAAATCTACTGTAAAGTAACCCACTAATTATCTGAATCTTTTTTAGAGAGTGGAACGTATACAGACGTGAAGACAACTCTTTATTTACAATTTTCTTTAATAGCTGTTCATAAGTTAAGTGAAAATTTCCTCATCTTTATCCAAACATAGGAGATTAAATTTTTCTGTTCTAAAAATATTCTAAAAAAAATACATGTCTCTGCTCCTGCATTTCCGAATCTCAACAAAGTTTGGAAGGTTTGCTTACGAAAGTTGAAAACACTATTTGAGATTATTGAAAGGATAGTAGTTATCCTCAATTGAAAATTTCAATTTCTCAAATTTTTTTACTACGAAGTATGTGTCTAGTCTGCCATTCCGCAAAATCCTGCACTTCTTATGGCAAACGGACTGATACTGACAGTTTCGAAAATATTTCAAGGTCCAGTTTAGCTATTCTCTCATAAATTAGCAGCTGAAATACTAAAAGAAAAGGAATATTCAGCATTTAATTTTAAAAGAACATGCAAGCGGTGAGGAATGTTAGATACTGTAATTAATTCCTTCTATAATGTAGCATACATTGAAAAGTGATGTGAGATTCCAAGAAATTTGATAAATTTCTCTCATCGCTGATGAGCAGGGTTGAGTGAGTATCGAAATAAAGACATTGAGGTAAGAGCCATTAGCAACTTTTGAATTGAAACTGTCTATAGCAAGTTGTCATCAGAATAGAAAACTGTTGCAAGGAGAAGAAAAGTTTTGCTTAGCTTTATAAAAGCTTTCATAAAGATTAGAAAGCTGAAAAGACTAAGTTAATGTTGCCTTGATTTAATGTTGAGGAAAAGCTGAAAATAAATTATGGGTATATCGAATTTCTGCTAACCCAATGTTGTGTGCTAAGTGAAATACTTACAATGAAGTCATTAAGTTTTGTTCTACTGAAATAATCACTTTGAATTACAATTAATATTAACATTTCTGATAGCCTGTGCAATAGAAGCAAGACGCTTTTTGAGTTCTGATCGAGTATTCTCAATACATTCACAAGTTGCTTTCATTAGTTGCATAGTTTGTGCTTGACAAGCTTCTGAGACTTGACTTCTGCAGTCCTTTAGAACTGAAAAGCAATTCGATTGCAATAAACTTAGATTTTCATGGAGGTTCAGTTAAACTTCTGAGATATTTGACTGAGTTACAAAAATTTTTATTGACCGATTCTACAGATCTCATACAAACAAAATCCCTTTTTTGTGAATAGAATTAATTAATAATCCAATTATTTTTACCTACGTTTATCATCTCATTTCTATTGCAATCTATCAAAATTAATTTTTCGCAAAAATGAGTCAGAATTTTGGAAGAAAATTTTGCGAATAATATTTGAAAATCTGACTGTTGCAATGTTTTGCAAGATATCCATCAAACGGATTCTTCAAGCATCGTCTTGTAGTTTCTGCACGTTCCGGTTTACGTTCATTACAGAATGCTAGACGGCTATAGATTAGAATATGATCTGAGATCGAGTTAATTCTGAAATGATTCACAAATACTGCCTCATTAGCAAATTTAATAATCCAGACTATAGACAGTTTTCCATTTTAATGTAGTGTATACTTACATTTCATCCTTAAATGCATATGAACCTTCTTCTAAATCTGGAAACTCAGGAATGCCACCAAAATTGTTAATCTTCCCCCGTAAACAGTACTCTACTTCCATCGTTACAGCTCTAGAAACCTCAGAACGTATACATTTCTGCTCTTCGGCAGAGGTCGATAACATTGCTTTAATTGCTCCATTAGCGAACTATAATTAATTCAGGTCATTCATACTATTCTTGAAATTCGATTATCTAAAAGCTCCCATTCATAATTGCCCAGTTGAGCATTATTTAAGAAAAAAATTAGAAAACAAAAAAAAAAATGTGTTGATAGAAACTAAAAAACTGTATCATTCCACGAAAAATAAAAGCTTTAGCTAAAATATTTATTTATATATGAGCTTAAATTTATGCACAAACATATTCTAGGCTATCATAACACAGCAGAGAATTGAAATAAATTTGGAGAAAAATTAAACAAACCGTTCGACAAATGGAGCAATCACGCAACGGACCGTTACGATCCCAAGCCTTGTTGTCCAAGTCAGATAGCGCTAAAACGCAGCGATTGTCGCGATTCCCTTCAGCAATAGTTTGAGCAAAACATGATTTGATTGCAAGACTGTTAAATTAAATCATTAATGACTTTCAAAAGGATGAGAAGTTTTTCTTTTAAAATAATATCCATTTTGTTAAACAAATGCGAACAAGACAATTTTCAATTTAAGGCTTAAAGTTAGTGAACAATTTTAGAACAAGATAGAAAACAAAACAAAAGCAGATAATCTAGAGTAAAACAAGGTTGGATAACTTAAGATGTAGCTTTTCATAGGAATCATTTATTATTGAAAAATATGAGATCAATAATAGCTCAGTTATTGATTTGATTTAAGCAAATAAATGAGTATCTAATTAACTTCCCGTTTTGTCAGAATTTTCAAGCACTTTTGTCATTGAATTTAAAAAATTTTGAAATCTAATAATTGATAACTAACCGATTATGTTCTCTGATTTCTTTTTCCAACGTACCATAACTACTGGAAACAGTATCTTTGATGCATTGCATATAACTGCTGAGGGAGGACGGTAAAGAACAACTCTGGCACCAACCAAATGCCTATAAATTATGATTCATTTCAACAAAATCTTTTTAGAAGAAATTTATAGCTCTAGTGGATCATTCCCTTTTTCCATGTTCTTCATCATATTTCAACAAACAACTCAATTAATCTGTCAATCAAGTGATAGATACTTTTCAGTTGATTTGGTTGAAGATGGCATTTAAAAATTTCCCAGAACTTATCAAAGAGGAATAACTTTGATGGAACACGCTTAGTGCCTAATTTCAAATTATTAAAAATTTATGTCGCTTCTGTATTATGCATTTGTTTATATGTGTTACAATTCACTGAATAATTTATTTCAATATTTCACTAAAATTTGGAAAGCTAAATTTAAATTCCAAATCAACACAAAAAATCAATAATAAAAAAGTTTTGACATCAAGAAGCTCGAATAACAAATGGTTATGATGATAAGGTTTGTTTTCTTAAGTCCTTTATATTGTGATCAAAAATTGTTGAAATTGTACTATGAAGTGATATGGTACTTCAAGTCCTATGAACTGAGTTAGGTAACAATCAGGTATAACATTAATAGTTTTACAACCAAATAGGTAGCCAATTTTTTTCTTATAAAAACACATTAATAAGTGTTTAGTGCTTTTTTTAGCACAAAGATTTAAAGAACAAAATTTAAATCATTGAATTCTTTTTTAGTGTCTCAGGAATTTTCCTTTGTTGACAATAATGACCAATGACCATCATAAAGTTCCGTGAATGTTTGATAAAATGATGGATCACTGATCATTAGTGTTATTGAGAAAGAGGTGTAATTATATGATATAGATTAACCTGAAGGTCGACCCTATAAAGTAGCAGATTGATTTCTACACTAAGATAATAACTCGAGACTGCTTCTCATTCTTTCTCTCTCTCTCTCTCTCTCTCTCTTTCCCTTCCGCCCTTTTTCCATAAATGATATTTTGAACTTTAACTGTAATAAAAGCTTAATAGCTGTTCTCACTCCCAATAATATTGATGATGAACTCTGAGAGTGCTAAGAGTAAATTAGGAGCTCTTTCTCTGCTTTACAAAGGAAGGGGAAATTGGAAAGCTGGAAATTTTGAATGAAATTGACTTACCGTACAAACGGCTACAATAATATATAATTCCAGCCAATGCTTCATTTTATTTCTGAAAGTTTTACAGTTTTCAAAAATATAATTTGAAATGAATGCGAAATAGGACAATAACGCGAGATATCAATGACAATCGATCTGTTTAGAGTTTGGAAATAAGAATAGGAAAAGATAAAAATTGTAATTATTTTATTTTCACTTTCAGATAAAGTTCCAATCTATCCTACTTTTAAAATAATTGTTCACGGAATAGAGCATGCCCTGGTCTTCTTAAAGGAAGTATGTAGTACACGACATCAATCATCTAGAAAGTCATTACAAAAGTGTTGATGACGTCAATTATTGACCTTTGTTTAACCATCAAAATCGTTATTTTAAAATAACCGCATATTTAAGAACAACAATTTGGTCTAATAATGACAGTAATAATAATTACAATAAATAATAATAATTGCAATAAATAATAATGATAATGGCAATAGTTATAATAATAGCTATAATAATAATAAATAACAATAGTAATAGTAATAACAATAATAGCAACCTTATTTTGAAGTGGTAAATTACCAAGGAAACCGTTGAACAGAACTTTAAAATTCGAATATCATCTTTGCAATATCACGTCATTGATTCAAAACTGCTAAGTGAATAAAGCAGTCTTTTGTCACTTGGCCAAATATTTGAAAGAAGAAAAAAATGGGCAAAACTTAAGATCAAGTAAACGAAATCCGAAACTGTTACAAACACACCTACTAAACTGCTAAGTGAATACGCAGTCCGGAAGTTTGTCATTACAACCATCGGTATTTCATTTGATCGATAAAACTAGTTTTATAGTTTTGGATAAAGAGCGAATAGGAGAATTTTCATGCCCATTCTTTATTTACACTCTGAAATTCATTTTTCAATGGATGTTACTTCTTGTATATTTCACCTTCCTCAATAAATATAATTTAACAACCGCAAAATAAGTTGTAAAAGCATGAATAATCGCAGTGATAATCGTCATCCCTGATGACTGTTCAATTGAGAAGGTGTTTCACTCTTAAATTAATCAAGCTAATAAAAACTTTTGCTAGCTTCTGTAATATTTATTAGCGTTCGAAAACAATCGATGTTCCCATCTTCAATCTTTGGGAAAATTCTTAGGCGAATAGAAGAATATCGGAAGTCACTTTGAATAGTTTCGGGCATCTTTCCATTCAGTGGTCGTTATATGGGCATTCAAAATTATATTTTCAAGCAAACTGGGAACGCGATACTGTAGTTAAATTCAAAAATGTGATTTAAAATGGGTAAATGTAGAGAAAAAAGTTGCGTGGTCATGGTGTTCAGCTGTCAACCGTTCGAAATAACTGGGTAACCTGATAGGATGGAGAGGTTAAAAGGGTTGAGATGAATTGCTGTCGACTGCGTGCTCCGAAATCAAAATCGAGATCGATCATTCCTTTCATACTATTTCTACTCTCCTATGAATTTGTATGATCCACATCGCACCATGAATCAAAAAATTTCAATCTTGCGTATATTTATTTTGCAAAAAGGAAACGAGAAAAAAATTGTTTAGAAAAAGATACATATGGCATTATCATTCATCTAAGAAATTAAGGATTAACGAATTACCAAAGACTTAGTAATAGTTGGAAATTTTCTTAAGAATAGAAAAGAAGATATGACTTTTTATATTAAACAGAGAGTGATAATCGATTGGCAAAAATTTAGTTAATCGTAGAAAAAATGCTGATTACTTCAAACTTTTCATTTAAATGAAAACTATTTATGACAGCTTACTGAGATTTTAAATTAGCTGATCTTAAATTTAAAAAAAAGATCACAGTGTTCTACGCTGTGCATTTCTCTCCCTCAACATTCTTCAGAAGGTAAACTTATCAATTTTGATAAATCAATAACGAAAGTACTGTTAAGCTGAAATTAGATGAAACAGAGAAACTTTTTGCTTAATATTTTTGATAAAACATTTAGGTATTTTGTGATGAAAATATTTAAGAAAAGGAATGAGTGGAAGAAAACATTTAAGGAAAAAGAAATGAGTTGTATGTTTTAAAGAAGTAAAAAGAATTCCTTATCAAAATGCTTTAAGATCCTTCTTTACTCTGTTGAATTTCCTGCACATTTATGTGAAATCTTCCACTTTCTTGCAATGAAACTTTCAGTTGAAGTGCGGAAGAAATTCATAATGCCGCAATGTTACAAACAGATTATCTTGATTCAGTTTTCAACTAATTATATACTATAAGTTCATGTGTTATATTATTCTGTTCTACAAACATGAGTTGCTTAAACTTTTGCTTCATTTCGAGTTATAAGTAAGCAATGAATTTTGCAATTTTACATAGATAAATTAAAGATGGATTAATCTGGTTTTATTATAAATTTGCATTGTTAAGCATAGTTATTGTGATGACAGATGAACGATATGAATAATTTCATTTATCAGTCCGGTTTGTAGAAAAAAATGAGATGAAATTTTGCTTTAATATATATTTTTTGCACTTGTGTGATCCTCAAATGACAAAATAATTTCATTAATTTTTTCATTGAAGAAAACAAACTGTGAGGGAAAAAAGATTTGATCAGAAACTACATTTATTGAATTAACTATTGATATAAAAAGTAGAAAGAAATAATGTCGAGAATTTCAAAAAAGCCTTCGTTTCAGTAATACTACTCAATTTTGTTCTTTCATTCTTAAAAAGGTAACAAGCGCATTTTTAAAGTAGTATTAAATCTTTAAGTATAGCTTTAGGAAATCATACAAAAAAAATTCCTTATATTTTCCCCAAAATATAAAACAATTCTTCATAGTCATTTTCTTTTCTTCCCTCAACTTTAATATATTAATCAAATTTCAAAGTGAATGGAAAAATAGAGTCAAATTTTCAGATGGATTTTGATATACAAAAATAGAAAAAACTACATCTTCACGCCATCCCCAATTTGATTAGTTAATCCTCGAATTTGTTCACTATTTAAAATGCACCATATTTACTCATGAAAAAAATGCAACCTTGAAAATCTCGGAAAATTTTTGAGATAATTTATGTATAACTTATGAAATTACTTCAAACTAACTTCTGTTAAATTATAATCCACGTTAATATTAATCAAATTAAATCAAAAACAATTTGAACAATTTGAGTTGCAATGATCTTCGAATTACACTTATATCCAAAACATTATTCCAAGAAATTTTTACACTTGATGACAAACCAAACGAAATCTCTGAAATTATTGTCGTGAAGAATTATAGAAAACCCCAGTATGAGATAGAGCCTTTTAATGAGCGCATATTTGAATATGAATTCATAGTAGCAAAACTGATGCCAAAGGTATAAAGCTTAAAAAGTTCGGTATATGCTTCTTGGCCAGTACTACATCAAAAACTACGTGAATATCACACTGAGAGCTCTGAAGAAATGAAACTCTCAAAATTTCCACAATACAGAAAACCCCTTCGGAAATTGGATATTTCTATAACACCAAGAATCTACACTCAGTTCAGCTCACTGCACCACCGCGGGAAATCATACGCATCATTCGATACTTCCTAAGTGTTACATATGTAGTTTATAAGTGAAGTAATTAAAAGAAATGGTACCGCATTTGATAAAGTATCGGTCCTTCAGGTCATATTTAACTGCAACCAGCGTTAGCATTTTCGTGTAAAAATTTCTAGAAGTTCGCAATTTTTCTTTTCTATACGAATACATGAAGTTACAAAAATATTCAAAATGGTTTCACGGAGACCAATACAAACATGCGAATGTATAAACTGTTTGGCAAAATAATATTAAAAATTATGCATTTCGACATAGCTTTGTAAATAAACATAAAACTTGAATTTAATTGACTCCTATACACATCGGTTAAAAGGACACAACTAGCGCACAGAGTGCGTCTGATTGTGAGTGCCATAACACAAACTGAAATGTCACATCCTTTTATTCGTACTATCCCTTTTTACTTAATGAACGCACTTCTATCAAAATACAGCACATAAAAAGTTCGTAGGAACATAAGCAACAAAATAAAGAAATTCAAAAAGTGACCAATCCTACAGAATTTGAAGGAGTTTGTCCATACTTATTACCAACTACTAAAAAATAAAGGGAATAATTAACGATTCCTTTTTGTAATTTCTTTTTGTTTTTGCTCGCTTATGTCTTGATAGCCACCTATTTCCAGGTGAATGCTTGCATGTCCTGAAGTTATAATTCGAATGTTTTTGGAGAAACCTTGTAATTCAGCAAGTGGCATAATGCATCGAATAACATATGTATCACCGATACATTCTATTCCACAATTTGACACAATGCCTCTTCGCCTATAGACTTCTTGAAGTGTCATATCTGCATGCTTTTTACTTGTTGTAACTATCTAAAATAATTGCGCAAACTAAACCTTCAAAGTTTCAATTACATTTATACCTGTATTCAAAAACATGTTTTGATTCAATTACTCTAAGATTCTAGGAAGTTTTAAAGAACGGAAAAAAGGAAAGACTTAGAGAATACCTCAGCATTCATTATAGGTTCCAATAAGTGCGTGCCTGCCTTCTGTAAAGCCTCAGTTACACACTTACTGGCAGTAGCAGATATTAATGCAGGACTCAAACGTTTACCGCTCGCCACGAAATCTGTTAGTATCACGGCAATATCATAAACTGTGAAACCTGCTAATGGTCCCGTGCACAGGGCATTACAACAACCTTCATTAATAGCATTCAACCAATTTTCATGTATACCAACACCCGCATATTCATTATTATCATCCAAAAGTACTACAACCTAAAACATACTATTATACATTGATATGCAGCAAAAATGAAGAGATATAAATAATGCATCTTTATGAATATTTTATAGGTGATTTTATAGGAGACAGTTCATCTTTGATTTTTATAGATATTTCATTGATAGGTTAACTAGTACAATGGTTTTAGTAGGTGGCTGGAATTTGAAGTCCTGAACAAAGTACCACAACAGGTTGACGCTTGACCGCTTTTTAGCTAGTAACTACCCTACCTGTGGAAAAACAATGAAAAACAATAAATTTCTGGCAATTCTAGTATTTTGCACTTGAGCATCTTGATATCAACTATAAGTACCTTACAGTCAATAAAATTTCACGATTTAATTCTTTCAGCAACGATTACAGAACAAAATTATAGAACAAACGTCCCAAACTTATCCAAGTCATTACATTTTAACAGATTTAATTATACTAGGCAATTCCATGATGCAGTCATCTGCTGTACAGTCTTGATTCCTCTGGGAATTCGGGATAATGATGCTGGCAATTATCACAGAAAAAAGGCTAACTGCACAAAAAAGAAAGCAACACGTTTAATTTTAAATGGAATGAAAAGATTACAAGTATTTTTAACAACTTGCAAAATAAGATGTTTCATTTTACATTACCATTTATCTTGCAAAATTATACCTGCTTGAATTTACCGCTGCCTTTATTTGGTTTAACAGTGAAGGTAATTCTACATTCGTGCTTCAATTCATTACCAAATGTAGCATTTAAAACTGTGGTATTTCTAACTTCATTTTCAATTACTTCGCGATATGCGACCTGAGGCAAAATTTCATAAGGCATACAAATAAAAGTAAAAAGTTTAAGAAGTTATTCTTCGGTTTCGAATTTTCAAATCAGTTTGTAATCTATTTTTCATCGTTTAATAGTTGAACAAAAGAATCAAAACCTGCAGCGATCCTATGAAAACATTCAAGCCATAATCACGTCGAAGTCTATCTTTAACAACTTCAATATGTAGCTCTCCCATTGTACCAATAATCGTTTGACCTAATTCGTTATCATATCGCACTTGTAAGGACGGATCTTCTACTGCCAGTTCTTGTAAAGCCTATAAAGTATGTATTCAGAAATATTAGCAAAATACGACTATATAGAAATATTTGTCGAACAATATTTTTGATGCAAAATTTTGCAACATCATGCTGCAAATTTAAACTGCTTACACATACAAAAAAAACCACTGATTTGAAAATTTTGAAGACTTATTATTCCTTTTCATTAGAAACTTTCAAATAACAAAAGAAGTCAAAACTGAATTTCCCAAAATTTTATGAAATCTTATTCAACATAAGTAAAGCAATTACAAATAGAGATGAAAAATCATTTAAACTTCTTGCCTTTTCAAATTTCACATTAGCTGCTTCAGATGGTGCTTCGACGGTGCAAAAAAAAACTGGATCAGGTGGTTCAATGCCCGCTAACAAAATAGATTTTATGGAACCAACTGGATGTTCAGAATGACCTGCAAACTTGAAAAATGAGAGTTTCCTTTTGCTCTTCAAGAACCAAGCAAAATTTGGCTAAATTTATATCATACTCATTTTGATTAAAATTTATACCATGTCTATAAATTATTTCAAAATCTTTAAAATTTCATGGAAACAAGAACGGTCTGCATAAAATTTGCCGAAGTTCCTTTAAGAATGACATAAACTTTTTGCAGTTTGGAAGAACAAATTATGAGCTCCAGAAAGATCTTCATCGATTAACTTCAGACGCCTTTCACTTGCCATTTCAGCAGCTCTTCTGTTTGCAACAAGTGTATCACCTGTAGCTATACACTTCATACCTGTTAGAACAGCAATATTTCCTGCCTGTAGTAACAGATTCTTTCATAAAAGTTACAATAAAAATACTGAATTCGCTGATGAAAAGCCAGAAAATTTTTCTGATTAAGAGCACGAAGTAAGGAAAGAGTAGGCAAATTCAAAAACAAAACACGAACTTGAATAACTTGATCAAAAGATATTCCAGAATCAGTAAATAAATAAAAAAATATATAAGTTCGAAACCATCTGATAACAAACCTTGACAGAAGAAGTCAACTGTAGTTGATCACTATACGGGATATGAACATTAAATTTATTTTCCACACTATCCTTGTTAGCATTATATAATGAATCCATATTTTTGATTTCACCAGTGTAAATACGTGTGTAGGCTAGCTGTCCGAGCCTTTTGTCATGCCCAATCTGTAACATATAACAAGAGCAGATGAAAGAAATGCAGTAGCTTGCTAATAAGTTTTTTTACGTAAAACATAAAACAATAGTTTCTTATTTTTGTTTTCCAGATGCTCGAAATTTTTTATTAGATTAATCATTAAATGCATTTGGGAGGATAACCGGCTCGGTACGTTTTATCCATAAGTTGATCAAAACTGTGTATATAGAATGATGACAGATGAAAGCTTGAGCAATTTCACATTTCTATCATCAAAGTAAGTTAAAAAAAAAAATGGTTTCTGTGAGTGAACAATAGGGAACGAAAACTCCATCGATTAAATTCGACTGTTCTGAATAAGATATAATCCAGCAAAAGGATGAATATCAATTATTTTTGAGAAAATTTTTGTTATATATATAGCCATTACAGGTTAGCACAAATTAAATCACTACAAACTAACCTTATATACCAGGGCACTTAAGTCACTGCCAAAGACTTTATTAACAAGACCATTCTTCTCTGTTGGACATGGCAAACAGCTAATGACCAAATCAAGGATTGGACTTACAGTTTCTGCACATCTGCAAAATATGACAACATTTTTATTCTAGTTCGGACATAAGATCAAGACGAACGCAACCTACCTTAACGCTGATCCGCAAGCCACCGGGATAATTCGGTGAGTAAGTGTAAGTCGTCTCATAGCATAAAGTGCCTCTTCATTCAAAACATCATCTTCACTGCTGGTTTGTAAAAATATATCAGCAAAATGATCATCTAAATCCGCCAACTTTGAAAATATTTCTTCGCGAGCAGTCACCATTTGTTCAAATGCAAACATGAAACAGTTATAATCAACTATGTTACAGTAGCTTTTTTTAGGGATAAAATTTCCATATTATCAGTCCTGAATATATACAAGAGAGACAGAGAGAGATAACTTACTGGGAATAACCCTCTTTTAAATCAGTCCATTGTGCTTCGCCATCTAAGTCAAGATTCAAGTAACGCTTGTTAATTACATCAACTACTGCCGCAAAATGCTTTTCTTCATGCGTAATGGGTATACAGACCTTTAAAAAAATCAGCGGCATTGGAGAAACGTTAAAACTTAAAAGACGAATTAAAGGGAAAAAAAGTATCTTCTAGAAGTATAGGTAATATGCTGTTAAAAAACATACGCTGATAGGATTTTTTAGTCCCAATCTCTCCGTTATTGAGTCAACAGATCTGCAGAAATCCGCACCTTTTTTATCCATTTTATTCAAAAAAAAAACCGATGGAATTGAAAATTTCTTCGCCTGTCGCCACACAGCTATTGTTTGTGCCTGTACACCGGCTGATGCATCCAAGATAGTTACAACACCATCTAACACTCGAAGACATCTTTCTACCTGTAATAAACAAGCAGTTCAAAGATAGAAAGAAAGAATGACTTAAGCTTGATCTAAAATAATGTTTCGGAAAATTTTCGTAATTGCATATTTTCTGAATTGCCATATACAAGTCAACAGATAATTTCAGTTTATGATTTTGATCATTAGCAGTGAAGCTTGCAGTAAGGATGAACAAATTTTATCCAGTGCGTCCATACTTCTAGAGTGAAGTCGACATGTCCGGGAGTATCAATTAAATTGATTCTATGCTTTTTCCAGAACAATGTTACTACAGCAGACTGTATTGTAATACCTCGTTCACGTTCTAATTCCATAAAATCCGTTACAGTATTTCCTAAAATTATCCTTTAACCGTACCTTTAAACTCAACATAAAAAGTAGTGTGAAAATTTCAGAAAAATAATAACTGACCAGAATCAACGTTCCCCAAAAACTTCGTTGCACCAGCAAGATATAATAAACGTTCCGTAACCGTTGTCTTCCCTGCATCAATATGCGCAATAATGCCAATATTACGTATCAACTTCGGATCCACATTCAAATTCATTGTTTTACTCGAAATTGAACCTGAAATTAATCCATTTAACTTGTTGACTGTTTGGGCAAACACGGAATCAATCAACATGATGAGATGTCTTAATCAGTACATAACATGACGTTGGAAATGACATTAATGAGGTTAACCTTTTGGTATCCTTGGTCTGTAAGTGCACAACATTCGAATATTACATCTACCTGTGTAAAAGCACTTAAGATTCAGCTTCATCATTTTAGCGTTAAGTAATCACTGTCCCTTTCAAGACTATTTACATTCCTGAAACATTATCAGCTGATTAATATAATAGGGCTTCTTTTTAATTGACCGGAAAAGATGTAAGTACTGAATGATCGGTCATGATAATATTAACGGTATATTAGTAATAATGATGATAACGATTACAAGATGATGCACATGGAAGTTTACGATAGGGAGAGCAAGTGATAGCAGTGATGATAGTGATAATGGCATAATAAGGATGAAAGTAAGAATAATGTGAAAAACAAGGAAGATGGCTGACATACGGGAAGAAAGCAATATTCATAATTTCACACCCAGAAAGACATGGTAATGCGAGATATAACGGACCACCGTGGTGACGTGAGGAGGTAAGGAGAGTAATATTGACGTGTAGTTGTTTATGCGTACGTTCATGTCGTCCTTGAATTCATAATAACTTCATTTTTTATTTTCAGTGTTATCTTTTTGTGTGTAGCAATTTTGATATCTGCAATTTCCTGTAATTCTCGGCAATTTTCCTTCAGTAATTCATAATTCATAGTTTAAGAAATTTTATTGGGAAATGTTTAAAATTCTTTTTGTTTTCTTTTTTTCTTTTTCAAGCTTTTACTGCAAAGGTTGTGTGCTGACTTATTTGTCACAGGATTATGATTGAACACATTTTATTGGTTACTCTATTTTTGAGAATAGTTTGATCTTAGGAATTTGAATGAAAAATAAAGATGTCTGGTGTGCTGGATCGTTCCCATCTTTCACTGCCATTAAAAAGTATTACCACGAGAGATAATAGTGGTGTACCGGAAGTTGCGAACACAGATTCAAGACCGATGCAGCAAAAGCTTATGAAGAGTTTTAGCACGCCAGCAGATTACTTCATCCCTGCACCCGAGGTATTTACCTTTATATTTTTACCAAAGACTTTTAATGCTTAAAATGAAAATGACGAAAGCCTCTGTAAGCATTAGATTCTACCTATCGCAATAGTTTGTTTCATTACGTCTTTGGATCGTCTTTGGAAAAACAAACTTAAATCAGTAAGTACGAAATTCATTAGTAACAGTTTTATTTTCTGGTAAATTAAACAGCTGGTTTAATGTTTTCTTTTTATCCGTACGTCTGATTTAAATGAATTCCAGGACTTACACTTTTCGTCGTCGTCTTCCAACTCGTTAAAGGGATCCGGAAGTTATCCACCTTTAAGTCGTGCACAAAGGTAAGCTTTCGTGTTTTACATTTGAATTTCGAATTTTTTATTTTGAAAGAAAGGTTTTTTTTTTTTGTTTTGTATATTCTTTTAAAGAAAAACTCTCCATTTTCTTTCTGTCATCATTTCCCTTTCGAAATAGGTTTTCATTATATTAAAAGCAAACTATATGGGATTTTGTTATTTTTTTAATATTCTATACGGTTTAGCATGGTTTGTCATTATTTATTTATTTTTTTTTGATTGGATTAATCTCGTTCATATAGCTGTGTAGCGTTAAACTATTTTTAGTTGCTTTCAAGGTAGGTATTTGGATTTCTTTTTCCAAATTTCCAATTAAGCTTAGTTGTATTTTTCGGGTAGACAACTTAATGTTTCAGCATTCGAGACACAATTTCAAACGGGACAGCAAAGTTTTTCGGTGTCCCACCATCAGAAAGCTGCCAGTCTTCAATCTGTGTACCTGTCGATCAGAAGTGGAGTTGCCGCCGACTGCGGTTCATTAGTAGACATTATGGAAATCCGAAAGAAGACATATTTACACGAGAATTAAGGCTACAAAGCATGTTATAGCAATTTTAATAATCATTACTTAAATATGTATATTTAGAGTTATCTGTGAATTGATGGACCTAACAGAAGATTAGAATAACACGTAACAGCAGTTTTTTTTTTTTTTCAAATAATGCAGTTTAAAATTGTAAAGTTACTTGTAGTCAAATACCGTAGTCAGTTTATAACTTTATACCTTTTACCATTTCAACTTTTTCTATTTAATGCTAATATTTTATTAGCTTTCGAGAATTTAATATTCGTTTTGGAATTATTACGGTAGAAATAATGATATGCAGGTGTAGCTTCAGTTCTGGATGATCTGACGGATGTTCCATTACCATCAAAGAGTGTTACACCACAGAGCGAAATACATGAAGATGTATTTTTAACATCTGAAATTGGAGCCGTTGTAAGTTTTGAAACAATGTAGCAAAAAGGTTGTGATGATTGTAAGTTGTAAATATTTGCCAAAATAAGAAATATAGTAAGTGAAATGTTGAATCCTTCAATTTTACGAAAAACTCATTCTCAAGGAAATTTATTTTTTAATTTCATTGCTCAGTAGCAAGAATTTTTTCTTAAGAGATTAATTTTCAGAGAACATTTTGTAGAAGTAAATCGGTAGGAAGCCGTGGAAGCAGACTTATTCAGCAACATCTGGAACGACGCGACAGTGTTATAAGAATGATTTATGACGGAATTTCTTCCATAGTACAAAGGTTGCAATTGTAATTTTTTATCACATTTGTGTATTTGTGTATTGTAGGTTTAACCTCTGCTTTGTTGCCCTTGAGTGATATATGCAAACTTATTTATTTGTCTCCTCATTTTTAAACGTTTTGGTATAGTATTCAGAGACAGCTATGATTCGTGTAACATTGGTATTTCTTTTTAATATTGATTTTCAACTTTTAGCATCGAAATTATCTTTTTCAGGGGGACGTTGAGACCTAAAAAAGACTATGCTACAGTCAGACGTGGACGATCAATATCGAGCAGTTTTGCACCATTTTCAGTACAACAGGCTGGAAACATTACTCACATAAAAATTGGGCCACGAGCTATAGATGCCCCTGTCGGTAAAAATAATATTTCAGTAGATTTTTGCGCAGTATTAACTGTATTTGTTAATTTGGTACAATTTGCAAAGAGATTTTATGAGTTTTATGAATTTTATCAGCAGTAATATGGTAGTTTTTTCGCAGAGTTGTTTATCTGCAATTTAATTTCGGGGAATCTTTATTTCTTCATTTGCTTTGTTTCAACTTTCATTATTACATATTGCAAGACAATAAGTTTTAATTTCCGAATTTTTCTTTTTTTTTTTTTTTTTTTCTAAAAACTTTTGAAACTAGCGTCTTAAAAGTATAAAAGTAGTCTCAAATTTCAGTTGTTCGTAACCAATGATTTTGAAATAGTTGAAATTTTAATGCTTATGAGTAATGTATCATATTTGTACTTACCAGCAGACAGCATGCCTGCGGTCGTGGAATTTGCCATTGAAAGTCATCATTTGGTGAATACCACGGACGTATCTCAAAAAGAAAACAAAAAAAAAATTGGAGTTCCTTCAATGGAAAAGGTGAGCATTTAGAAAGGATTCCAGTTTTATCCAGAATCTAAGATATCGGATCATGTTTCAGATTGATATGGATTAAAATCTGTTCTGAATTGATGAAGTGATTAAAATATTCAATTTTCAGAATCACCCAGTAATTAATTTCCCGTCAGAGGTAGAAACTGCTGTTCATGTTGCACTTCCGAGGGAAATTATTGGTCAGAAAAAACCTCTGTTGCGTTCAGAATTGACAAAATATGATATACCTGTAGTTTCTGTTGTGAAACCACAAGTTCAAGCACAAACTGTTACTGACCGTGAAACGATGGGTGAAAAGGCATAAGTTTGCTACTATTCTTAATATCTAAACTTTTGGGTCAGTAATTGAAACACTTTAAGATTTAATATGTATCTAGGTTTTGTCCAGATTTTTTCAAGATGTCCCATTTGAATTTTGAGCTGAAATTTAGAAACTATAAGCATAGCAATGCAGAAGATAAAGAGATAGAAAACGAGTACAAGTTCAATAACTTAATGAAAATGAGCATTCTATGCTAATTCTAGGGTATTTGAAGGGTTCTGCACCGTTTTCAAGTACAGAGTCTATACAAGACGAAGTTTTCTTCGATTATACATTACCAACAGTTTCGTCTAATATTTCCGACACCGACCAAGGTATTTCCTTATTTCATTTTTTATTTTTTATTGATCTTTTGACCTTTATTACTGTATGTTTTTTTTCCAAAGAATTTTTTTGCTTTGTCAAAATAGAAGTGTCTTTTATTTAACAAAAAATTTTGTTAAAACACCAGTGTTGAAAGATTTCCATGTCTTCTTTTTGTTTTGCAGAGGGAGTTATTTGCAGGAGCATATCTTTCTATTTCACGAGTATTTTTTTGCATAGGTTTTTTGTTTTTTGCATTATAATATCAAAGTACAAAATAGATTACCAATTTAAAATATGGATAATTGAAATATATTTCATGATCACTTATACCGGTATCACTAAAATCTTGTGTTAGTTAAAATATAGGTTCTGTTTAATTTAAGAAATAAATAACCACTGAGCAGTTTTAGCAAGGAAATGCATTAGTATGTCAATGAGTGAAAAAAAGTTAAAATAAGAGTTCGAAAATTTTCTTCCTTTATTCAGAAGAGCAAGCGAATTCTTTGAGTATGCATCGCTGTCAAGAATTCAGTGTCGGGAGGTTTCCATCTGTGGCGAGATATAAAAAGGTAATTTTTCTCTGTGCTGCTATTCATCGAATTCCGATGATGATTCATTCAGTCAGTTGAAATATATGTACTATTTCTTTCATGAGATTTAAGAATTCTTCTGAATTTGATTTTGGATTAAAACAAACTTTTGACATCGATACAAATAACAATTTTTGAACTTTTTTTTTTGGAACTGCCTTTTGTCTCATTAAGTTTATCAGAAATTTCATTACTCACTGCCTTTAAGTTTTGCTCTGAAGACGATCCAGTAGAATCCGACACGGGAAATCGATGTGAAAATGGATCTCCAGAGAGGGAAATGCAGCTGCATTATTTGGATGAGGTAAAAAAATTAATTGCAGCAGCTTCAAGAGATTTTTGTGTTTGAAATAGTTTTATGAAGCCTACTTATGCAAGCATGTTTTTTACTTAAGATGTGTTTGACAAAAAGTAGTTTAAAAATCAAATAATACATGCAATTAGAAGTTTTGCTGTCTCTGAGCAGCCCCATTAATGCTTTGCCGCAATTTTTAGAGGTATGCTTTTAAACCCAATAAAGAGAAGCGAAAAAAAAACATTTCGTGGTTTTTCGAGAAATATTTCTCAATAATTTCGAATTTGCAAACAAATCATCAGCAGAATATTGTTTGCTTTTAGAAGTAGATCTTTATACGTTTATTTGATTCCAACTCTGCTGATCCTAGTTCATATTACCTCCATATGTAAATCTTAGTCGCCATCATATTGATCAAATTTTTCTTTGTTTCTCGAATAAAATGATATCTATTTTATTAAAAGCTACGATGAGTTTCTTTTCTTAGTTTCTCAACCTTTTTCTTTTATTTTTTAGCATATATATTCTTTTCTATTTTAGCATGTAACAATCAGATTATTTTGAATTAAGTACTATGTTGTTTCTAACTTATTTCCTTTCATAATAAAATTATTTTTTAGGAATTAATACCTTTTGCATCATTACACAACACTTTTCCAAACTCAAAAGTAAGCCCTTGCTATGTCATTTCTATGACATGGCTTCTGTGTCACTTTCCAAAAGTTTTTAGAAATTATTTCAGGAATGGCTGCAAAACATTCAAACCGCTAGTGAGAAAATGACCAAAAGAACTATAGAAACTTGCAGAAGCGTGCGAAAGAAATTATTGTTAGATGTAAGTTAAAATGCTGTCTAATCAACAATGTCCGCTTTGTCTATTGGAAAATGATAAGATTTTAGGTAGTTTGCTTCGTTTTCATATGCTGATATATTTGCTGTTATTATTCATTATTATTAATTATTATATAGAAGATGCTGGGAAATCGCTTCATTCCAGTGTAACAGTAGCATATTAGATGTTCAACCGAAAATCCATCAGCATCATTGAAATTTAGTTAAAAGTATTTTACATTTCTATGACTAAAAAATTGTCTCATATGAACTCTGGCGTTAGTTTTAGACAATCCATAGTGAGCTGAAATCAAGAAAGTATTCTGTTGCACATCGTCGGCGTTTTGGAAGTGGTTTTGGAATATGGCGGAAATATTTTCACCGAGCTTATAGGAAGGATGTTTATCAACTGAATAACGACACTTATATTGACTGTAGGTGTGTGGTTAGTGGAATATTTTGAAATGAATGAAAACCAATTTAATCAATTTAAAATAACCTAAAGATAGCTTCAAATAGTTTGAGTTACAGAATGATAAAGGACTGTGCGAGAAAGATGGGTGGGTAGCTATTACTTCAGTCAAAGTAAGATTTGCTTTTAAAGAAAAGTTTCCATTCACGTTTATTTTCAGGCCTTTCTTCACTTACTGGATTACCACAGTTCAAATACTTGTTACCATAATCAGTTTGTACACCTATGGAATTGGTCCTTGGGGATTCGGTCTTATGGAGAGGACAGCTGATGTTTTGCACACTACTGTTACTTTAAAGAGGGTCAGTATTTATGCGCAGCAAAATATTTGGCTTGGACCAAAATTTGTAAGTTTAAGTAGCTATTTTTTCTTTTAATTTGGTGTTTAAATATTTTTTTAAATTCTAATCAGTTCAGTTATTGAATTTCAACTTTTATCTACTTCTTACAAAAATCGCGAAATATTTCAAGTTATAAGAGACGTGTTCATTGGGTTGAAAAACCAGCTATTAATTGTATTAAGTAAAAATAAAAGCAGTAAACTAGGCAATCACGAGCTATCGTTAGGGCCCGTATATGATCATTCATCACGAACGATTTATTTTGAATGTAGATTTGCTAACAAATCATTTACTTTATAAAAAAGTATTATTTACATTGTAAAAAAGAAAGTATGTGTTGAAACTATGATATACGTTGAGTTTTGAGGCTGATTTGGTACATCTGGGTGCTAAATTTACACCTTGTATGCGCATGGATCCAAGAATTTTCGAACAAATTAAAGCCGATCGCAAGGAAGAAAATGAAACCGGGTGCTGTATTTATAATGATGGTATTGGTTGCTTTCAAACTGGGCGGAATACTTGTCCAGTATGTTTTACAGTTTATATTGCCACCTGTGCAGTGAGAGTTTTTGTTATTTTCTGCATATTTTTTTTTGCAGCCATTTTATGTTTAAAATTGTCCTCCTGCGCACCAAAACGGTTAAAGAAAATATGTTGATCTTAGTTTTACTGAAACTTAGCAGAGTATTGAAGACATTTTTAATTCAGTGCTTTTTATTAAGCTTGTGATTTCTTATTCAGGATTGTCAGTAATTTTTATTTTCTGGTGTTTTTTGATCTATTTAAAATTATTTTTCAAAAATAATTAGCAAACATTTCTGAAGTAAATATTTTTGTGCACAGGATCCTCAAGAAAAAAATTGGGGAAACAAAAATGAATTTGATATAGCGTTATGAAATATTGTCAATAGAATGAATGAAAATCTTAAGAGTAGGGTAGTAATGTTTAATAAGCGATGAGGAAGTATTAATGAAAAAAAAAAAAAAAAAGAATACTTTGTTAAGCAATTCAGATATCTAATTTTTAGTCTCTGATAGCCACACTAGCAAAGTGGAAAAACGATAAGCCAGGTCCAGATGGTCGCATATCGGGCGCTGTTTGTGGGCAAGATCCGAGGTATACTTATAAATTGTTCGTGATTATTTTTAATCAAATTTTGGTAGTATTTTTGTGAAATATTTTTCGAAAGTCAAGGAAAAGTGATACAGATATTGCGACGATCCAGTGTCCGTGAAGCCGTACGAATGGCCGGATGATATAACACAGTGGCCTGTAAGTTTATTATTATTGGTATATTGTTTTATTTTTGGACGATAGTTAATGAATATCGCGATGGAGCAGTGCCGGTAATTACCGGTAATTAGTTGCTTTAATGTGGAAATAATTATTGGGCAAATGAACAGTGTATTTAAAAATTTATTTTTTTCACAGACATGCAAACAGATGGCTTTCCTCGTACCCGAGAATGTGGTGCACATGCAGTGTGAAATTACTGGCCGACCTTGTTGCATACAGTTGCACGGACAGTGTCGTATAACTACCAGAGATTATTGTGATTTTGTGGAAGGATATTTTCATGAAAATGCAACACTGTGTTCACAGGTATAGTTACTTTCATTACTACTACTATTTATTACTATATCAGCTGGGAAAAAATCAAGACAAAGTTTTTATTGATAATACATCATGATAAAATATCGTGAAAAGAACTTATAGTAACATATCAAAAATGAAAGAAGGGTGCTAATAATATATCAGTATTAGTCAAATCACTGTTTAATATTAATTTTCACATAGTTCTTAAATTAAATCCTTCACTACTTGTCATTTGTTTTTAATTTTATTTTAGGGAAGCATGACGGAAAATATTAACAATGATTTTAAAACAAATGACATAGTCTTATTTCCTCAGTGTAAAAAACTGCCGTTAATATGAATTTATTACAGGTGTCATGTTTGAGCGAAGTTTGTGGAATGCTCCCATTTTTGCGAAAAGATCAACCAGATCAATGGTATCGCCTTTTTATACCACTTTTTCTGCATGCGGGGTCAGTTTCGTCATGTTTGTTTTTGCTAATGTGACTACTTAAAGTTTGTAAGTGAAAGCTTTTTATTTTGTCATGCTTGTACAAGTTTTGCTTTTTTTCCAGGATAATCCATTGCATTTTAACAATTTTTATTCAAATTCTATATATGAGGGATTTGGAGAAACTGCTTGGTTGGGCGCGCATAGCACTTCTTTACATGGTATCCGGCGTTGGTGGATACTTGGCTGGTGCAATTTTTGTTCCTTATAGAGTAAGCAAATTACATGTATGTGATTAATCGGGTAATCGAACAGCAGAGTTTTGACCAGTTTTAAAATAAGAGAATCGATGATTAGAGTGTATGCACTGCAAGAAAATAAATCAATTGAATATTTAAGCCAGAAGTTGGTCCAGCAGGATCACATGTTGGAATGTTTGCTGCGATGTATGTTGATGTGCTCTATAGTTGGTAAGAACTTTTTTTAAAACTTCCAAAAGGTATATAAAATTTCCAGTTTTCGTGGATTATAAAATTTTGATGGTTTTTGATGTGTAAGAGGATGATTTAATTTTGAAAAGTTAAAGATAATTATTTCTTACATTTATGTGTCTCTTTGATAATTATCAGTTAATTATGTTTTTTTTAGGAATCTTCTAGAAAGACCTTGGCATGCAGTTGTGCAACTGAGCTTATTTACTCTAGCGCTTTTTACTATAGGAACATTACCGTGGGTTGATAATTGGGCGCATTTATTCGGCTTCATCTTCGGAATTTTGATATCTTTAGGTGTGTTAATCTAAGCTTCGAAAATTCGACGAATTAATCCGTATGAATTCTTAAAATTGCGATTTGCCGTGATTTTATAAGTATCAATCAATTTTTTTCCGCAAAAGTTTGCTGAAATTGAAATTGTTTTTATCATTGGAAGATATAATATGCCATTTTTAATATCCATTGGATGGAATAAGTACTAGCTGAAAACTAAGCACATTATAGTATGTATCTGCTTGACGATTAATGTTTTCAGCTGTACTTCCATATATTCAGACAAAGCGTCATAATCGCACCCGACGAATAATAATTGTGGTAACATCACTTACCACCGCACTTAGTTTATTTATCGTTCTGTTGGCTGTGTTTTATTGGCCATCCGGTTTCAATTGCGTGTATTGCGAGTACTTCAACTGCATACCCTATACTGATCATTTCTGTGATAACCAAGGATTACGATTGAAGAACTGGTTACCTATATGATGCTTTCCCAATATGATTTCCATCATCACTTTATAACATGTTTTACTTTTGATGTGTTCGATGAATTTATTTTCATTATAGCTCTTTACTATCCTTTTTCTCCATTGACTGTGATGATATATTTATGTCATTTTGCAAGGAGTTTAGATTTTTTGAAACTTTTATTAGTTTAAATCTCATGAGAAGAATCGCTTGGAAAAAAATTTTTTTTCTGTTTTATTCTTTAAGCTTTCATATTAGGGAATTAGCTTTTATTTGCTTTATGATTGTTTTGAATATTATTCCAAAAAATTATTTCTATTCCATAAGCTTGTTAAACATAACAGTATTAGTTTTTTTTTTGCATATCATCTTCCGGTGTTATTATAAAGATTCGTTCGATCATAATTATCTGTGCGTTATAACCTTAAATCTGTTTCAAAAAATGAATCGAATCTTTCTTGTTATTTCTATTTCACTTAAAATTTTTAATTTTATCACTTTGTTCATCACTTAAAATTTTTAATTTTATCACTTTGTTCGCTTAATACATATGTGTGGCAAAGATTTTGCTTTGTCTTGTGTGCATTTTATATACTTCGTCTAAATTATGTTTTTTTATCTTACGAATATTTCCTTATTTTGGTGAATACATTTCAAACAAAACATTTATGTTAATTGGATTAGCCTTCTAAATTTTTTCGCCTTATTTAGTGCTGAAGTGTGATTGGAACTACCGAAACATATGATTTTAAAACTGTATTAAATGCCTGAGAGCAATGCTGAGGATAATTCTGTTTCTGTCAGAACTGTCTTACCAAATAGATGATAAATTGTTTTAAAAGACAAAATTTGCCTTAGATGTACAAATATATATATGTATGATAACTGCTTTTAAGCATATTGCTGCCTTTTGATTACACTGTATACTTTGTTGTTTATATTTATTATTGCACTTCTTAGTAAAGTGTCCGTCAAACCCTGTGTTTTTGACCTGTCCGCCATTATCAGATTCAATAAATTCTGACTTAATTATATTTGTGATAAATGGCCAAAAGTAAAGGTAGCTAAGACTCCAGTTGAATCCTATTCTTATGAATTTTCGTAAAGTTCAGTGGAAATTTCAATTGAGCCTTGTGAAAATTGAATTTTATAAAATGTTCAGTTAGGATTTGGTATTCGTCATTCGTGTGGCCGTTTTAATATATATACATATGTGTGTGTGTGTGTGTGTGTGTTGTGTGTTGTGCTTAGTGATATGGAATTATTGGTTAGAAGTGGTTAGAATTTTGGTATAATCAGGTCCTCAGTTATCTGAAGAATGAGTATTTCCAGCCTGTTGAATGGCCACAGTCAGTTTTAGCTAAATTTTAATGAACTGATGGTTATTTTTACCTTAAGTACAGTTCTTGTACAAACACTTATTAGAGGATTATTTAATCAGAAATTATACAAACTAAGTAAAAATTAAAATGACTCATATAATGTAACCCATAGAACTACTATGATTTTTTGTGGCTACACGTCACTTTTTCAGCCCTATTGGCTTGATTCATCAATCCTTTGTGTCAATTCGCTGACAGATGCTTTCAATTAATCGCTTATTGGAATCGATCTGTCTTTTGCAAATTTTAAAGACCATTAATACTTTGGTCAATGTAACTATCTGTTATCCAGTAAATATTATTTTCAATTTCAGATACTGGAAAAGACTGCAGTCCTATTAGATTTTAGTTTTTGTCAAATACTTAAGAAGTTAAATCTGACTCCATAATTTATTTTATACATCAATTCTGTAGACAAAGAGGTCTAATTGCAAAAGTAGCCTTGGTTTGGTGTTAAAGTTCCTTCGATGACTCTATTAGGATACAGGATATACCCACAACTTCCCTCGGAAACATTACTCATCAGATGCATCTCGGAACAGTGTTGTTACTTCTAACTTTAAGGATCCATTTTGACTTCTACTCTTCCTTCCTCTCTTCCAGAATTCCTCTCTCCCCACCTGTCCATCATTCATCAACACTCCAGAGATCTCACTCTATATTTTGCGCCCCTCTTCTTCTCCCTCTCCCTTCCATCTCTATCAGCAACCCTTCACTCTTCGTTCCCATTTCATCACTGTTACTCTCCTCATCCCTTCAAAAAGTGTGGAATGGTGGTGGCCGCTCAGATACTCCTCAGATGATGATGATGGTCCTTGTAATGGTTGTCGTGGTCAGTGCTAGTGGCTCTTGTGTTATGTCGTGTCAATGTGTCTGCATTTTGACCCCAGCAATCGAACAGAGTCCATCTCTGCTCTCCTTTCTCTGCTTTACAAGCAAGAGTTCACAATGTTTATTAACCTCAAAGTAATGTCAATTCATTGATTTTAAATATTCTTATTGTCATTTTCATTCCTCTTTGCAATGATTGTTCCATTCATTCTTTTCTATCAAAATGAGATTGTAGTGTTTCTTCTTTGATCTCTCTCTACTGGCTTTTTTCTTCATTGTCTTTTTCCATTTTGCAGCTTTGCAGGATAATAGTTTCATCGCCTTAAAACATAATTTGAGTTCGTAACATTTTATTGCTTCTCTTACTGTTTTTTTTACTGAAAGTGGTAAGCTCGTTCCATTGCTTGTAAGTAATTGTGATGAAATTTCATAATTCTTGAATTGTTTTCATGTAGAAGTTTTTAACAAAATATATTTTATATTTTGTTAGTACTCTAGAAATTTAGAATCAGTGATCAATTCTTGAAATACAAAATTTGCGATTAAATTGACATAAATATCTTCTTGGTAAAACTATTTATAGAAATTATATGATTAATGCGTTCCAAGATGACATGATCCTTTACTCTTTAGTTGAAATTTTATTTAGCATTATTAGAATTGTGAATTTTTAATTTTGTATAGTTGTAGTAAATATATGATTTTCCAGCGTATAGTTGAAACAGTTTTCGCGGAAAGCAGAAAACTAGGCGAAGGATTTTGGTTAGAAAAATGTATGAATAGGGGAAGAATGAAACTGTAAAATTTGATAATTGAAGAGCGTGCCATGATGTGTTCATTCGCTAAATTTAATATCTCTCAAAATATCTTAATGCACACAATTCTATTGTTGAATTATCATATCTCAATTATTCTGATATCTCTTTTCTCCTATTTGACATTAGAATGAAATTGAATATCTGTATATTATAAAATATGAATTGTGTTCGATGACTGATTCCCACGCCCTTCATTCTTTTTATAATTTGCAGTCTTTGAGAAAAATAACTTCATAACAGTTTTAGTTTTTTAATCCAATATTCAGACATTTTTCATTTTGCTTGAATTATTTATGTTATTCCAATAATAATATGCTTTATATAGTTATGAATTCCAGATCATTTCGGATAATTATGTATTACTTAATTCCTGATTACCATTCATTCAAATCTCCATGCGCTTTATTCTTTTTCCAACTTTCAGTTTTTAAGATGATTATTTAGGAAAAAGTGGAACAGTCAGTGACTTTATCAATTGAAAACCAGTAATTCAGTTACTCAACAATGTATTTAATAACTTAGTTCGTTCCGTGGTCCCTTCCAGAAACGCTAATTTCTGTTTAAATTTATTCATTTGGATTTTTGTTAATACTTACACTTGTACTTCCTCGTTTTGTAATAGTATTAACTTATTGATGATCCCTCACTTCCTTTAAAAGTGCGTTTGTTATTTCTGCGGCTCTCACTATCAACAAATCATTTCTTCTAGTAGAAGTTTTATCATGATTATTTTTAGAACTATTACTGAGAATTCTTTCCTAAGTGCAAGGTAATTATGCACACCTAAAATAATGGGTAAAGTGTATTAGAAGTTAGATGATTTAAGTCTACGTATCTTTCTATTTAATAAGATATAGTTTCAAGGACAGTTGTCAAAACTTAAGCGGCTTTTAATGAACAGATCTAGTATTAAACGAACTTACTGGAGGTGTTTTCATACTTGTACTTTATATATGGTATGTATTACTGCTTAAACATTATAAAAGTAACAGAAGTGTTCCCGACAGAGTTCTTATGCAAAGGGTTAAAGTTTATTGAATCGCTTAAAGCAAATTTAAAAAAAAAAAAAAGCAAATTTAAGCGTGTCGGATATATTGTGCAAAAGATTAAATGTTACAAAAGGACATAACAGACTGGATCTGACTGTAAGAATTTATGTTTTTTTTTTTTTTTTTTTATGTGCTTTTATAATATTTCAATATTAAGTGATAAGGTTTGGTTTATTTTAGCCCTGGCTATGTTGGTAATGATTAGTTTGAATCATACTTTTACCATTAATTTGCATATATTTTTGCTTTTAATATATTGTCTCATTAAAATAGTAAAGCTGCAAATTCTTCAGATAATTCTTAATATTAGATAATGATTTCTCCTAAGTTACTAGTGTTCCTTAATAATAATAATTATAGACAGTATTAATCCTGCCTCAAATAATTAATTTATCAGAACTAAGATTTTTTGGTTAAAAAGAGTTGAAACTAAGCTAATTGAAATGTCGTTCATAATCTGTAGCTGACAATTTACTACTTTAGTAAAACAACCGCTCGAGTACCCTTATTGTCACTGTTCCCATTTGTAGCATTCAGTGCTTACAATATGGTCCTTGACTTAAAGGTATGTAATTGTGTTGTTGGAATTATCTTTTCTTTCAGACAAACTAATTGCATAGGATAGAAGTATCGAATTATGCAGTTTTAGTACGTTTCTCAATAATTAAATGTTGAAATTTTTGTAGTTATCCTATTGAAGTGTTCATTGTTTGCAAGATTTTCCGTCCCGAACCTATTTTCAGTCTCTAGTACAGAAGTTCTTTTCAGGGAATTAAAATATTCATTGTATTGCATCTTCCAAATCTATTGGCATCATTAGTATCCATTCTGAATTCGTTTATACTATAGTACCCTTCGAAAAATTGATATCAATTATCGCTCCTCTTTAATAAGGATGAGTATAAAATATTAATAGAGATGAAGAAGAAAAGATGCAGAAATCGGTCAGATATTTGTGTAAGTATCTGCCATCGAATTTCGAGAGATAGATTTTGTGAACAAATCTTTGATGGATTGTTGGATGAATGGACGGATGAGTTGCGAGGAGTGATGACAGTTACAGTAGCGATAATAGTCTGAAGTTAGGTATGCTTCTAGAAATGGATTTCTAGAAGCATAGACATATGAAAGTTTTATGGTATAAAGAAATGGAGATTGAAAGGTACTGTTGACACTGCTTATATTTACTTTCCTTTTTTTTTTGCATTTTATGGTTCAGTGAGTCTTCCATCAATTTATTTTTTCCTATACTTTTTATGTGGCTGATAACTATTGTGAGTTAAAGTATGGAATCGAAATGCATAAATTTTGTTAAATTAACTGAACTTCTGGGAAAGAAAGCATTTTCTCTTTATTGGTTTCATTTTGCTCACTATTAGCCGAAAGAAAATGAGAGCTGAGGTTTGGAAAATTTAAGTTTGAGAAGTGGAGAGACTTACTCATTCCAAAGTGGGATATGTTTTTGGTAAACCTGATAAAATTTCTTTTTCGTATAACTTGCCTTATTTTGTGTGGATTTGCATTTTATAAATCCGGGACTCACCATAGGGTATCCTTTTTTCCTGTTTTCATCATTGAATACAATTGCAGTCTTTCCAAAATGATCTATAACCTGAGTGAAATAATATCAGAAACACCGTGTCTAAAATTCTTGGATAGCGTAGTTAGTCTATTAATTTTTCCTTAAGTTCTTTTGAGGATAGGTTGTCTTGTAAATATTGTCTTCAAATTTTATGTTGAAATTAAATTTTTATTTAAAATTTATTTGACTGTAATTTTTTGTTGCAGAAAAAATAGTCGAATTTCATGCAGAAATTGAAGAGATTTTCCTATTTAAAAGATAAAAATAATTTCGTAAGATCAATGTTTTTTCTCCTCTCATTAATTATTGTGCAGATTTTTTTTTTTAGGGATTGTAAATCTATAAATGTTGAATAATTTTAGTTAATAGGTGCAGCTTATTGATAACTTGATAACCTGTATTTTAGCTATCATTTTTCTTGTGATTTATGATCGCAAAAAGAATCTATGTGATTATAGAATGTGAAATATGGCAGAGAATTTCGAAAAGCTGTCAAATTTGCCAAAAGTAGTTCTTAAAGAGTAATTTAGTTCTTGGATTTAGCATAAAAACTTCCTCCGCTCTTCCCGTAAAAACTCAAAATTTAATGTCCTTTTCTAAGATTTAGGGGTCAAACTTTATTCTACAAAATTAATTACGGGTTTTTAAGAAACATTTTTTTAGAGCAACAAGGATAGAGTCCTTTGAGGTTTTTTTTTTTGGCACAATGTTTTCGATTCGACAACAAGCAGTTATAAAATGTAAGTGAGAGGGCTTATTGCGAACCGAAAGTTTAAAATGGAAGTACAGTGAGAATATGAGAATAGTACAACTGTTTTGTGATCTACCAAATTTTGCCAAAAAACGATGATTAAATTTCACATCGATTTCAAAGTTTATTATATGTATCAAATTTGGATTCTATTTCTTCCCACTCACTTAATTGCTCTTCCTATTTCTCCGATTTCCCTATTCTTTTTTCTGTATAGAATATTTGCTAATATAAATTGGGCTTAGTAGAAAGAGGTCTGCTGGAGGAAAGAGATCTTTTGCAGGCTGCAGGAGAAGTAAGAATGGATGGATAACTAGGCAAGGCCGTTATGAGTTTTGGTCATTAGTCTTCCCATACAACTGGTTTCATCTATTCTAGGTCCTCCATTAGGCAGTCCTAGACTCGGACCAAACGTCGATAATTCTAGTCTCATGCTGTTTCACTAACCCTAACCCTATTGAAAGAGGTGCTGTTCATGTTTTCCTTCACCTCCTTTCATGGTGGATAGCTTGGCGTTCGATTAGAAATCAATGAGGAATAAATTGAGCTAGAACAGATGCGACATTTTGCATCATCCTTACGACTATAGTTATTAAAAAAATTCTTGAAACTTCTTTATATTCAATCATCCTATTTTTGTGTCCTTAATACGCAGTCTTGTTAAACTGCTGGTTACTATCCAATACGTGATTATACTTTCTTTCTTTTCTTCTAGTTTTAGTTTATATTCTGTGAAAGCCAAAGGATTTTTAATGCTTAAGAGTACATTCTATTCAAAACTCATTGTCAACGGTGACAGTGGAACTCATGACTAGTTCCAGTTGAATGGAGGTGGTTGGTATTCGGGATTATGCTCGTCTATACTTTTTTACGCTTTCCTGATGTTTGCTTACTGATTTAGAAAAAGATAGGAACAACACTAAGGACAGTGACCCAAAATGAATTTGATAAAAGAGCGGAAAATAGAATTCAGAGATAAAAAAACTGAGAATGGGCGATCTCCGTTATACGATTTTATAAGTTAAGAAGGAAGAATGGAACGATAAGAAGCACTTATCGCTGTGTAAATGTGGAGCAAATCGATGTTTCATCTCAATCACAGTGATCATGTTATCGAGTAATGTTGCAGTTCATGATATTCTTTGGTTGGTGTTTCAGTCGACATGGAGATGTTTGATTGAATACTTCTCTCAGTCTATTATAACAATAACATCGTTTTGTCACCATTTTTTCTCATCTCTTGCGGAATTCAAGGAAGGTTAAGAATTAATTCAGTGTTCTTTTTTTCTCTGCATTAGCAGTTGTTTATTAATGCATAGTCCGGTTGTATAATACAGTATTGTAGGTACGAGAAAAGTAATACAAAATTCACATAGAGCTTGTACTCCTTTTTTATTTTTCTCTTCTTTTCTGAAAATTTTCAAAAATTTTCAAAGCTTAAACATGAAGGACGTTCTTGATGCATTATTCTGAAAATGTAATTAAACAATCATCAATATATTTAAAAAAATGTAATTAAACAATCATCAATAGATTAATGTGACTATAAGAACTTTATCTGTGGAAAGATAACTTCGAAGAGAAGTTTTCTAATTTGGGAAGTTGGCAAGGATAAATTATTATTAGTTGCAATGTTATAAAGGAAAAGAGCTAATGCTTCATTTCAAAATTATCGAGGTTTAGAAGTTATAAATTGCATTTCATGTGAACAACAAAATGCAGCACCATCGAAATTGGATGATTTATGCTATTACGGGTGCGGTCATTTCGTACTCACCCTTCTACTTCTTCGCAGTCGTCCCACCCATTCTTATCGTCTATCCATTTCATTCATTACTGCAAATTTAATAGTTATATATCTTTGAAGATAAAATTTCCTTCTTTTTTTGAAATTGTTCGTAAATACCTCTCGTAGGTATTTTAAGTTAATCTAAGTACTGTCCAATAATTGTTACCATTGTTATTGTTTCAGGTCATCACACCATTTACATCTCTCCGGTTTCGTTGTACTTCTAATGTTTCAAGCACCAACCTGTTTTCATCGAAATTTTTTTAAAATACAACTTCGAATTACCGTGCTTATTAATCACTTTCTCAAGATTCCTTTATTTAATTTTGCCTTTAGTTGCTTTCATTTATTCCTTTTCCACACAAACTTTGTTCAATCTGATGAAAGATTATATAGTCGAAAGAAGCTTTTTTGTTTTTCTTTTCTCTTCGATGTAGATAATATGTCAAATAAGCACTTTTGTGTTTTGAATTGTTCAAACATTTTATTATGGGCTGCAAGTTGACATAACTCGTCAAGTATCTAATAGCTCCATTTATCCACCATATTTCTTAAGAAAAATGAATTGTTTTTGCTTGAAAGAGATAACGAAGTTCTGAATGACTGCTAGCAAATGTAACTGGCAGTTTAATGAAGAAGTAATGAAGGAACCGATCGAATTCACTGAAACCGGTTTAATTTTAAATAAAATTAGTTGTAGTTTAATTTCCTTCAGGAATTTTACCAGTCGTTACGGAGCTGATATATCATGTCAAATCCTTCCCAGTATCAGGAAGAGCATTTATTGAGCTGCTGTTTCCCTAATTTTTCTTTCTGAGGTCTAGCTGAAATTGTTAAAATGCTTAAGAGAGTTTTTTAAGAGACAATGAAAAACTATACTGGTCGATCTCCTTCCAACTTTTTTTTTATTTTGCATCGTTTGATTTGCTCATCCTTAATTTCTCCTCCGAGAGATTTTGTCCACTCTTAATTTTCTTCGATTCGATCCATTAAGGTTTATGAAGTGGGGATTTTTATAAAGTTCAAAAAGGAATGTACTTTTATGTCTTACAGGATGTAGGAGATTGTTAGATACCATCAGAATGGTTTTTTTTTTTTTTTTTTCTTGGATCATATTTTATTATTGTAGAATTAGTTTCCTGTGCCAATTTGTCGGCCATTAGTGCTGAATAATTATTTGGTATAGATATTGTGGTATCAGCCGGATGACCTCACTTTCAACAGCATTCATTAGAACAGTACAAATGGAAGATTGTAATTATAGGATAGTTACGAGTGCTTCAAAATTAAGCCAATTAGGAATATTGTATCTTCTGGACATATGCCAATATGCTTACCCATTCAGTCGTTGCGTGTTTCACTGATACGAAATGTCGTGTCTATGTGTGCCATATATGAACGGTAGAAGTAATACTTGAATGCTATGTACTTAACAATATTTATATCTGAATTAGTTTAAGGCAACACTTATATGTAATTGCTTTCATTATGCTTGGCAGTAATTTTATTTGTTTAGATATAGAGATTTAGATATAAAATTTGTTTGTATTCTTATCTTGTTACAACATTTTTTTTAGAATGAAAGTAAAACTACAAAAAAAAATTTTAGATTGCTTATTCATTCCTTATTATTGCAACACTCTCCTCTGTACTATTCTGTGTTTCCATTTTATTTCGAAATTTCTTTTTTTAAAGTCTTAATTGCGAAGAACTAGGATAACTTTCTTCTAATTCAATTATGAGCGCTGTGGCTTTTTTGGGATCACCAAAATTTATTCTAATAGCCTGGATGGATGGACAAAAAAGTTGTTTTGTTTACGTTGATGATAATGTTTTTCTCGATGATAACTATCAGCTTAGATATGATCATCGTTTTTGCTTTTGTAAACCTCGTTATTTCAAAACATTTTTCATTTTTTAATTTTTTTTTTCTTTGATAACATTGTTATATTATATTACATAATGACAAGAAAGTAGCAGAAGGGAGATGATCACATGGACCGAACTGTAACTAAGTTTAGCCTTACAGTGCATACGAAAATTGTTGAAGATTTCATTTAGAGTGATAGTTGGGTTTATCGTACATATTGATAATTCAGCTTCAGAAAGTGATGTATTTTTGAAATTTTTTTTTTGTTACATTTAAGCCTCTTAATAGGGAAGGAATGATTTCTCTGTTGTTTGATAAGTGGAGGTTTACACTACTTCCTATTCATTTTGCTTACAATTTGTAATTTTTATGGTTCAGGCGTGTGACGTGCGTTCATTCTTGAAATGTGTATTTCGAAAATAGTTTCATACAAGTGTTTTTGTTAAATTTCAGGCGTCAGGCCTCTAAAGAGTGCTAATAGTTCAATTTATATTTGCTACTTTTGCTGTGCTTGTTAACAACGACACTGTACTGCTGTGGTGCTGGCAATACAGACATTGAGCGTCACTGCCGATAATATTGCTCTTATTGTTATTATTGTCATTAATTATGGATGTACTGATTTGACAGTCAGCGACAGCAGTAAGTGAATGCTTTTAGCTATAGTAGTAATAATAATGATAATAATAGTTATAATGGTATTCTGTCAGGTGACAACAACTGTATTCCTGTAGATATTGGTGACGATGGTGGAACTGATAATGGTTCGTTTTAAACAATTTTGAATCTATTTCTGTGAATAGGATTTGTACTCATTCTGCATCTGTTTTGGCATTTTGCTGATTCTTTTCAAAAAAGAGAAGAAGGTGAAAAAGTTAGAAAGAAGAAGGGAAAAGCTTATTCCGTCCTTTATTGTATATTTACTGATTTATTTAATTTATTCAAAATTTGCTTTACTTACTGCAATCACTGCGGGAATCGTTTACACAAATCGACAGTTTTCTAGAATTGGAATTATGGAGTAAGTTTACATATCTTTATTTTTAAAATATAAATTATGTGTTTCTAAAGAAGGCGAGTTTTTCTCTCAAACTTGATATTATTGACGTTCGAAATTTGCATAAAGAAAGATTCCAATTTTTGCTTGTGGAAGCAGTGTTTCTATGATTAAAGGTTTTCGAAAATTAGTTTTAAAATTTGAAATTCTTTATCCTTGCATGTTTTCAAATTTTCGTCTTTGTTTCTGTGGATAACTTTAACAGAGCTATAGTCCTGAACTTTTTTTTCTCACTTTGAAACATCTGCTGATAATAAAGGATGCTAACTTTTTTATGAAGTTGGATCAGGTCTACAAATATGGATATGTAAATTACGGGGTTTTCTACCGAAATTTAGTTTCATTATTCTATGCACTCACAAAATTATTATTGTAATTCCATTGATAAGTCTAAAATTTATGGGAAACAAACTTATTTTGCATCACTTGGACTTTCATAATTATTTAGCCAGTACAGGAGTCATATATCTCTCGTTTCTTTAAGTTTGAAACTGAAATACATACCAGTAATGCGTATTCACTTCCTAAGTCATTGTACATTTTTCCAACGAGTCAAAGAGATAGCATAGTTTGAAAATTAACTTATGAAAATGGTATACTGAATATCGAATTGTTATCAGCAGATAAATTTATTGATATCGGATTACTTAATAATGAGCAAAAAGGAATCAGAAATTATAGTCTACTGATCGGAAATTATTCGTTTTTTTGTCCTTTTTTTTGTTAGTTTGGAAATAAAGGAAATTAGAAGTTTAAAAATATTGAGAAATTTTCCGCATTTATAATTAAAAAAGCAGGTTTTCAAAATGGCAAGTTTTTAATGATCATATTATTTTATGATTTTCAAAAGTTGTGAGTTTTCTTTATCTTTTTTTTTTTAAAAAATAATCATAACCATAGATAAATATTCCGGTATTCCAGTTGTGGGGATTAAGCCAATATAAATGAATAATAATTCGAACTACTTTGGGTTGGTCACAGTTACAAAAATTTCTGTTTATGCAAATGCGAGAGGAAGAGTGACAGTTTTTCTGCATACTCATTATTTCATCCCCTATATGTGTTCCCCTATATTTGTATTGTTTATGTCCATCTGTCTATAATTTTCGCTCTTTCTTCCATATATTATCCTGAAGGTTTGCATAATTGCGATCATCGTTTTGCCATTTTTCATGGCCAAAGCGGTTCTTATCTTGCAAATGATAATATCACATCGATTATTTTCTTGGAAGATATTTGGATAACTCAATACCCTTGTTAATAAGAAGTAAATAAATGGGCATGTATACTTAAAGCTTATTTGGAAAATCCAGTCAATAATAGACGGATAAATGGTTATAAGTGGTTACAGTGTATAGTCATATTTGAACTGAAATGAATTAAATAAACTTGGCTGTCGAAACACTGATTCATGCTATAGGAAAAAAGTTTGCTTTCATTCTATTGTTTCTTTTACTGTGTTAAATACTTTATACGGTTTGTATTACTATTCCCATAAAAGTAAAGTGTGAATATGCGCAAACAGACTAGACGCAATTTGCAAGAGTAAATAAATTTAGCCGCGGTAAGTTGAGGAATTTCATATTCTGAATAATAGTTTACTTAAGACTTCGTGTTCTTTAACGTCTGGGCTGTCAATTTGTACATTTATATACATATGTAGAAGAAATGGATTATGCTTTAAATGCGGATACAATCCACGCAAATGAGTAGTTTGTGTAAAGATGAGGAGAAAATGTCATGGTCAAATTAAAAATTTTGTTGTCATTACAAATATAGCAGCGATGTATTGGACTATTGTCGGAAGTCTTTTCCGATGGACAAAGATTTTAAATTAGCAATCTGGAGTTCACCAAATATAGTTTATGAAATAAATGGTATTGTGTGGATCGGGAATTTTACATTTTATAAGATAATTTTAAAAGTATTAGAGGAAGAGTTGTTATATATCATTGAAGCAGAATAATGCGTAAAATAATGAAAATTTTTTGCAAAAATTTTTGTCGTGGGAAAATGTTCGAAAAATCATCCTTTGTGGGGACTGAAAGTAAGGGCATCGTGTATTCTATTATTTAAATTTGTCCTTAAGAAAGGGCAAATATAATTACGCTGCTTTTTTCTCTTTCTTTTCTTTTTTGTCTGAAGGACATTTCCTATATTGAAAATGATATCGAAATGTGATACGAAGGGACAGAGAGAAAACGATTTTTAGAAAATCGAATTTATTCTCTCAGTTAATCTTCCCATTTCTTTTTGTTGCACCTCTTTTGTTTCAGTTAATTCCTGGAGGTAGTGGAGCTCATACCTGAGACGACATTACATTGAGGTTCGAATGACTAGAAGTTAGCTTATACTTTGTTAGCACAGAAGTGATTAGTTGAGCTTATGTTGAGGGAATATGTACCAGTCGATATTAATAACACGCATTAACATATACTATTTCACAAGATATATTCGAAATGTTAAGTCTTGGAGAAGTTTTGTTTGTATATAACGCATCTCTGATATGATAAGCAATTAATGATTCGCAAATTAAAATCATTTGACAGAAAAGGATTATTAGAATTAGAGATTATATATATAAACTAATATCTCAAATCTTTATTTGTGATGTATCTTAAACTTTCTCATTCTTTGTTGCTTAAGGGGAAGCCATTCATTTTAGATGTCCGTGAATATCTGTTTGTTAGAGTATATTTGCTTTATGCTGTTATTGTTGTCATTGTTGATAAATGCAAGTTACTGATGAAGGACGAAGGAACTTAAAATATGAGACGAAATAAGTAGGCCTGCAAATACTAAATCCTCTTCTTTCAATTTCTTCTACTACTCGTGATTTTTGTCTTTTATTATATGATATAAATGAAAAAAGATAAACTGATTAAAAAAAAATGTTTTCCGACTCCAAATTACTCTAGTGTAATTCTAGTTGATTCGTGGCGTATTTATTAGTAATTAAAATTATTATAATTTGATATCATAGTACTATTACTTACATATAGTTAGATGGAAATTTTTTCAGAGAGTCGACAGTGGCAGTGGCAATGGCAGATGTAATGATGTACGATGATACTACGAAGCAATGGCTTTCACCTGATGGATCTAGTGAAGCAGCCCGATCACAAGTCCGAATATTACATAATGTTCATACTAACGCATTTCGTATTGTCGCTACTCGCCTGCAGGTCAGGTTTTCTTTTTTCCATTCCTTGTGTAGTGTTAGGCTATGCAAATTCTTTTCTATAAATTTTACTAATTGCTGTTACTGGTAATTGTGATTTTTCACAGTAAACTGTGAGGAACTTGAATATTGCAGCAGCCTGCTGTGGTACGTATTACTATAATTGAAGTTATTTGAATGATTTAGGATGGACATTGGATTCTTAATTGCAATGTTTACGAGAGACTGAGGTACAAACCAGCAACTCCAACATTTCATCAGTGGAGAGATGAAAAAAGAAAAGTAATTTATTTCGTTTCAAAAATCATCCTTGTGTATTGTTTTATTGTTATCTTATTAACAAGTGGTGGCAATTAATGCTCAAGTTATTTCAGCAGTAATTTAGAAACAAAATAATATTCGTTCCAGGTTTATGGCCTAAGCTTCATGAAGGAAGAAGATGCTCGTCTTTTCGTGAAAGTTATGACACAGGCGCTGTCAATATTAACATCGAGTAGTGATTATCAGAATGGTAAGATTTTGAAAAAATATTCGGTAATACCAGTTGCTGGTTGTCGTTGAATTTATGCAACTTCACAAATTCATTTTATTCGAAACGTTTCTGAATACAGCGGTATTCCCAGAGTTTCTGTTTTATTTTCAAAAAAACCCAATAAGTTTAGTGTTTGCCCTCTATACCAAACTTCTTGTAAGCCGACTGCTAATTCTTGAAAGCATTCTTTTCTTATCGGTACTGATTATCCTATTTTATCATAGCACGCTTATACGATTCTTTTTGATTCCATTATAGCATTTGTTATTTTGTGTTTCATAACAGTGAATTACAGATATATTGAATTTTTGTGAAATTTTCAGTACTTACCTGTTTCAGGCAGTGATTTGGGTTTTTCGAATACTATTTATCAAGAGCCGCATCATTTACACCATAATGCATACAGTTCACCATCATTTCGGGGTGCTGATGAGGAAAGTTTATGTTCTGGTGGTGGTTCACAGGCACAAAATACGAACAACTTCCGGTTAATTTTTTTTTTAAACTTAAAATGAATCTGAAGCAGAATTAGAAAAGGAACTTATCAAACTCTGAAAGGATGTCTTCTGAAAATATTAGCTTTTTTATGTAGTAATGAATTTTGACTTGAATTCAGATCTGTATCGTGATATCTTGATTACCAGAATGGTTAATTTTTGATGGGAATTTGAATGGTATCAGTGGCGTTTTATTTGAAATTGATCAAATTTAATAAGATTTTGTTTATTTGGAACGATTCTGACCTTTATTACTCATTATCTTTCTTTTTTTGTTATTTTATCTATTAGTTGGCGATACCATTGAATTCAAAATTCAATGGAATGTATAATCCAGAATTGATAATGTGAAATTTATGTTGAATTATCTCAAATTTGATTTACGCAGTCAAGGTCCAAAATTCTCAGAATTGATAAACTGAATCAAGATCAATATTCAATTCCATTTATCGTTGTAGTTTTTGTCACAAAGTTAATTTTTAAGATGTAAATGGAAGGAACACATCTGACATCATAAGCTTTATTGTACACACCATAAGGATTGTTAGGAAAGAGGGAAGCATGTAGAGTAGGCAGAGTGAATTATTTTGGGTTTGACGATGACTAAATTTAATCATTTTCCGAAAGCTATAAAATTAAAGCTTAAAATTGACAAATATTGAGAGGTGCATTGTGCTGTTATTACTGTATAACACTATGAAGGCATACTCTATTATAGAGGAAGAAAAAGGAGGAATTATTTGTGTTGTAGAGCTTTCAAGGACATGGCTTCAATTATGCCACTGCACTTCAAAAGATTTTCAGTTTCTTAAAGAGGAGAAAAAAACTTTTTTTTGTTCAAAAATTTTGTTGAAATAAAGGGCATAACACTGATGTAATGCTTTGCTATATTCCCAAACCGTCGAAATCTTGAAATTTTATCTCTTTCTGAAAGTCGATTGTATCAGAAAAAGCAGAGCTCATGCATTTTTTTTTTTTTTTTTTGTGCTATTAAGCAAGAAAATCCTTTTCATATCTCTTTTTCCCTTAAAAAAGACTAGAAAAAAAGGTATAAAAAAGTCTAACAATAATTAAAAATTAGTAAAACAATTCAGATAGGAAAATGTGGCTTTTTATGACAAGATGACAAGACTTATGGTAGAAGGACTTTAGTTTTACTTTCGTAGAATTTCCAAAAACAAAAGAGGGCCAATTAAAAAATGTAGTTAAAAAGTGGTGTTATTTCTTTAAGTATGCAAGCGAGAGCAGTGAAGGGAGTTTAGAAAGAATAATAGGAAGTGGTGTAATTATTAGTAGAGCTTATAATGAATTGAACAAATATAATTAGAGTGAGGAAGAGCGTATGATCAAGCTAAGAAACATTACACTTTTCGATGATTTTCTTAATCGTCAAGTTCTATTGGCTAGCAGATACAAGTTTGATCAGATTGGGATGAATAAATTTAAAATTATCCTTTATTTAAGGATAATTTTTAGGTTTTGGCATCCCGTTTCCCAAAGTACCAATCATAGCATTTAGATTGTTTAAAAAAGTATTTTTATCTCTTTGTATATTCCTATGATGTTCATGCCTTTATTTTAAAAAAACTTAAAAGCAATCTTGTTTACGTCTTTATTAAAATTTATTTGAAGTTATTCGAAAGCAGTAAATATTAGTAAAGCGTTGCTTATTGAAGAATGGGAATTTTTTGTTGAACAGAATCATGTTGCTTCATCATTACACTCATTCTGTGATATTTTTATGCTTACTAAAAATGAATTCATGCTTTAAAAAATGAACTTCATTAGTTTTTTGCTTCTCGAGATCCTTTTTTCTTCACCTTTTTTTTTAAAAAATGTTGGAAATGAGCAATGCTGTCTTGGAAAGAAGGGAGGAATCTCTCTCCAATTTCTTTTTTATTGATAAAAATCCTGCTTTCAATTTAAACAGTATCAGTAATCTTTTTGTACTTATACATCAAAGATAGAGATTATTTGCAAACAGGCTAGCTTAGATTAACTGTATCATAAAGAGTAAGATTCAGTAATCCACTCTATCCTCACTGATGATCAATAATGAGTAACAAAATCCTAAAATTGTAGTTTATCTTGAATCGACACGTGAATTATGCATTAGAAGATTTGATAATATTCGCGCAGTACTTGTATAAATATAGTTGTTTTCTTGCAATCTTTTTTGGTATTTGTACTGCTGCCTCTTTCTCGTCTGTTATTTTGAGAAAAAATGCTGTAATAGTTGTCAATAGGATTCTGTTGACAAGATATCCTGTTGATCGAACAGGGCATTGTAAGCAGGACATGTAGGTACCAAAGGCTTCATTTAGTCTTATTAGATTTTGAACTTGAATAATCAAATCGGAAAATGACTCACAGAAAATCAAAATAAATTTTTCATTATTTTAGTATTTTAAGTTCCTAGGCAATTTTTCTCAATTCAAATAAGCTTAATTCATCTTTGATGCTGCTAAATAGCTTTTGTACATGAAATTTTGAGATTAGGATATCAAATAAATGCATATCAATGAGAAATTACCTGAAACTACAAAAATCACTTCAAGAAGTTGGTTATTTTGTTCATTACTTGACCGAACTGATAGCACATAGTCGTCACAGTCGTTGACTTAGAAACATAAATAAAAGTAAACATTAAACACGGTAAAAGCAGAAAACATAAGACAGTTAATTACTTCAAATTTTTATAATTTTGATATTAATATCAACCTAGAAAAGAGAGAACTAGCAGGCCACACTAAAAAGGTTTTATATTTTTGAGAGAACTAGGCTGAACAAAAACTAACAATGCATCTAGCTGAACTAAGTTGTTCAGGCAGTAATTTTTAACAAAGGTAACTTTTTTTCAATTCCTTTTCTGCCAATTTTGTTTTTTGCTACATTCTGGATTTCAATCTCACTTTCATTATAAGCTGGAATAATTACTGAGATGTTTAGACATGTTCGACAAAGGATATTCCATTAATGCTTTTGTAATTTACGCAGCATTTAAAGGGTATTTGAGCCGAATTTGTTTTGATTCTTGATTCTTCTGTAATAATTTTCAGTTTTATCTGTTATTTAGCTCCAAATAAGTAAGATATAAAGACTCCATGTTTCTTCTGATCCTTTGAAATTTCTCCTTCTTCATTTTCTTTATTCTTCCTATCGACTTAGAATTTATGGATTCTTTCTGATTGATAACAAATTTGGTAATTAAGCATTAGTTGAAGATTGTTTTTCACACAGAGCGTGAAGCCATAATAAATTACGTTGTTATATTGCGTTATTATAAGTTTTTTTTCCCAATTTTTGGAATTTCTATGATTGTTTTTACTGAAATATAAAATTGTCAGAATGTTTTTATGTTACACGAAGGCACTTTAAATTTCTCATGTATTTGTGTAATCTAGACATATTTAGTTAGTTAACATAACATGCATTCTATGTCGATTATAAGATAAGTAATTTAAAATTTGAGCACTAGGGAATTAGGTAGAAATAGGGAGAAGGCAAAAAAGGACATTCTTTTTCTACCTTCGAATTATTCTGTTTTCCACTTAATGATCTTGTTATATTATGCATTCGTTTTATTTTCTCGACATCTTTGTGGTAGCGAGAGATAATTTATATTAGTATATATTTGCTTTCATGTCCACTATTTCACTTTAATCGAAAAATGGCCAGCTGCTTGTGTTGATAAGCTATTTTGTTGTTCATAGAAGTTATTGCTTTTCCTGTGTAAATTTTATACATTTCAGGCTTTCGGTGAGATAAGAAGGAGCAGGTGTTAGCTTAATAAGGGTTTCCTGGTTAAATTGGTCTACATTTTTAGTGACTGCTTTGTTGTGAAAATTATCTAGTTATGTTCATAACGAATAAAGCTAGGAGAGGGAGATTATCATCAAAATTGATGGTTTATTGCTTCACAGAAAGATTCATTTGAACTGAAATTAATAAGCTGAAAAGAGGTACTATTCGAATTGACTGTGTTAATTGTAGAAAATCGTCACAGTCGGTGCAAAGTTCAACTAGTGGTACTGGAGCTACAACAACAATGGTAGTATATAATGTACAGCGGCGTGCTTCACAAGGTTCATCGAGTTCCTCCAATGGTTCCTCACTACCTCCAGCCATTTATGCGACAACTTCTGCTAATAACGGATCTGCCAGTAGTTCTGTTCGACCTGTCCCAGCTACATTTATTGCAAGCAACTATAATTCCACACCATCACTTTCCATTAGTTCTACAAATGTTGGTAAGTTCATTTTCCTGAGTTTTATAGTTTATGATTTTTGTGTCTTGAGCTGACGTTATCCATTTCCAATTTCTTTTTTCTTATAGCAACAGTTTCATCAAATGCACCACCAGCACCGCCACCGCCGCCACCTTTATCTTCCCTGTCATTGAGTAAAGGATGTGGCAGTTCTATTGCAGATCAGCTGAAAAAAGTACAACTTCGGAAAGTTAGTGCACCACCGTCAACGAATTCAGCAGCTTCTGGTACTTTATTGTTTTATGTTCAAAATTTTAATTCGAAATTTCAGCAGTCCTTACTACCCATTTTATTATGTATAAGGATCAGTTCTTCCATACTGCAGCTTAAGTTCAACTTACCTCTACAGGTTGTCCATACCTTGCTTTGCAGTTTTTTTTAATCGCATTCTGCCATTTGAAATTTTTGCTGTGTTGAAGAACAACTTAAAAATATGAAGCTTCTTTTTAATAGTTTATAAATATGGCTGTAAATTTCCTCATAAATTTGTTCTCATTATATTTGTTTTAGAGAGTTTCCTCTCGATTCTTTTGTATTTTTTGAATATTATTTCATTTAAAAAAAAAATCTTTTTTTTTTTTTTTTTGCGGCATCGAGTAGACTTTTCAGGTGGCAGTAATTTGTTATCGGAATTGGAAGCAACTCTTAGCAAACGCAAAAATCAATGTGATAACAGTGATTCTCGCTCTATCGGTTCGTGTTTTCACGTAAGCGTAAAAAAAAGCAGTGCATTTCATGATTTTATGGAAAAGTGGGACAGAATACCCTATCCTATAATGGACTCATTTTAGGAAGTGATACGGCATCTTCAACAAATGCTGTCGGCAATGGCACCTTACGTCGCCCCTGGGAGAAGCAAGTTAATGGCAGTGCAAATATTACTGATTCTCCAAAAATTAATCGCAAGTAAGCAATCATTATTATATAACCATATATTTTAAGTGTAGAAGAGAACAGAAATGGGAAATCAGTTGTTGGAAATATATTTTGATCTTAATATTTTAATGTTCCGCATCTTAACTTTATAGAATGTTCAAAAAATCCAGCTTGGTTGAATATTTAGAAAAGCTAACCTTAATGACTGGAATGTCTTTATCAAAGTAGCATGTCGTTGTTATTGAAAAGGATGCTAGCACTGAGTATAGTCTCGCAAGCTGTTTTAAACTGCATTATTTCCTGTTTTTAATCCCAGTTTTGCAAGTAAGCATAACGTTTTTTCAAACACTGTCACATTTTCTTTCAAATGACAAATGATTTATTGAATGACTTTTCGTTAATTGCGTAGCATATTGCAATATGTTCGCATCTTTCATCACAAGCATGGTTCATTTAACTGACTTGCAGATTGCCAAGCTCGAACTCGTTGAATCAAGAGGAATCACGAACTGCAGGGCATGGTGCCGCTGTAACACCGGAAGCTTTGGAGAAGTGGAAGGAAGAGATTTTATGTGAACTAAAACAAGAAATAAGCAAAACAAAAAATGAAATTATCGAGGCATTACGCTCCGAATTTTGTTTGCAGAGAAGGTAGAAAGTGCTGCTTTTTTTTCTCTCTCTCCATGTTTGTGTTAAAATAGAATTTTGATGACGACATATTTTGATATTTTGTTTACTTATATTTGCACTGCAGTGTATTTGTTCATTCAATGTTGTCATTATTTTCTTCTTTCAGATCTATTTATGTTGCTTGTTGCATTCTAATTTTTTTCCATTTTTTATTTTCAATTGTTTAAATGCTGAAGTCATGAGAGAAATGTTGGCTAGGTAATGTATCCCTTCAAAATTTTCACTGCTCTCTAGAATGTATTCCAGGTAGCTATATGTATAAAATCTGCGCAAGTGATGAAGGAATTGTCGTTAATGAGAGTAATGAAAATAATGAGTGAAGTTTGCCTCTATCTGATCGTATTTAATTTATGAACTTTTTCTTTCCATGAATTTAGCACTAAGAAGTGGAAACGTTCTTCATATCACTTTGATTTTTACTGCTAAACCTCTTTTTCGATCAAAAATTTGCTGATATTTCTATTTCTTGTGCACATTGTGGATTAAATCTAGTTCATGGTAAGATCATCTTTTGAATAAATGCGAAGAATTTAAGCTCATTGTTATTGTTTTCACTGCCAGTTCACATTTCCTCTATCGTATTCTTTTGCCTAAGAATTCTAAACTGCATTCAATCACTGTTCTTTCTTATTAAGTTTTTATTAAATTTCTAAAATTTTACTAAATTGCATTTATTCAAATAAATTTAAATGTTTAACGCATTTAGTTGCAGTAAACATTTTTTTAATGGTTGCACTGGTACTAAAATATTTGTTGTTTCATAAATTTGTAAGCCGTTTTAGACCAGTATAAAATTATTTTTAAGCATCGAAAAAAATTTTTTTGGCTGAATAATGTATTGAGATTTTTAGACCTTTGTCAGATGAATCATATTCAAGTTTCACATTAAATCAGTCTTATGAAAAAAGCAAACCAGTTGTGACAATTGATTTAAGTTGAATGAAACCACTCAAGAACAAATTCACAGGAAACAATTCTGAATACTCTAGGATACTTTTTTGGAAGACTCACTGTCATTTTTTCAGTCATTTGCTTTTTGCCATTACAAATGCTTGTTCAGTTTTCTGAAAGTTTGTTGTTCAGTTTAGTCTGTTGTCGATATGTCAGTGTATTTGAGCTTGCCCTTTAATGTTGCCTTTTTTATTGAAATCAAAACTGCGACGTTCATTCAACTGCATTTTCATTATAGATCAACTCCAAAGTGTTTTTTCTGTAATTACTTGCATCATTGCTTTCTTTTTCGTGTACGGTTCTCGATTTGTAAGGATTTAGAAATATGAAATTTTTTTAATAGATTCAGAAATTTAAAGTGCAAAATAGATATCTAAAGTGTGTGAAATTTTGGTATGGAGAGGTGAGGAATATTACCTTACTACCTCGACTAAATTTATTAGCTATAGAAAATTTCAGCAGTTGATTGAAATATGGATGAATAGGAGAAATGAGTTATTATATATGTATATATACTTTATTTATATAGAACTTTTAATTTCCCACCAAAATTTTACTTGAAAATGATTGGGTATAGAAAGCATCATTTTATGCACGTTTGTTCGTTCATTTAATGTCACAAGTCAGTGATGATGTTTTTTTTATCCTTTCATCCTTATCGTTACTTTACGCTTTCATTTTGTAGACTTTATAAGCAATTATTTTAGATGTTAAAAATTTTCTGGCTCTATACCATTGTGTAAAATAATAACAAAGATAGGTATCACATCCATACACATAAACTGCAAGGTTGTTTATTGATAATTTGGTGCTAGTTTGTGTCATGACATTGGCACAGTGTTGTTTTACAACAAGCATTATGCAAATTGTTATCAGTAAAATCAAAGTTTAAATTTCCAAACTTACTGCCAAGTAGAAGTTTTCATTCAGCTTCTGTTTTGTTAACATTGGCAGTTACGTTGTTCAGTTATACTTCAAAGAAATTGATGGGGCAGAAGAGGGCTGATGTAAATTGGCAGATACCACACACAGCTCCCTATTTCTCCTCCGTTTTAAATCAATGGTTGTCATCTTTAGTAATATACATTGTTGTTATGTTGACAAGTATATCCAGTGAATTATTCCAATTTTCGATTTTAATTGAAATTCCTGTGTATTCATATCTTTATGCAGTTCACTGAAATATGTTAGTAGTGCAAATCGTTTTTCTTTAGTCTTTCTTAGCGTTTATCTGATGTAAGATGCCATAGTGAAATTTTTAGTAATCAACTTTATCAAGCTGATAGTTTCTGCACTATGCTTCCCTATTTCAGTAATAGTCCGGTTGTGTTATGTAATAAAAGAAATTCAAAATTTTTTATTAGCTGAACACAGATGTGTCATTTAACATCACAGTCTTCTTTTTTTACGACAATTTTTTTTGCTAAGAGTAAAAGGACTGAGTTGCTTACGTCTGGACCTCGTAGTCCTGAAGAATTTTTTGCATTTCCGGGAAGTGAAATATACAAATCTTACCATTGGCATTCAAACCTTTTTAGTTTTGAAATTTCATTCAACAGTGAAAATTAAAAAATTCGGCAAGAAACTTGGAAATGCAAATAAATGTTCAAGGAAATGGTTTGGGAATCAATGGGCGCATTGTATTGAATGCAAAACTGCTCTAGAAATTGTAGTATTGCTTTCAGACAGAAATTCCAGGAGTTTTTTTTTTTTTTAGACAACATGAGCTTGTTCGTAGATTGAAATGATTATATTAGTTTTGCTGCTAAAAGCAACGGCGTTGGCCCATATGAATATTGCAAAAGTTGATAGTTTCGATTATTTTGAGCTAACTTTAATTTATCCAACATCTGTTTGTCATGCCTATGGTGGAGCTACTAAATTTATTGTCAAGAAGACGATTGATAATTTTTGCAAAGTTCCTGCCGATGCTGCCTCATGGACAATTCATGGGTTGTGGTAGGTGGAAAAATTCTGAACTTTGGAATTTTTTTTTTTCAAATTCTCATATCCAGAAAGGTTATGAGAAAATTTGGAGTTCAAGTTTTGAATTTTTCAGATGTAATAAAGGATCTTCCTTTTCTCCTTTATAGATTTTAATTTATTCGTATATTCTATCTAAGTTGTTTCTAGATATCTTAATTTAGAGTTTTCATGATTTTAAGGCCACAGCGTAATGACGGATCATTCCCGCAATTTTGTGGTAGCGACACGAAAAAGTTTGTATTATCCAAACTTCTTCCAATCAAACAAAAATTGGAAAAGTACTGGCCAAATTTGTTTGTGATGCGATCCGTATCGTCATTATGGTAAGATCAAATATTTTTATTATCGGAAGAATTAACGTTAAAGAATTCTGACTCTCAGTTTCGTCTTTCAAGTTTCTCTTCAACACTGTGGCATAGTGACGAAAATCTTGTTTTTTTTTTTTTTGATTTAGCAATGTTTTGTTTTCAGTAAATGACACAGTTTTCAGGAAACACGAGTGGGAAAAGCATGGAACGTGTGCGGAAATTGTAGAAGAAGTCAGTGATGAATTAAAGTATTTCAGCAAATCTCTCGCTCTCTATAAACAGTTTGATATCTTCGGGTACCACTTTTTGATTTCTAATTATAAGCAATGATCGTCAGTGATAAATCCATTCAATCAGGTTTCTACCTAATTCACAGTGAAATTTCCTTTTTTTTCTTGAAGAGTATGATTATAATTTGGACAGGAAAAATTTTTGAGACAAATTTGTCAACTTTTCTTAAACGATCGTAATGTAGGCCTTAAACGACCTACTAATATTGTTCGAAAGACACTATTATTTGGATTTTTTTCTAATTAGTAGATGGTCTTAAAGTTTAAGTTTACAGTATATTAGAAAAGCAAGAAATCATTCCATCACAAGAAAAGTTATACGACCGGCTACTATTGCATCAAAGTTTAAGATCTGCTTATGGAAAAAATGTGGAATTTCATTGCTTACAAGATAAACAGGTATTTCTATATAGCTTACTTAATAGCTTATTGTTTTCTTGATAGCTGTTGTTTCCACGCATTCAAGATTCAACCCTTGCAGACCAAAAGTTGGTTGTTAGCTGATGTGCGTTTATGTTTGACCAAGAATTTCCAACTTATGGATTGTAAGAAGAAACCGTTGAAATGGAAAAACTTGAAAAGGTCACTCTCATTAACATATCAACCATGTCCTGCAGATGATATCGTCTATCTTCCTTTCAATAATGCTCATTCAGTTGTCAGTAATAGTGCTATAATTTTGATCTTATTTTCTTTGTTATATAGCATGTGGAACTGCTTCCATTTTCAGATCTTAATATTCTGATCTACTAATCAATGAGTTCATCGTTGTTTATATTTATTGTGTATGACAAAAATAAGCGATGAGAACTTCTAAATTTCTTAATCATACGATATAAATTGTGTAACTTCTTAACTTTACAAATTCTGCATTTATAACTTTCCATCATTTTATTTGCTCAAAACCCTTTTTTGAGAAGAGAAATAAATTTGCAAGATACATACACAATGTAAATTCATACTTTGCAGAAAAATTACATATCCTATCCGAAGAGCTTATTTTTTTCTTATATTCTCACATTTCTGATATACACCCGTGTTTTTGTCCAAGCCAAATGCTTTTTCAAATCTCTAGTCTGCATCCTAACTTTTCACTCACACCGAATGTGTGATTCTGTTTAAATTTCCGCAGCTTTTTAAAAAAAAGCTGCGGAAAAAAATTCGAAAAAGAAAAGGTAGAAACTAACGTTCATTCAAATTTTATTTTCTTTTGGCTGTTTTCCGCCGTTTGCGGAGCAAAAAACTAATCCGAATTAATTGTCAGACTAGTTTATTATATTGCCAGATTTGTAAGAATGTTTCTCAAGAGTCTTGAGAATGAAAGCTGATTTCTATCTAAATATTGCTTTCTCTTGTTTTCGCACGCTACCTAAGTGATGATCTGCCGTTTTTGCAGTGAAATAAATTACTTTGAAGTCACTGCATAGCTTATGGTAATTTATCAAATTAAATTATCATTTTAAATAAATCACAAATAAAACATTCCTTCCTTCCGTTCCACAATCAATAGATCATATGAAATACTGGAAATTTTGCAACTGAAAAGCTACCAAAACGTAATTTGATTTTTTTATTTTATTGATTTCTGTTTGGTCACATCGAAAGAAGTGATGAATGCTGTTATTTATTCTCAAGCTTGCACAATTCTTCCCAAGATTGTCTAGTGAAAGTTGCAAAAAGCTCTCTATATGCTTACCTTTGACGATGATTTTTTCTGATATTCAGGAAGAAAAGGAATAAAATAAGTATGGAAGTAGCAGCGAATAAAATCTGAAAGAGAACGCATTGAAAGTAAAACTTTTTTTTTGCTTTTTTGCGCAAGAAGTGATAAATTAATGTTTCAATTTTTAACTAACTTTTTAATCAAAACTTAATTTCACATATCAACTCTTTGTTATCTGTAACTCAAAATCATGCAATTCAGAAAAGCTTACTGTCGAGAAACGTAAACGTAATGTGTACCACCAAGCAGCAGCAATGAAGTTTTCTTCTTCGTCCCCACTGATGAAAATCGCAAGTTTTTGGGTTGTTTGAAAAGAATTTGAAGAGCAAATTGTATGAAGTACAGCACAAGCAAATTGTGCTATTCGATACTGAAAGCGACACATAGAAATTGTTTTATAACAAGAAATTATTTTCAACAGTAGTGGGAAAAGGTAATTAGATATTATGCTAACGAAAATTCATCTATACGACATTGTCCATTTTTTTTTTTTTTCAATTTCACGAAAATATGAATATCTATTAATATTATACATGATTGAATACATTGAATACATTTTAATATAAAAAATTTTCTGCACAAAAAAATTGAAACAATAATTAGCTTATCCATATAATTGGAATTATTTATGATTTATTTATGAGTACATCGAGATATATCTAATGACTAAATAAATTATCAGTAGTAAACAAATAATCGTTTTCAATTCTAATGAATATATTAATAGTTGTAATGATATCATACTGATAATATAAATACATACCAAAGTCTTGCACTTCCTGGATCAAGATCATCAACTCATTCACATTATCATTATACTGTTGAAATGGACAGAATATTCAGCAAAACGTTATTCTCTTCGAAGAAAAGAGCTATGAAATCAAATGAAGCGCCGTACAGTGAATGTTTTCTGCAAAATACAATAAGATTACATGTGTCGCGAATCGAAATTTCGCGAAACTCTAACTAAAATAACAAGGTTAATTTAAAGAAAAACTAATAAATCATTTTTAAATTGTAAACAATCTTATAGTATCATGAATCATTTCTCCATAAATTTGACTTCTTAAGATTTATTACTCATGTGATTTTATGTGAAATTAGCTCTCATCATAATCTCTTTCTTTAAATTCCTTATATGATCTTATTGTAAACACCTCCAATTCCGCACATGATTGATTTACCATATACATGCTTAACCCTTTACATATATGATCTTAAAGTAAACACTTCCAATCCCTCACATGTATGATCTTACCGTAAGCACGCCCAATCCTCACACATATAAATGCAATCATGATAAACAAGATTTTGTTGTCGACTATAAGCGTCATAACGAAACTCAACTTCCGATTTTTTACTGCTCAGATTATTAATAACGCTTTATAAGAATAAACTTACAATAGTTTCACTGCTGTATTATAAAAAAATAGCGTATTTGACGCTTACTATCTTTAACGCTGCGAGCGGAACACAACAATCAACGTAAGTCCATTAACTTTTGTATCTCACAGACCAAAGACTACCTTTCACAACAATATGATCGACAACACACATTATCCTTTTCTATCTAATTATTTAACAGTTCTAATTTATTAATTAATAGTTCTAATTTAATTAAAATTAAGTTACACATTTCATATACCGAAATATCCTGAAGCTAAGGAAATAAAAAAAAGTAGTCATCCTTATTCCGTTTATAATACGAACTGAGAATCCAGCCTAGCGTTGCAATAATTTGTGTTGCAAATATTTTTTCCTTAAGTGATGCACTGCAAAACTATAATTTGATAAATGTTACACTATCTAATGTGATGAGTTATTTCTTATCCTTATTTTCATTACCATGTTTATCTTTGGTTCAATTGCCGAAATATGCAAAAGTTTTCTATCTGATAAATAACCAGTCGCATATCAGTCGTTTTGCTGTTATCAGATCTTCTTTTACACAGCCTTTTTCACTTACATTAGTTATTTTGTATCCTATGCATTACATTATAATATGCTGATATATAGGGAATTAGAATTCATTACCAGGTTTGTTTCATGGAGAATCATCACTTTAACCTTTTGACAGTTCTAAACTACGACTCAACCCATATCAATTTTGAAACCATGAAACCATCTTCAAATTATTAATGTTTATCTATTGACCAATAATTATTGGATAAGGTTACCATCAATCGTTCAAAAATGATAAATCTTTACAATAAGTTTTGTCTGTTAAGCACAAATTACTTAAACAAGAGGGGAGTTCAAAACAGAAGTTACCTAAATTATATATAATGCTAAATTTTTTTCAATATTCGCCTGTTGTCCAAAATTTGTTATATAAGATTACCAACACTAAAAACTACTTAAATTATATATAATGCGATATTACTGATTTGGCTCCATAAGAAATAATAGAAGTTCAAAGCATTCGGATTGCATCGAATATTTGTGTCAAAATCTTCAACTTTGGGAATAAAATATTTGAATCTTGAAAAATAAGATATTTGCTGTCATCACTGCATCAGCATTTATTAATCAAAATCAATTTCATAAACTTCGAAAAGTTAAAAAAAAAAAAAAAAACCTAGATAAAAAAAATGAATGAAATCAAAAACTGAAGCGATCTTCAATTGTAATATAAATATCAATTAACGGGAACATCAATGGAAGTACGTTCCTTACTATCAATTCTGATAACTGACATTTATTGATCAAAATCATAACAATCATTAGAATGACACTAAAAGGCCATAAATAGCTTTCTGAAGCATTTCTCAACTGATCTATTGCCTTTGGGATTCTAAAAACTACATGTACCAAGAATACATGTAATTCAAACTCCACACGCCCCAAAAACAAGCAGTACTTGATGGATACCACCAACACCACCAGTACCACCAATTTTGTGCTTCTAATTTAGGAACTGGAGCTACCGTTAAGGAAGGCAAGATCGTTGAAATTAATACATCTCTTAAAGGAGGTTCTGTAAGCATCGTTCGTGGTGCTGTAGAAATAAGAGTGACACGTTTTGAAGTTGTTAGAGTTGTTGATGCCGTAGAGGGCATTTTTACAGTAGTTGCAGTTGTTGTTGATTTTGATGTCGTAGAGGACGCTGTTGAAGTTGTTACTGATGTTGTTGATTTTGATGTCGTAGAGGACGCTGTTGAAGTTGTTACTGATGTTGTTGATTTTGATGTCGTAGAGGACGCTGTTGAAGTTGTTACTGATGTTGTTGATTGTGATGTCGTAGAGGACGCTGTTGAAGTTGTTACTGATGTTGTTGATTTTGATGTCGTAGAGGACGCTGTTGAAGTTGTTACTGATGTTGTTGATTTTGATGTCGTAGAGGACGCTGTTGAAGTTGTTACTGATGTTGTTGATTTTGATGTCGTAGAGGACGCTGTTGAAGTTGTTACTGATGTTGTTGATTTTGATGTCGTAGAGGACGCTGTTGAAGTTGTTACTGATGTTGTTGATTTTGATGGCGTAGAGGATGATGCTGAAGTCGGCTATAATAATGTACTGTTAAATATGATGAAGTTGATAAAAATAGTGGAAGATGGGAAATAAAATAAAATTGATAAAATTTCCACAGTTCATTAACAGGCATCAATGATGTTTATTACTAAAAAAATTTTTTTTTTTGGTTTGATTATGAAAGAAATATAAAACAGTAAATTCAACATGGAGGAAAAAATCAATCGATCAATTGGATTTTTTATTGACAAATCAATAAAAAATGATCATTTTATTCGCACAGTACTTCTATCTGATCAATTTCAGTCCTTTTATTTGTTAAAAACGATTATTCTGGCTGATAAAATTTAGAATAAAATTGTTACCATTATCATGTTGAACAACAAAATAGCGGTGAAGACAAAAGCAGATCTTTTTTTTGCGATCATCGTTTAATTTGATCAATCGGATTGAAATTAAATACAAAAGGAGTTGTTTATGAATGATATCACCAAGCGGATGCTTCATGAAATTTATTTACTTAATCAGGCAAGCGATGATTAAGCGCAGATTATCAACCATTCAAATTCCGTACACGAATTTTTTGCACATAACACTAACAGTTCCAGCATTCACTACTGTGTCTAATGCACTTCATTCAGAACGCATTGATGTAATCCTCGTTCTTCAAGTATGATAAGAAAATTCCTGTCCTACATTCCGTACCGGTAAAATAAACCTTCTGCCATTCACAAGTAAACTATTTTTCGCGCAACATTTGAAATGAAGGAATATAACTTCCAGTTTTTCTTTTCTAATATCTAGTAGCGACGACGAAGAAGCAGATGGCTTATAATTTGCAGTGTGACTGAAATGCACCGGAATTGTTATCGAGCCGAACGTCCTGCACTGAAAGATTTGATGACATTTATATAAGAATTGTTTTACTTTGCATTTATTTGGAATAATTGAATTGAATTGTAAGCATTGCTTTCCAAAATAGCACTACTCATCCAAAGCTTCAGGAAAGCGGGCATTGTTTAATGCAGCTACATCAATGAGGCTTCGCATTTGCATTCAATTGGTGAATTTTCTTTAATATAAGAGAAATCAAAAGATATGAAATGTAAACATCTTCAAATGGACAGAAAAAAGTAGTTCTTTCCATTAGAATCAAAATTGTACAACAAAACTCTGCTAATATCTAACTGTCTGTCATTCGAACATTTATCAAACCATTGTTGCTAATCATTTAGAAATAATGATTACAATGATATCATCCTTGATCAGTTATTTTATTATCATTCAACTATCTTTCAATTAATCTTATAGAAATCATTCAAGCGAGAATCAATAATTTATAAATTAAAAATATTAATCTTTTTTTTGCTGTGAAATAACCAAGAAATAATTACATAAAACCATTGCAAAAATAATTGAAAAGTTCAAATATTTATAATGTTAAGATTCTTGTGTAATTCTAATATATGATTTTACAGAATGATATAAGTAAATGAGGATATGTATCGATATTCACTTTTTTCCATGATCTCCCACAGACCGGTTGGAAAAGTTCGAATTGTTTCGTTCATTTAAAATTAATGGATAATTTCAGTTCATATTGCAAAGCAAATCAAACTTTTTGTTCCCATTTGTTTTTTTTTTTTTTAAATATTCATAAAAAGGTCAAAAAATTTTTATCACTTGGAATATTTTAGGAGTCTGCGATCGGTAACCTGTTAACATTCACTTAAGCTAACAAGAAATGGTATATTATAGGCTGATTGATTTGTGTGCTTCGATTTTAAAATCTGAAATGAATAGCTAAAAGAAGTTGTATTCCTCGCTGAAGTGAAAATATTTGACATGGATTGCCGGTTTTAATTAGCTTCATTTTGCAAATTTATGTAAAAGTTCCGGAACGCTGCTTTAATTTTTACATAATACCTTTCAATAAACATATCGGAACATTGCTTGAAAATTTTTAGATTCCTAATTTTCTATAAAACAATGAGTTTTTCTTATCAATCAGTTACTGAAATAATCCATAAATCAATTAGCACACAGCAAATATGTTCTCTTTATAACGTTTATCCAAGTGATTATTATCATCACAATACTCAGTTATACTTATCATTGTTTATTCTTTGATTTATACCGATTCATCATGATAAATTTGATTAGTCGAAGAAGAATAAATCCAGTAGATTTGTGACAAAATATCTTTGTAGACTCTATTTGTATTTATATGTGCAACTAAATGGTTCATCATGTTTCCGCTTTCATGTTGTTCAGTATTTCGGAAAATCTTTATCAGAAACTTTTGTTGACATCAAATTGACAAATTGTGAAAACGTTAAATTATACATGCATACATATTACTCTTTCACTACTCCGTATTCGTTTTCTTTTCTCCCTGATTCCGCATTTCAGCCGTATCCTCTTCAGGAAACCATTTAATTTCATCATGCACTGATTGTGTTGTCTGCTCGAAGCGAGCTTCCAGGATACCTTAATGAAAGCATAATTATTCATTCATTATAAAATGATTTTTTTTTTTGAAAGTGTAAATGTAATTTTGAAAATATAAAACGAACTAAAATGAATCAATTTAGTTTTTGTTTCATTCAAGCTATCCAACTATATTCTTTAATTTGTGTGATTATTGGATCTACACTCACTATTATACTCATTTTTGATAATGATTTTAATGATCATTTTTGTTATACAGAGATAGTTTATCTTTGCTCAAGTATCGTTCAAAACATGTATTATTGAAATGATCATGCAAAACGAATTCTGAAATTAACTATTGGCGTCACTTAGACTATTTTGGATAACGTAAATTTTGCAAACTAATTATGCTGTATAAAACATAAAAGGATTGAAAATAGCATTATTAGAAGTATGATATTTCTGACATTTGTGCATGAAATTAACATTGAATTTTAAAATACTTAACAGTTTTATTTCACGTTTCTTTTTGTAAGAAGTTCCATAAAAAGTAATATTCGATAAAGGTGAAAAGTATACCAAACACTAGAAGTCATTTTAAAATTTGAACAACAAATGCAGGATAAGTAAGAAAAAATCTGAGAAAGACGTAAATTCTGAAAATTAGTCTTAATACATGTTTTGAAACATAAATGTTGTGGCGAAGAAATAATGAAGCGAATGGTCCATGCAGAAAAAAAGGACTAAATCTAATTTCATATCCTAATTTCCATTGAACACATGAAGTTTCATGGCCAATGGTCGCAAAATACTTTAACTGGGATGGAAATAGATGAGAATGATTAAAACGCGAAGTAATCGTAATTAAAACAAAACTGTAACTAGCAAAATATAGGGTCAGATTATCATTTTCCATTAACACTAGTTTTTTGTTTCGAACTTGAGTACACTTTTTTAAGAATTCTAATCAAGTGATTTGTCAATTAATGACTAATCGATTAGTGCTTTTATCTATAATCTTTTCAGCAATAACCTATATTTAATGCACAATTTAGATGAGCAACGTAGTTCATGCATCAAATATTCTTTTAAGTGTAAATGAATGAAATTAAATTATTCATAAATGAAATAACTTTAACAAAATATTTCATGGCTTCCTACAAAAAAAGAAACAGCTAACCGTCCCATGTTGGCATTGTCATAATTTCGTTTTCCACATTTAATAGATTACCGCTTGCTTCGCAATGCTTCTGAAATCTTCTTTTGCTTCCGATGCTTTAATTATTACAAAATAAACTACAATGTTTTATTGTAATGCTATCTTGTATTGCTATTGCTATATTGATGTCTTACCGCAGTTGCCATTGGTGCGATAATTTTACGCCAATGCAATCGAAGATTTTTCCACATAAACAAAATAATTGCAACCCAAATGAATACGGGTATTAGCATCCAATAAATAATTAACATGAAAATCCATATTCTGCACAAATTACTCTTTTATTAATTCTTTATCATTTGTTAATCATTTGAAATTTTTGTGGAGCTAAAAATAAGTTGATTTAATACAAACATGCTGCCGTTATCAGCTTGTTTGTTGATCATTTGAATAGTTTCTCCAACATATTTCAAGCAGTTTAATTTTGTTGCGATATAACTAGAAATGAAAATGAAACTGAGGTAAAACATACATTTCAGTGATTTATTCTCTTTAAAGAAATTTCTGAAACTTACTTTTCTATCCTTTGCATGTAAATAATGTTTGTTCATTCTATCTCCCATAATCATTTTGCTGACAACTGATCAATATTGCCTTAGTCTCAGTGACATTTGAACTCAAATTGTTGGCGATAATAGTATATGTTTTAAAATTCATTAATGATTAGTTGAAAAATGAACAAACACATTTATATCGTTTAATTCATAAATTGCGATAGTTGTTATCATGCTAGCAACGGTATTATCAAGTTTCGTAAATATCCGATTAGTTCCCAAATATGTTGGTTCTTCAATTTGCCGCTTTTGACGTTCCTTTTTGGTTACTGCATTTGTGAAATACATCATAGTCTATTTTTACGTTTCCCATAGTAATGATAAAAAAGTGTTGCTACTATTATTGTCATTATTAAGGAATATAGCTCGAGTTCTAGCATTTTGATGATAAGATTGCCATGTCATGCAATATGGAAGCACTGTGGAATATATAACTGAACACGTGAAGTATTTATGCTAGCAATTTCAAGCCAGCTTTTAAATTGTGTCCGTTAATCTAGACGATGATCGTTCATGCTACACTTTGGTGACAAGAATCGTGGGAGCATGCATCACATCTCTTGATATTGACGTAATTAACTTGTAATGAACATTAATCAGTGACACTGTTAAATTGTAGATGCTAACAAATACTTTGAAAGTGATGAATGTTACATACGCATCAAATTTAAAAGTTTTTGGTAATATTTTGAATTGATTGTCTGACGTAAGTCATCCATTTTTTGCATTCTTGCATCGTCAATTATTGACATCGAATTATTAACCTGCAGGAAAAATGGATACAAAGATCGTTAATATTTTATATCTTTACCCTGCTGCAATAATTCATAACTTGTATCAAAATACTTGGCAGTGCAATTTCTTGATCAATCTTTAAAAATATTTTCTATATATTGTCTAGGAATAAAATAACTTTATTGCAATATGAATTTTGCAGTACAAGTGTAACTTACCCAAGCAAATATAGAAGAATCTTCAACGATGCAAAGTATGTTTATTGATATAAACAACATGACATAAAACTTGCCTATAAATTTTCCATTTTTGTTCCTCTAATTTTTTTTTTGTTTGCCAATTTTTCCAGCAATCAAAATTAAATACTGCTTAACTTTCTTCTAAAGCATTAAAAGGTCTTTGGATTAATGATAAATGAAGCAAGAAACTTACTCATCATTTTTACACCACTGTTAGTATTAATGGCAATTAACCGCAATGGAAGCAATCAATTAAAAACAGTACAATAATCTTACCTTATCCAATCGTTATGTCTACATAATGTTTTGCCAAAATTTACATATTTTGAAACAAGCGTTGAAGATTAGCATTCGTTTGAATTCCCTCAGTGAATAAACGAAAGTAATTTATAAATTATAATAATGCTTAATTGTTGAAATCGTATATCACCTTATACCCAAAAATATGAAAAGTACGAAAACAGCGAGGGTCATTCTGAAATTTCAATAAAAGAAACTTCTGAACAGTAAACGTAAAAATACGAATTCAAATAACTGAATATATATTTTTAAATATAGACAAAAAAGAATAAACTGATCTCGTGTAGACGACCGATTTAAAAATTTCACCGTTATGGTAATGAAAAATCAGTGGTGATAAAACATATCACTAATAATATATTTTGCCTCCTTTTGTAAATTTGGCCTATTATTTCGTGTAATCGATTTCCAAAAGTAATTCATAAACAGAAATAATGATTAAAACAAATGCACTATCAAAAACGGTCTTCGTAATGGATCAACTTCCTTTTCAATTATGTATAGTAAAAAACCTTGCAGTAATAGCAATAATAATTATTATTGTCATTATTGTTGTTTTACTTACTAATAAATTAGTAGTAACTAGCAAGTATTTGCTCAAGAAATGAAAAGTAATATTGAAAGTAATGATAGTAATAAGGAGAATTCAACTCCATGGAATATTTCATGATTTAGAATGCACTACAAATGATCAAGTAGAGGGAATAAGTAATTTCTGATCAAGGATGATATCATTGTAATCATTATTTCTAAATGATTAGCAACAATGGTTTGATAAATGTTCGAATGACAGACAGTTAGATATTAGCAGAGTTTTGTTGTACAATTTTGATTCTAATGGAAAGAACTACTTTTTTCTGTCCATTTGAAGATGTTTACATTTCATATCTTTTGATTTCTCTTATATTAAAGAAAATTCACCAATTGAATGCAAATGCGAAGCCTCATTGATGTAGCTGCATTAAACAATGCCCGCTTTCCTGAAGCTTTGGATGAGTAGTGCTATTTTGGAAAGCAATGCTTACAATTCAATTCAATTATTCCAAATAAATGCAAAGTAAAACAATTCTTATATAAATGTCATCAAATCTTTCAGTGCAGGACGTTCGGCTCGATAACAATTCCGGTGCATTTCAGTCACACTGCAAATTATAAGCCATCTGCTTCTTCGTCGTCGCTACTAGATATTAGAAAAGAAAAACTGGAAGTTATATTCCTTCATTTCAAATGTTGCGCGAAAAATAGTTTACTTGTGAATGGCAGAAGGTTTATTTTACCGGTACGGAATGTAGGACAGGAATTTTCTTATCATACTTGAAGAACGAGGATTACATCAATGCGTTCTGAATGAAGTGCATTAGACACAGTAGTGAATGCTGGAACTGTTAGTGTTATGTGCAAAAAATTCGTGTACGGAATTTGAATGGTTGATAATCTGCGCTTAATCATCGCTTGCCTGATTAAGTAAATAAATTTCATGAAGCATCCGCTTGGTGATATCATTCATAAACAACTCCTTTTGTATTTAATTTCAATCCGATTGATCAAATTAAACGATGATCGCAAAAAAAAGATCTGCTTTTGTCTTCACCGCTATTTTGTTGTTCAACATGATAATGGTAACAATTTTATTCTAAATTTTATCAGCCAGAATAATCGTTTTTAACAAATAAAAGGACTGAAATTGATCAGATAGAAGTACTGTGCGAATAAAATGATCATTTTTTATTGATTTGTCAATAAAAAGTCCAATTGATCGATTGATTTTTTCCTCCATGTTGAATTTACTGTTTTATATTTCTTTCATAATCAAACCAAAAAAAAAAATTTTTTTTAGTAATAAACATCATTGATGCCTGTTAATGAACTGTGGAAATTTTATCAATTTTATTTTATTTCCCATCTTCCATTATTTTTACCAACTTCATCATATTTAACAGCACATTATTATAGCCGACTTCAGCATCATCCCCTACGACATCAAAAATAGCAACAGCAACAACTTCAAAAGCGTCCTCTAAGACATCAAAATTAACAACACCAGTTTCAAGACCATCGCTTAAGACATCGAAACCAACGGAAAAAATTTCTGCTTCTACAGCTTCTGTGATTCCAACTGCTACCGTAAAAGGTACGCTAATGACTACAGCAAAACGTGTATCACCAACTCCTTCTCCAATAGCAAGTGTAGCAGATCAATGTTTTTGGTACTGGTGGTGCTGGTGGTGTTGGTGGTCTTCAATGTATCAAATCTGTTCTTTGAATTACTGGAGTTTTTATTTGTGGAATTTTTGGTATTCATGGTACATGTAGTTTTTTGGAATCCATTTAATTTTTTTCCAATAATTGAAACATCGCAATAGAGCAGTTGAGCGATGCTTCAAAAAGCTATTCATGGCCTTTTAATATCACTCTAAGGATCAGTATGATTTTCATCAATAAATATCAGTTATTAAAATTGAAAAAAAAAAAAAAAAAAGTAAATAAAAAACGTACATTCATTGATGTTTCCATAAATAAATAAATACTTATACTCTAATTGAAGGTCGCTTCTGTCTTCCTTTTATGCATCTTTTTATTTGGGTATTTTTTAACTCCACGAAATTTTATGAAAATGATTTTAATCAATAAATGCTGATGCAGTGATGAAAGTAACCATTTCATGCAACCTGATTCGTACGAATTTTTTTTTGATATAAATCACCAGATCAAAAGTTTCATGCAGTACATTCTTGAATTCTTCGAGCCATCATCATTCCAGTTTAATGACAATTGCTAATAGTTCTGATAAAAATCGTGTTATATATAATTTCGGCAATATTCTTAATTACAGTATCAGAAACTGTGTATAAATTTCAAACAGTTATTTCTAATTTTTTTTTCTGAATTTTATACAGCTATTTGCTCTAGCTTTAAACTAAGCATCGAGCAGAACAGCTCTACGTTGTTTGGAAGCTTTTACACTAATTAATAATTAAAAAGTGAGTAATTGCAGAATGTTTCTTATAAGTCTTATATCATTGAATATGTTCAGCATAACTTCTTACAAAATGAGATTTCTAAACGTTGATATTTCTTCCAAAGTACAAAATTTTTAAATTCGTCAGTAGCACTTTTTTCAATGTGTTTTTTAAAAAGCTTGTTAGTCATCATTAAGGAGCTTCTTTTAATTCAAAGTGTTGCTGTTAAGACGAAATAAGATTAAGTGATGTAACCATAACCTTCTTTAAAAAACTCATTGTCCTCAATAATTTCTCCTCCTGAACTTTTCCTTTGATGGTTGCCATAAAGCTTATTTAGCTATATTTTTGTTGTCTAACGTTAAACCTGCCAACACTTATTGAACTATCTTTTACAGTAACAAACAAATTACAATCTTATTTCAAAAATTAAATATCGACATTTTACTGCTACAAGAAATTTCCCTGCAATAAGAGAATTTGTGCACTAATTTTTGATCAGTAATGAAATATGCGTCTGTACCAAAATGCATTAAACTTCTCGTCTGTACAGAAATTACTTATTCCCTCTACTTGATCATTTGTAGTGCATTCTAAATCATGAAATATTCCATGGAGTTGAATTCTCCTTATTACTATCATTACTTTCAATATTACTTTTCATTTCTTGAGCAAATACTTGCTAGTTACTACTAATTTATTAGTAAGTAAAACAACAATAATGACAATAATAATTATTATTGCTATTACTGCAAGGTTTTTTACTATACATAATCGAAAAGGAAGTTGATCTATTACGAAGACCGTTTTTGATAGTGCATTTGTTTTAATCATTATTTCTGTTTATGAATTACTTTTGGAAATCGATTACACGAAATAATAGGCCAAATTTACAAAAGGAGGCAAAATATATTATTAGTGATATGTTTTATCACCACTGATTTTTCATTACCATAACGGTGAAATTTTTAAATCGGTCGTCTACACGAGATCAGTTTATTCTTTTTTGTCTATATTTAAAAATATATATTCAGTTATTTGAATTCGTATTTTTACGTTTACTGTTCAGAAGTTTCTTTTATTGAAATTTCAGAATGACCCTCGCTGTTTTCGTACTTTTCATATTTTTGGGTATAAGGTGATATACGATTTCAACAATTAAGCATTATTATAATTTATAAATTACTTTCGTTTATTCACTGAGGGAATTCAAACGAATGCTAATCTTCAACGCTTGTTTCAAAATATGTAAATTTTGGCAAAACATTATGTAGACATAACGATTGGATAAGGTAAGATTATTGTACTGTTTTTAATTGATTGCTTCCATTGCGGTTAATTGCCATTAATACTAACAGTGGTGTAAAAATGATGAGTAAGTTTCTTGCTTCATTTATCATTAATCCAAAGACCTTTTAATGCTTTAGAAGAAAGTTAAGCAGTATTTAATTTTGATTGCTGGAAAAATTGGCAAACAAAAAAAAAATTAGAGGAACAAAAATGGAAAATTTATAGGCAAGTTTTATGTCATGTTGTTTATATCAATAAACATACTTTGCATCGTTGAAGATTCTTCTATATTTGCTTGGGTAAGTTACACTTGTACTGCAAAATTCATATTGCAATAAAGTTATTTTATTCCTAGACAATATATAGAAAATATTTTTAAAGATTGATCAAGAAATTGCACTGCCAAGTATTTTGATACAAGTTATGAATTATTGCAGCAGGGTAAAGATATAAAATATTAACGATCTTTGTATCCATTTTTCCTGCAGGTTAATAATTCGATGTCAATAATTGACGATGCAAGAATGCAAAAAATGGATGACTTACGTCAGACAATCAATTCAAAATATTACCAAAAACTTTTAAATTTGATGCGTATGTAACATTCATCACTTTCAAAGTATTTGTTAGCATCTACAATTTAACAGTGTCACTGATTAATGTTCATTACAAGTTAATTACGTCAATATCAAGAGATGTGATGCATGCTCCCACGATTCTTGTCACCAAAGTGTAGCATGAACGATCATCGTCTAGATTAACGGACACAATTTAAAAGCTGGCTTGAAATTGCTAGCATAAATACTTCACGTGTTCAGTTATATATTCCACAGTGCTTCCATATTGCATGACATGGCAATCTTATCATCAAAATGCTAGAACTCGAGCTATATTCCTTAATAATGACAATAATAGTAGCAACACTTTTTTATCATTACTATGGGAAACGTAAAAATAGACTATGATGTATTTCACAAATGCAGTAACCAAAAAGGAACGTCAAAAGCGGCAAATTGAAGAACCAACATATTTGGGAACTAATCGGATATTTACGAAACTTGATAATACCGTTGCTAGCATGATAACAACTATCGCAATTTATGAATTAAACGATATAAATGTGTTTGTTCATTTTTCAACTAATCATTAATGAATTTTAAAACATATACTATTATCGCCAACAATTTGAGTTCAAATGTCACTGAGACTAAGGCAATATTGATCAGTTGTCAGCAAAATGATTATGGGAGATAGAATGAACAAACATTATTTACATGCAAAGGATAGAAAAGTAAGTTTCAGAAATTTCTTTAAAGAGAATAAATCACTGAAATGTATGTTTTACCTCAGTTTCATTTTCATTTCTAGTTATATCGCAACAAAATTAAACTGCTTGAAATATGTTGGAGAAACTATTCAAATGATCAACAAACAAGCTGATAACGGCAGCATGTTTGTATTAAATCAACTTATTTTTAGCTCCACAAAAATTTCAAATGATTAACAAATGATAAAGAATTAATAAAAGAGTAATTTGTGCAGAATATGGATTTTCATGTTAATTATTTATTGGATGCTAATACCCGTATTCATTTGGGTTGCAATTATTTTGTTTATGTGGAAAAATCTTCGATTGCATTGGCGTAAAATTATCGCACCAATGGCAACTGCGGTAAGACATCAATATAGCAATAGCAATACAAGATAGCATTACAATAAAACATTGTAGTTTATTTTGTAATAATTAAAGCATCGGAAGCAAAAGAAGATTTCAGAAGCATTGCGAAGCAAGCGGTAATCTATTAAATGTGGAAAACGAAATTATGACAATGCCAACATGGGACGGTTAGCTGTTTCTTTTTTTGTAGGAAGCCATGAAATATTTTGTTAAAGTTATTTCATTTATGAATAATTTAATTTCATTCATTTACACTTAAAAGAATATTTGATGCATGAACTACGTTGCTCATCTAAATTGTGCATTAAATATAGGTTATTGCTGAAAAGATTATAGATAAAAGCACTAATCGATTAGTCATTAATTGACAAATCACTTGATTAGAATTCTTAAAAAAGTGTACTCAAGTTCGAAACAAAAAACTAGTGTTAATGGAAAATGATAATCTGACCCTATATTTTGCTAGTTACAGTTTTGTTTTAATTACGATTACTTCGCGTTTTAATCATTCTCATCTATTTCCATCCCAGTTAAAGTATTTTGCGACCATTGGCCATGAAACTTCATGTGTTCAATGGAAATTAGGATATGAAATTAGATTTAGTCCTTTTTTTCTGCATGGACCATTCGCTTCATTATTTCTTCGCCACAACATTTATGTTTCAAAACATGTATTAAGACTAATTTTCAGAATTTACGTCTTTCTCAGATTTTTTCTTACTTATCCTGCATTTGTTGTTCAAATTTTAAAATGACTTCTAGTGTTTGGTATACTTTTCACCTTTATCGAATATTACTTTTTATGGAACTTCTTACAAAAAGAAACGTGAAATAAAACTGTTAAGTATTTTAAAATTCAATGTTAATTTCATGCACAAATGTCAGAAATATCATACTTCTAATAATGCTATTTTCAATCCTTTTATGTTTTATACAGCATAATTAGTTTGCAAAATTTACGTTATCCAAAATAGTCTAAGTGACGCCAATAGTTAATTTCAGAATTCGTTTTGCATGATCATTTCAATAATACATGTTTTGAACGATACTTGAGCAAAGATAAACTATCTCTGTATAACAAAAATGATCATTAAAATCATTATCAAAAATGAGTATAATAGTGAGTGTAGATCCAATAATCACACAAATTAAAGAATATAGTTGGATAGCTTGAATGAAACAAAAACTAAATTGATTCATTTTAGTTCGTTTTATATTTTCAAAATTACATTTACACTTTCAAAAAAAAAAATCATTTTATAATGAATGAATAATTATGCTTTCATTAAGGTATCCTGGAAGCTCGCTTCGAGCAGACAACACAATCAGTGCATGATGAAATTAAATGGTTTCCTGAAGAGGATACGGCTGAAATGCGGAATCAGGGAGAAAAGAAAACGAATACGGAGTAGTGAAAGAGTAATATGTATGCATGTATAATTTAACGTTTTCACAATTTGTCAATTTGATGTCAACAAAAGTTTCTGATAAAGATTTTCCGAAATACTGAACAACATGAAAGCGGAAACATGATGAACCATTTAGTTGCACATATAAATACAAATAGAGTCTACAAAGATATTTTGTCACAAATCTACTGGATTTATTCTTCTTCGACTAATCAAATTTATCATGATGAATCGGTATAAATCAAAGAATAAACAATGATAAGTATAACTGAGTATTGTGATGATAATAATCACTTGGATAAACGTTATAAAGAGAACATATTTGCTGTGTGCTAATTGATTTATGGATTATTTCAGTAACTGATTGATAAGAAAAACTCATTGTTTTATAGAAAATTAGGAATCTAAAAATTTTCAAGCAATGTTCCGATATGTTTATTGAAAGGTATTATGTAAAAATTAAAGCAGCGTTCCGGAACTTTTACATAAATTTGCAAAATGAAGCTAATTAAAACCGGCAATCCATGTCAAATATTTTCACTTCAGCGAGGAATACAACTTCTTTTAGCTATTCATTTCAGATTTTAAAATCGAAGCACACAAATCAATCAGCCTATAATATACCATTTCTTGTTAGCTTAAGTGAATGTTAACAGGTTACCGATCGCAGACTCCTAAAATATTCCAAGTGATAAAAATTTTTTGACCTTTTTATGAATATTTAAAAAAAAAAAAAAAAACAAATGGGAACAAAAAGTTTGATTTGCTTTGCAATATGAACTGAAATTATCCATTAATTTTAAATGAACGAAACAATTCGAACTTTTCCAACCGGTCTGTGGGAGATCATGGAAAAAAGTGAATATCGATACATATCCTCATTTACTTATATCATTCTGTAAAATCATATATTAGAATTACACAAGAATCTTAACATTATAAATATTTGAACTTTTCAATTATTTTTGCAATGGTTTTATGTAATTATTTCTTGGTTATTTCACAGCAAAAAAAAGATTAATATTTTTAATTTATAAATTATTGATTCTCGCTTGAATGATTTCTATAAGATTAATTGAAAGATAGTTGAATGATAATAAAATAACTGATCAAGGATGATATCATTGTAATCATTATTTCTAAATGATTAGCAACAATGGTTTGATAAATGTTCGAATGACAGACAGTTAGATATTAGCAGAGTTTTGTTGTACAATTTTGATTCTAATGGAAAGAACTACTTTTTTCTGTCCATTTGAAGATGTTTACATTTCATATCTTTTGATTTCTCTTATATTAAAGAAAATTCACCAATTGAATGCAAATGCGAAGCCTCATTGATGTAGCTGCATTAAACAATGCCCGCTTTCCTGAAGCTTTGGATGAGTAGTGCTATTTTGGAAAGCAATGCTTACAATTCAATTCAATTATTCCAAATAAATGCAAAGTAAAACAATTCTTATATAAATGTCATCAAATCTTTCAGTGCAGGACGTTCGGCTCGATAACAATTCCGGTGCATTTCAGTCACACTGCAAATTATAAGCCATCTGCTTCTTCGTCGTCGCTACTAGATATTAGAAAAGAAAAACTGGAAGTTATATTCCTTCATTTCAAATGTTGCGCGAAAAATAGTTTACTTGTGAATGGCAGAAGGTTTATTTTACCGGTACGGAATGTAGGACAGGAATTTTCTTATCATACTTGAAGAACGAGGATTACATCAATGCGTTCTGAATGAAGTGCATTAGACACAGTAGTGAATGCTGGAACTGTTAGTGTTATGTGCAAAAAATTCGTGTACGGAATTTGAATGGTTGATAATCTGCGCTTAATCATCGCTTGCCTGATTAAGTAAATAAATTTCATGAAGCATCCGCTTGGTGATATCATTCATAAACAACTCCTTTTGTATTTAATTTCAATCCGATTGATCAAATTAAACGATGATCGCAAAAAAAAGATCTGCTTTTGTCTTCACCGCTATTTTGTTGTTCAACATGATAATGGTAACAATTTTATTCTAAATTTTATCAGCCAGAATAATCGTTTTTAACAAATAAAAGGACTGAAATTGATCAGATAGAAGTACTGTGCGAATAAAATGATCATTTTTTATTGATTTGTCAATAAAAATCCAATTGATCGATTGATTTTTTCCTCCATGTTGAATTTACTGTTTTATATTTCTTTCATAATCAAACCAAAAAAAAAAATTTTTTTAGTAATAAACATCATTGATGCCTGTTAATGAACTGTGGAAATTTTATCAATTTTATTTTATTTCCCATCTTCCACTATTTTTATCAACTTCATCATATTTAACAGTACATTATTATAGCCGACTTCAGCATCATCCTCTACGCCATCAAAATCAACAACATCAGTAACAACTTCAACAGCGTCCTCTACGACATCAAAATCAACAACATCAGTAACAACTTCAACAGCGTCCTCTACGACATCAAAATCAACAACATCAGTAACAACTTCAACAGCGTCCTCTACGACATCAAAATCAACAACATCAGTAACAACTTCAACAGCGTCCTCTACGACATCAAAATCAACAACATCAGTAACAACTTCAACAGCGTCCTCTACGACATCACAATCAACAACATCAGTAACAACTTCAACAGCGTCCTCTACGACATCAAAATCAACAACATCAGTAACAACTTCAACAGCGTCCTCTACGACATCAAAATCAACAACATCAGTAACAACTTCAACAGCGTCCTCTACGACATCAAAATCAACAACAACTGCAACTACTGTAAAAATGCCCTCTACGGCATCAACAACTCTAACAACTTCAAAACGTGTCACTCTTATTTCTACAGCACCACGAACGATGCTTACAGAACCTCCTTTAAGAGATGTATTAATTTCAACGATCTTGCCTTCCTTAACGGTAGCTCCAGTTCCTAAATTAGAAGCACAAAATTGGTGGTACTGGTGGTGTTGGTGGTATCCATCAAGTACTGCTTGTTTTTGGGGCGTGTGGAGTTTGAATTACATGTATTCTTGGTACATGTAGTTTTTAGAATCCCAAAGGCAATAGATCAGTTGAGAAATGCTTCAGAAAGCTATTTATGGCCTTTTAGTGTCATTCTAATGATTGTTATGATTTTGATCAATAAATGTCAGTTATCAGAATTGATAGTAAGGAACGTACTTCCATTGATGTTCCCGTTAATTGATATTTATATTACAATTGAAGATCGCTTCAGTTTTTGATTTCATTCATTTTTTTTATCTAGGTTTTTTTTTTTTTTTAACTTTTCGAAGTTTATGAAATTGATTTTGATTAATAAATGCTGATGCAGTGATGACAGCAAATATCATATTTTTCAAGATTCAAATATTTTATTCCCAAAGTTGAAGATTTTGACGCAAATATTCGATGCAATCCGAATGCTTTGAAGTCACTGCATAGCTTATGGTAATTTATCAAATTAAATTATCATTTTAAATAAATCACAAATAAAACATTCCTTCCTTCCGTTCCACAATCAATAGATCATATGAAATACTGGAAATTTTGCAACTGAAAAGCTACCAAAACGTAATTTGATTTTTTTATTTTATTGATTTCTGTTTGGTCACATCGAAAGAAGTGATGAATGCTGTTATTTATTCTCAAGCTTGCACAATTCTTCCCAAGATTGTCTAGTGAAAGTTGCAAAAAGCTCTCTATATGCTTACCTTTGACGATGATTTTTTCTGATATTCAGGAAGAAAAGGAATAAAATAAGTATGGAAGTAGCAGCGAATAAAATCTGAAAGAGAACGCATTGAAAGTAAAACTTTTTTTTTGCTTTTTTGCGCAAGAAGTGATAAATTAATGTTTCAATTTTTAACTAACTTTTTAATCAAAACTTAATTTCACATATCAACTCTTTGTTATCTGTAACTCAAAATCATGCAATTCAGAAAAGCTTACTGTCGAGAAACGTAAACGTAATGTGTACCACCAAGCAGCAGCAATGAAGTTTTCTTCTTCGTCCCCACTGATGAAAATCGCAAGTTTTTGGGTTGTTTGAAAAGAATTTGAAGAACAAATTGCATGAAGTACAGCACAAGCAAATTGTGCTATTCGATACTGAAAGCGACAAATAGAAATTGTTTTATAACAAGAAATTCCTTTCAACAGTAGTGGGATAAGGAAATTAGATACTGCTGGTCCTGCCGATATTCTTGAAATTAGGTCGAAAAATTCAGCTGCTTTTTTTTCTCACTTTATTATATGCATCAAATTTACCTTGGAAGGCACATAATAAAGATTATCGATGTTGAATGTAGATGAGTAGCTAATGTAGGAAGCAATCGTGCCAAAGTTGATACTTTTCTCAAAGATAGAAGCTTGCGTTTTAATTTTTTTTTTTTTTTTTATGGTATATTGTGTTATCCATATATACCATGTAATGATGAATCTCGGAATTTCAACGAAACAGAAAAGAATTTAAGGAAAGAAACGTATGTTTGTTTGATAAGTGAAAGTATGTCGGATTTACCATAATCGTGAAATATGTATGGGTTAGACGCTGATATCGATATGAAAAGTGAGTAATTGATGCAAACGATAGAAAAAACGATAAGGATATTGCGATGTACTTGAGAAGACTTTGTGATGGAGCAATCAGTATCGTCTGAAAAAAGTATCGGAAGGATATGGAGAAGCAGCGAAAACTTTTTAGAGTGAAATTTGTTGAAGTTGTATTAATTGCTTGTATCTGGCTGAATATCTGACCATTGCTTCTACAATTTGGGCAGCGATGGCAGGACTGAGACCTAGTCATTCTAGAATTTTTTAAAGTTATTTTAACAAATAGATACTAGTATATGATGTGGGGGCAATAAAGAGGTGGATATGAAAACGAGCTCAATAATGTAAAAACTCTTTAAATTTCTAGTTTTTGTTAGTAAAAAAAAAGTGCATGATTTATTTTACGATAACTCTTATGCATAATGAGCTGCTACGGCATGACCTTTTTCGGATATGCGTAAAAAAGTTCGTGAGTGACAATGAAGTCGTAAATTGAACTCGTCAACATTAATTCCATCACTGATAGCACCTAAATTTAGAAATATATCATTTCCAAATCGGAAAAGAACATGTCCTGTCACAAATATAACTTCAATATATTTTTAATTCATGTTTTTCAGTGATGCTATTACTGATACTGTTCGACTCAAATATTAAACTCAGCAAATGCTTACCAGAATTAGGCAATTAACTGCAATCATTGTACATGCACTTATTGCATGCATAGATATTATTAATATATTAAGTGATATTATTATTGATACTGTTCGACCCAATAACTACGGCAAAGTGAGACAATTTAGAAATGTTTGTTGTGGTCGTTTATGAAAGCGAGAATGTCTTGTGAGTTGATGGCAGAGTGATAACAATTTGTACTCTCTGCAAACATAAATAGATTTATCATTTGACTTGATAACATTATAACAAATTTCTTGAATGATCTGGAATGTCAGAGTTGTCGGTAAATTAGAAGCAAATTAAGACTTCTATATTCCCATAAATTTTTACACCGCTAGGTTGCCTCGTCTAAATATTTTCTCATCATACAGTTTTTGAGGGAAGAACTCGATTATTATTAATGAAATATTGTTCCAGAAGAAAAAATATTTAAGAAAAATGTCATAAACACAAATAAATCTAAACATTTTATATAGTTTCTCTTGAAATGGAAATGGATAATGGTGATACTATCAAAGATTGATTAATGCTCGGAACAGAAATAAGATATGAAAAAATGAAAAAAACTATAAGATATGAAGAATGTGGGTATGTGGTAAAAGCTTAAAAAGCAAATATGTAATTTTTCTGTTGTTTGGACACTTAAAATAACACACCATTGTTACTGCAAAATTTCAACAATGATAATGGTGATACTATCAAAAATTGCAATAAATGCTTTGAAGGCTTATTTGCCTGTTCAGCAGACTGCCAGAAAAAACGAAGTAAATTTATAATGAGTCAAAATAATTTTGTGTTAAAATCAAAAGAAAAATTTGTGATCTAATGACTGATTGACTCAACTAAATAAAATTATTTCAGATTTATACCACCAGTGATAAGCCATTATCCAAAAGATTGACCCTCCAATTGTAACGAAGTTTATATGCCTTGTCCGGGATATTACAGTCTGTTAGCAAAGAACTGCTAGCATTGCTTAATATCGCGAGAATTGCAACTAATTTTATTATCAAGACCTTTCAGTGTGACAAGCAAACTGTTTGATCTTTGTTGTAAACCCAATCTACCTGCCACGTCGAAATACTTAAATCTTCCAGTGTGACACTCACTTTTCTTATAAAGTAATTCCTCTTTACTCACTGTAATTACGTGTTTTGCTGTAAGCCAGTGGTCACAGCAAACACTCACTCACTCAGTTCACTTCAGCAGACGGTGTGCGACAGCGGTGGCAGAGTGACAGTACGATGACACTTACGAACTGACTGACTGACTGACCGACTGTTGGCACTGTTCGGATCGTAAAGAACAGTGAAGCTATTGTTCAATTGGTGACAACAACAAGGACATCCATTATGAACATTTCCCTGTACAGAATGGTCAAAAATGAGCCAAAAATAACATTTGTTAAAAACGATTTCCTTTTATTAAAAAAAAAAAAAAAAAAGAAAAAAAATTATTAATTATGAAGTGGAATTAAATAGTTATGAAGCAAGCGTAATATTAACAAAATCGAAAAGATTTTCGATATTTACCATTCTCCAAAGATTGTCGCATTTGATTGCAATCCTTTTTAAAATAGTTTCAAATGGATGGGAAAAGAAGGACAACATTTATCATTTAACCAGTACTCCAGATAATTCAACAAAGGAATCTTTTGTGAGAAATTTCAATAAAGTAGGAACAACTAATAACAAAGTAGGAGATTGTGCAGTTCAGTGTATTTAAAATCTGTAGAAATCAATCATAGTTTGTTCAATCGCAGCTGAAAATGCTGATGTTTTTTATTCTCTACAGTCTGTATCTTTAGGTTTGATAGACTGGGATTCTTCGTTATGAAAAATGGGGCGAAATGGATTTAGTCAGTGTTCTCTTAAAAGATTTAAATAATTCTTAAGTCAATTGTACTAATAATGATAGAATATCTTATTAAATTAATTTTAGTCTAACGTCAAATCATGAAATACGTTGTATGAAATATGTATATGCATGCTTAGTAAATGCACTGCAGCATGATAATATATTCGTAAGTATCGTTGAAATTCAAAAAAAAAAAGATCCACAAAGTTTCGTTTTGAATTGTCATCATTTATAGTAATGAATGAATTATTTCCATCAAATGGCGATCACTTGAAAAGGTAATGTCCACTCGTGCTGATTTAGCAGCAGTACCTAATATATGCATCTAAATTTCTGCTGCATGGTACCGAAAAAAAAAAAAAAAGAAACTCAGAAAATCAAGACCGCACTAATGAATGTGATTTTATCTCTTATATAAAAATTAGCTTAATTGAGTTGAATTAATTTCCCTCCTAAAATCCAGTGAGAATGATTTTGGTACTTTTTATGGTTCATTGCTATTCAGAACTGATGTTACTAATAATATATCAGAATTGTTCCACAGTTATATGCAAATGAAAAAAGTCATATGCAAATAGACTCAATTTGAAATTTATTCGTTTTTTTTCATTTCACTTTTTTTATATTACTATTGAAAACAGAAACAGGCGAAATTGAAACAAGCGACCTTCCATAAAACTAACTGATATATTGAGAATCGGTAAGAAACAAAGCAAAGACACTTCAGACAAAGATTATAATGCTATGAAAACTTTTTTAATACTTCGCAACAAATCATCACGTAAACTGAAGTAAAGGATGATTTCACAGGATCAATATCAACATACATGATTTTGAATGCATTAAATATTGGCCTTATTTGAATAAATTTTATCTTTTTTATTGCAATGATTTTTTTTTTTTTTTTTTAATTTCCAAGTAAAATTTGACGAGAAACTTCTCTAAATGATACATATATTTATGTACTATCAAAAAATTGGTTGAAAATTGTCTCTTCCCATGAGGTGCACTTTTAAAGGAAACTTAATTGAAAGGTCGACCAATTTGATGTTATCATTGTGAGTGATTATTGAAAACTAACAGTAATCTACATAAAATTTCAAAAGATAGAAATTTATAACTTAGAGTATTCCACTTTCACGTTTATGTTATATCTTCTTACTCTAAATTATCCCTCTATATGAAATATGCGCAGTACTTAACATTGGAAGAGATAAAAGGTTCAGTGCAGGATTTATATTTTCAGTTGAAAATAAAGTCTGTAATAAAATATATATTTTGGGTTAGAAATATTTTTCAAAACGAATTTGATAGCAGTACTGATAAGTCAGTAACAAACATATTGCTAATACTATTCTTTGTATGATGATTGAGTCTGATTTTAATAGGAATCATTTGAAAAAATTCATGAATTAGTGCAAAACATAAATCTAACAGTCTAAGGTGAATTATGCTAATAATTAAAATTCGCAATAAAATTACTGTGTGTAATTAGCGAATGCATTCAAAAGCCATTTGAACTTAGAAGATGTTACAATAGTACTATAATAGAGAGAAACTGACAGAATATGCAATATCATCTTCAAATATTTGAGCAGAAGATCTCATGCTTTGTTAGTATTAAATATAACACAGTTGTACCAATATCTGACGAGCAGTTCTTTTCACTATTCGCATGAAATATCTTATCGATAATGCCAATGGATACTCGGAAATTATATGCTTGAGAAAATAAACAGGTGTTTACCTACCTGCATTATCGATTTGGTCAAGGATTTCGTTTATTTTTATTGTTTTTTTATCTTTTTTTTTATTTTTTTTTATTTTTTATTTTTTATATTCTCGACGATATTTGTGCTTAAATATAGATAAATGTGAGAATTTATTATTGTTGTGTATTTTTATTGGTGCATTTTTTTTATGTTTCCAATTTTTTGATTATACTCATAATTGCTTTGTTATAAATGATAGAATTTATGGTAGAGTTTTTTATATTGGTACTGGATTGCATGGAAGTCATGTGTTAATTGGTGTTTTTGTTTTTCTTATTACCAATTTTTTTCGTGTTAAATTGCATAATTTTAATTGATATCATACTCAAGCATATGATATATCTATTGATTATTGGCGTTTTTCAGAATGAATGTGAGGTATTATGTTTTGTTTATTATATGTTTAAGGCTCTTAATTTTTATTTGTAAGATATCTATTTTATTTTGTTATTTTTTAGAGCCTATTTTCAATGATGATTTTTTGTTATTTTTTATTTTTTTTTTTTTTTGGTTTTTTTATTTTTTGTACGTTCAATATAATTATGAATAATTATTAGTAATTATTTAAAAATAATTACTAAATTAAATACAATTCTCAGAGTATTATAACATTAAAGTTATAATACTCTGTTAGAATTGTATTTATTTAATAGACCAACTACTTAAATTACTAACTAAAGATTATTTTTTTACTATAGTGTATATATTATAAAGTTATTATATTTGATTTGCAATCTTAAGATTTTTATACACTATGGCTTTTTAGTATAATAAGTATATTCGTTTTAAGCGCGGCTGGTTTTAAGCTATTAGAATTTTAAGTATAATTTTTTTTGTATAACTAATTGTTGATTAGTAGGTTAAAGATTCTTAAATATGGTAGGATAATTTTTAAGTCTGTGAGATTCATATTTTCGAGGTTTACCGTATTTAAAGGATTATTTTAAATTTAGAATTTTTGACTCTTAATCAAAAGGTTTATTCTTTAGGTATTTTTATTTTTTTTTTGTTTTTTGTATTTTGTTTTTAAATATAATTATCTAATTTTTGTTTTGCTTGGTATTGAATTGTTGTTTTTTTCTTTACTTGTTTATTATATTTTTTTTTTTAATTCTATTGTTTTTTTTTATTTTTTGTGTTTTGGACTTATATCCGGGGTTGTTGGTTTAGTTATTTTTTTTTTTAGTGTTAAAAGTTTTGGTGTTGATAAGGTTATGTTTTATTTTTAATAATATTAAGTTTGATTTTGGTTTTGGTTGTATTAAGATAATATTACTTATTTTTAGTTTATTTAATGTGTAATTTTTTGTTCACTGGTAGTTTTTTGATTGTTTTATAAGTGTTCCAGAATAATCGGCTATACATTTTAATTTTTAACTCTATTTGTTGTTTTGTCTTTTTTTATTTTTATATTTTTATGTTATTTTTGTAAAATGTTTTAGTTTTTTTTATTATTTGAAGAGACAATTAAAATTTGGTTTTTGAACTGGATTAGTACCCAGGTAATCAAAATTAATTAATTCGGGAGTAAAGTTTTATTTAAACCGAAAAAATATTGACTGACTTTGGATTTTTCTTTGGAATATGCGTATGGAGAGCCCTCCTTTTTAGTTAACTCTATTGGCACATGTATGATTGTTTAGTTTTTATTTTATTTGTAATGCTTTTATGTTTTGTCATTTAAAACAGATATATATTTGGCTTATGGGTTTGTGATCGTGTATTACTATTATTAATTTTTTTTGGATTATTTTTTTATTTTTTTTTGAAATTGGAAAAGAAAGTAATTTTTTTTTTATATATTAATGAATTTAATAAACAAAGTGGTACAAACCATCCGTCAATGGCCTATAGGGGCGTAAGTTGTAGTATGGTAGAGGTAAGGAAACTTGTCTCTATTTTTTAAAGTATTAGTTTATATTAGAATAAAGAATTGTAAATTCTTTGGATTTTACTTTGTTTATTTTTTATTATATTGGTATTTTTCTTATAATTATTTTTATTTTACAAGCCATTGCTTTTTTAACTTTAATAGAACGTCATTTTTTGGGTGGCACTCAGTGTCGTATTGGTCCCAATAAAGTTGGTTACTCTGGTATTTTTCAGGCGTTGTTTGATGGTCTTAAATTATTAAAGAAAGAACAGCTTTTTTTTTATTTTTCTTCATGACTATCTTTTTTATTGATGCCTGTTTGTAGTTTTATTTTGATGATTTTTTTTTGGTTTACTTTGCCTTATTTTTTTGTTTTTATGTCTTTTGATTATTCTGGTGTTTTTTTATTTTGCTTAATGGGGGTTTCTGCGTATTTTATTAATTTTTCTAAATGAATTCGACAGTAACATTGCTACAACCAATTTCCGCCAAAAAAAAAGAAACTAGTATATATATTAGACTCCTATGATAGATATTAGCTATCATTAATATTGATTTTGGCTTCAATGTGTACCAAATTACTTTCAAATACAACCTCTGTTTTATGATTTTGAATCAGAAATATTTGACTTTTGCTAGTCTAGCACATAAGAAACATTCAAAACAGAAATTAGAAGCGTATGTAAAGAGGTAAAATATGAGTAGAAAAAACAAGTTTTTCAGACAATTTCTCTAACGAATATGCCCAGGAAGAAAGAGGAAGGATATTTCAGATAAGACGAAGTACATTACTACAAATAATGAGTGACAAATTTCCAGCACAGTGTAACATTTCGAAATGAAAAATTAGTTAGATTTTCATGGCAAATAAAACTACAGAATTGTTGCACCTGTTTCGAACTGTAATTTAAAAGGATTTTGAAAACTCAAAAAATTTGAAAGATCTGTTCGCCTAATAGAAGAACATTCTCTTTCTTCATATATTTCTGTAAATCCAATAAAGACAAAAAATAGTCAGGCAACTGATACTGCAACAGCACATCTCAGCACGAAGGACAAGCATTTGTCTGGCGTAAAATATTTCTCGGATAACAAATTATGAATATGATCCCTAATTTTAGAATATAGGAAAGAAGAATATAACAAAGTAACTTGAATATTCAATGAATTACTCATCTAATCACCAACAATGACAATCAAGAGCTTTATTAAATATTAGTGGCGAAATGATATGAAACTATTTAGCAGTTGTATTTCATATAATGCTATGACATCTAAGTGCTACACAGTTGTATCCATACTCAAACACCCGTTATTATTCCTCATGGCTTTATCGTAAATCTTTACACAGATTACTTATTTCTTTGGAATCTTTAGAATGTATAGCTCAAAATGCGAAATGTTTGGATAGACTTTTAAATAAGTATACTTTTCTTTGCAGAAACAAAAAACTGAAACAAAATTTTTATAAAAAAGTAATAAGCAACAAACAACAACTTCATGTTGCTTTAGATTCCGTTGAGATATTATCGATCCTTTCGCTTCTTAAACCCATGAAGTTTTTTAATCCTCCTTTTCGAATTTTTTTTGTGTGAATCATTTTCTTCTTCCAACATCGCCGTGAACTTAAAAGAATATCGAAACTTGGTCGGAAAGAAAGTAAACTCGGAAAACTTTAAAAAACTCAGTATCTACAGAAATAAAAAAGAAACCTTATCAGCACTTATTGCAGCATCTTCTACATAATTAAACTGTTGAACGAAATCATCCGAATCATCACTATCATAAGTTTCCTTTGTCGGTTTAACAAATTCGTCTTCAATTGATCCTTCTTCTTCCTCATCCACAACACTAGATTCATCCTTTAAAATCAATTCCACTATGTTTATCTTTTTCTCAATAAACATTACACGCGATAAATGGTGCCTAATAATAACTAAATGAGAACCTATTTTGACCAACTGAAATTTGGAAATTGCTTTATAAAAAAAATCACTATACTATTACTCTGTCAATATTTATTTCACCTCGATATCCTCTTCAAGCTCCTCATCCTCATCAGCATCAATCATATTCTTTTTTTCCACATCATCTTCCTCATCGTCAGTTTCATTTTCAAGTGGTCGTTTTCGGTTTTTCATTTCCTTTTTCTTTTCAATACTGAATTCTTGACTGAAGTCAACATCAAATACTTCCCTTCGTTCACCCGGCTCGAAACGATCTGAAAAATTGAAAAATATTCTTTAATTTTATGGAATAAGAAGGGGCTTGCTGATTAATTCAATAATTATTTATTAATTAATTAATTATTAGGGAATCACAAGTCTTAGTATCAAGAGTCTTTAAGCATCTTTAAAACAGAACGATATGATAAATTATTTACCTAGCAACATATTGAATTCATCGGAATTGACACTTTGAATATCATCATCATAAATAGTTTCTTCTTCACCTTCTTTCTTCATACGCATTTTCATTAATGCAAAACGGTGTAAAAACCTTTCATCGATTGGTATTTCATTTCTGCTTTTTGCAGCGTATTCCTAAAATTCAGAAAATTATTTTCAGAAAATTCAGAAAAAATAAAACGACACAAAATATTCAGAAAAAAAAAAAAAAAAAAAACGAAGCACTTTAATTCCAAACATGCTAGAGAACTGATGTACTGCAGAATTTTACCTTCGATATAACTGGTAGCTTTCTAACACCGTGAGGATCGTAGGCCTTGCGTCGCATAATTTTTTCATTCGTATTTTTTATTTTCGGATTTCGAAAGACAAAACGATCGAGAAAGCGCATTTGCGTAAAATCGAGCAAAGGATCACCATCATATCGTATTGATATGCCCTGCAGTCATATATATATCAGAGTTCTGAAGACTAACTTACTAGTCGAATAAAAACACTACCAATTCATAGTAATGTCTGCTTAGCTGATAAATATGCTCTTATAAAAGTCTTACATTTTTGAAAATCAGTTTTACATTTTCCACTTACATTAAGCAGATTTGACGCAAACACAGCAACTGAAGGATGATAATGCATACTTAATAGTATCAATTCTGTAACGATGCTTTTATCAGCACGACAGAACAATGGATTTCTAACCATTGGGTCGTATGTTGTTGCAGTACTTCGCACCACTGAAACACGGAATTTTAAATGCAATTAGAATAACAGTTTTCAAAGAAGTAACTATATCATAAATTGAAATACACTGTAAATGACAGAACGACAGAATGAGCTTTAGTAAATCGTTAATGACGTTGTGAAATACTAAAAAGAAAATGATTCATACCAATGTTATTTTTGTGCATCCATCCAAAAACCTTTTTTCCACACGGTTTGATATCACTAATAAGTTTGTCATTACTTTCAAATGTTGATGTTAATGAAGTTTCGGCATTTACCGTCTCTGTGGAGGAATCGTAATCATAATACACTTCTTCGTCATCATCAACAGCTTCTGTTTTCGCTTCATTACTGAATTTTGTGAACTAAAAAACATCATCAATCTGATGTCAAGAAAAAAAATACAACCAATCAAAAATGTAGAAAAAGTTGTTGCAACATATAAAGAATATAACAGAATATATTCAATTTACTTCGAAAATAAAAAAGCCGTTTAATTCTACGATCAAAAGTGCATTATGCTAAAGACTAATTTTTTAAGGATATAACGTTGGTAGTGAAAACCGGTCTTTTCAGAAGAGCGGTTTGACAACACAAGAATGCAGTTACTTACATCAGCAGTTTTCTTAGTTATTAATAATGACGGTCGACTCTCAGTTAATCGTGAGATCAAAATTAACGTTGCAGCAGCAAATGAAGCGTTACGACATAAAGAGAGCTGAAAAGATTGAATTTCTAAGATTCTTTTGCAAAAAAGATTTTAGTCAATAACAGCTGTGTTACTATAAAAATTTATATGATTTACGTCCGATTAATGATGCCATCATTTGTATTGTTTATCTTCGGAGTCTTAGTATTTAAATTTTAAAATCTTTTGCAAGTATTTAAATTTTAAAATCGTTTGAATCAGATTTATAGAATTTGAAAAATTTTTTCATTTCCACATGAGAAACCAGAAATGCAAACTTGTAGAAGACGTTTGACGAATGCGATAACTCTACATTCAATAGTATCTGAAGATAAAGCTCGGTATAACAGTGAAAACAACTGCCTATCTACATTTGTGCCATGTTGAAGATCCATTATACGTCGATAAAGAGCAGCATAAAAACGGTCCGAAATCCCCTCACTATAAATAACACAATAAATAATGTTTATAAAAAATTTTATAAAATTTATTTATAAAATATTTATAAAATTATAAGTTTTGTTTGGTATCGTTAACACCAACAGTTCACAGTATTTTCAGTGGTTGTTTATCCGAATCGGTATTCTCTTTAGAGCAAAGAATATTTTCCATTTAATGTTCTTTATGCATCACCACACATCCCTAAACCAAGCTATCAAAGCAAAAATGCTTGGAGGGATAAAGACAAAGCTGAAAAATATTAAAAATAAAGAACCTTGTTGTAAGAAGTTGATATAATAACTTCAGTGTCTGCAATGCAGTTGAAAAACTTGATTGATGCAAAATTTTGTATAGAGTGTCGACTTCTTTTATCAATTTATCCACATCACCTAAAATTTCCTCTTAAATACAAGTTAGAGATAATGGTTTAAAGAATATCTCAGACAGGCAAAGTTTTCGGTCACACACTAAAATATTTGCAGTAGTGCTTTGCGGTTCTTTATAACCAACAAACAAGTCGGTAAAATTGTAAATATCGTCGCCAAGTTACAAAAAAACCATAATGTATTGCTTAAATATCTATAACTTTAAATTACCTATAACTACAATCGTTATTTTGTCTCGAGTAAATTTAAATATGACCAGCTAAAGCTAAATAAAAGGAAGGAAAAGAAAACTTCATAGTAAAAGAAAACCTTTCGCATATGAAAAAGCTCGATTCGTAGCCAACAGTAAAACATTCAATATTTTGTCATCCATTTTCTTATTAAAAACTAACATTCGAAATAATCCTATGTATATATTAAGCAACGTTGACGCAAGCGTTGGGTCACAACCATGCAAGTTCATTTGGGACAAAAATGAGACTGCATGAAGCTGTGTGCAGCATGAAATATTCCTGTGAATAGTAACAATTACACCTAACATATTAAAAGATTATTACTTTCTTAATTTTTATTCAAAGCTTAAAAAACTAAAAAAAAACTAAATTTTGATAAAATCGGATATAAAAACCAACTTTCGATAGATAAGTCGTTCTACTTCTTTAGCAACGATATGACGCATGAGTGGTTGTTTTCTGGTCAACTGTAGCAGATATCCACAAACACGTGTAGCTAATGTTTTATTCGGATGTCCGAGTTTGTTTATAAGCAAAGACAACAGCTTCTAATAAAAAACAGAACAGTAATCTTTGGCGACCAAAACTGGTAGCAATAAAAGGTGGCAGCTCTTTTAATAAAGAATTCAGAGTCTGATGAAACACGAAATACGAAAGTTATTTTCAACTCAAAATTTAAAGCAACCAAACATGAAATATTTTACTAGACAAATTGCATGCAAATACCTGTTCTTGTTCAGCACGTGCAATCAATAGTTCCAGAGCATAGCGGCAAGATAATATGCCCAATTTTTCTATATTTTCTCCAGCCAATCGCTGAAATGGCAAATAATGATATTTCTTGACTAATGCCAGCCTCATTTATTTCTAGATGTAATGTTCAAACATCTACAAATTCATACCTCTATTGCAGCGACAAATTTTTCATACACAGTTTTCAAATCCGACTCAAATTTCCACAGTATAAGTTTCCTTTTCATATTAAAATCTTTGTCCAACGATGACAAATTTATTTTCTCCACTGGTCTCTGGAATTAATTAACTTAAAGCTCAATAATTATTACAAAAATTAATATAACCAAAAAATGACCGACCGCCGAGAAGGGGATCAATTTTCGCCCTGGCGGTAATAATTCATTGATAAACAAGTCTTTTAGCAAGCCTGAAAAATTAGAGAAGTAACTGAAAACAATTATTTCCATAGTATAGTGAAAACGCATAAAATACACTAGATATAAAACAAAACATACTAGATGAAAATACGTAAAACATTGGGTGAAACAAATCATATGTAAGTAGTGAGCTAACCGAGTACAGAAAATGCCTCTCTTGCATTTTTCTTGGCAACATTATTAACCAATGCAGCAACATATGAAATGGAATGAACTGGATGTCGTTGTGTCAATATCTGCATAGCAGTTACTTTATCTCTGGCAGTACCACGAGTCAGAATTGTGCTCAGCCATGCTGTTTCAGTCATGTTTTTCTTACTTTGCACTATAATTCACTTTCATTTCCAGAAGAAGTGATGAAAATAAATGCAACTAAGAAGGAGCGACTTAAGCTAATAAATCGTTTAATTACTTAATCGAATTATTCATAAAAAGCATTCCAGATATTAAATTCTATAACTTTAGAGTAAGAATACATGTAAACACAAACATACTCTGCCACTGTAATTCACAGTCCCTTTTCAACAAAATCTCTGCTTGCTTCTCGATACTGTTAAAACAATTCAAATCAGATGTCAGTTGCTCAGTACATTCCAAATCCCCATAATCGTACCACTTCGTTTCAGGTGAATGCCGAACTAAAGGTTCAGCTGTTGCGGGTGCCATTTGTTCAACCTTTGAATTAAAAAACCAGCAGTTATCAGCAGAATCACAAAACTTGAAAGATATTCTCGATAATAACAAGCAAACAACAAGAATTTAAAACTTCTCTCAGATATATAATGGTCAAAAAGCTTTCTTAAAAATTTGAAGCTAAAACAAACAATTTTCTAATGCTTAGAAAGGGAATGGACGAATAATCAGAAAAACCAGATCCCAAAGCCAAAAAATTTCTGATTGGACATCATCTTTTCCAAACAAACCTCTAAAAATAAAGTACAGAGAAATTAACCTAATGAATAGATTTGAAAAATCAAAAATTAGTTGCAAAAAACTCTGTCAACTCATACAAAATTTAAGTTGACCATTGTTGATAAGCAGCAATCGCTTTACCACTAGTGTGTAATTTTTCAACAGATCCAATCACTAAAAAAAAAGTCTTGTCCAAATAATACCCTCCTCTTATTATGTCCAATATTTTCACTAGTTCATACCTTGTTTTTTTTTTGTCACGATATGAAGATTAAACTACTCTAAAATGAAACCAGCTGAGAAAAAATCAAAACACAAAAATGAAATTTCGTACGATATCAGAAAATGGTAAATGAAACTTCCGTTTCAACGGAAAATAAATTCAGAAAATAGCACCGAAAAAAAAAATTTACTTTTCAATTTTAATCATTTGAAATTTACCGAATCAAAATTGTAAAATGTCTTTAAAAAAGAAAAGAAAAACAATACCTTTAACAAAAATTAAAAAAAACATAGCTTCCAACCAAAAAATAACGTTAAAAAATAGCAAAAGAAATAACATAAAAACGTATTCAGCAGCAATAAACATGAAGAACTACTTTATCAAGCAAAAAGAATAAAAAGCTTCGGGAAAATTAGCTCCCAAGCTCAGATTAAACTAATAGTACATGGCCTGCGCATTAATTGAAGTCTATAGTGTCATGAGTCAGTAGTAATTTCTGAATTTAATATCCATATAAAATTATAATGTATAACTTAAAGAAAAATGATACGAGTCATTTCCGAAGTGTAGTCGCATATTACCACTCAAATAACAAAACAATGTCAGATATTACCTCTTAAGAGTTAACTATCGAAGCACCTTAATGCATGCACTACCACATGATACTTTAAATTATGAATTAGTATTTAGTAATCCTGATATATATTGAATCCACGTATTTTTCCCAACCACTGCACATCCTCTAAAATAAATCTTATTCTCCTTCTTAACAAAAGTAATTTTAAAAGAATTAAAGTTATGCTGTGTAATCCAAATTCTACAATATGCTATCTAAAGACAGATTTTTGTAAATTCCAAAAACAGCCAAACAAATAAAACGGAAATCAAAGTAATAAGAAACAATGATATAAGGAAATAAAGATAGAGAACGTTAACTGTTTGTGAAGAATATTCTTCAATAAATTTTTTGATTCTTCGTCAAATTACTTTTGATTTTCCAAAATATTCTCGTGCCTTCCTTTCGGCATTCTCGCATATGTTATAAACTGGCGATAACCTTGCCTATAAGCAATATTAAGCTAACCGCTTCGCTTTTAAGAAACTGCTTATAATAAAACAGATATATAGTGTATCAAATCATTACCACCAATGTCATAGGCCGTGGAAAAGTAGTATATAGACTTAAATACACCATAATATTCTTTCGACATATGCTTATGATGTGAATTCTTTCAATTTAGTTTAATAGTGGTATTAAATCATAATGGAAATGAAAGCGACTTTGGTGGAATCAGCCACTAATAAGCCAAATTGATACCAAACGATTAATTTCTCCACCAACAATAGCGTCCGTTGTATAATATTGTGCAATAGAAAGCCCACTCAAAACGTAACACGTGTGGTATAAATCGCTCGACCTTTAATAATAGATTTTCATCTAAATCTGGAAATTAGACCTAATCGTTATCCTATATATCAAAAGTCCCAAAACTGTTTTCCCAATTTTTGAAAATCTTAAATCCCGTTAAGTCAACCACTGCCAATAGCTAATAACAACTATTAAAATAAAATCTTAGGTCAAATTCCAGTTATTTCAAATGAGAGTTTTTTTTATAAATCGACTACGTTCCATAGAAAAAATACAAGAATATAGTACGAACTTGTCTGGTTTATCCCGTAAACCACCATTTTCGACATCTTGGCAAGCAACTAGAATGTATTCCTGTAACGCCTTTCCATCAAACGATGATGAGATTTTGTTCCCCATAGCAAGTTGGGCAACTTCTAATATTGGAAATACAGCAGCTAGCCAAAAACTATAACAACCGTCAACCAATTTATTTGTTCTACCCTGAAAAAATCTTTGGAATCTTTTTTTAGTAATATCTTTGGAATTTTAAATTTACTATCGCAATTTCCTTCGTTTCTTAAAACATCCTGAGAAAAAAGTGACAAATTGAAGAAATCTGCAAATATTTTCAGACAATCAAAACCATTAATTCTATATTTAAAATTCAAAACCACTAATTATTTACTTGAAATCCCCCTTCAAATTTCATTTGTTTATTCGCAAGCCATCTATACAGTGATGATGCATGAATTAATGCACTTTTTCCCAGTAGCATTAATGCGGCCACACCACAAAACGTGTAACCGCCATGCGCTTCACAGCAGCGCTCGCCACCAAAACCACCTTCATATGTTTGACAGCTAAATTGGACTTTTGTTTACTTTGGAAGAAAATTTTCTTAATTACGAAAGTAAAGATGATAACGAGAAGAGAAAACAGGAATAATCAATAATTAATTCCGTAACAATCATCTTACTGGATACATTCTGGAAAAAACAACCTGATAACCCAACTATCTGCATCTTTCCTTAGCTGATCATCTAAAATATTCGTAATAGAAGCAACAGCAAGAGCACAGTACGATCCTCGCATATCAGCTTCACCGCCAATATGTAATGCGAACCCACCATCTGGGCGTTTTACAGAGTGTAGAAAAACTTTCAGAGTTTTCCTAAAGTACAATTGATCTTATTTTATATGCATTTTATGATATCAGTAAAAGTAAACTTTTTGCACAAGGATTCGTTATGAATTGTTACCAAGTCAAGCTTCCTTTTGAAAGAAAAAAATTTGATTTATAAGGAGAGATATTCCAAAAAACACAAACCTGTCGATACTTGCAAGCGCTTCATCTGTACCAATGCTTACTAGTGCCATTATTGCACCATAGGTTGTTGCTAAATGTGGATACTGCCCTGGACCACCTTAATACTTAAATTTCAGCTCTAAGGTGACAACAAATAATAAAATACATTCAACACGCTAGATTTTTCATGACTAACGGTTGAAAAAAGAGTTCTCGCATACATGTCTGTCAAATGAACCAAAGAAACTGCTCGCCTCCATATCCACCAGTAGGCCATTCACAGGTCTTCAAAAATCGAACGATGCTGCAAAGCAATATCATTAAAAGGCTTCATATTTATTCAGTCAAAAATCATTTATATAGGTTTATATATAAATCATCATTTCTACCCATTCAACACATATTCTAACAAAACAACCTGGAAGTTAGGTTTTCATCAAGTGATGCTTCCAAAAGCCTTAAACTGTGCATTCCCCAATAACAAAACCATGGTCGCGATGCATCCAGATGCTGAATACGAAAAAAAGAATAAGTTTGAAATGACACAGCAGAAATCCTTTTCAACTTTTTCTCATCTATAGTTATCCTTCAAACAAAAATTAGTGTAACTAGAGAAATCTCAAACCATTTTACTCAAAACTATTTGTAATATGCAGGAGTTCATAAAGGATGCCATGATTACTGAACAAGAGATCTCTGAGAGAAAAAAGATGCTGTTATTTCAAAGAACGTGACAATTATTGTAAGCTGTTAGATCTTAACTTCAACTTTGAATACAAATTTTCATACCGAGCACGATCTCCCCAATTTTTTTAAAGACCGATAAACCAGTCTAGTGTGAAGCGTCCTATACAATGTTGGCGCATAATCTGAATCCTCATCCACACTATCCAAATAAGCGTCGATGAATTTTCTAGCCTGATCTCTGGCAAGTTCTTCAACTCGCTTCTGAATTTATTTGAACTACTTAATCATTTCTTTATGCGAACACAGGAGATTATCACAGGAAGTTATCAGCTATAGGTATGAAAATTAAAGATCACATATGTCACATATCAGATGAAAGTACAAAGAACTTCAAAAGACTTAAAATGAGTGGAAGACTTGAACATGACCTTGTTTTGTATATAGTATCTGTTTCTGAAGATACTATATACAAACAGTTTAGAATATTTACGATAACTTACTGTTCTAACATACCTGTTCCGTACTACTGTACGTAAAGAAGCCGTCATCATTGAAAGCGTATTTCTCGTCGAAGGCATTAAAACTGTACACCGCTGATGACCCATCCATTAATTCTTGTAAAACTGCGCCTTTTATAACGAAAAAATTCCAAATAATTTTAATCGCAAACTTTAGAAGTACCAACCCAATATAACGTTTTCTATGAAACTGAAGTCTATCTCTTCCTCTTAACGTTCCCGTTCATTGTTCGACACTTGATAATGTTGAACAATATGTTTATAAATTAAGAACTTAACAATATATTCAACCAATTCAATTGTTATACATGATCCAAATGAACATGAAAACAACCTGGATTAAGCTCCAATATGCATACTTCATGGATAGCAAGGATTCGAGGATTACAAAAAACCGCGGAACTAAGCATAAAATAAAGAACGAATAACACGTTTATACTATTTCGGATGTGAAAAATCAACAGGAATAAGAACAAATCAATTCAAATGAAGTGATAACAAAACAAAGATATACGGCAGGTTATCCGGAACGAGGCTCAGCAGTAACAAATAAGACCATCGCGTTTTTTGTTATCAGGAAAAACCAAAAAAAAAAAATGCAAAAATATTTATACATTATAAATCATCACAGTCACATCATAGCAACTCATCCTAATAGCTGAGCAAAAATTTGATTTAATTAATCTGTTTTCAGAAAGCTCTTAAACTACTTTCATTATCAAACTATATGAATATCTTATGCAAAAAATGACAGTACTATAACAATGATTAATGTACAAAAAAAGAAGTTAAAATGAAACGAAATCACTGTGGTAATTTGGAATTAGTAACAGTAACAGCAGTTTTGGAATCATACTTACAAAGTCAAAGTTGTAGAGACTGCTGCTGGTAATCGTAAACAATTTGGCTGTTACACAGCTGACTGCCTCTGTTCACTATTATTATTCATTTTCGATGAAGAAAGTAGACTTGTTGATGGCGAGTTCCGCTTATTATCCATAAATGCAGTAGATGCAAGAATGCGTATCGGTAAAACATTAGGAGGAGGCATAAGCTCTCGATCGCTAAGCACTGTCCCATTTGATAGTTCATTTATATCTGTAACACGACTCAAAGGCTTTTCATCCAAAAGTAAATCGTCGTCATCAACGCATCTGAAAAAAGGTGCTTGGCTAATAATTACTTTAAATACCACCTCAAAGTAATTGTGATCAGTGTAACACAAAATCATGAGTTTGTACTTTCCTGGAAATTCAAAAAAAAACAAAAAATTGAAGTTAAATTCCAGTCCTATTTTGCTCTTCACTACTTCTAGTATATCAATACCAAGAACACTGTACTTTTCCTCTCTCTTCATTTTTCGTGGCCGGCCTCTTTTTGGCTTTGTTTCATTGCTATCCACTTCACCATTACTTTGTCTTCTTTTAGTACTCAATAGATTTCCACTAGATGGCAATTTTGGTAAACCTATTTGGGCCGCTAGCATCGATATACCCATGTGGCAGGAGGAATCTGTCGCCGGACCTGAATAACAAATTATAGGCAAAAAACATTTGGGAATGATACTCAAAGACACAAAAATCAAATAAATTCTTACAAGAGAGAAACCGCAGCACAGTTCCAAACGTTAGATAAATGCAATGGGGACAAATATATGCAATAAAATTGATGATAACCTGGCGGATAAAAACCCGAAAACGAAGGCTGATCGGCCAAATCAGTTTTCCAATGCACTTCAGATCCAGCTGATGGTGGTAGAGGTATTTCTCGAACCAGTGATTCCAAAAATTTAAAATGAGGAGTTTGCATTACAGCCTGTTTTCTGAAATCATGCATAAACACTTTCGAATTGACAAACATTCATTTTTTTTTATACATCAACCTCTTTCATGGTACTAGTGTTAGCAACACATTGATTTGAAAATCCACAGTTAAGGTGCATTAGTTAAATGATTAAATTACATATGTCGAACTTATAATTAAAAAATGAAAAACTTTTGAAGTCTAACAGTATAATGAATCTAAAAATTTACATATGTGATGGAGAAAGAGTGCGCGACGACGAATATAAAACGCACTGCGCAGCAGTTTCAAGCAGTTTTTCAGCAAAGTGCTCCATAGCTCGACCAACTGCTACCGGTACAGATGCAACCATACGGCCAATTTCATCATCACTTTGCATCACCCGTTTTACTCGAGTCTGAAATGGATAATCTAAAATAACTCTGAACTGATACCTGGTCACTTCCAACCCTTGAAGGCCGTCACTTTGCATCTCGAAATCGGATGCCACGCCAAAAGCATGACCTTAAATGTATAGCCGTTGAATCTAACCATCTCTGGAACTAATCTTATTTGTAGAAAATCTTGAAAATCTTTGACAGAATTTGCTTGCCCATTTGCATATAATACGTATTGCTGGAATAGAAACGTCATAAACAATGAAGTATTAACGAAATATTAAATCAAAGAAAAGAAATAAGAAACTAGCCGGTTGAATTTTTGCACTGCTGAAACGCCGTTTACGAATAGGTGCAGGTACCACACCTAAGCTTGTCATACCACTGGAACATGGTCCAACATATTCAGAATTCCCACTACTTTTAACATTCATCACGAAGGGTCCAAAGGGCTAAGAAAAAGAGGGATCTCGATTACAAAGAATTGCCAGATGTGCGATCCTCTAGGCAATCCTGCACGTGTCACCTGAAATTATATCTTTTGTACAAACAAAAGGGAATTAAAACCATCATGATAAGCATCAAAATAAGAAACTATAACCAGCCATCTTGCACAAATGTCTTAATATTTACATAAATTTGAATCACAACATTTCATTTACATCTTATCATCCTTTTCCTTGCTTCACTTCAATTTTCTCTCAATTATTGCTTCATTTCGAACTACACTCTATCAGAAAAATGGACTTAGTAATTTCTGAAGAATTATCTTTTATGAAGAGACTTAAGAAATGGATGAGGTGCTACTGAAACAATAAAAATAGATGTGTGAGCTAAGATAGTGATGATGGACCAATCATAAAAACCCGTCCGGGTCATTTAATCGTCAAAAACTTGAAAAAACTTGAATTAATATCGGCCATTAAATCCTCCTAAGGGAAAAACTCCTCACACATTCCTCACGCAAGTAACGTCCGTAATACTATCAAACTGTGTGTTGACATGAATGAAAAATTAACGCGTCATGCGAGTTGCGTTATGAAAAGTTTGACGTATCACCTAACTTTATCGTACGTCTACTAAGATTGCTAGCTAAGACTAATGAATGAACGAAAGAATTACTCTAGCAATCTATGCAAAGTTAACAAAATAAGATTCTAGTGGTACCATAATGACATTAGCACGGATATCACTGTGAATAGATTTATACAGGGATGATTCATCGGAACAAAGAGATTGAGATATTTGGACGAGTCAACACTAATTTTCGAGTCATCAGTTCATGTTCTGATCTTTTCTCTTTCACTGAACAGTTTAGTCAGTCCTTTTTATCCTTGTAATTAGTGAAGTGACAATTAAGAACTGCAGAATGCGAGAATAGTGAAGATGAATGATGACAGTGCAGTTGATAGCATATCAAAGATCAACGCGCACTTAAATAACAAATGGATGTCTCCCGTTCTCGACGTCCAAGAAAACAGTTCGAGATGAAGCATGTGTGATGTAGTGTGATAGGTGTGGTGAATTGAGGAGTGCACTTGGAATACTGAGACAATAGACAAGGTCGCCATATTATGTACCATCCATTCCAGAAATAATCATTGTATTGTGAAAGGTCATCTCGTAGAATGATAAAGTGATATCTGAATTTACAGTGGAGAAGAAACATTTTGAATGGGCAGACTAGTCTGATAGATTTCGTGCACATGACGAACCTGAAATGATGGGACATTTGTCGTAGGAAGTGTACTAAAATAATCAGTAGTAGAGAGTGACATTTGAAAATTTTTGAAAACATTCATATAAACGAGTGATTGTGGAAGTCAGAAAAAATTTACAACTATCTTCTCGTTTATTACACTAAAACATGGATACTTTACGTAATGGACTAACTATACGCGCATTTCACTTGCCGTTCATGTGAGACCTTACTTAATGCATGTTTTAAAAAAAATAAATGTCGAATTATGTCATTTAAAAAGAAAACAATCCACTGATCACTAAAGGAAAAGTAAATGAAGTGATCAGTCGATTGGCATTCGTACTTTAATGTCCTCTACCATATGCAAATTTTTACTATTATACAAATATAATTTAAATGATTACCTGCCATTGGGAGCTTTCCAGTGCATTATTTTTTATCGTTGGTGGTTGCTGTTACTATATGTTTTCTCGGTCGGTGTTCTCTCCTTCATATTTCTTCTTTCCTTCACATATATACGTGCAGTCAGTCAGTTCTCTTTCTCTCCACATGTAATTAGGGGTAGAATTACGTGCGGAAAGGTTACAAAAATTTGCCTTTACATTATAGGAGACGAGTATTCACGGAGTCTTTACGTGCATACCTTGCAACCCTACACGTGCAATAGGAATTCCGCTTGAGGTGATAGCTCTGAATTATTTTCAAGGGCTTTTGTCATAGTCGTCAATCATTTATGTTGTATAAATAAAGGTGACATAGCTTTATAGTATTACTACTTACATTTGTACTGCTTTATTATCACATTTTTGAATTATATTAATTTTCTGAGATATTTGTTGGATTTTTAATTGAGAAAACATTATCAACACGAAAAGCGGATATAGAAAATAGAATTTGGTTTGGATTATCTCTACACTCATCGTCCACCGTATCCTACCCACCCTCACATTGGATAGATCAACCGGGAATAGACATTCGCTGCCTCCTGATAACGTCCACAGTAGCAAAACAGTCATTCTGAGTCGTTCCGTGCTGCGGTGAGATTGGCAGCTGTTAACAGTTTCGCGGTTGCACTCATGCATGCGTCGCTCTGCAGAGGTTGTTCTACCCGAACTTCGGGTAGAACAATCCTTGCAAATATTATGGTGGCTCATGCAACTCTTACAGAGACATAAGTTTCAATTAATGAAATCTATACATATATATATATATATGTGTCTATATGTTTAAGTAGTTGTGTAGTCTTTGTAAAGCGAATGACTTAATCGAGACACTGGTGTGATCTATTTATTCTTCAGTTTTGATTACTTTTCTTATCTCCCTCAATTGTATACGGTAATTTTCAAACGTTGAAGTTTTTTTCCATGATTACTGGATTGAATTACGTAAATACAAAGACTGGAATTCCATTCCATTACCGTGGCTAAGTTTTTCTCTTGGTTCTGCCATCAACAACACTAGGGCGGTTTTGTTTCTAAATTTATCTTTCTTTCGTGTCTCTCTTTGTAATCAAAATTCATATTTTTATAATTCTCTGTCGCTATCCTTCATGTTTTGTAAACTTAATGAAATAAGCGTATGCGTAAGCTGTTGCATCCTTCATATGATTCATCATTTGATTTTTAAGCATGCAAATGCAAACGTTGAAGTTTTTTTCCATGATTACTGGATTGAATTACGCAAATACAAAAAGACCGTTTGATTGCAGAAGAGTTTAATGATCATGTCACCAATTACGCCAAGTGAAGAGAATAGTATTTCCTCATTTCGTCCTCGCGGACGAGGCAAAAGACAACCAAACTCAAACGAATCTTCCCACACATTAAAAATGGCAACAGCTGGAGGTTGATTCTTTATCCTTTCCATTGAATATTTTCTTAGAATTAAGTTTCAGATGGTCAAAATGAACACTGATAAACTCTCTTTTCTCACTGATTATTAGCTTTTTTCATTATCGAAATTTCTTCACGTTTGTGTTACCCAAGTAAAACCATATATGTTGGATAATGCTTTATGGTTGGACAGTGCTTTAACTAACACTCCCAATTTTTCGTGTAGCATAGGCAAATCATTTGAATATACTTTCTTTAAATGCATTAATTCAAAACATCTAATTCAAATTTAATTAACTATTTTAAAATCTTAACATTAATTTTAATTAATTAATTAAAATCATTCATTTAAAACAGGTGAAGAAATGGAGATGATAGGCAGGGAGCTTTGGACTGGTATTAATTCGGACACGCTCTCGCGACGGCCTCCAACTTTCGAGCGGGTAGACACGGCGTTTCGAGCGGGTAGACACGTTTCGGCTGACACACGTTCATTGCAGTCAGCATCGTCTCGAAAAAATGCATCTGTGCTGCAATTGCGCATTCATGAATCTACATCTCCCTCAGTTTCTGATGATTCTTTCTCGGTACATACGTTGGATTGCAAAAATTTAGAAAAGATCCGGCATGTTTGCAGTAGGAAGTTTGGTATACATAAATTAAATTTTAGATGTTTGCAGAAAAATAATAGAAACATTTGAATTTAAAAGATGTTAGAAAATGCTTGATTTGTGTTTAGGCTTTGTGTTTAGGCCTCGGAGGGTGCAGTTAAATGTTGTAATTCAATACGCAGTTCAGCAATATCGGATGATTGCCATTCACAAACATCGTTTAGTGATTTAATGGACTCTGATTTGCTCGAAACTGAAAACCTGAATATTCATCAGTCCGTGAAACCAGAACATAGTAGAGGCCACATTCAATCGGCAGGGTGATTCTTTAAATCGAGATTTTTTTTTAATCATAATTTTCTTGCTTTATATAATGTTTAATGGCTTCATAAATAATAATTTTCAGTAGCTTTGAATAGTAATTAAATAATTCTTTCGATAGATTGCTGAAATAATGCTCAGATGAAAAAAACATTATTGTGAATATTTGAAATCATGTCGGTTATTACCTACAAATCTTTGCAGGGACCAAAATATGTTTCACAGTCGTAGACCCACACCATGTCTCATGGCACCAAAGTTACCACCAGCTCATCAAAGAGAAACGGTTATTGTAAAAACGAATATTTACCCTCTAGAAGTTGGAAACCAAATTGTATATCGTTATGATGTGCGGATGTATGCAAGCCGTGCAGATACATCGAAGGAACGAACTACAGACTTGTGCAGAGGCGAAAGAGATGAGTAAGTTCGATTCTTATTTAAAGCTCGTTTGACATTTTGTCAGACAACTGAAGTAGAGGTAACTTGTGCATTCTAGTAATTCTTTTATGTATATATTTAATTATAGTAGTGTTGAAATTGTTTTACAGCTCTGGAGTGACTTTACGTCATCAAAAGTGTATGTTATTGATGAGACGTGCTTTGGAATTATACCGCGTTCTGAATGAGAGTGGTGCTTACTTGTATGATTTGTCAAACACTTTGTTCACCAATGAGCCGCTTAATAAAGAACTGGTGAAATTTTGTTTTATAAACATAATTTATTAATTAAAAATTTCACAGTATTTCAACTTGAAGTTTTTGCTATTTATTTCTCTCCAATATTTGAATTTAAAGACTTTTGTCGTTTGTATTCTCTAACTTTTTGTTTTAAATTGCCTGACTGAACCTAAAAATTTGCTTCAGCTTCCTCGCTTGAAAATATCGATGGAGCAGTTAACGCCAAAATTGCGTGATCTAATTGGTGCGTGCGACGTGATTGTTGAAATAACACCGTGTGCAGAAAATTCTCATACTTTCAATGTTATCGATTATTGTGATTCGGTTACGAATGATTTGGCTCGTCAGAATCGCTCATTTCGACAGTTTTTTGAAATTCTCACAAATAATAGTGCTTTGCAAAAGTACGTGTTTTGACTATTGACTAAGTCAATATCTTATAACTTAAAATCACTTTTTTTTTTACAATATGGTAATCAAGGTTTTTTTTTGAAATTTTTTACCAGAAATTATCCAAACAGAGGGTACAAAATGATTACGTCATGTCCTGCAAGGAATAGAATTTGGTTGCAATTTCAACGCTTGTTTGCTGTACAACTGATTAATTTGTGCACTTTTCAAAATCCAGAATATTCCTGCAGCTTGTTTGAAGTGAAGATTGAATGTGTATCACTTCGTAGATAACACTATTTGTTTGTAATATCATAGTAGAAAACTATAGTTATATACATCTGAATTTAAATGAAATTCTTGAAATTTAAAGGGGAACGCACTATGCATTTGGTTGCGGTAAACTATTTTTGGTGGATGGTAAGAAGTATAAACTTGGGGAACAGCCGTTGAGTGAGAGTAGAACTTTGATCACCGGTGTCGAAAAGGGAATTCGGATTATCGAGCGGTCGAGTGGCAGTATCATCCCAGCACTTGTCATTGACTGTATGACTGGTTTATTTCTTTTAAATTGACTATATAGTTTTGAAATTTTCGGTTCATACTTAAATTGCTGAATTGTAAAAAGGAGTTCTTTTCAGTAAAAAAAGCAGCATTCTTTGACGCAGTTCCATTGGCGGATATGGCGCATAATGTACTAATGAAAAATCACTTGTCTTCTCCTATTCCTCCTTTGGATGCAAATCTTTTCAATCATTTTGTACGCAAATTAAACGATATTATTCGAGGTATAATTCCGGAGGAATATATAAACGTTCATTTGATTGAGTTGTTACAATTTCTTGCGGGTTTTTCTTGGAACCAAATGAAGAATTGTGGGACTTTTGCATTGTTCGCCAAACTTTTTTCAGATCTTCGATTGCAACATTCAAGCTGCACCAACAAGTCATTTGTTGCATCTGGTTTGTCAGACAAGCCTGTCGGACAGATTAGGCATGCTCATTGTTTTTTTTTTTTTTTTTTTTTTACATTTTATGCTTATTTATTTTTGCATAATTTTTACTTAAATTAGACGGGGTATAAAACTTGGCTTGGCGTTCCTTTCAGACTTTCCGTTGGCAAAAACACACCGCCAATTCCAATGTTGCAGTATTACAAGCAGCAAGGCTATATTATTCGGTAAGTTAAAACTGATTTACAGATTTGTAACATTACATTGTAATATGCTTCCGTATTTCATTTAAGCTGTTTCTTTATCAATAAAAAAAGTGGAAATAAACTTGGTTGATTTCTATTTTTTTTTTTTTATTTTTTGTTTTAATATAAAGTGCTGCAAGTCTTTGATTGATTTGATAGAACAAAATTGTTTAAGAGCAGATTGGCCAGCCGTTCGTTTGATTACGAATTTTGGTACTTCATATTTTCCGATTGAAGTACTGCGCGTTGCACCTTATCAAAGAGTGCCAGTGAGTAAGCAGACACCATCACAAATGAAAGATACAATCAAAGTATAATTTTCTTATGTTGAAAGAGATGTAGAAGGCATGTAGATTTGGAATTCGTAAATAACAAATTATGGGTTATGGATTTTTGTCAGTCTTACTTCGCATTCTCAATCGCAGTTACTTCGTGGAAGCGATATATATGTTTTCTCCATTATATTGACATTTAAGATGGTTAACTCTTACTATAAATAGACGCCTTACAGGAATGTGCCATACTTCCGCATGCACGTTTCCGCGACATCACCCGAAATTTGCAGGCACTGGACCTAGGTGGAACGACACATTATAATTCATTTATGGCCGCTTTTGGAGTACGGATTAGTTCAGCTCCAATCACTGTAAGTTTTCTTGTTTCTTCTGGTCATACAGTTATTTCCTTTTTTAATAAGTTTTTATTTTAATTTTAGGTTGAAGGCCATCGACGTCTTGCACCGAAGGTGCGATATTCCGATGTGCAAGGTGGGATGAGTGTCGTCGACATCGATGCCAGAAATGTAAGAGAATTGGATTTCATGATTTTGAAGCCAAAAGAATTTGATGTACATTTTGATCATATTTTGTAGGCAAGCTGGAGAATGAACGGAAAGGCATATTTGGTTGGGGCGCATCTTCGCTGTTGGTTCATACTTTATGATGATGCTAGAGATGGGGACATGGTTATGTGAGTTCTTAGCAAGCAACTAAATTTATTTTTTGCTAAATGAAATTTGCAGTTAATTGATTTATAAGTAATCTGATGCTGATGAGGTCAGTAATAGAATTTTAGGACATTTTCGAAGACTTTGGTTCGCGAATGTTGCAAAAAAGGCATACAGATGATGGATCCTATCATTAAAAATGTTCAATTTGAACAACTGGAAGATTGTTTAAAACAAATTCGTGAAACTTATCCAAATGAACGAGCATTTGTGATGTATATCGACTCACGTGATGATACTCATGGTTTTTGTCACGTTCTTAGTTAAAAAACCTTGTTGAAATTACATAAAATTTCTGTAAACTTTAACATCGTTGTAATTCCAAACAAAGAAATCTATATTTAAAAATTGCTTATTCCTTTCAGATGATTTAAAATTATATGAAGCTCTTCATCGTATAGTCACACAACATATCCATGGATCGAGGGCTCGTGAAGCACCGAAAAAAGTTGCGACTTTAGAAAACATCGTCAACAAACTGAATTGCAAGAATTTTGGGCAATGTTATGGAATTATTCCAGAATCATTTGCGTATGTTGTACTCTCATTCAAAAATCTACGTTTTTTAGGTTAGCTTTCATTTTGAGTGTTTTTATTGCTGTTGAAATAACACATTTTAATAATGTAAAAATTTATATGGTTCAGATGTGTTATTTAACAACGTTTTTCAGAACAAATAAATGGATTTCAACTGGGAAGACCCTCATAATCGGTTATGATGTATGTCATCCAGAACCCCAGCCAAGACATGAAAGAAGAATGCGGATGCCGCCTACACAGCCAAGCGTTCTTGGAGTTCGTTCTAAAAAAAGTTTGAAAAGAAGGGATACAAACATATAGAGTGATGAATCTGAATTCCCCAAATAGATAAAATATTCACCATTTTCAGATTAGTTTTAATGGAGCATCTTGTCCGGAAACCTTTATTGGTGATTATTCATTTCAAGAACCTCGTAAAGAACAAGTGACAAGCTCCATTTTGGAAGAACGAATTTACTGGATTTTGAGCCTCTTTTATGGTAGTCGTAATGGTATGCTTCCCGAAACTGTGATTATTACACGTGATGGCGTTTCCGAGGGACAGTTCAAAATGGTGAGATTTTAATAACTGTGTTCATTTTGTTGCTTTAGATATGTGGTTTGCTTGTTAAAACAGTATCTTCGAAATTTGTAGTGATTCTGCTGCGTTCGAAATATTTAAGGTAATGGAGGATGAAGTTGAAGCCATTCGGCAGGGAATGCGTAATTTTGGGAAGGCTGAAGCTGGTGCCGATAATTACTCACCGAATATAGTATGCATAATTGCTTGCAAAAGGCACAACAAGCGTTTTGCAGTTGAGAATAGTTGGTTTTACTAGATTTCGAAATTTCCAAGAATTTTAAATCGGAAATTGTGTGACATCGTTATATTATTTCGATTTTTCTAATATATTCAAATTTCAGATCACTCCTTAGGAAACTGTTTGCCACTGACAGTGATTGATAGAGATATTACACGTCCGGACACTACGGAATTTTTTATGCAGTCGCATAAAATTATAAAGGTATTTCTTCCAATAGGTATTTCTAATTTCTTTTTTAACAATTAAAAAAAATTTTTTTTAAATTTTTCGAAGGATATTTCTAATTTCTTTTGAGAATAATTAGCTTATTCTGGATACAGTGGTAGCTCTAATCATTCTTTTATGAAATTGATGTATGTTGTGTTTGGCATAACAGAAATGAAATGATGAGATTGGACCTTGAAAGATTTCATAAATTTTATGAAATTTAAGGGTACCGGAAAGTTGCCTGCATATTCAATGCCCATTAATGAAGCAAATTTAACTATGGACGAAGCGCAATCATTGATGATGGCTCTATGCTTTACGCATCAAATTGTTAATCAAGCAATTTCAATTCCAGAACCAATTTATCAGGCAGATGAATGGGCTAAACGAGGGCGTAACAACTTCAGGGCTATGTTGTTAGTTACTTTAATTTCTTCTTTAACGTCTGCTTTACTGGGCCAAAAGTTTCGGCTACCACGAAATTTGATTTCAAAGTTCCATAACTTTTGTTTATTGTACGTATGTTCATGCAGACTGCTGACTTATTAACTTATTCCAATTTAGGTATTAAAATGAGAAATTATTATATAAATTAGTGAATATTCTCTAGGAGACGTGTTGGCGGTAAAGAGCGTTTACCAACGTTAGACGGTGGAAGCATTGATTGGAATCGTGTCACACGACGCCTTTGTTATATGGACACTGAATTGGAATTGACACGAGCCAATGCATAAGGAAGAAATCAGCGCTTTTTCTCATTACTTCAGGTGCCATAATTCTTTCTGAGAATGATTTTTCGTGCCGATAATGTTATGATTCTGCCTTTTATTGTCAATTATTGTCAGTAATGCGGTGATGTTTCCTATTTATACTCTTTGTCACCCTCTATTTTATCACACCAACCAATGCCTTTTATTGAGATTTGAGGAATCTGTTTACAATTTTTAAAGATCATTATTGTTCATGTCATTTATTTCTCTTTAAGTTTTCGAATCCAAATGCAATATTGCTATTTTTCCCTCTCTGAAGCGTGAAATACGATGTTTTAATGATGTTCCATTAAGTGTTGTCCTTTACTGTTATTATTTTTGGAATTACAGCTTATGGGAATTTAAATTAAAATTCCATAAATTCTTTGTTTATTTCATATATGACTTATGTTGCTAGCACACTTGAATCTTCATTTTATTGGAGAGAAATTGGTATCCTAATTCTTTATTATCGTTGTATTTGATCAATGCTAAATAAATAAGAAGATTTTATAGTTTTGGGGTTATTTTGTGACAGATTAATGAGTAGATGTCTTTCTTAGTAAAGGTTTTGTTGCGTTCGAGAAAGTGACCTTTGTGGCGAAGCAAATGGTGGTTCGGTTTAGCTGTGTGGTCAGGCCTTTAATGTTACCTCCTCCCTTTCTTATGTCGTCTAGAAGGTATCAGAACTGATGATCCACCTCAAATTTGCGGACATCCCCCGAATTTGTAGTCTTGGATTATGTTAATAGATGTTGGCCAGACTTCATGTCCCTCGTTGGGACATAGGTTTTCAGAATGGTCCACGAGGCGTGACACAGAGCTTGGTGTGAAGGGTGTTCTACTTCGGATTTGAAGTTAGCTGGACTGTGGTAAGATACGGAGCGGGAAGTGGGAGACTAAGTTTTAATGATGTTTTGTGAGGATTTGTGACCTGGGTTCTGTCGATAGGACCAACATCTTTAATAGACTTTCTTTCAGAACTAAATGATGGATGATTTCGAAGAAGTGCCGGGTAATAAACCGCTGCGGTTACCAAAGAAAGCAGCTAAAGTAAAGAACAAAGTATGTCACTTTCCAAAACGTACTCTTAAGCTAGATGTTCAGTTTCACTATCAATTCCTGATTTGAAGTAGATAGGGACCAGTGATGTTGGAATTTTGTGATTCTTATATCAGTAGATAATTTATGCACTTTACATATGTATTAACTGTCAATAAGTTTTTTACGTAAAGCTAAGAAATTGCATGTGTTGGTTTGTAGTCTGAGAAGTTTTCAATGCATTTCTGTCGTTGTTTTCAGGCTCCAGCTGCTCTGCAAATAACAGCGGAGCAATTGTTACGTGAAGCGAAGGAACGTGACCTAGAAATTGTTGCACCACCGCCAAAAACTAAGATATCCGATCCCGAGGAGTTAGCCGAATATCAGAGGAAACGGAGGTGCGTATCGGAAAAGATCATATAGGAAATGTTGTTTTTAAATCTAATCATTGGGAAATGAAAATTCATGTCCAGTTGGGATTTAGGTTTTCGATTTCAAAACTTTGCGGGATTTCGTTGTTATTTGAAAAAATCAAGCAAGAAACAAGCTAAAACGTGAATTCCTAGTGCGTTTTCGTTATTGCAGAAAAGAATTCGAAGACAACATCCGTAAAAATCGTTCTCAGATAGCAAATTGGGTAAAATATGCAAAATGGGAAGAAAATATAGGAGAAATGCAAAGGGCACGTTCAGTGTTTGAGCGCGCACTTGATACTGATCATCGTTCTATCACGCTATGGCTCCAGTATGCGGAGATGGAAATGAGGCAAATCCTTCATTTTTCTTGTAGTATCAATTTAGCTTGATGAGAGAAGTTCACCACTCATTACGAATTGGACTCAGTCTTTATAAGGTTTTAGGAACAAGCAAATTAATCATGCAAGAAACATTTGGGATAGAGCAATCACCATTTTACCTCGAGCTACGCAATTTTGGTTGAAATATTCATACATGGAAGAACTGATCGGAAATATACCTGGCGCAAGACAAGTAAGGATTTTTTGCAGTTTTATCTGAAATGCTTTATTTAATTTATCAGGATTGATGCGTACTGAAGGATTTTTGGCGAAAAATAGGGATAAGCTTATTTCACATCTGTGATTATCATTATCAACATAGATTTCTGTAATTTCATGCTTTATTAGGTGTTCGAACGCTGGATGGATTGGGAACCACCAGAACAAGCCTGGCAAACATATATCAATTTTGAATTGCGCTACAAAGAAATCGATCGTGCGCGTACTATTTGGCAGCGATTTCTTCACGTTCATGGACATGATGTGAAGCAGTGGTTGCGTTATGCAAAATTTGAAGAAAGATTCGGCTATATTGGAAATGCTCGTGCTGTAGGTCTTTTGGGTATTCTAAAATGAGACTTCAAGTTTTTACTTCACTGTTTGAAAAGATAGTTCCTGATAATACAGAATAATAATTAAGAGAAGTGAATGATAACACAAAATGTGTATTTCAAAAAAATCGATACATTAAGAAATTACATGAGGAGTTGGGTTTATAGTTTCAAACAACCAGCAAAATCATATAATGAATTAAATTGTTGATTGTAGGTTTATGAGCGAGCCTTGGAATATTTTGGAGAAGAAAATTTAAATGAAGCACTGTTGATTGCATTTGCTCAGTTTGAAGAACGACAAAAGGAGCACGAAAGATCGAGAGTTATCTATAGGTGCTTTAATCATTTTAAAAAGTTTAGATTTTTATATTTTATCTAGCATATGCTAAGAGATGAAGATTTGATCTTTAATGTTGAGTAATCAGTGTTAGGCTTGTAGTTACTGTTGACTGATTTTAGGCCAATCAAAGTTAAAAATGAATTTATTCTATTTTATTGTAGTTATGATTTTATAGGTATGGACTGGATCATCTTCCACCTGATCGAGCTGGTGAAATATTCAAATTCTATACCATACATGAGAAAAAGTATGGTGAGAGAGCGGGAATCGAAAATGTAATTGTTAGTAAACGGCGTCATCAATACGAAGAGGTAAATGATCTTGAATGTGTTACCAAAATGTTGGTGTTTGGTATCATATTTTTATAAAATAAGCTTTTGAACGAAGGTTTCATTCAAATACTAGTTGTTTTTGTATGATTAGATCTGTTTCAGCAAATTGCTGAAAATTCCTATAATTACGATGCATGGTTTGATTACATTCGTTTGTTGCAAAATGAGAAAATTCATCGCGAAGAGATGGAAGATACATTTGAGAGAGCGATAGCTAATGTACCTCTGCAACCTGAAAAAAGGTATTTTTCGATTTAATGCACGCCATATAATTTAATTTTATATATACTTTGCATCTATACCATGTGGTATAAAAGCAAATTCGGTAGGGTCTTTAGTTGGAGATGTTAAACCAGATTTTTCAATTTTGGGAGCATGGCAGTAGGCAAATAATAATCATTAGGAAATCGTCCAGGTAAAATGTTTGATAAACATGAAATTTATAACATATAAAAAAAATGTCATTTTGAAAGCGATTTTAACGATGAGACGAAGCCGATACTTTCATTAAAATCACAGCTTTTGTTGAACAGATATTGGCGACGATATATTTATTTATGGATTAATTATGCGCTCTATCAAGAATTGGATATTGGTGACATAGAGAAAACGCGAGACGTTTACAGGATTTGCTTACAAGTCATTCCTCATAAAAAATTTACTTTTTCAAAGATATGGGTGATGTTTGCTTATTTCGAAGTGCGTCAGCTTCGCTTATCTGATGCACGTAAAATAATGGTGTGTTTTTAGGATCCTTCATTTGAAATTGGATTTTGTTATTTTTAGAGTTTTCGAGTAAATTCTATGAAAACAAATAAGTAAAACCTTTGAAGTGAAATTTTGAGATATTGATAAATAATTACATACGAAAAGTGATTAGGCACTACTTCAAAGATGAAATTTTATGGATGGACAGTTGCAGGGAAATGCAATTGGAATGTGTCCTCGAAATAAACTTTTCCGAAATTATATAGATCTTGAATTGCAACTGCGTGAATTTGATCGATGTCGGATTTTGTATGGAAAGTTTCTTGAATACGCTCCAGAAAACAGTAATACTTGGATTAAATTTGCTGAAATGGAAACGCTTCTTGGTGACGTCGATCGTGCTCGCGCAATTTTTGCTCTGGCGGCACAACAGCCTGCGTTAGACATGCCTGAGGCCAGCTTATAAATCCCTTCTTCAATTTGAAAAAATGATTTTGGAGTAGAAAAATTTAACTGGATAAATAGAACATTTCAGGATCTCAATTTTGGTTTGTTGTAGGTGTTATGGAAAGCTTATATTGATTTCGAAGTGAGTCAAGAGGAATACGGTCGAGCTCGTCAGTTGTATAGTAGTCTTTTGGAACGAACGAACCACATAAAAGTTTTTTTTTATCAACCGTGTTTTTCTAACTTCTTAACTATTTTCTTTTTTTTTTTTTTTTTTTTTCATGTGAGTTAACTTTATTTCTCATCTTACTTTACCTTCGTTATCTGGCTTTGAAAAAATTCCAGAATAACGCGGATAAGTTTTGCCTCATAAGTATTGCAGGTTTGGATAAGTTTAGCGGAATTTGAATTATTGGTAGGTGATGTGAGTGGCGCACGGAAGACATACGAACGCGCCAATAGGAATCTAGCAAGTAGTGAAAAAGAAGAAAGGTTGTTACTTCTGGAGTCATGGATGTTATTTGAAAACAAATATGGTGACGAGGATTCTGTAACAGCAGTAAGCAGTTTTACTGATTTGGAGAATATTTATAACATAACATATTTACGCCAATTAATCTAGACTGGCGGTTAAATTATGCATTCCATCGAGCTTTATATTTGTACTTTCTTTAAGATTTCAAGATTTGCATGGTTTTTATTCTACAGTTTTTAGAATCAAAATGGTTTTTAAAATGTATGTTTCTTATCTATATTGAGACCCTCGTTAATTTGCTTAATGCTTGTTGACCGTTCTATTAGACTTTGTGACTACGATTATATTCCTTTAATTTTAAAATGCTAATGAATGTAGCATTCGTTAGTTCCTTTACATCGTCCGAACATGTTTGTTTGTTGCTGATGTGCGCATATTATTATACCTTGTCGAGATAAGCGGAATTTTCGTAATACCAGTATATTTAACGTAATGAGATAGAAACCACGACTAAAAGGCTTATCGTCTATTAAATTTGTATCTTCTTGTATGATTAGTTCTCCAAGCAGAATTCATTTCGTCGAATTTCCTTCGCAATGTGACTTCAAAATTTTCCATTTTCATTACTTAATATATACAGAATTTATGAATCATCGGAACAATTTCTTAGGTTTCTCGTTTAATGCCAAAAAAAGTGAAAAGGCGTCGTCAGATTCAGACAGAAGATGGTGTAGATGCTGGTTGGGAAGAATATTTCGATTATGTATTTCCAGATGAACAAAGTAAGATTTAATCTTGACTGTAAATACTTATATATGCTGTTTATTAATAGTGCGATCAGAAATTGGCAGTTACTTCATAATTTTTATTTTAGCTTCAAAAGGAAGTATGAAGCTATTCGAAGCTGCCCGCAGATGGAAGGAAAAACTTACGCAAGTAGCTTTGTCAGTTGAAAAAGATGCGGACAAAAATGCAGAAGACAGTGATATTAAAGACGAGCCAACAGAAAGGGAGATGAAAGTGCGTGAAGATGATTCAGATACTGACATATCGACATCCTCCTCATCTTCATCGGATGGTGATTCTGAATCAAGCAGTGAGTCAGAAGATAGTGATTCGGATTAAAATCCCGAAAAGTCTGAGTGACTACAAAGAAATGCAAAAAAACCATGGGAGGGTTAATGGTTGTTTCATTTGTTTCCCATATTTCGCCCTCGAGATCTTCATAATCACTGTTTTATTTTAGTACATATCAACCTGTACATATCAACCAAATTTCATACGTATTAAAAGAAATCAAAGAACATCCTTTTTGAGTTCGTTGTGTTTTTTTTTTTTTTTTTTTTTCATATGTTTGTAATTTCTTCACCAGTTATATTCGATAAAATAAATTCTTGTTCGAACAAATCTTTGTAATATATCAGTAGACTTCGTTTTTTCTTTCTAGCTTTAAATAACATAAAGCGTGAGCGGTCGATATCTTATTATGAGGAAATGAACTGTTGTATATTGGAGTTTGTGTAGTGGGTCGGCTTTCCTTCTATGTGTTAAAAATAGTTGGGCAGTTTTACGCCCACTTCATTTTAATTTTTGTTTGTTCTGTGTAGTAAGTTGGTTATAATTAAATTTTCAGGAATCACGAAATTTATCCCATTTTGCTGGTTTTGGCTTTTGTAATTAAGGGAGAGTTCATATATACACTGATTTAGTACATTTATAATGGCAAGTTGTGATTTTTCCAATTTTTAATGTTTAAGTTGATTATTGAAATTATTCTTGGATGTTTCGGGTGTTTGGTCAAAAATTGTCGTTAAAACTAGTGCAGTGGATATTTAAGTTAAATCTTGCTATAATTTTGTATAACCTTTAACATATTAACGAAGTTAAAAATATAAATTTTCTGTGTTGTGCCTGAGTTTATTCAATTTTTTGCACCAAAGACTACCAATTTCTTTCTGTTTTTTATATACCTTTTCTAATCATTGCATTGTATGTGTTGAATGTGTGCTGTTCCCATAAAGATTTTATTTTTACTCTTGATATTTTCAACGCAGGACTATTTAAGAATTTAAAATCAGTTAAAGTGATCTTTTTTGGATTTAAAAATTTAAGGATGCTTGGTATTGAAATTAAAACTTAGTAAATTCTTTTCCGCATGTGACGAATTTGTTAGATTCCTGATTTTTATTTTTTAATTCAAAGTAAAGGATGACAGGTGAATATTGGTTGCTTACCCTTTTCTGTTGAGTGGTTCTGTGAAGATAATAAGAGAAGAGATAAAAGTGTTCGGTAGGTTTTTGAAAAATATTACAAAGTGGGATTGTTTTGCATGTGCTGGGAGGATTTAGGGCAGCATGTAATGCTGGCATAAGTATCATCGATTTTTTTCGTGTCGCTTCTATTTGCTGACGAGTCCAGTAAAAAAGTTCTTTCATGTCTATCACTGTTTCAAATGGAGAAGCTTCAAAGAAAAAAAAAGTGTTTAAAATTATATCTAAGTGCTTTGCAGATTCATCAATGCTTTAACATGATTGTTATTACTGGTGAATTGACTGAGTAGGGAAGAAAGAGGAGAATTGGTTCAGAGATTCCTTGGTTTTTTGAAAGAGAAAGTGGCTGTACTCGAAGGTAGTCATTTTTTGCTTTTTGAAAAATAGTCATAGATTGTAGAAATTTGAGGTAAGTAACCATGATGGCTTTGTTTCTCGTTTTTTGTTATTTTTTATCTAGTTAATGCTTTTGGTAAGCGAAGCAGTTATTTAAAACTGATTTTTGGCTACAGTAGTCTTATTAGATAGAGCATATTATAAAGTCCAGGAAAGATTGGTATCTGTGGCGACTGTTTTAATTATTCACATTTAATGATTCACTTTTAATGAATTTTAATGATTTGATACACTTTTAATGATTCAAATAAATGCAGTGCATTTAATTAGAAGAATTGTAGAAAGAGTCGTTCCATTGTTTGTTGCCGTTTTCAACGTGAATTTGATAGACAACTTTTAAATTAGAATGACTATTCGAATAAACATTTCAGAATGAAGCATTTTTTATGTAGTGTTGGGATGCTTTGCTTTTTGAGTTCAGTTTGATTGTAAATTCTTTTATCTTTTAAAATTGTTGCATGATTATACTATTTTTCATTAACTCAGACTTGAAATGAATCACAACTTAGAATGTGTTGTGTATAGTAAATTGTGCTTTTTTTTACCTCTTGTATCTATTAAAAAGGACGGTTATATCAGCTATTCTGTTTGGATTTAGATTTTGCTCAGTAAAGAAAAAAGGTATATGTATTATAAGCAATTATTTGCTTTATGTTTCAAATCCTTCTTGAAATTGACGGTTAGAATTGACTTGTGGTATTTTCAGATTGTGGTTAATTCTTTGAGAAGGAATGAAATAACAGATGGATTTTTAAGTATCACTAAAATTCTCGCTCATTTGGCAACTGCATTTGATACCGTTCATTACGAGTTAAGGTACTGAAATAATTGCTCTTGTGTCTACTTAAGCAAAATTGAAGACTCATTTATTCGTTTTATGATATTATGAGAGTTTATATTATAAGTTACATTATGAGAGTTGTACTGTAATAATTTCCGACAGGAATCTGTCACGATGTATGCAATTTTATATTCATTTTACCTCTTCATGCTGATTTCTTAATTACAGTAATGTTATTTTAATAATGCGAAAAAAAAAATTTAATTTTCTGCATTGATGCTATTTTTTGTTAATAAAAGACACGTTTAAATGACTGTATTCGTGGCTGATTTCTGTTAGAAATTTTTTTTCTAAAAACACGGTATGATAGTGAGGAAGAAATTGACCACCAGAAATGCAGTCTTAATGATCAAATGTAAGTTATAATGGAAGTAAAGTTGGCATGGCATTTTAATTAGACGATCATTCATCCAGATTTTAATGACTTTTCCACAATTGTTTGAAAGTTTTTTTTAGTTATGATTACGTTCTATTTAAATGACTTTTGGCTTATGCGATTTTTCGTCATTCTTTTGAGTTATGGAACTATTTCTATCCCTATAATTCTCGTGGTTTTTTATGTTCGTCGAAGAGCTGCCGGTAAGACATTTTTTTATGAGATATTTCGTGAAATTTTGTTATTAATCCATATGTCAGATTGTGGTGAAATAATGTAAATTATTACCATTTATTCACTTAATAAAAAAACCTTATTTTTAGAAGATGGCTTCCAGCCCACAACACTGTTTTATTCATTTTTACGCAGCTTTGCGCTTGGGAAACCTGAGTATGGATTGATGATTTCTGACTCCGTAAAATTGACCTCAATTGTTTCGCAAAAAAATCTCCGTGATGACTCTCTTCATCTTATTTTATGTTTTTCATGTCTTCAATTCACTCTTATTTTAATGGGTTACATACAAGAACGGATTATAACACAGGTTTTTATGCTCACTGAATGACTTTTATCTATAGTTTACTCGTTCTGAGAATTTGAACTTCTAATTGAATGTGTCAATTTTTTGTTTTTATCATAAATACATTTTTTACATGAATTGTAGGGAGATTTATATGAAGCGTTATGCTAAAGAATGAAAATTAATGGGTTGGATGAAACATTGTGGTGAAATGACCTATTTCTAAATTAGATAAGTATTTTTCAGAACCAAGCTGAAGAATTGATTGTTTTTATTTCAGGCTTACTTATCAATTGTGGATGATCAGCTAAACAAATTTGAAAACACTCAGTTTCTTGTTTTCATAAATCGTGTTTTTGCCGTTATCCTATGTGCAGTTTATCTGATTTCGAACTGGAAAAGGTTGTTCTATAATTTATTTTCTTAGCGAAAATTTTGTGAAATTTTTTGTTGAATATTATTCGAAATCTTTTGTGATTTGAAAAGAATTTACATCAATAAAAATAAATGAAGCAAAAGAAGAAGCTTTAAAGTTTCTAATTTATTACAGAGAACCTCCTCATGTTCCACCGTTTTATAAACATTCATTTACATCATTTTCTAATACGCTTTCATCGTGGTGTCAGTATGAAGCCCTTAAATTCGTTTCTTTTCCAACTCAGGTACTTTTCAGAAATTACTGAAACTAAAATAAATCATTGTGAAATAACTACAAGTCCTTGTATACTTATAATTCCAAAAAAATGCAATAAAAATGGAACTCGTTGTCAGAAACAGAGAGATAAAATTTTAATCTTCCAAAATAAATGAAATAATGTGCTTTGAGACAGTGTGCAAAGCATCGAAAGTGTTGCCGACAATGTTGATGGGCTTTATTGTCAGAGGTGAACGTTATAAATGTGGAGAGTGCGCTTGTACTATTATGCTTGCGTTTGGAGCGACGTTGTTTGTTCTATCAAATAGCTCTAAGGAACATACATCTAACGGTTATGTTTTTACGTCTTTAAAAAATGTTTGCAAAAAAACTAATGATTAAGAAGTTTCAACAATTTTAAGGAATGGATAGAACAAGAAAATGTTAAACTCCCTTCATTTTACTGGAAAATAGAAGTGTATAGAGTAATAAGTAAAAAGTAACCGAGTTGAAGGATATGAATTTTGCTAGTTGCCTTGGAGTTCTTATCCGTATTTTATAAGTAAAAGACACTTAACAAAAAAATGGATCAGTTTGCCGAAATATTTTTTTTTTTTTTTTCTTAAAACTTCAATTTTGTTGATCTGCATCAAATTTATATAGACATCGCTGGTAATTTCATGAAGTTATAGCAGTTTTATCTTCCGATCATGTAAATACTATTTCTGGAAT